>NC_091527.1:6937442-7562442 GCF_041682495.2 Bombus fervidus | reverse complement strand
CCTTGGCCAGTCGGGCAAAAAGATACGTGTCTTTCGCGGTCGAATCGCAATCCCGCGGGCAACGACGCTCTATTCCAAGAGATATAATTTCCGAGAAATTACTTGCGACACGTAGAGTGACGCGCGAGCGTGTCAAAAGATCGCGTGGAAAAGCAGGACGAGCTTGAAATGTCTGCGGATGCAGAAATAGCTGGCCATCCAGCGAACGTCTCCGATGGCCAATGCATTATGACGTCTTTCCTTCGCTCGTAGAATATTCAATCGAGCCGGAACGTCATAGACGCTGTATTCGTCACGGCTTATGACGCACCGGATCAATATAGAGCATAAATGATCGAGTCGTGGAACAAAGTCGTGGTTCGAGCGATGTTTTTCGCGCAAACTTAGACGTGATTTACGTGGAACACGATAAAGTCGAGGCTGGGTTCGAACGAACCTTTACCTCTCCACGAAACGAATAGCATCGAACGAATATCAAAGTTCAAGTAGATAGAAATACGAATCTCTAGAAGTTCGACATCTACGCTTGAGATGAGCGAACTGGAAATACAGATGAAAGATCACGGGAGAAAATCACGCGGTCCTAACGAAGCGAGCAACTTAAACGTCCTTAAACGAGGATCAAAGGGAGCTTCCCTTGATGACAAAGTAGAGGCCAGATATGGTTAACGAGATTTCGAAGGTTTATTTGCGCGGGTTGCCTCGTCGCAAAGTTTTCGGCCATTTCGATGTAACGTAGTGGCATATTTCGAATCGGCGAACACGAATCGAGGGAACGTACAAGGGAAACGGGGAAGAACTTATCAAGAAAGAACTAAGAAGTCGCATGATCGCTGAGGGCTTAACGACTCTTAGCTTACACGAGGGAAAAAGGGCGCGGAGAGAAGGAAAACCCAGAAACTTCGTGTCGCTGGAAGGGACGAACCGTTGGTTTCTCGACGTAACAGTGGGCTGTGTTCTCGTTAACTGCACGCGATTCCTTTTCCTCGAATCGCCTATCTCTCTAAAATCGACGTTCACCGTTTCGCCTCTTTGGTTTCAGTTGGAGCTACCGCCGCTGGAATAATTGCCAGCTATTACCACGAATCGCCGATAAAGCCGGCTCGGAACCATAGAATCGAAGTTATTGCGGTTATCAGCGTTTTGCGAGGATTAAGGGCGACGACAATGAGAGAATGTCGATGTTACTGGGTTAGCGAGGCGTCGCATTTATTTGCACGTGGCGTTTATTTGCACGCCGCTCCGGGCAAACAGAGCAGCGACGCGACGAGAGACGAGACGATACCTTCCGCGCGACACGTTACACTCCGTATTTAGATATCGTTAGAACAAGTTGTCAGAACCAGTTCCTAAGATCCACGTAGGTGGGCCAGGAACGAGCGTAGTGGCTCGAACCAGTGGTCCTAGAACGACGAACGCTTGGCAACACTGACTCAGCAGGTAGATTCGACAAAGTACCTTTTGTCTACGCTCGTGCGTTCGTCGTGTTCCTCGGAATCCTCTTCGGAGCGACTCTATCGCATCGAGGATCCTCGTCGAACGAGATGCTTTCGAGAGATTCGTCCGAATTTTGCCGTGTTCCACTAATCGACCAAAGGAAAGAATGTACAAACGCCTAAACGCTTTCTCGTTAGCAGACGTAGAAGTAACATTCTTTGGTCGAAACATCTTTCTTATTGACACGCGTCAGGAATTCTCGATTGCACGTGGAACAATGCCACTCCGTGTTCCTGCTGTCACGATGACAGGTCGAAAGACACGAAACTAAAGACGTTTGTCTATACGTTTTATCCGGACAATCGCGTGTGTCTTTTTTCCGCGCGATATCAAGAATCCGAGACATTGTCTGGCTCGTCGCACCACGTCGTAGAACGAGGATTAGCCGGTCTTTCTTACGGTTTTATACTTGCCACAGAAACCAACGTTCGTGTCCAAGCTTCGGAGCTGCGACGCGGTTTTATTGGCCCGGTGGCGGCGTGTTCCACACGGAAAAACAATCGAGTGCCACGCGCGGAAAACTTGGCTCGTCTTAACTGCCAAGAGCCAGCGCGCTTTCTCGCAGCTTTTACCCAGTCTCCGACTCCTGGCAGACACCTCTTTTGTCCCTCGTTCCCGGAGATTCTTTTTCCGACAGTGCCCGACGCTTCGACAATAGAAATCGCGGGAGGTCGCGACCGCTAGGCCCTTTCTTCGATGTAGACGATCCACGTCGCACTCTTTCAAAATCTGCTCCGGTTTCGTCGCGTTCCAGAATCTTTCCCTTTACTTCTCCGTGTTTCTCTGTTTCCGCCGATGCAGTCCGGTCAGTAAAACCGAGAGAAACCGTCGTTCCGTGTCGCGGTAATTTTGTTAAACAGAAAATGAACATCGAAGGTTCTTTAACTTTACTCGTCTTTGGATTTCGTTCGCTGGAGAAATGATAATAACTTAAGAGAGAAGCGGAACAAAGATTTAAGGAAACTTTGTGGACATAATAGAAGGAGGTTCTAATCAATTATTTCTGACTCCTTCTGACTGATTGGAAGCTGATCGAGCAGCAAGGGAGGATTGATAGTGTGGCAAGTTATTAGGTCAGAACGAAAGTTCTAGCTGATTGGTTTTTGATGTTAACGGAAACGAGCTTGCGTAAATGAGAAGCAATTAATCATCGACATCGGCTTCCTGTTTTCCTGTAATATCGCTTTTTCACCGACTTTTTGGCTCCGCTTTGCCGAGAAAAAGTTCACCAACATCGCAAAGTACTTCCACGCAAAGAAACATCGACTTTCGCTCTCCGAGGTGCTGAGAATTAGTTGCCATTACTTTTCCATTTATCCTCGCGTCGTTTTCTCGTCGTATGTCGTATCAATTACTTTGGACCATAAAAATGTCTCCACGCATTGCTTGCGATTTTCTTTACGCGTGGCTCGATCAAACGCGTGCAAAGTCAAACGATAGCGTCCAGACGCAAGCACCTGTGTTTTGAGAATGTACGCGATTCGTGGCGACGAAAGTTCCGTGGCTCGCAGTATTATTACAAAAAAGGAATTAATCTTGCACAGAATGCGATTCACCTTCGCCACTCGCGAACAATCCAAGGTATATTTAAAGTCTCTGAAAAATGCATCGTGTCTCTCGAGATACCTTTGTGTGGCTATGTGTATGTCGGCAATTCTCGTGCTGCGATATTTACGCAAAATCCGATTACGACTGAAGTTCGCTCGTATATTCTTAGATGTTGCAGGTAGTCGTATTCTCGCCTGCTTTCTATGCGCCAGGTATTAAGAATATTCTTGGTAAACGATCGATCTTCGTAGAAAGTTCTGGACGAAAGGTCGGGTGGAATATTAAAGTTTCATTACTGTTGTCGATTCGTTTCCGTTCTTAATCGCTGTTGATTACGGATGCATGAATCGCGATACGTGGAAAGGTTATCTATCACCCGCCGTATTCTCATCGGATCGATGCGATTCTCTTCTAAAATACCAGCCAGCTCGAAATAAAGTCGTATTCATACCGGAAACGTCACGCGAGTCGAACGAGTTGTCCGCCAATCTTGCAAGATGACACGTTTCGTTACGGTCGCGAGCAATGCCATTTCGGGAATCCAAGCGAACACGCGATCGATCGACGACCGACAGCGCTATATCCAGGCAAGAGCCCCCGGGACCACCTACGCGCGATGCGGAAGATCGATGTATTCGCGTCTCGTCGCTTATTTATTTCTGACCTGGTCACTGTTTAAAGAAACATTAACGATACTTCGATACGGAAAACCAGGCTGTGATCGATTCTTCCAGTATACGAGGAATGCTCTGTCAGCCGTCGGCTGGCAATTCCATTTTCCGCTACCTCGAAATCGATAAAACGTACGATGGAGCGTACGGGAGCGCGACGAAACGACAGCAAATACCGGGAACAGGTCGGAATTGGTCGTTGAGAGACGAGAGGTCGCGCGTATTTTTGAAAGCGTCGCGTCAGGGCTATCGCTGACGGATATTCGAAATAACGGCGTCGCGGCCAGCCTCCACGGAGTACATTTGGCCGCGACACGGCCGCATCGTGTCGTGTGACGCGCTTTACTCGACGCGTTCTGCGGTCAGGCCGGAGCCTAGCGCGGCCATTGTTCCTGCCCTCGTACGTCGTCAAAGCTTGTCAGCTTAATTATAGGCGGGCCACCGCGGACGAGCCGTTGTTCCAACGCGCGACACGCATGGCTCTCCCGTCATTGCGCGAACGATCTGCGATTGACGTGACGCTCTCGCGATGAACATCGCGTCCGTCAAAATGCTTATTATTATTACGATTACTAGAAGAGCGACGCGCGAATTAATCGGCACTCGGCCGCTCTGTTGGATCCGCGTACGAGCGATCAATTCGCAGCGACGACAGCGTCGATTTCCGTGAGACCAGCGAGATTCACGAGAATGACGCAACCAATCTTCCATGCGCGGCCGTTTATGGTTTCGAACGTTCGTTACAAAACGATGGAACGGGGCGTGACACACTTTGCCAGTTTCCAGGCTTGCGAAAGTTCCTTTCGAAGTCGCACCAATCCCGACGAGTCAATAGGCTCGAAGAAAAGCGCCTTTCGTCGGCGTGTGTACGGTCAGGCATCTGTGAATCTTATCAAGATCGGCCCCGCGCGTACGCGACACTCAAAGGTACCGACTCAGAGGAACCACTTGGCGAAACGGTCGTTGGTCAAACAGAAGTCGACCCAGAAGAAGTCTGAAAAAGGGCCGAGTGGACTGGTTTAACCGGGTCACAGACCCACATACTCTCTTCAGCCGTAGTGCCATCCGAACTTTCTAATCCGAAGTTTCCAATTCAACCCTGCCGTTAATTAACAGATCCTCCTCCAATTCCAAGACAAACGTCGCGTGTGCTTACCGTGAAAGTCGTGGAAACTGTAGGATGGACTGATGGCGCGAGAGTTGGAGCGGAACAAAGCCAGGAACGAGTGGGAACTGCGAGCGATGTACGGTGTGCGCTGTACCTGGTCCTTCCAGACGTTCTATTCAATCGCGAGAACTCGCGGAAATACTCGGTGTGCGCGTGACTCGCGCGTGTTCACGTGGCGGTGTACACGAGGCGCTGATACTTTGTCGTAGGGGACGGAGCAAAGAGGAGGCGCACAAAACGTTGTCTCCAGTTTTAAACGCCTCACGGAGTATATTTAGCCGGCACTGTCACTGGCAAACGACGGTGTGCGCCTGATCCCGCTTTGGGAGACAACTCGCGACGTTGTTGGCTTGTCTCCGAGAACGCGTACGCTCCAGCGGGCTTCTCGCTTTCGTCGACTCCGAATTTTCGTTGTAGTTAATTCGATCGTGCTTGTTTAGACTCGTCCGATGTTTCGTCGTTTCATCGTTTCACCCGTTTACGATCCTCCGACGCGACAGCAAGGGATCACAGGAGTCGGGAAACAGACGGATGGACAGCGTCGTGTTCCTCGGGACTATTACTTAATAGATCGTTCAGCTGGCAGTCGGAAAGCAGATACGTTTACAAATCGCCCCGTCGCACGGAACAGCGGTAATACATTATTCCCGATTCCCGGCCGACTGTCGTCGATCTCGCGGCACCCACGCAAATAGCTACGCCGCTGGACCAGTCGTTACAACGTTCATTACTAAATTGTACGACACGGTTAGGCGAGCAACGCTCACGCTCGCGTCCACGCGCCCGCCCATCGTCGAACCTTGCCAGTCACCGAAATAGCACGATGAAGGCGAGATAAAATCAAGCTTCTGCGAGATACACGCGTAGAATGGAAAACCCTATCGCGAAAAGAAAGTTCGGTGTCGCGTTTAATAGATTTTAAACTCTGTTTGATCTTGATCTTTGATGTTGAGAAACAAGAATAATTTCATGGATAATTAACTGGATCGTAAGACGAGGACTATTATTAATAGAAAAATCGTTATTATAATTGCGAAAGCAACTGGAGCGATCGTCCAATATTTTGAATAATTCTAAAGAATTTTATTTCAAAATTATTGTCACAGTGACAAAAGAATTCGTGTAAAATGTGCTCGCACGGAACAAGTTATTTAAGTCGATCGTCTCGAATATCTAAATTCGTGTAGATGTAGCTAGCCGTGACACGACCGCGACAGCTGGACACTCGTATAACCAGCCGGCTCCTAGTTTCCACGTATCGTCATCGATCTTCGCCGAGATCGCGTCGCGGTGTTCCTCGGTTTGCCTGCGTGTCGGTGTGAGCGGGACGCGATCCTACAGATCGGTGGTGTGTACGTTTGGATCGGTGACTGCGTCGCCATAACGTCGGTGATTTACGCGCGAAGCGGAGGAAATGAGCACACTCTGATCCACGGCAATTCCGTGTAGCTTTCTGCCTCACGTTCATGCGATAACGTTGTTCTCTCTGATAACGTAGAAGCAACAAGAATCCAGCGTGTCAGATTCCAACTGGAAATCCTTCTTTCCACCGACGCATCGATCCAGCCGGGTTGAAATCTTCGATACTCGAGCAACGAGGCATCACCGCCGGGTCAAAGAGATCGATAAGAAATTACGTTAAGAGGTAGAGAGTTCACTGCGAAATTCGGCGACCGCCTCTCGCTGGTATTCACTTTTGAACGAGTTTGCAACAGCTCCCGAGATTACCCATATATCGTCGTTCCGCGTTGATCTCCGCGTTCATAAATCTACTTTAAGCTCGACGGAGGAACGTGCCCCGCGGTAATTTCGTTCCGGGTACGTCGTCGCGAACTGAGACGTCACGCCACCGCGCCGACCTGGCAGCCTTTCCACGATGAGCTCGGCTAACAGAGACGTCCCGATACGCTCGTCGGAACCGTGAAAATTGCCCCGTTTACGAGTATGGTTCTCGGTGATCTCCTTTATTTTCTACCTGATGCTCACCGTAAAATCACCGGTCTATGGAGCAACGTATCAACTATATTGTGCGAAAGAATGAAATGAAAGTTATAGCGGAGAACAAGATGAGAATGGAATATTTCTCAGCCAGGGATTAAACGTTTATCTCCTAGCATCTGATTCCCATTCGTTCGAAGAGTATAGCGAGTTGTCACGTTTCTGCTTGACTCGTCGAATCTTGTCGCCGGACCAATTCACGCCGTACATAGCGCACCGAGAAAGAATCGCAAGACGAGATGATAGCGCGTCGAGAACGCCGCGTCCCATTCGGCGGAACGACGAGACGTTAAACGAACGTAACATTGACTTATGCGCGCGGTCTTGCTGGAAGACGTGCGTCGCGATTCGTGTGCGCTTCGCCTAGCCTTGACGCGAATAAACACGCAACTGGTATAGTGGTCCCTTTGTCCGACAAAGAAGCAACAGCAGGAAGAGACACAGAACTGGCGATATTGTCGCGCGATTTGATCGACGAAAGGATCAATGGAAGGATCCGTGGTGTATCCGTTGGCGCGATACAAAGCGCGCAATTGTAAACGTCTCGCGTAAGGTGTAATTTATTTGAAGATTAAGTCGCGAACGTTGAAAGCGCGTAACATCCGCGCTTCCCGCGCGAACTCCATTATCCACCGCACATCTTTCAATGGAAGTACGGAAGCTTGTAGCAAGGACCGAGCACGACTATCACTGGTCTCGCTGACACGACTACAAGCCATGGATCCGCGAAGGTGGACTACGGCGTGAAACGGAAGGAACGTTGATTTATGAACGGTAGTCGGTCACAGTGTGTACAAGTCCCGTCTAATCGCTACAATACCCGCTGGCTGTTGCCTCTGTGCGCCATTGGAAGATGACAAACGCCGACCGACAAACACGTCGAACGGAACACAGCCGTATGGAACGACGTCGTCCCCAGGACGGAATCATTAATCCTTCTAATTGCCACTCGGAGGCCACGCCGTGTTTTTCTTCGCGGTTCCGGTCTATCTTTTCCCTCCGCTATCGGTTTCTTTCGCTCGGGTCTCTTTCGACCCGTTCTAACCGCGGATCCGACGAGGACGAATGGTGTCGAGGAGGATGGGGGACGAAAACAAACCGTGGCTTCTTTTGACCGATTCGGGTGGAAGGGAGAATTAGGGAGAGCCAGGGATATATACTATATACCCGCAGCTTGGTAACACATTCGGTCGACAGATGTAGGATTGTTTATTTGATTAGCACGGCCATTAATCAGAAAGCCCGGAGCCACCCTGAAGCGGAGGTGCGTCCTATTAACGAGCTATAGGAGCGTCCGCCTTTCTCTTATTGCAACCAGAATACCAGGGGAGAGCGAGTGGAATCTACCCTGGCTCCGCCAGACAGATATGAAAATGCTTTTTACGTGAATCGTGCTTCGTTTCGAGCTTCCTCTCGATTACGCTCGCGTGATGTCTACGTTGTCGTTATGAGGGGGCAAGACGCCCCTTATGGTATATTTATCGCGTTTCTCTGATAAATTAATACGCGGATGAAGATTGGATTGGATAGGAGAGTAGATAACTGTTAACAATAAGTGACGCTCTATAAGTGGAGCAAATCTCGATTAAAAATCGATATCGTCGATAAAGTTTAATCAACCGTCCCTCGTGTTTTTATTCGACTCGCATCCGTAAACGTTGGAAATGGAGACGCACGAGGTTTCCAAACGAACGACGTTTCCAGATGTCAGGAAGCAATCGCGTTCCATTAAGTTTGAAGCGCGCGGGCAAACATTCGATCGGCTTTAATCCAGTTCGACGCATAAATTTAGCCGTTTCGGGGACGGCGGAAGCGAGTCGTTTTCTTCCGAAACTACGGCGCTCGTTTGCGAACAGAGACGGCGCGCACGGCTCGTTAAACGACAGCCCCTATATTTACACGACCTGATTCTCGACCAGCCACCACAAGATTCGACCGCAACGAATCCGAATCCGCTGGTTCGTCGGCGCGACGGGACGCTGCGGTTCGCGCGGAATTTTTTTCCGTCGGTGGTCGCGCCATCCAGACGAGAAATCGAAAATTCTACTGCACGGTTTCGTGCTACCGTGAAAATCACCAGCGTTGCTCGTTCCGCGGCTCGGCGCGGCCGCCAAAACTCGATTCGACATGTCCGAAACTGCATCAGTGTTCGCTCGAGCCTGAAATTCAACGTTGTCTCTCGTTGCTTTAGCTATTGCTACGTCCCCCCTGTGAAGTATGAATACATACTTGATAAAGATACGTCTTTTAACGTTTGAAAAGCTCGGTGTCTCTCTTACGGTTGCTTCGATGGAAGAAAGCGGTTAAAAAGAGCGGCAGGAAACGCGACTAAGAACCTCGCGGCCGACAATTCGAACGAGTTTAAACGGAATCCTCGAGACACGGAACACGAGGGATGGAAAAAGGTGGAAAACGCGGCAAGGGCCGGCGAAGACTGCAAGCAGACACAAAGAACGGCGCAGCACGGTGGTTAATGAGTCGTCCAGTCGCTCTTCTTAGCTTTCTGTTCGCGTGGACACCGAACGAAAGCCCCGGGCTGCCCTTTGCGTCCCTTAAGACCAGAAACCTACCCCCTTGCTGGTATGAGAACCAACGGAATCGTGGACGAGGAAAGCAAGGAAAAAGACAGAGAGGCCGGTTCTGTGTCTGAGGCTTATATATCTGCCGGAACTAATTGTCCCATAATTCACTCTGTCCGGCAGTAACGTTGCTCTCTGCTTATCCGCCGCTGCTTCTTTCCTTTCTTCTCCATCTCCTTCTTCTTCTTCAGCTCCTCCTTCTTCTTCTTTTTTCGTCGCTGCTGCTGTTGCCTCCTCTTTCTTCCTTGTCCTTTCTTTCGATTCCAGCATCCCCCGTGTACGCAGCAGACATTTGGCTTCTGCCTCGTTGTCTTCCCTCGCGCACCGCGGCTGCACAGACACGACCGTCTCTGTTTCCTGCTCGGTGTCTAGACCGATTATTCTTCTCGCGGATCCACGCTCGAGTCGCCCGATTTTATACTCGTCGAATTCGATATTCGATGACTTTTAATCTGTGTGAATATCCATCCATACATACGTGCTTTCAAGGCGTTAATTTGCAAGCGAAAACGGTGTCAGAAACTTGAAGTGGAACAAGATATTTAAAAAACTTTGTTTCGAAATTGATTCCGTTCCTTGTACCCTGCGAAGTCTTCAGCCACCGGTCCACAGGCGCATCAGATTTTCCGTAAATTCGCCATTCGCTTCGGAAACGCTATCACGAGCCGTTACTTCCGTGAAGCTGGCCAGACGACCGACGCTAATGCACTTTTGCGGCTAACTGTGGCGCACAAGGCTCTTCCTTACCCAGAATGCCACTTCCTCTTCCTCCGAGCCACCCTCGGACAATCTAAGGAGAAGCGTGTCTGCTGTTCTCGCGGCGCGCCAACAGACTCGACTTTTCTCTCCGACGACCCGTACGATCGATCGGCTTACTCTACCGATTGACCAGTTTGTTTGCTTTCGTTAATTCGTCGAGCCACGTACGGCGAGTAAAGCCTCGCTGAAAATGCAGAGCACGTTGACCGCGCGTGGCTTCTCATGACGAAAGCGCCACTTGACCGGTTCACGGATTAAATCGTTTCGCCGTTAACATCGGCTACTCGATTGCCGAAACGTTGTAACTTCTTCAACTAAACTTCTTTAATAAAAGTAATTTCAGAATCGCTGTAAAAGGTAGCAACGGTGAAAAAATACAGCCTTGAGTCGTTAAAAAAGCCAAAGTGGTCTCTACCTCTTGGGAACTTAATTTTCTGAAACACTTCACCGCTAGGCAAACACGTCATTCCAAACAATACGGTGGAATAACTGACGAAGCGCGTTCACGAACGCTCTTGCTTGAAAGTGTTCCCAGTTCTACGTTCCGAGAGGTGCTCTTTCCTCACGGAAGGGGATTAAACTGGTGTCTCTGTTCCACCTGGGTCTCGTGCAGCCTGTCCTTGAAGACCAAGTCCGTGACTCCGTCGAGTTTCCGCGAAGTTCAACCGACGACCTTCCCCGATGGACGAGTTGTCCAGAAGTAGACGCGGCGGACAGATACTCATCGTTCATCCACGGCGTATGAATAACGTAGAAGTTTGCTCAGTGTGGAGGAAAGGCGGACGGGGATCGAGGAAAGGACGGAACTGAACGCGGGCCACGTAACTTTCATACATAAGTAAGCGAGACAGGACTATGAGGCCAGCGATCTCCGGCGGAGTTTTAGTTTGCGCTGCAGTATTTTCTACGGGAAAGTGGCAGACGCCCCTGTTCTTCGCCAGCGGTCTTAGCTCGACGCCGTCATCCATGAAAATATCAAACACCGAGAGACGGAAATGCTCTGACACGGCCGTCCTTCCTTCTTCATCTTAATAACATTTTTCTACCAATCATAACCGCCATTTTTAATGGAACGCTTCACCGTGATTGCACAGGCGATTTTTTTCTTTTTGTTTTGCCACAAATATCCCAGAAACGAACGCCGCAGCTCTTTTCTATCCTGTCTAGAACAAGCTACATGATGCTGTTCCTCCGTGGCTGTTGCACGCGATAGAAATGTAAACATCGGCCTAATATCGTACGAGCGCAGCCGTGTTCGCGTCGACGTATGTACATCGCGGTCTACCTGTCCACAGGTAACACACGTATATTCGCCGGTGAAGCGCGTACGTCTTCCTTCCGCGGAAAGAAGATCCTAGCGGCTCTCGGCAGTCAGCTTCTAAGGAGGACAATGGGATTAGCGTTCGTTCGCACTGTACCTCTCGTGTTCGTCCTTCGAGAAAGTCAAGAACGTCCGCTTCCAAGAGCTCGTATCCCAAGGTCTCTCGGTGTGTTTCTTTGAGAAACGTCTCCTACCTCATCTTCTTCCAGGATCTTCTTACGAATGAATTTTTCATAACAAAGAATCACGTGCATCTTAATAACTTCTGTCGCTTTGTGTTAAGATCTTTTATTACGAAAGTTAAAAGAGTTGAAAGACAAACTATTCTCGTCGATTAATCATCCCTCCCCCCGCCCCCAGACGATCTACGTATCGTTACGGTTTCAGGCCCATTTATTTCACAAACTTTCCAGACGAAATCTTACACCGGGCCATAGAGCGCGATTAATCCGAGCACTCGTGTCACAAGTTCGTAGTCCACGTACGTAGCAGACACGCATACGCACGCTCCGACAATACGCGTTGGTCCGTCGGGTTATTACAACGACGTAACGCCGATATCTCCGCGGAATTTCAAACAACCCTAGGGCTCGATGCATGCTAGGTGCGAGCTCCATGTTCGCGTACGTACGTCGACCGAGGCAAGAGGTTTCCTTTGAAAACAGAAGGAACAATCTCTAGTACCTAGTAATTCGTTATCACGCAATCTCGGATCTGTGGAAGCTGCGAATTCGTTGTCGTGGTTTCTCCAGTGGATGATACGTTGTAGCTGGAGATAGTAGAAAGAAGATTCTGTGTTTACGAACGGGAAATCTGCTCCGCGCGGCAAATAACAACGAGGAAGTTAGAGAAAAAGAGGAGGTGGAATGAAACTCGTTGACCCTTTATCGCGATAAGAGTGAGAAAAAGATGATTAGACGGGAAATTGGAAGTTGGTGGACGATGGAACGCGCGAAGTTTCTTGAGTTCGAAAGATGGAAAAGTCGCTGGTGTTATTTATAGCGAAATTTAGTCGCTGAATCTAGCTGCAGCTGCATACTCCGGCAACGCAAGAATAATATCTTGATTTATTCCGACGACGCGATGGGTCTGCGGCGCGAGCAAACCGAAGAAAAACGAAGAACCAGATGCCGGTTCGGAAAATCCTCGACTTTCCGCTGCTTTTGTCGCAATAAACTTTTTCTCCAATCGACCGGCAACGGTGTGAGGATCGAGCGAACCGTAATTTTTGCCACAAATCTGTCTCGAGGTTGTCTAAAAATATGAATGCACTCTGTAGAAGAGTTTCAAGCGAAAATTGAAACATGTTTGTTCGATTAGGAGTATCCTCGATAAAATAGAAGAAAACGAAGTGACATAAGATTCAGCGTGCTCCACGAACTTTTATTCGAACCAGAACCATCGACGTAAAACTCTCCTTATTCCTGACAGGGTACTTACTCAAAGCCCTCGAAGAATAGGAAGAAAGTCTGGAAATGGGATAGCCAAGGTGATAGGCGTTATTTCTCGATGTCGCAGATTAGACTGACAAAGTCGTCGAGATGCGAATAACTTCGTCTCTCTCATTCTCTCTTTGCTCGATAAGAAGCTTCCTTTGGTCTATCGAACGACCGCGCGATTTTATGCACGCGTTCTCGAGCCACTTGAAATTCCAAAGGAAACGAGTGAAAATTGCGAAAGAATAACTCGATTAATTGCTCGTCTCCTGTTATGTCCGAACAAACTTCTCCGCGATTGTTATTACCGCGGAACGTCTATCTCCGTTTCGACTGCAACGAGGTCGGAGAGGAAAGAAAATCTCGGAGACAAAGCTCGATGGAAAGAGCAGAGCTCTTCCGCGTGCATCTTTAAATTTCCCTTCGCGTCCCGTCGACTACGAAAGAACCTCTCATTTGCAAATACCGACTCTCCCGCCGATACAACGTCTTTCTGTTACGTCTCCTCGAGATCGTTTGTTTTTTCTTTCTTGCTCCTAGGCAGTGCAATGTCTCTCCTTTGACGAGTAGCAGACGCGTCCTCGACACTGTTCCAGGCAACGGTTTCCTCGATTTCGACTCGATGAACGGTAAACGGAATTTTCCTGTTCCGAAGAAAAGATTTCTGGCTCGTGTGGCGAAAACGCCATCAAACTGCGAATCCGATTATTATCGTTTCAAGAGATACGAATCGAGACCAGTTGCGACACGGTAGCTATCGTGCTAGCTGTATCGGTGCGCCTCGAAGAAGACTAAGTTGCCCGACTGGCCGGAGTCGGGGTCACTGACTGAAAGATAGACGTGGCCCGAAGCCACGCGACAACCATATACCCCGGTTCGTGTTTACCGTATGTCCAAGTCTCGCACGCTCCTGTCGAGCGTGGCTAGCAAACCGCCCGCAGACTACGCTGAATTAACTAACGTTGCCTCTGATATTCCTGCCTGCGGAACTCTCGAGTACATACTCGTTGCTGTCGTCGTGATCGAACGATGATTTCCTCATGGTCGAGTCCCTTACACATGCATTTTCCTGTGAATATTGTTACGATAACGTTCCACATCGTCTCAAGTGTTTGCAGATCTTCGCGAAACATTAATAAGCTTCGTGTTAATCCATGACGATCGCTACGATAAATAACGCAACGATGTTCTTTTATGTTTCAGGTAAGCGAGAGCGGACATCTGACAAGTTCCGCTGCCAAGTGCGTGTCGAGTAAGTAACTGTCGAAGACGCGACAAGCGAAAAGGCGCGAGAGCGTATTAAATTCGCGTGGGAGGACCAAACGGGTATCATGCAACAGACACCGGTTATTAATGGGCCGCGTAACTGGTAGAACGCGATCGGCCGTACGGCGATCTATCGTACGATAGAAGGGAGAAACGAAGCGTGTAATTATTTCGGTCAGCGATTCGTAGCAAGATCGCCAGCTCTCTAATGCTTTAATAAAGACACGGCGTGACGTTCCCCTTGTCTCTGCCACGAGGAAACGTCTTATTTTAGGAAACGATGCCATGTGGTAAACCGGTCGGCCCCCGGGATATCCCACTTATTCTCCTTCTGCATGAAGACATTAACACGCGAAACCGGTGATTACCAGACTAGACAGCCGGCGCTGAAACAGAAAGAACCAATCCAGGGATCGTGCAAACGCGACACCGATACTCGTCACATTCCCGCTGATAATACCATTCGTTGCATTGCGTGGCCTACGATCGACTAGGGTGTGCCTATGATCGGAACTCACGCAACACGAGTATTTATTAAAGCTACCCTTAACCTCCACCCCCTTCTGCTCGCGTCGTTTCCTCGAAAAGCGAACAATTTCGATACCATGCTGTGGAAACCGTGACTCGGTTGAATCGTGTCTCCGAGCAAACTCTATGTGTTCGTCTCTTTTCATCTTCTTCGTGTTGCGCCGTATATAGTTGGGTTAGCGGACGGTTCGCGTGCGTACGAGTACGAGCACGGTATCGAGAGTAATTAAGCGATTATCTCATCCGGTGTAGACGCATCGCGCCGTAGCATCGCGTTCCAATTGCGGACAAAGACCAATAAAGGCTACGTTTTTGTTCCGGCCGTTCCTCCCGGTGCCGACCTACGCGATGCTTACTAGCCACGTTCGTCCGACTCTCTTTCTCTTTTTCTCTCTTACGCCTTCGCGTTTCACTTCGCCCTTATCTCCTCTCTCTTTCTGCGGTTCGCTTTATCCTTTCTATTTTCTACCCTGCACGACTGCTTTCAAACTAGACCTCTCTGCGGATTCTAATTCCTTTTTTACGCGGCTCCCTCCATGCAGACGAAGATAACGCCATGACCACGCTGCTGGCTGTAACGAATTACAACGCCGGAAAGAAATATTATTTCTGTCGCGGAAACGTCCATGCCGGAATTCCAATTACCGGCCAGCGTTATTATTGTATTTTACTAGGCTCGTACGCGTTCCCCGGACCAAACTGTACCACGAAAATTCTCGAATTTTTCCTTCGACGACCGAAACGCCGCCGCTTCGTGCGTAAACATTCCCGATAGAATTAATATTCTGCGAAAAGTTTGTTTTCGAGGGCAATTTACGAAAGCAACCCTGCTTCGCGTACCCTTGCCTGGCAATTTTGCCCGCAAGATTCCCACACCCTCGTTGAAAAGTACATTAATTTCGGAATATATCTTTTTTTTTTTTTCGTTGTCTAAAAAAACAAACATTATCGTTGCACGAGCGTGCGTATTATTTCGATATTTACGCACGTAAAAAATGTTACACAGCTTGTCCGTAAACAGCAACGCTGCGTTCCTATGTTTATCGCATTCTACACACTGCAACTTTTGGCGTGGATGAAGGGCGAGAGAGGATAACCCTCTTCGGGCGATTCTCGAAAATATGACACGGGACGCATAAATTTTCGCTAACCACCGTGCTCGAAACACAATTTCTCATGGTTTATCGTTGCGGAAGAGCGACGCAAGAATACATCCAGTCCTATAGCTATCTAGCTCTGTGCTATGTATACAAAGTCGGGCGAGATAGGATCGGAATTTTTTCCGAAAAACAATGTGAAACGCGTTTTCACCGTGATTGTGGGTTAACCGGTCGCGTGCAAGCCCGTGCTCGAGATCGCTCGCAGCCATATCGTGTCGTTTAAGCGAGAGATACGTCTTCTAGCGCGCGATACCTCGGACAACGTAGGCTCTCGAGAAGCCCATTAAAATTTTTCTGACCGGACGCCGATGACGAGGCGTCCGTAGGACAAAGAAAAATCAGCATCGAAGACGAGGTGAAGCGTGGAACAACAGGCGCTCTACTCTCGCCTCCTTTATCTCCGACATCTCGCTTCCGAGAGACTTTCTCCGCCTATTCGCGGCCTGGTGCTACCGATCCGTTGCTTTCGATCCGAGATACACTCCGACAAATTACAGCTTGCCCCGAGCTGCAGGCCTGGAACAGTCAACGTCGAACCTGATAATGTCATTATCGCGTTACGGCAATTCCCCGATTTTTACCTCGTCGCGGAAACGATCGGTCATGGTCCCGGCTAGACGATGAACCTGGAAACTAGAATTTTCTCATTTCTCTGTGGTATCCCCTTCTGGACACGCCTACTTCTGGGATAACGTGTTACTTCTAACTGTTACCTTCTTTCAACATCGACCACTTTTCCTTTTGAGAAATTGGCTCTAAACACAAGGTTGTGTCGATTATCCCGTGGCAGACACGCTTGAAATCGCATAAACGCGCTTCACAGGATGTACAATATGATATATAATTTTGTTCGCAACACTTGCAAATTAACAGTTCTTTATTTCTGAAAAATTGTGTTGATTTGGACGCGCCTAGAGAACACAACAGCTAGCCACAATTGTAGTAACAGCAAGTGAACATATTTTTCGTCTAGACGCGCACCTGCCCAAACTAACCGAGAAAGCGGAAGCATCCGATCTGTCGGAAAGAATAAACGCGGGACCGAACGTAGGAAACACGAAACGCGCGGAACTTGCAGGAAGCGGGAAATCTCATCGATTAAATCTGTTCGTTATTAATCGAGCGTGCTGTGACTGGCTCGCTCGCTGGTCAATGTTCGGTCCGTTCGGAGCGTCCTTCCTGAAAGGAATCGGCGTATCCGTGTGAACTTCCTTCCGATCGTGTGCAGCAGCTCGTCAACGATAGAACGAGATCCGAGTAACGAGAGGTCGAACGCGTCCGCTGGTCGACGGCAGACAAGGAGAGAGCTGGCGAGGACAGCAGGTCGAAGAGAAAAGTCAGGCAACCGGGAAGGAACGACGACAGAGACGGTAGGACGAAGAGAGAAAGAGAAGCGAGACCTAGTACGCCCGCCATATGTCACGGGGTCCTTACGTAGGTATCCTGCACGGTATCTTATCTTCCGCTTATGGCCGCGAGAGTAATCCGAGCGGAAGACAAACGCGCACGAAATAAAATCCAGACCGGTTCGGACCAACGAAACGAGACTTCCTTACCTTCTGTTACCTCTTGGCCTGACGAGAAAAGGGAAACGTTGCCGTCCGTTTCGAAACTACCGCTTCCTAGTCGGAATTACGAGTCCCTGGCGCTCTGTCGACCCGATGACACTCGGATACTCGAAAGTCGTCCAGGAATTCGTCGGAAAGAAATCGCGGAACACGATCTTTCTGGAGTGAAAATACGTGCGGTCCTCTATCGATAAAGTTCACGTGTTATATGTTCGATCTGAACGCTGTCTCGTAACTTGTCTCCAAGTTTCAACCTTACTCTTCACATTCACATTCTATTCTTTGATTTTCACTTCTTAGTTTATCGAATCGTTCACCATCTATTGCGAAGTTTAGAATTTCTACTAATTAAATCGTCGTGTATCGCATACTAGATAGTAGATAGATATCGCACGACACGATCTAACCTGAATATCAAGCATTCTGTAAGTCGTGCAACGTGTGAACGACTGAGTATCTTTCTCCCGAACTCTAGCTCCCAGTAACATCATTCTCCAGGATAGTCCTCGACGATACAAATTATCGTGCTCCGTACAATTCTCACACGAACCACGAATTACGAACGAAAACGAGATCGAGCCGGGATAAACGAAACTTCTTGGAAACGTCGCGTCGACCCAGGACCGGTTGAACCAATTCGTACAATCTCGGCCGCCAAATCTGAACCCGTGATAACCATACGCATCGTGTGGAATACGAAAACACGAAGAAACCTCTTCCCTAACTTCCGTTATGGGTTACGACACTTTTGAAAGAGCGAGACGCGTCTTTCCCTGGCCGGCTAACGAGAACAGGATGTTATCGGTGCATCTCATTAGCAGGAGCAGGCAGAGAAGAGTTGGTCTGGTTGTTGTTCGAAATTTGTGCAGCCGACACCTGTTCCTGTCAAGGAAGCCGGAGCTATGAACTTTCCACGCGTCGCTCGTTTCGCCTCCGCTCTCTCGGTTTCAAACCGCAGCCTGTCGAGGACAGTCGAGTAATTAGCGGGCCGAACAACTCGAGGAACATCGGGTCTTTAACGCGTGGCCGATCGATTACTACTCCGTGACTGTCACTTTCTCGGAGACCCGCTGAAAAACTGCCAGGTCTCCCGATGACGCTTCGGCAAACTACCTAAACAGAGACAGAGCTACACAGAGCGAACAAACGTCCACTGAAATACACTACCAATTCCATTGCAAATTGTTGGATCTTCTTCTCGTTTCCCCCTCAACGATATCGGTTAAGGTTCGTATTTCGTCGCAAAAAGAAACTGTCCGCACCTTTGTACTCTTTCTCAAAGAAATCCTCGTTGGACGAATTATGCGTGAAACAGTCAGGCGTTGATATTGTACGAGGATGGCAATTGGTAAGTGGCTGGCTACGGAAGAGAGCGAAGGACAGTATCACGGTGGAGTGTCCTCGATGGAAGATTCTTTGGGAATCAACGAGTCGCACGTGCACGCGCAGCCAGTCCACCTCGGTCGCCAATGACCAGGAAGAAAATTACAAATATCTGACCAGCAGGAACTCGGGAACGTGCTTCTCGCCCGAGCCGTGGCATTATCGTTGTCGGTGTGTATATACTCGGTCGGTCGCCGTGGTTCGCACGTTTTGCCCAGAGACAACGGAGAAACACACAGGGGCTTCGTATATTCGTACTCGCACGTGCGCCTTAGACGACGACGACGATGATTCCTTTTATTATATTTTTCCTCTCCCTGCGCTGTCCCAATCTTCCTTGCGCGTTTTACCTATCGTGGATCGACATGATATTAGGTATGATTTAATTAAACGAACCATCTCATCGTCGAGAAAATTAGTAAGTTCCAGCGATGGTGTTTCTTTCAACGTTGCGACCTCGTTGTTTGTCCGATTATACAAACGGCGAAATTTCCATTGGTCGAATGTTCTTCTCTTGTTTAGCGAGAGTTGTTTCGAGTGTTCGCGTCAGGCATTTGTCTCGTCCGTTTTGAGATTAAATGCGCAACGAAATCGTTAGATTCCGTGGCGTCCTTCGACGAAAGAAACAGATGCCATCGAGGGAAATTTATAATTACTCGGCAAACACGGCCAACAATAGAACGCGACATTATTTTAAACGCGAATAAAGCCACTGTGTCGCTCGGGTGTTTCAACTGGTTCGGGTAATGAGTAGGATGAGTAGGAGCTTCCGACCTGAAAATGACGAACCTATTGTTGGCGGATTGTTCGAGAAAACGTGCGCCAGATAACGGAGAAAAAGGGGGAAAGTTTCGTTGCGTGTCGTGGCTGTGTATCGATGTGATTCGCATGGAAAATCGAAAAACGGCGCGCAATCCGATCAAATCGAGTCTGTGCGTCGTTGTTCGAACGGTCGATCGATTCGGTCGAAAACGAAATTCGGTGTATCCGGACTCGTGATTTCGGTGAACGTTCTAAAAGAGAGGCGAGTCGCCACGGTCCTCGTTCACTCGCCAACCATCCAGGTTATTCCAGGGATAATAACGGTCATAAAAAATAATAGGGTTCGAGGTGAATCCTCCAACAGTCCGGATGATATTTAGAGGATCTAATGATACCGAATTTATGGGCCAGGTGTGCCGCAATCCGACGCGATTTCAGCGCGAAACACCGTGCAGAGGTACGGTCAAAAAAATAAAGTTAACGTTTGATCGCGTTTGTTTCATCTTCCATTATATAAATCACAAGCGAGTCGCGTCGTCGTAATTCAGTCCCTTTCCCTCCGTGGAGTCTTACAGACGTGACAAAAACGAAATTGTTCGCGATGGATAAGCGGTCTGTCGGTCTTACAGCGCGTGTCCTCACGTACGCGACCGGCCAATTCTTTTCGTCAGGAACGTCGAGAAGGTTGATCCAAAACCCTCGAAGAAGAGAGTTCAGAATATTAATGGCGTGGCCCGTGAAGGGTGTAGCGCACGTACCGGACGAGTTATCGCCGAAAGAAAGCGGTTGTACGTGGCGCTGGAAAGGTAGACTTGCTAGAAACACGAATCTTCCGAGACAGGTAGACCGGATCTCGCTCGGTTCCTTATTCTTTCGCAGGGACACGATGTCGGCTCGTCCATCTCGGTGTCCAAACTTACTCTTCGCAGCGTATTTGTTTCTACTTTGCATCCGTCGATGAACGAATACCTCGAAAATCCCTCGATACTTGGCAGAAGTCGAGAAAGTTGTATTTATTGCGGAATAGACTGGCCTCCGGTAATCCTTTCATAAATAACGAAGTATTTACGTAAGGTTTCCGGGAAGGTGAATGGACCGGCGAGTTTCAGATTATGGCCAGCCACGGTCTTCCACGACAATGGCTGCTCGTGTTTTCCGTTTCCTGGCCCGTTCGGCGTCCGCCTTTCCTCCGGACCCTCGTCCTGGCACGAGCTTCTCCTTCGCGCGTTCGCTTATAAGGTATACGCGGTGGCCGTGGATGTGCGCGAACGCGACCAAAGAGGGAACCTTTTACGGGCTTTACCGTGGCATAAAGCGTTCGAATAGACCGGCTTGACTCGAGAGTTTCTTCCGTTTGCTCGCGTTTGCACGGTCGCGCCAAGCTCCGTGTGCATGCGATTTTATCTACGCACACTCGTTTGTCGAGATTCAGACGAGACTGGAATTCGACGATTCGATTCGCAGGACGAATTCGTTGTCGGAATGTATGAAAACTGGGAAACCGATGGAAGACGGACTATTGTACCAGCTGACTCAGAACGAGTGTGATCGAAATCAAAGCAACACGAAAAAATATAGGAAAATATGTAGTTTTACGAGCGAAACAATAACAAGCTGTTTTCCTTCCGCGTTTTTCTGTATTCCAAAGTACGATATATACCGAGTTACGTTGCGTAACTACGATATCCCATTTTTTCCAACAACTTCCCATTAGTCGAGAATATCATATTCGCGCGATTCGTTTTATCACGCAGAAAACCACGCTATCGGGCGCATAATAACGTTCGATCGGGAGACTATTACGTTCGCATGAGATCGGGCTACATTCTGCCCGACGCAAACTCAATATTTACCGTCCGGTTCAGCCTGGTGACTTTGGTCGGCGCAGCGTCAAGCAGCACTCGAGGACTCTTTAATTAAGTTGGATCGCCGGGATGGACAATCAACATCGAGGTTCCCGCGGTTCTCCCGTTGCTATTATGAAATTTGCCGCGAACCCCGGGAAACTAGGTTGGCGGAACCGACAGCAACAACAGCAAGAAGGAGAGAGAGAGAGAGAGAGGAAGAGGCAAATCCCATGCTGGCCGGAGCGGAATCGTGTAACAGTGTGTACGCGCGTGCGTTTCGGCTTCGGCCTTGGGAACAAGTCCACGGTTTTGTCACGTCAGCTACTTCGTCTGTCCGCTGTTTCTCTTTGGTCAGGTGCGCGTCTGTCCTCTCCTTTTGTTCTTCCGCTTGCTCACTTTTCTTTCTTTTCTTCGCTACACATCCTCGCTGGTCGCCAGCCACCTTCCACGCAGCCACTCGAACGATAACTTCTTCTGCAGTTCGAGAAATCCGCTTGTTGTCAATACTGGCACGATTTCTGGAAATGATTGACAGCAGGCGAACGAGCGAACGAACGGAAACGTAATTCGGCCAACGGTTCGAATATCACGCCGACGATAATTATGCGCGGCAAGAGCTAGCTGCAGGCTCATAAGCGGCATGTATCGACGAAATTGACCGGGATTATTCGCATATCCCGGCATTTCCAGACCGCGTCCAGATACGAGGATATTCGATCGAACGTGTCCGCGTTCGAGCTTTCGTCGATGATAATTGTCTGGCGTTTCGCTCAGCTCTGCATTGCTCGTTACGACGATTCATTATCGAAGGAACATGGCCGTACGGTCATTCGACGAGAACCAGAGAAACGGTTCGTTCTCGAGGAAGAATTAAACGAAATAGAGTCGCTGCTTCTCCGGATAGAAGGATAGACGAGCGATGGATTAAACGATCGTTTAGCAAGCTGACGCGAGGTTCGGATGAAGGAAGCCGCCAAGGTGGCGGAGAGATACCCGAAAAGCTAAGATCCGATACGAGCCACGAAAGGTGACGGCCAGGCGGGAAGGTGCCAGGACCTCAAGCTGAGAGCATAATGAGCGGCCGGCGAGTAATGAAGACCGCTCAATCTCCTCTCGGAGCCGCGTGCTGTCTCTTCAAAGAACATACTCCCGTTCCCTTAACTCCGATCTCGACCGCTAATCCGTTTAATCTCCGGATAATTAATGACCGTAACGCTTTAATAATTCTTGGCCTCCTGCGGCAAACCTGGTAAGCTACACCGTTTACGTCGAGTCCCGTGAATGCAAGTCGAGCAAGTAACGTGCTACGAACTTCTTCGAATACGAATTAACGTTCGAACGAAACTTGTCATAGCGGTCGACATTAATTTGCATTTTCTCGCAACTACGTACAGAATAGTTAGCTTTCGATGTGTCCTCTACATCTGTTCTATGGCTAAAGAAGCTCGAGTTTTGGATGCAGGTGTTTTCAACGTTTCCTCCGGACACGACGCAAAGGGGACATCGAAGCAGGCCCCTGTCATCGTCCCAGGAAGCCGTTTACCGCTCACAGTTTACACAGGATTTTCGAACGAGACGGCTTTATCCATGTACAAGACGCGTTTACACCGACGCCGCTGTATGGGGACGTGTTTGTAGACGAGGGCCCTGCCTAAATGCACTCCGAAATGTTTGCGCAGACTCTGTTGTGGTCTTTTACGATGAATTTCTGTATATGCAAATACGACAGCCCGCGTGGTAGCCGAATAAACGAGAAGCCCTGCGAGCCTCCTGGAACGAGAGCGTTATTTCCATTCGGCCTGGACGACGCGAAGCCGTTTATTACGAGCCGAATCCGGCACTCTTGTTCGCGTTACGAATCGCTGATTCTTGATCGCTTTCGACGGATAACGAGGATTCGCCGTAGCATTTTAAAGCTAACGCAACTCTTCCTTGGCTATCAAAATGCAGATCGAGAAAACGACGAACAGACGTGTACATGTAAATGAACGATATCCCGATACGTGGAAAGGATACGCTTTGGAAATTTCTCTTAGAATTATTTAAAAGATGCAATAATCAGACAGCGAGGGGAAAAATGCGCCAGCGAACGCAAAGGAACAAGGAGCGTACTGTTAAAACAAAGTACACGTACGTGTAGACCGAAGGAGGTGCGCGTCTTTAACGAGTCGACGTATTTCAACAATACAAATCTGAGGGAGTTAGAGCGAAGCGAATATAGGCATCGGAGCGGATCGAACGAGCCGGCATACCTGACCACCAATTATCTCCGCGTCTCACCCAACTGTTCGCCTCGCTGCCTGTTGTTTTTCGGACGTTTTAACGGACCTCCACGGTCAAACACCGGCCTACGAAGATAATTCAGATATCATCCCTTCGATATATCTGGCAATCCCGGTGAACGAGGATCGACCCGTCGACGGTCGAACGAGGGGATGCCTTAGGGGCTCGCGTGCCAACTGACGTCTCCCAAAGCGGACCAGATTATAAACTGTGGATCGTGGACCAATCCCGAGTGCGAGTAGGTCCGCTGCATCAGTAGCCTCGCTGGAAAAACAAAGAGGGAGGAGCATGGTGCGAGACCGAGTGTGAGATAAACAGGTTTTCCGTACGAAACTGGGAATTCCGAGACGAATTCGGGACGACTGGAGAAAGAGGGCGAACGAGATAAACGCGCGAGAGAGGCAGAAAGCCTCTTTTTCTTACCAGGAGCCTCCGGTCCCAAACCCCGGAGCTACGGCCAAGGGATTAAAGCGTTAAGAGAGTACGCCGATCCCAGTGACGGCGAGGCGCGAAGCCTCGCACGCTCGAATCGATCTTTAGGGATTTCTCCTGCGTGGCAGGGCTCCGGTATCCTCGATCATGGGGACGAGACGGGCTCTCGAACTCGGATTCACCGAGTGGATGGGCTTCTTCACGGCCGATTAAGTAGCGACGCTCGTGTATCGAACGAGTAGGCGAAAAGCTTCGTGGAAATTTCGACGTTGATCGCAGCTTTCGAGTCGACAGATTCTTCTCGCGCGTTTCCCATCCTGATGATTCTTGACGAAAAAATTTGCCAACTGTGGTAGAATGAACGGGAAGAGAAGACACAGAAGGAAAAATTCCGCACTGCGTAAACGCTCGATCGTGGGAGCTCGTTTAAGCGAGGATTTAGTTGCTTGTTAGCTTTCTAAATAACGTGTGGCGAAGGTTTGAGCGAGAAGCGGCGCGCGGTAGGCGTGCAAGAACGATGGTCCAATTAAGGATGTGCTGCCGGTTACTTTCGGTTAATCCGAGTGAAGAGCGATCTCCGGGCCGAAACTCTTAACTTCTAGAAAACTTTCCGGTTTCATCGCCCGGCGAAACTCTACCGCTTCTCCTTCCAGCCGCGAAAGCCACGAATTACCCACGGTCGTTCGGCGTGTACCCGCGGGAGAATCTCCTCGCGACGCCTGGCATCTTTAATTAAACGTAGCTTTAATCGTTACACCTTCGAGTTTCGTTACACAGTTGCGTCCAACGAAGTGCGCGACAATAAACGTTCTTTCGTTGCAAGGACTAGTCTGTGGCTACGGCGGATTCATAATTGGAGTTCTAACGAATAAGACGCGTCTGAATAACACGCATTCATAGAAATCCATTACGCGATCAATTCTAGAAAAACTAAAACTAAACTTTATTCATTGTCGTTGTTCTCTTTTTATTCGATACGACGTCATCGCTTGATTTATTTTTAAGACCTACTACCGATGCGTTGATCGTCAATGTTTAGGACCTTGGTGGACGTATATAAACGTTCACAGGAAACCTCGTCATTGTTGACAACATAGTCTGTACGTTCAATAAAAATACAATCGTGGAAGAATATATTTTCTTATCGCGTAAATTTAGAGCCGTGTGTACGTATATTTCGCTGCTTCGACGTATCAAATTCGGAACGACAATACGTCGCATACGTTCGCTGTAACCGTAGCCGAATAAACCGGGCCTCGAATAAATGCCGACGTTTCAACTTTCTGCCTTCAGACTACCCTAAACTATAATACGTACGTAGTAACAAGGGCCGTAAGTATTGTTGCACGGTCGACCATCGATTAGGCCTCCGGGTACGACGTGCAACTGTGACGAAATTGTCTCGACTCGGTCAACCAGCTTCCCAGAAGACTCGCACATCCGAAAACGGATATGGAGCCAGCAAGTGACTGGCAAGCGTTACGAACTCACAGGAGTGCGGATGCGCGATTTCGTCTCGAAATCCAAAAGCATTGTTCTCCGTGTTCCGGCACCCCGTTGAGGCACTCATCGCGTCCAAAGCTCTCCAAGACGTCCTCCGGACTCTGACTGATGGATTTATGAATTTACGGTCACCCCGATCCACAGGGGGTTAATTGGTGGCAGCGTAAAGCGACCAGGTCGGAATCCAGAGAAGAAGAGGAAAGTGGAGACGCGGTGGTGTATGTGAGTCTCCTTTCGTTTCGCGAGCAACCGGTCCTCGCGATAATTGCCGTCATTTCCTAAGCATCGTCAAGGTCGGTCCTGAAACCGGCTCGCCTTTCATGCCACCATCTCGCGTCGTTTTCCTGGCAGACCTTTCAGCTGGGTCATCGTAACCCTTTAACGACTCGTGATTATGATTCATTAACCGTTTCGTTCTGTTCGAATGGCTTCTCTCGGAGAATTAGATCAGACCGAGGCGAAGTTATAATTGCTCGTCCAACCTTTCGCGATCTGGACATGCCGAGTATGACAGAAGCGTTGTTGTTCGGAGCTCTTCCTGCGAGAGATCGCGCGCGACCCAGTGGGAATATAACGCGGAAAACGGATTTATCGGAGGATTGAAATGCTTGTCGGAGGTTGTTGGCCATTACGAATTCGGAATTAATCGAACGAGTTGAGAACCGTTTGAGAGATCTTCCTTCGAAAGATTGGATAACGAGATGCGTAAGTTTCTCCTCGTTGAAGCGGCGTTCACACCGAACGAATATGAAAGAACCGGTCCTCGTCGAAGTTCGTAGCGTTGGAAACGCGTGGAGAAAAAGCAACGGGGCCGTTTCTAGGTTGCAACGCCTAGCATTTCCATGTCGAGATAAGCTAATGAGACGTACGACGGTTAGAGGTAAACACGCTTCAAGTTTCCATTCCACGTAACGCGACTGCCGTTTCGGCTATTGGACCGCCGATAGCGACGCTCGTTGAAAACCGACTTATCGTCCATTCTGGTCTCGTTTTTTGCTCCTTCGCCTACCTAGCCCCGGGTAAATTTTTTAATTCGTCCGTTTTAGTCACGTGAAACGCTAGAATACTTAGTATACTTAGTATAAATAAAGGCAACAGAGTTACAAGATACCAAGCTCTATGCCCCCAAAAAAAAAGGTTAGATGGAAGAATTCTAGAGAGCATAACGGCAATAGCGTTTCGGAAAATTCAGCGTACGAGCTGGAAATTTTCGGTTACGTCACGTTCACGTCACAGCGTAACTCGAAATCCTGGAAATAAATCCGCCTGTTCATCACGCATCCAGCCCTTTTCAAGCCCGTTTCTCCTTTTTTCAAGAACGAGAACAATGGAAAAGCGAAGGAACGGGTCTAAACGCGAGGCGGTGCATCGCATTTTTCTTGGTATATTTCCCGAGCGCGTGGCAACCGGACGTTTTGAAATTCATCACGAGAGCTACTTCATATAACGCGGCGGAATGAATTATGTCGCGGCGTATCTCGCCGCGGTATCTTCGTTTTTCTCCGGTCGTAATCCTGGCCGGGCGCACGTGCCGCTGAATTCGAGGTTTAAATTCGCGGCGACGTTTCGAGTATGCGACCGCGGAACGTACGAGCTGCCGGCGCGTATCTCGCCGTGAAATAATTTCGCCAACGTCGCACCAAACCTGCGCACGATCGCGTCGCGCGTTCCACGGATATATTAACAGCCACTTTGCGCCGTGCTGATTAACCACCAGTATTCCCAACTTTCCTTTCGACCGTTCGCGAATTAATCATCCGTCACTATCAACTGAATTCTAAGTATCCCGACGCGCTGAAATAGTTTTCGGTCGTCGTATTTCGATTTTAGTCGTCGGGAAAGCGAATTGAAAAACGCGGAGGACAGATTGTTCGGTTCTTGGAGATTGCTTTACGACGAACTGGTGAAAGCGGAGATAGATCGGCGATTCTCCATCGTCGAAGGCAATAAACACGGTAATAAGCAAAGGTCGAGAAATTTCCCTTGGACGTTTGAGTAGAAACCGTTATCAGGCCAAACGAGTGGATAGCGAGCACTGCGAACTCAATGGACAGTCTTCGCGTTTATCGTTGTTCGACTACGTTCGCGCTGCACTCCGCGGACTGACGACCCCTGCCAGCCGAAGGTATACGCAATTTATTCCCGGGCGATAAATCATCGTCCACCTACGTTCGTAATTTCTTTTTGGATCATAAATCAGTTGCGCCTCGGAACCCATACGGAGACGTTCGCGTAACCATCACTGTGCGTGTAGTCACGTTGCGTGTAGGTACGATGCGCGTAGACGCGGCGAGCGAAGAACACGTGGAAGGAACAGCGGATACCGGTGCATCGGTTACACAACCTGTCCGCTTTTTGCCAGCATCGCGAATACTCAGAACGAAGAAAAATCGCAACTGTTTCTCGCGATGACCGTTTATTAACACGTCAACCAGAGGAAATTCATGGAATCTGGCACGCTCTTCTAACGGATCTCATATCGCAGATGTCAGGAAGAGTGAATAGTTTATTTAGCATTTCTAAGCAACAAAATCTACGACGATTCAAGTTACGAACGCTATTACCGATCGAAGAAGATAAAGAAACAATCCCAAGGGGAGATACGATCTTTAGGTAGAATACGATTCTCATCGACGTTGACAAAGGAGTTAAAGAAACCGCTCTGTAAATGACCGGGATGAATTACCAGAGGTATACCGCTCCTAACTCCATTAATATCAATTTTATTGTCGCGATCAGGGTAGCGCGTGCGCGGGTCGTCATGAGTCAGGCTGTTTATAGCGACGATATTTTAATGACCCTTCTCGTCTCCTTCACGAACACGACAAACAGTTGGGTCAGCGTTCCGGTTGACACGGTGCCGCCTTTGAAGATCGAACAGCATCGGGGAAAATCGTTTCGGCGTCGACACGGGTTCGGGACAGCACGGCTCTTTGTACCGGTGCTGTTTAATCTTATCGACGTTCCCGTTATCGTCTTTACACGATCTGGTACGATGTTCGTATCCATTGCTGTGGTAATCGCGTTCAAACGTGAACGTGGAATCGGTCGTAACTCTCCACGACGCGTCCCATGTTTATTTAAAAGCAAGTAACGATCATCGGTGGTAATCGAGAACGTTGATCACCTCGGTCGAGCAAACGCACGCGGTTGAACGCGGAGTTCGTCGACCGATAACGCGTCGATAAGTTTCACGATGAGTTTCGGAAGAAACCGTGGAAAGTCGGTGAAAAGCGCGGTCGAGTCCAACTCAGCGAGTATACATACTTTGTGATTCGTGTTGGGGAGTTTCGTGCTCACCGGCGTTGTTTCGGCTTCCCAGCAACGGCGAAAGAATGTCGTTCGAAGGTATTAGCGCTTTATCGCCGGTTTTTCCGACGAATTTCCGAGAGCAACGAACTTCACGTAGCTCGACGCGGTTATCGCGTGTTTTTGTCGAAAGGTTCCTCTCTCCAGAGATACGACAAGTTCCTCGGTCTATTTGCCCGGCTAGATACACCGGCTATCTCGCGTGTTTTTGAGGAAGGTTAAACAAACTTCTGACGCCCGAAAACCGACGAAGATTACCCGTGTTTGTCGAACGATGCATCATCCCTTGCAAACAGACTGCGCAATCTTCCTTCACTATGAAATCTACTGGTGCGGCCAGCCTGAGAACCGTATTTGTTCGCGTTAAAACTCTTAACCAAAGCATCGATTTCGGTCCGTCTGTCGAGGTACGTTGATAACGTTCGAAAGTTTCCGCTGTCCTGGTCGTTTTCGCTAATTTTCGGAAGAAAAGGAATATTCCGCGAACGATCTCGTATACAAATACGAGCTACCCGCACGAATCGCGCTGTTAACGTTGCCGTGTCGAGAGAAGCATTGTCGTGCCTCGCGAAGCAAGACGAATCCTTCCTTACGACGCAACGTTCCTACCGACGATAAATCGCGGAACAGAGCACGGCAACGACCACTTACGGTACCACGGTTTCCGTCAAGCCGTGTCCACTTTCTCACGGAATGCATTAACGCCTTTGCAGCGACACGCGAAGGCCCGTCGACGAGCATCCACTCGCCGTCACGGTGCACAAGCTCCAGAAGGATGTTTAGCAAACACTCGGAAAATTCGCTGCATCACCTTTCGGCTCGGCGTTCGGCAAACAAGCCTCGGTTGGAGCGCTTCCAGAAAAGCTGTCGCCGCTCGGCGTAGGCGCCGGCGTCCGCCCATCGAGCATCGTCGACGAATAATCTGCTCGAGTCTGGCCCGGCTCCGCGGAATCCGATCGCTATCCGCCTCTACCCGCTCTCCAAAGACCTTATTCGTTTCTTTCGCTTCTTTTTTCCACCGATGACTCTTTCCATCAACGTCTGCGGTTGACGCGCGGCGGTTTAGGTACAGAGAGAAGGCGCGCAACCCTCTGGCAAAACGCGGACCATTTACCAGCGAACAGGTCGATGACGAGTACAATATCGCGAGTAATACGATAACCACAATGGACTATTTCGGCATCAACCTGTTTCGCAAAGCCCGTTTGAAGTTACCGACGCCAGGCGCCGGGGCCACTCTGCTTCCCTTTCGCAATCCATCGGCCCGAACGAAAGGATTTCTAAATACTCGTTGGCGGTATTTGCGGATGTCCGCCGGTAGTCCCCGCTAGGCCTCGAAATACCGCTGCCTGGAAGCATGCAACCACCGTGAGAGGAACGATGAGCGTATGAGGACAGGGGGTGCGATGAGGATAGGGAAAGAGGGAAAGAGAGAGATCGGATGGAAAGGAGGAGCGAACAAACGACGGGACCTTCTCTCACGGGGCGCTTGCAATCCGATCCTCAAAGCCCATCGAGTAAATACGCCTACGCTGGCCAGGCGTAGGGGAGGGGGTTTGGAGAAGGAGCGTTTAATTAATTCCGTCCAATATGCCGGTACACCGCTGGAACATGGTCGGCAATTCCGGCTGCGTTTTCACGATACGTCCGCCTTGTTGCGTTTATATGCGCGTAGGAACGCGTGGTTAAGTGTTTGGTCAAAGCAAGCCGCCGCTCCGGCTCTCTAACCGCGCTCGCACGCTACGAGATGATTAGACATTTGCTTGATGGTTTCCGGAAAACTTGGGATCGCTGGATTAGGCGAGAGCGTTGTACTTTATTCCGTTAAATCGACGTAAATCGCGATTGACAACAACAGGGGGAACGAGTGGTTACGCTAACGACGCGAGTTGGATATTCCGACGACGAGAGCTCGCAGTTCGGTCCTAGGAGGATTGCAGGTGTTCGCGATAGGAGAAACGCTGAGCTGGCCGTGCTCCTGACCCATATCTTACGCGTGAGTTCCGTTCCTCTTTCACACGCCACGCTATGCTCGCTATCTCGTTGTCAGTGTTACGATAAGCTACAGATGTTTCGTCAAAGAAACTTCTGATCCTCCCAAATCCTTCGCGAAAGCCTACGCGAACCCGAACTAGTAAGAGAGCTTACAGTGTCGCGCGGTTAATCGAAACGCGATAGACGTTAAATAGAGACTCTTGGAAAGAACAGACAGTAAAATCATCTGTATAGTCTCGAGCTAAATGCTCGCCAGTGCAAACAGCAACAACGCGCGTCACTTAACTCGACGACTTTGTTTCGTTGCAGCCCCCGCGGAATTACCCCGACACGGAGAGTCCTGTCATTGAACCCGGTGAGCGGCTCGTCGGCGCATTGTGTCAGCTCGTCGACACGAAACAACCCCCGTGAAGGCAGCACGGGACGGTGGAGGGCACCACGGTGCAGGCTCGTAGCAAAGGGCGTACCACGTAAAACCACGGAGAGAAGCTGGACTCGTTGCGTGCACCCTCCTGCCTGCGTGGTGCAGCTTCTTTTTTTCCAGGCCGAGTCACCGTTGTGTTCACGCTGTAAAAGGACGACACCGGTTTCCATCCTTGTCCGGTGTAGCATCGCCACTCCACCCCTTGGCGATCTCGCTTTCACCCTCGTGAAAGGAGTCTGCCACGCAGAATACGAAGAAAGAAGAGTCGCGGCCCGAAGGAGTGGGGGGTTGGTAGCGCAACGCGACGAGAGTAGGGAGACCAGGCATCGGATGGGGGTAGCTGGCAACGTGGTAGAGGAAGCTTTCGGTGGGAACGGTGGGGGCAGAAACGAAACGAAGCCTCCGAGCGGTCGGGCGAAACGGCGAGCAACAGTGTGCCGCGCGCCGCTGACAAGCGAGCGTAGTCGTTGAGAATTTAGTGCGAGAGGTAGCGCGAGAGATAGCGCGTGTCTTGACGAGTTGGAAGGTGTTGCAGGGTTGTGAGACTGGCGTGCAGGAACGTTTCGTGTTCGGTCACGCGGGTGCGTTCGAGCTTCCATGAACACATGTTCCGCAGCAACGTCGGAAGCGCAAGGGGACAGCTGACACCGGAGGATACGAGCTCGATCGTGCCCGTGGAAGTCTTCGACTTGTGCGAAACGGTGTGAGGTTTCCTATGGTGGGTTCCGTGCGTATGCATACTCGACGTGTCTACGAGTGAGAGAAGGGAATGATCGACAGTGCGAGGAATAGTAGTGTAACGTTGTCGACGACGGTGGTTCCGGTTCATCATCGTGTTCGTTGACAGCGTATGGCTCGCGATCGCTCGACCCCGTTGCTTCGTCTACCGTGCAGATCCGTAACGACTCTTCGGCACAAAGAGCCGCCGTTCGGTAACTTTTCCGCAAACGGAACGAGCGCACGATCGACGAGCAGGAACGGTCGTCGACGGATTTCGAGGAAAGTGATCGTTGCCGTTGAGACACGCTTACGGTGCTTCAGTGATTCGTGAGAGCAAGCGACAGAGTGATCGAAATTGGCGCACCGGATATATCATTTTGCGAGTAAAGAAAGATCGTTGTGTTTGCTGTGATACGAGTGGTGCGCGGGGAAGCAAGCTACGAGAAGAAGGGTGTCCGTATTTTCGAAGGAAATGCGCTGCTAGCAAATCGGCAAGGTGTCGCCCGAATTTTTGAGGTAGGCATCCTTCTCATTATTGCTCTTTGCAAGCTCGAAATAATAGCTGGTAAAAGCGACGACAGAATATGAGAACGGACGGGGCTACAATTATTCGTGAAAACGTGCGTGAGTGGTACGGTAATTGCGTCGGGAAATGGACCGTATCGTCGAGGTTGAAAGCCTGTTACACTGAAAACGTAGGTTTCCGAGGTGCGTGCAAATTACGATCGGTGTATATCGCGTCGGCACGTGGACCTCGACCGATACAGAGACCGCAAAGTTGCCACCGTTCCGTGAGATTTTTCTCCCGCAAGAGGATTACCCTGGATACCATTCTAAAAACCGGCTGTTCCGCCGGATATCATCCCGATCGTAAAAGCCTTACGATCGTGTTGGAGCACGAAATGGCAATAGTCGTTCGATAAATCGATTTTGGATTCGCAAGCGTCCGTCGGATTCGCTGGATGTGAAAATTTTCGAATTTATCCATCGTCGGGATCATGGCGCGTTACGCAACGAGTACTTTATTTCAATTTAAAACGCTTCCATGCGAGCGTCTTTCTTTTAACGATTGCGTCACAGCGACGCGGAGTTTCGTTACCGTTCGCGAATTCGACGAGTTCCCAGCGCGAGCGTGGTATCTCGCTTGGATTCGGAGGACCGACATTTTTCTGCGGTTAACGTAAAACGATATCTCTGCGAGCTGCGGATCCAATTCAACGTGAGACGCGCGCGGACGATGGCGCATGAAAGGAAAAACGAGCGAAACGGTGAAAAGAGAGGCGGAAAGGTGGAGGATATAGAGAAAAATTCCGCGAGCGCGTGTCTCGTGGGTGGCAGAGAAAGGCAGAACTTAATGCAGCGAGCAAACAAATAAAGCATCTCCGACGAGGATTGAATAGAGTCGACGTGCCACGGAGATCGATATTCGCGACTCGCAGCGAAACGTCGAGCGAGATTAACACAGGCTACCGCGGAAATACGCGTCGACGGTCCCGCGCACTCTTTCGCGCTTTTTCGCCGTCCTCTTCTCTTTCTTTTTTTTTTTTTTTTTCGTTTTTGTTCCTTCTCCGACGAATTAAATCGACACCGTCGTCGGTTCGGTTCAGTTCGGCTCTGCTTGTTCGGCCTTTTCAATGACGAGGGCTCGTGTTCGTTCACCTGTTGGTTAATTTCCATCGAATCACGGGTATGTTTACTCTCGATTACCCAGCGTAATGGAGAATTTTCATCGCGATAATTAAGCGAATCCAGGGGCCAGGCAGCGCCGGAAATGCGCTCGTTCCATTTGCGAAATTACCGGAACCGTGACTGTCGGAACGAAGCAGCAGTATCGTGATACTTTTCGGACTGGCAACCGTTAAAACGTGCTCGCCGGTACGCTCGAAGAGGAACGTTTCCGCCGCGATACGATTTAAACGAGTTACGACGAACGACGCGAGTTGCTCTCTATGTGCACGAGGTCATGCCACCGAACGAACGGAGATGAAATTAGAAATAATCTCGAGACTCCCACGAACTCGGTCAGGATCGGGTGGTGTAGCGAGCGCGCCTGTCGCTGACAGTTATTAGGAACTTATGGGGCGAGAGTTCACGGTGAAAATTCGAGCCAGACCAGCACCGGGGGAGTTCGTTTTCTGTTCGAGACGCGGCACGGTTTATTTTGACTGCGCACCAAACCGCGTCTCGACCCTCTGCGAACGTCACTTTTTCTCCCCATCACTTTGCGCCCGTTCCTTCTTCGAATTTCGATCGTTCCTTTTTGCGCGTATGTCTTTTTCGAAAACGATCACGCGTCGATAATTAAAGGCAGAAAGAAAACTGTATGCGTATGTATCGTGAAAATCGTTCTAACGTTGCAAAGCTTAAATATTGATGGACATCAATGGGTCTCTAATTGCAGACAGGGTAGCTCGATTGGAATCAGATTTCTAAAGGCGATCGCAGTTGGAAAAGTTGCTGGTTCGTATATACATACAGTAGAACAGACGATACCGCGTCAGCCAAAATCGAGCTGGAAATATAAACTCGTTTGTGTTCGTTGCAAAGCATCGTGTAGCGCGTTAACACTAGAACTACCGATAGTTAACAGGAAACTATTTCAACCAAAACCAGTCAAAATGGTTTGGTCCTTAAAAAATACGTAATAATAGAATATTTGAATATTTATTGATTTATTAGTTTCTTACAGAAGGAATTCCATGTTATGTAGTACATTTTCAGCATTATTAATCCATCTGGAATCCCCAAACGAGGGTTCACACATTTATAAAATTGTAGAACCAGTCATTTCGTCTGCTGTGGTATTTCTAGTGATAGCATCTAGCGATCTAACGATCAGTCCGGAATTTTTCTGATAACTGATATCGTAGTATCGAATGATTCGCGGTAAAAATTTAAAAAACACGTGGGAAATTGTACAAAACGAGGAAACTGTTCAATCGGGCTTCGATGAACAGATCGCAAGACCTTTTGCACTTTGCAAAGTACATATCATTTTGACTGATACTGGTATAAATAGCTTTGATACAAAATTATTTTCAGTTTGAATACACAAAAAACAAAATAAAATTCATTGTATCATTCTTTTAGTTATCGTTGCGAAAGTCATGACATCACTGCGGAAAAAAAAATAACATGAAGTAGGAATTTTAAAATAAAATTATGAAATCAGTCAATTTGGTGTGGTAGTTCTAGCGTTAATCCGAGAGAGACGAGCTCGATGACCGCTCCAGCATCTAAATCTCTCCGCCTTCGTTTCCCTGGCAAAATCGTGGGAAAGTTTCCGTTGCTTGGCGGAGAGAAGGCGCGTCATAATCGAGCGTCAAATTCGTTGAATAAATCCACGGTTGCGCGTAAATATTCCACGATGAACTCCGCTCGAAAAGACGAGCTGGTCGCGCTCTTGGCAGTGGATAGTCTACGGGATGAGCGGCAGATGGAAGCACATCACAGCCGGTGTACCATCGAGCCACGCGGGTCGACTTTTCGCCCAGAGCCACATGTTCTCCTCGATGACGCAAACAAGAAATACCGAAATACCCACGGCGATAGTCGTTATCGCTAAGTAACGTTTGAATTGTTCTTTTTCCCGATAATGTTAATTGTCATTGAAACTCGTCGGTCTGACACGTCACGCAGGAATGTTAATGTTTTCTCGTTTCTAGAGCAAATACCTAGCTAGATAACGGTTGGAAACTAAACGACTCAATTGACAACGCGAGGGAACGAACAGCGCTGCCCGAGTCTGCTGGAATTCCTCGTTTTCGATGATTCGGTAGAACAGCGTTGGTAAAAAATGCGAGACGTTAACGAGCCAGCAGTTAAAGTCTGATAAACCGACGTTCCAATTGCTAAACACTGCAACGAAGGTTCTCCGATCGTAAACTTTTCAAGCGAAATCTTGCAGGGGTTAGCGAACCGGCATGCAACGCTCAGACGCCGGCGACACCTGCTCCCGCACCCTCGTGTCACCGAATACCTGATTAGCGGGGGAGGACTCTCTGGAAGTCGGTACCCTTGCCGGAGGGTCTCGGTTTAATAAAGCACCGCGCCGGTGAGAAACGCGAAACACGTGCGTGCAAAAGTTCTCCCCATGGAGCGTGTAACGACGTTCCACGGCCGAAAGAGGAAGGAAGGAAGGATGGAAGAAAGTTACGAGGGTGGTTACGAGGACGCACGAGTGGAGGAGGGTGGCCGAGAGTAGTTTTAGATGTCCCGTTGCCTTCCCTTCTATCGCGATGCTTTACTCGCAAGGGGCGAGGCGAACGAGCCGCGGAGCACGCTCGAATTTTCCAGCGGTGAAATTATACCGATAGATCCGCGTCAAATGGAAATACGATGGCGTTGGTTCGCGGGGCGCAATATCGGTAATGGGGCCAACGGTTTAACGACGGAGTTTGGCGAAAGTGGCCCGGGGTACGCCGTACTCCCTGGTCGCTCGCTAAACTTCGATATTGGAAAATTGAGTTAACTTATGCCAGAGTAGAACGATTTTCTCCCGTTACCGTGTACGGCTATGATTTTCAGCCGTTCGCCCTCTAAATTCGTTTCGCCGGATTCGTTTGATCGCGAGCGCTAAACGATATATCCACGACGACGCGGAATGAAGCCTGCAATCGAGAAGGAAACGAAACGAAACGAGAGAGGTGGGAACCGACGACCCTCGTCGTATTTCGCTGCTTCGTACAACCGCTGACCGAAGAGGGTGCGAACTTTGTTTCTATGGCCCGCGAACAGGGGAGTTTCGCGACAGTTTCGAGGGCTGCGAGTTTCTGGGAGGCTGAACACCGGCGTTCCACGCTGGCGACACTCGTGACGAGAGTATCGATGCCGGTTGAGAGACGGGATGATCCTGCGAGATTGCCGACTGTCATTTTAACCCCCATCGCGCACTCTCTTCTGTCTTCGCGTGTCTACAAACACTCTCTGTCGCTGTATCATCGGCAAATCGATGGCGACTCGTCAAACTACAAATATTTAAAGAGCACTCGACGCGCGGAATCGTCCACGACTGCGCGTAATGCGTTTCATAAATTTATTCCGAAACTCGAGCGATCGATATCGATGATCTCGATGCGATCTCGCGGGAGAGAACGAACGATCGCTGCACTCCGCGGTGGAGATTCCTATCGATTTCTTGTTCCACGCCTTTTACACCGAGTCGGTCGAAGACGATACGAAGAAAGAAATCGAGCTGGTATTAAATCGCGAAGACTTATAGGACACCGTGACAAACGTCGTTTACACGCGCTTTATTTACGACTCGCGTCGTCTACTTGCGAATTCGCGCGAACGCGGATCGTTACGAGGGAAAATTATAGCGCGTAGGCGGCCCGCGTATTTCCCGATGGCCACAGATTTACGGATCGTTAAGTCTTACGAATTTACACGTTTCTTTCCCCCTGACCGCTATTTGCGGCCATGCCCAGATTTTATTGTACGTTGGGCGCCTACGCTCGCGCTTACGTTCTTGCTCGTTCACAGGCGCCGCTATCGATCTATCTCGTCGAGGATCGATGATATTTCTTATCTTCGAATACTGACAGACGGTATAATAAATAGCAGGTATAGTTCTTTCTTCCTAGCTACGTACATGATTCAGAATATAATAGAATCCGTCCATTTTGAGATAAGCGGGAATCTTGGGTTTTTATTGTTTTTACTGCCACGAACTCGAAGAGGAAAATTTCCAAGACGGAAAAGAAGAGTCGACGCGGCGGAACGATCCTCGGGTACAAAGGAATCCAATGAAAAATTGCCTGGATGAGTTCGAAATATCCCATCGTCTGCAATTCGATGGGGTTGAAAGCGGAAGGTGAGGTATCCAAGAGAACGTACGATTTTCCTGGATATCCTTCGCCTCGATTCGACGTCGGGTAACGTGTCTGGAAAAGGAGAGACGTTTGGTGGAACAAAGGGAAAAACTGTGCGTGAGACGGTACGCATCGCGGCAATGCGTAACTCCGACGGATCTTGGGAAATGTTACGAAAGAGAGAAATCACCCGCCAGGGAATAACGGTGGGCGCAGAGGTTATTTCTGGATCGCGGAAAACTTTTAATAGCTTTCTGATAGCTTATTGGCCTTATAAATACTTCGGTACCTCGCGTCCTATCCGACTGTCGGCTCTTCTTCTCCTCGATTCGATGCTACTTTTTTCTCATCTCGTCCTCCATTGTATGTCCACCTCTGCCCCAAGGAGACCTAAATCCTGAAGAAACTTGGATCCCCCGCAGAAGAAATTGTCGCCATTATTTATTTATTAGACGGGGCAGATCGCGCGCGATGCACCGCAGGTATTACACGCGTCTAGGAAGTAGAGCGGTGAAATATTACACGCCAGACACGCTCCTCGCAGTCAGGGTCGCTTTAAGCCTTTTCACGCGGCAGGTAATTTCGCGTCCGCACCTATTCAACCTCCTACCCTGTCGTAATCTCGTAAAAAGATTACGATCTTCTAACGGAGAATTAATGCCGGGGGAGAGAACGACGGAAGCGTTCCATCAAGAAGAACGAGGCATAAAGGTTGATTAGTTATTCGATTAGAGGAATTATCGGTGTTTCTGCCTTTCAACCGGTAGTTCCTCGGTACAAAAGTTGCCTCAGCTTGGCAACTTTCCCAACGACGGTTTCTCCCTTCTCTCTTTTCCTCTTAAAAGAGACACAATCCCACGAAACAGTGACAATAAATTAAAAAAAAAAAAAAAAAAAAAGCAAGGAAGGAAAAGAAAGGAAAAATAGTGCAGGTCAGGCCAGACAGAAACGAACCGGAGGATCATCGAGAGCAGCCGGTGTCGCGCGGCCATTCAAGGGCGGAATTATTAAATTCGTCGGTGTCCCCTAATTAAAAGCGAACCACGGCCGATTCGGAATCGCACGAAAGTTAGGCGGACAGCAGCGAGTGGAAAGAGCAAGAGACAAAGAGAGAAAAAGAGAAGAAGCAGAGAAAGGGTTGGTCGTTGCACGCGCGCTGCCATCGCAGAAATAATCGAGTGCTGCGGGCGTAGCCGCGCCCTTCGCTCGACCCTTCGTTTCGTAAGCGCACCGCCACCCTTCCTGCCGTCCGCGTCCACCTATAAATAACGTCCCTTACGCACGTTGCAGCAATTTTCTCGCGGAGATACTGCCGGAAACGATCCCGGCTGCATGCATAATCATAATGAGCGGGGCCCGGGCGAAAATTCGGTTGGAATAATTGCGCGTCCGGGCCGGTGCACAAGGAACGCGACTGCCTCGTTATCAGATGATACGAAAAATGCTCTCGTGCGAGAGTCTGCCCTCTCGCAACTCGCTAATAGGCATTGTCAGGAGCTGTTCGTGCGGTTAAACATGGCCTCGGTACGCTGGAATCGCGCACTGCCTCGGTTCTAGCTTCGAAATCGCGGCAGAGTCGCGGTTAGACACGAGCAAAAACCGTCAGTGGAAAGTTGAACGTTCCGCGCTGGTAGTCGCGCGTTAACGCGCACTGGTAAATGGACAGAAAATGTGGAATTCGCGCGACAGGCGTTCCAGGCGTGGATCGATACGATTTTCGTTTATAGCGCGATAAATATTTATTACACGCCAGGTGTAGTTCGCTATGGGAACGTTTTGCGAGGACATAAAACGAACCTTACAGCGTGTTGTTCGAGCTTTTTGTAGCGCCTCGTGGCGTAGCCAGCCTCTAGTCGCTAAATAATAATTTTCGCGCGGATTAACTTCTTCGCTTGTTACCACAAGTACTGTATGTCTTGGCGTCGCACTCGTTCTTGCCAGTCTTGAAAAGTACCTACTCGTTGGACTTGTCCCAGTCGTTCCATCTTAATTTCCACTCATTATACCAGCCCGACCTCGTTCGATCAAAATAAAGCCACTTAAGGTGCAAATTCATCAGCCATTATGGGCGATCGCATTATCATACGCGCGACGAGGCTCCTTGGCGACACAGAATGTCGCGCAAGATAATAAGCCGGTACACGGTCGCGTCGACGCGAAGGGGTTTCATCGTTGGCAACTTGCTCTCGGCAATTATCGCCAATTTCAACCATACCAGTCGCGCGCCAAGGAACACCTATTCCGATCTTTATTCGCGTGGTACAGCAAGCATCTCGCGAACGTTCAGCCTCCGCGAGTCGCGTTGTTCGGTGTGGTCCGACCAGTTGAAGCCGGTAATCGGCGATCCTCGTATAAACGAGCCGCGAGAAAGAAGGGAAGAAAGAAGGAGACGCGCGTCGGTACAACGCCGCTGGGCCACGGGGAAGGGAAGATTAACATAGAGATGAGGTCGTCTTGAGTCTTTTCCGCGTGAGTTATGTTCCCGTGACCGTGCACCATGGCTACATGCGCAAGTCTGCTCTTTCTTTCTCCCTTTCCCGTGCGTGCATGACGTAGCAGAATTACGTTGCATTAAACATTGCGTCATAGAACACCGGAGCTCCTTTTATCGTCGTCGACTAAGAAGAAGCGCTCCGGGGGATGATATGTTTCGCTCGTTTCTCGCCAGCAACGCCAGACGTACCGATAACTCGGTTACCGTCCTCCGGGATTAATTGCCACTCCGGATTAGCTCCGCCGGCGAGTGAAGAAAAGAATCGTTGAAACGTAACCATACTACGCGCTGAATTGGAGCGAGTCGCGAGCTCCTCGAACGATTTCACGGGACTGGGATTCGCGGAGCAAGTCGGTGGAAATTTTCCATCGGTCGAGCAGAGTTTCGAAAGAGTCGCCAAGAATGGTAAATCGGGACCGCGTGCCTCGAAGCTCGACGAAATGGATCTTCAGCGTGGGTCGAGTACGCCACGCGTCGTTCGCGAGGATAACAATTGATGGCAGTCTCTGGACGCGAGAGAAAGCGGACAAATTGGGAACGCTGTGGGTGGAGAATATCGTTCAAAAACGTTCAGCTTTGGCCTTTATGGTCTCTCCGATGATATTCCGAATCCGTGGCTCTTTGTGCCGTCGAGAAGATAAGGAATACTTTTAAACCCGTAAGTGTTCTCATGACAGAGAGAAAAGCGTATATAGATGGCTGAACGAGACGATAAAGTCGACACCATCGTTGGCATTAGCGGCGTGCCGGCTGTTTGCAAACAGCAATAATCATCTTTGTGACGTGTATCGGGTGCAGCTAGGGATTGGGTGCATCAGGAACAGGGAATGCGTGCGTTGGTAGAGTTTGTATCACTTAACCACTGGGGATGGATACGGGGCTCGGTAAGCGAAGCTAATGCTGAAATAATGCGACACTGGTCGGTGTTCGCCGTGCGTATGCCAACCGAAAACGCAAATGCCAGTCCCCTGTCGACAGACTGCACGCCTACGCGAGCCGATTTCCGATCGTGCGCTTCGACGTTTCCACAGCGTTAGGCCAACGCACCGTATACGTTTCACGTTCTTTATTCACAATATCAACGGCAGCCGTGCTAACTCGTACGACGATTTAGTTACTTTATTGTTTGCAATTAAACGTTTGCTTGTTTTTGCTTTTAACCACCGACAGGAAATTATTCGTTCGTCGCTCTATACAGAAGAAACGTTAGGCGTTCTATCGCTTTCTCTTTCCTACCTTTTCCATTCTCGTTCGTTAACGAGCGTATTTGCGCAATTACCACGCAGACCAAACGCACTTGCAAACCGTTGTTTCGCTGGAGAACATCGAACGAGATTAACGCCGTTTCTGCGGTTCTCGGAGCAAAAAGTATTGGATTCCTGACCGCTGTAATTGTCTGTTGGAGCAGACATAAGCGAAGGAAGAAACGCGTCACTGAAACCGTACTTTACGCTCCAAGGTCCGCTCTCGTACATTTTTTTTTCCATTGCCTGCAGCTTATAGTAGTCGCGATGAACTTTGAAGCTCGTCGAATCGACGTTGCTCGTAAATGTTTCAAAGTTCTCTGCTCTCTCCGCTGGTAACGATGGATGCAGCGATGAAACGAAATACCGTGCCGGAGCCGGAGAGCGCAACGATAATAATTAACGCCCAAAGTTTCTGGCGTCGAATCGCGCGTCAAAATCTCGAGACGTTCCAAATTAATCTCGTCTACTTTCGCCGTCCCTGGGGAAACCGTTTCTCTCCCCCCCCTCTCTCTCTCTCTCTGCTTCTTTCCTTCTTCCTTTTTTCACCAAAACTTGTTCGCCAAGAGCTAAATTATGGATCAATGAACGCGCAGGCATTTGTCTTTTCCATAGCCTCCTTTTTAAACGATTATACGAAAATTTTGGTAGTTAACAATCTCGAAAATAAATTAACGCAATTTCCGCAACGTTGCAAGATTGTATTTGATTCACAGTAATTGGTTATTTAAGCGATTGCTAGAACTCATTATCATGGGAATGAGCCGATACCGTTTCATTCCCCAAACATTTTTATGTCGTCTATAAATTTCCAATCGAGTCCCTGTTTCGTCGTTGAATTTTAACGATCGATTTTCTGAATCTTCCAAGATGCTTCGCGTTTAATCGATCATGGCGATTCGTTTCGTAAATGAAAGCTGTTCGTTGCCCAACGAAGTACGTTAAACGAAGCCACGGTCGACTATAAATACGAGTCACGGCGACATTCGTTTCGGGAAAATGGTGAACGCGGTGAATTTCGGTGCAAGGGCGGCAACGTTATGAAATTTCGCGCGACGCGGTTCACGAAATCTCGCCCCGTCCCACCGAATGTCCGCTATTTCGTATCGCAACCGCCGTTCTTTTTCCACGTTACGGTTTCAGTCCCGTCACACAGCGAATATATTTTCCTGCGTGTCGCTCACCAACGCGTAAGGTTCGTCGGATTTTCATAATGAAATTACCATGCGTGTCAGTGGTGCGAAGACACGGTTTTACGTGCTCGTTTTGGGCCATGGCCAAGAGCATGCGGCAAAAGTCACTCAATTCTCGTCATTTCATCACGGAGACGTTAAAAAATCTCTGTTTGCAAAAGAGGGAGATCGTCGAGATCGTTTGGTTACGTTGTATAATTCCAAACGATGCGGTTTTGCCCAGATTCTAATTTATACGCCAACATAATCTAGTTACAGAAACTTTCTCCACTACCTTTCAACGATCGTTCCGCTTCGAATTTTTTCACCGCGTAATCCTCTTATCGCTTCGACGCAGCGGTTTATAGTGACACTTAATTAACGTGATAATTACTTCTGGCCTGTTCTTCCTACTATGTACATGTATCGGTATTATTTATTCACTGGCCATCGCCATACTTCCAAATCGCGTTTCTCTCCGTCAAAATTAGCCACCGCTGGCTAGACCAGCCGTTGGTATATTCGTATTTATTAGCGTAGCGGGTGTCGGTACAGCGAGCGTGAGCCGGACTGTGCGCTTTTTTCCAGGAACGGCCACTCTCGAGCGCACAATTTCATTAAGACCGACGTCCACTTTCCTGTTTTTCGCGCATCATTTCTAATTCCGGGGCCCGGCCGAATTTTCAGCCGCGGTCCGGCTCCAGTCCAGCCTTGGTCGTTGTTCCAGACTATTTTGAGAAAGAGGTTGTCCCTCGTGGCTCCTAGACGCGACCGGTGAGATTTATCGCGCGAAATCGCGCGGCACACTTCCAATTAACCCTCGAATAAATTCTTGCTTCAGCCTGACTTTTTGCCCCGTCAACGATGCTTCCTCTTCTGCCTCGAAATACAATGGATGACATATTGTTCTTTGCCGCGGTTCTATCATTCGGACGCCGAATTCTCGATAATTCTATTTTACGGCTCGTAACTTGTCCTTAAATTTATCAAACTTGGTATCAAACTTTGTTCTTTTTTTTTTTTTTTTTCTTATAATACAGAGACAGGGAGGAAGGTAGGGTAAGGGTGTTTGGTCGCTTTTACGCTGGTGGATATCAGACGGTGTTTTTCTATCTGCGAAAAGCCGCAATCCCATCGGGCCTCGTCGGCCGACGAATATTTAACGCGCGGAAGACGCGGTTTCCTGTTCGCCTGGAAAATACCGATAGGCTCCACGAGACGGTATTGTGCCGGTCTCCGCCATTCAATTTCCCCGTCTACCACCACTCCCCTATCTTGCTTTTGTATATTTTGATCCGCAGACCCTTCGTTGTGCGAAAAGCTCGTCGTGCAAGCGCTGGTAAACTACATCTCTCGCGACGTTCGGTTTCTTGGCAAATTGCGCAACGTATTCTCCGTCCCAATGTACGGTGGCGCAAATTTCGCCGACCACGATTTTAACCTCGCGCGGATACAACGGAGGAATTCGAAATTATTCGAAATTGTACGGCGTAATCGTATTTTCACGTCGAGATTCCATCGGTTGAGTTTCGGCGTTCGTGAAAACACGAGAACAGAATGCGATCCGTAGCACGGCGAGAAGCGGCGCTGGAAAAGCAGCGTGGCGACGCCGTAAGGGATTGTATCGGGCAGAATTAAATAAAAATCACGCGAACTGGAGATTTGGTGAACGCGGAACCGAGCCAGAAACGAGATGAGCGCTTCACGGCGCTCGCTTGGCTGCTCGTCCGCATTCTGCTCTGCATATGAATGAGAGGAGAACGGAGGTTGAGAGCGAGCAAGTGGATGCTGGAGAAACGGAGACGCATCGTGGGGTTCCAACGTCGCCAGCGTCGAGCTGGAATATCGGCCGAGCCAAGAAACGGAACGGAAGGAACGCTGCGTTTATTAAACTGTGCGCGGACGTGTTCCTCTTTTGCTTCCTCGACTTCATCCACCGACACGGCGCTCGCCCCCACTTCCCTCTATTCGATCCACCTCTCTCTTCCCATTCTTTTGCCTCTAGTCTAGCTACGCCACGTGCAAAATACTGGCCCGACACGCTCTTCATCATCGATGCCTTTTTCTTTTCGCCGTTTTCGTCTCTCTCGCTCTTCTGGTTACACCTTCGAACGAGCCCTAACTTCCGTGCAAAGTCGTTTCCAAGCGAATGTCAACGACATCGTGGAGCCTCGCTCTGTTTCCACGCTGCTGTTTCGAACTTTGCTTTCGTACAAATCATCTAACCTTCCGAGGGTTTGTTTGGAAAGGGTTGCTGGATGTTTCTTTTTCAGTTTTCCTAAACTGGCGACGAATCGAGTTAAACGTTCGAACGATCGTTAGTCGAAACTCACAGTATGACGGACGAAGGTTAACAGGTCCCCTGTTTTGCCAAGCCCTAATGGGGTATTTTTTTGCGTCTCCTTTTCGTGAGTCACTCCACTTGTCGACTCGAACGAGCTACCAACGGGCAAGTGTTCCTCGAATACGCAAACGGCTTGAGAAGCGTAGAGTTACGCCGCAGCCGGTGTCCACTTGAACAAGAACAGTCTCATTATACGAGAAACGGAGAACCTCGCTACATTGGACTTGGCGCGTGTTAAAAAATACGAAACTCATCGCACAAAGTACTGCCGCGTCGTGCCACCCACCCACGGAGTTTCCGGCAGGCTTTCACCGTCAGCGTATCGCTACGTCGATTAAAGAAAGTCAGAGTGCATGAGGGGAGGAATCAATCAGCGAAATCACGCGTTGGATGACGAATAGAGGTGGCGTCGTATCGGCGGATCGTCTATTCCGTCTCGATGATATACGCCGTGTATCCTCGGCTAGAACGTCGCGGCGTCGGTGCTTACGGGGAGGCCGAAACAATTAATCAAGAGAATACAATCGTGTGTGCCCGGACGAGGGAGGAGGAATGGGAGGTAGCGAGCAGACGAACCGCTGGCGTGACTGATTCATTATGAGACTGTAATTAAGTCCCTGTATTAGCATACCGACTAGATGGAGACCGTTCCACAACTAGTCGGCAGCGGCTGGAACGACTTGACCCAAAGGTGCTTCCTATGCTAACGAGATACCTCCCCCATGAGTCGGTGTATAGACACGTGTGTGCGTTTGTGCATGCGGTGCGTAGAAAAAATAACACATTTACCCCGTTGGCGCACGAGTTGCACCGGTCAAGAGTTTCCCCTCTCTCTATTCTCTGGTCAGCGGCCATTAGAACCGGCTACCAGACGCGTATCTCTTAATTAGCCGGCGAAATCCACTCTCCGGCCGCCGTTGGGAGCCTGGCCCGTTATCAATTTAACCCCCGGCCGCGAACTTTCTCGGTCAACCGGCATTTCTCCTTTTTTTCTCTCTCTCTCTCTCCCTCTCTCAAGCCTGGAGTCTCCAGTCTCGTGCTCCGGTTCTCCTTGCTTCGCCTAGACCACCGCCGTAGCCACCGCCTGTTTTCCCTCGACGATACCCGTTGCTAACGAGTTTATCCGACCGACGGCCCAGCGCTGTCCCTTCCGTTCCGCAGCTTCTCTTCGACGCTTTCTTTTTTCCTCTTCGTTCGTTCTTTGCTCTCCGTCTTTGTCTCTCGTTAGAAGAACGTCCGGTTCACGTACGTACGATCGCTGTTCCACCGAGTAACGAGATTTCCGCGAAGCGCACGTAGATTGTTTTCCGTGCAGGCGTTTTGCACGGCATTCCAAGGATAGACAGGAGGAACACCGAGGGTAACTCGGTTTCCAGGGTTCCGGGGAAAACGTTCGACCCGCGAACAACTCGGGCTCGGAGGAGAGAAAAAGAGTGAAAAAAAGATCGATGCCGCGCTAGTTGGAAGCTACTCCTACACGCGAGAGGAAAAGAGGAAGAATAAATTACGAGAGGCGGCGCAGCCTTGGGGAGGAGATAAAGCTTCTCCCACGTGCCGATTAATAGTTCTGTCAATAAGATTAATCGAGCGTTGATTTTCCATGTGGTTTTCAGCACGCTGAGGTGGAGGATGGAGGAGCTGGAAACGCTGGAGAGCACGGAGTGCCCTGAGTGCCCCGGGCCACCCCCCGAGTTCCAGTTGCCGCCACCCCCTCGGCCACCCTTCCTCACCGACGGCACCTTTTGCTCGGAGGAGCCCCTCACCGAGATCGAAGATTGCGTCGCCATTCCGGTAAGTTCGATTCCTTCGATTATCCCTCCCGTTACTCCTACAACGTTTCGTGAATTCTCGCGAATTCTCCAATTGACCAAAACCATTGTTCGATCATTGGCGAGCGATCGTGCGAAAACGTCGATGTAGGATTCTTATCGAGCTTCCTTACGGAACTTCGTACGATTCGTACAACTTCGTACTTGAACCTGTAAAGGGATTGCCGCGTCGTGGCACATCACCGCGTTCGTTAATTCTTGATACAACTCGTCCCGTGCATTCATAACTCTCCTGTTTGATCTTGAAGTCTTACGTTGGTTTGCTTCGGTCATCCATCTTTGAGAAAGTTGGCGTACCTTCGTCACCTATCAAGTACTCCCCGGCGTAATCCACGCATCCGAAAGTATCTACTCGAATATTCCATTTTAACTTCCATTTTGTATCCTAACGATGAACCGTCAAACACGAGCAAGGCAAAGTAATCTTCTCCTCGAAAAGCCATAACCCAAGCCGATGGAACTAACCGGCGGCCACCGGAATCGGGAGTTTGATGAGTCCGGTGGAATAGAAATTCCTGAATAGGGCGGTCGAAATGGCGGAACAGGTGGCAGAAAAGAACCGGTGGAAGAAAGAGCATGGAGCCACGGTTGCTCGATTCATATCGAAAGGACGGGATTTTAAGGCGGGATAAATTCCGGAACTCCTTATCCGACGCCAGCAAATTGAATCGGGAACGTGCGGGGACAAAAACGAGATCTCGTGCTTTCCTCCTCTCTTCTTCGTTCGTCGTCGTGTAACTTCTTTCTCGTGAGAAATCATCTCTTGACAAAATATCCCTCTGGAATTCGGCTCTCGGCGATAGAAGTTCCTAAAAGAGAAAAACGATCGTTCCGACTGTACCATGTTTAAACGTTGAAATAAGAAAGGCAACTATTAACAGCGATCCGGGAACACGTATAGCAGTTCTAACTTTCCGTTCGGTTGGAAACGATTCGGAAGATGAGGAAAGAATTCCAATTAAAGTAGTTCGGCCAATATTCTCCACTCGTGCACCGTACAGGTAACTTTCGAATAAGTTGCGACGCGTAGTTTGCCGCAACCAGCCTTTACAATTCTCCGTGGATGCCGTGGACACCAAAAGGCTTCATTTTTCCTCTTTCACGGCGATAAATCTTAGCCAGCGGCTCGATTAATCCCCGTCGCTCGTTTTATTATCGTCGTCGCGCGACCATTCCTGAGGATTCTTCCGTCTTGAAGAAAATCGGAGAATCGGTACGTGATAGCACACCAGTGATACCGAGCGCGGTTCGTTCCTACCAATTAAACGATTTCTCCCGGCTCTGGCTCTATAATTTTTAACGAGGTAACTCGTTATTAAAATATGCCCAAGTTTTACGACCTCCCGTAATCCCCGCACACGCTCTCTAAAATTTCATTTATGCGAGAGACTCTAACGGAGCTTAGTGTACGCGTCGCTCTCGCTCGTTAAGCTTTATCGTCGAGCAAATCGGCCGAGCCGGCGACACGGAACGTTGGGAAAAGGAAACGCAAAGGAGAATCAAGGGTAGAGAAAGGGGAGTAGGATCATCGGGACGGATGTTAAAAGTGAGACCAGTTGGTTAGAGTAATCGGTTCGGGTTGCTGTTCCTCCGGTCTGTTGCTCCGGATCGAGAGGTAACTCTCTGTTTGCTCTCTCGGTGCACCAACAAAAGAGGGACGGACGATAGAACGACGCGCTGTTTCTGTTATTGTCTTTAGCGGCCCGTTAAAAAACTGTATTTACCCGTGACAGGCGCCATCGGTCTGCCACCGCGCCTCCTCTTTTTCATCGTCTTCCCCATCCTCTTCCTCTCTCGACTTTTTTCCTCGCCGCGTGGCGAAGACCGGTGCGCTGGCCGGATAAAAACGGCGCGGGCCTATTAATAGAGAACACGTGTCTCGGCAGCGTCGTGAACTCGGGGACCCATTATCGCCCGACGATTTTACATCATTACGCGTAATTGGAGGATCTGCCGGCCGCGCCGTGCCTCGAGATTTATCTTCCGTTTCGTTTCGATTAAACGGCCTGCGGAATCTCGCGGGAATTTCCAGAGGGAAAAACCGGCGAAGCAAAGGACGGGTCACGGGAAGGAGAGAAAGGATGCTGGTGGTGTGACGAACCGAGGAAAGGCGGAGAGGTACGATCGTTTTAATCGCGAATCGGTTGGCCCGTAAAATTCGCGTTATTTACAGCGGCGAACAGCGGCCATTTATAATTTCTAATTTCGCGCCGGCCGCGTTCTATTAAATCACTTTAATATCGGGCCAGTGTCTTGCAGCGAGCGAGAGTTTAATCTAAAATAATTATTTAGCGGCACGAGGTAGGCGACCATCGGGTAAGCTACGCCAGCTTACGGTTGCCCTCCGCCGAACGAGACATCCGCTGCTGTGCTAGGGGTAGGGGGTTGCCAACGTTTCACAGTGCACATGCAAATCCCGCGAGTTTCGAAGGAAAGCCCCGCTCTGGTTTTTGCCACCTCTCGTCTGGCTTTACGGGGTGTTAAACGCATCGGGCGTCCTTAATTGAATTCTCTCGCTCCTCTCTATCCCCCCCGCACACCCTCTCGCGCCAGCAGTAACTACCGAAATTGCAGTAAACATTTTGTCTGTCCTCCAACGCTCCTTGACCGAGCTTCTGCAGCTTCCATGACGCGACCTGGAAATTAGAACGACGAGAACCCTTTGTCTCTCGTTTCGCCACCGTCTTTGTCTTCCCCTGCGCGTTCCAACCCCTCTTAAGACGTTCGATCTGCGGGCTTGCACTGGGAGGCGTTGCCTTTTCAGTTCTCGGTCTTTAGCTACCAACGATCCGTCGATTTGTTCCGAGAATCATATTACGATTCTCCCTCTCGACGATTCTTGCCTGTCCCGGTTGATACCCGCGAACGAAATTACATCTTCCTACGCTTAATATCAAAGGATGCGTCTTGTAAGGGAAACTTCGAAGAAGCTTCGTTTGAGAAAAGGAGAGAAAGAAGTCGTCGTGCAGGAAATCGTCGTAAAGAGCGTAAGAGAATTGAAAAGATGGAGATACAGGCGGAGGACGAGAACCGGATGACAGTAATTAGAAAGCAGTTGGCGAATACAACTTCTGTAAGTCGTTTCGAGTTTATTACGCGATATTTAATAAGCTGCTTCACTTCGTGCTTTTAGCCGAGCGTTTCTTCGCCATCTTTCATCGATGGCAACGTCAGTCCTTTCTACTCTATCGCCACTTATATATAGCGATAGTTTGCAGCGAATATTTTCAGAATTAATATCTTCTTCCTTTCGCGTGTTCGAGGACGACAATGGTGGCAATGACGGCTCTCTGTACGCGAGGAACCATCAGCTATCCAGCGTCCGCCTCTTTATCAACCACCGTGAAAAATTACGTTAACTCTCCGGTATAATGCGGCGGTATAGTGCGACCAATTGGACGACTCTGCGTTTGAATTATGAGTCGCGCGAGATCGCATCCGCCACCATCTGGCTACGAAAAGCAACGCGTTTAAGGATGCGCGGCTTCGAAACGCGCAAACGGAGAAAGCTGAGCCGGCCGTTGAACGAAGAAAAGGAAACGAGAAGAAACTGCTAGCCGCAAGTCGCGGCGAGATCGGGGTCGCTTCCCTTTCGGGTAACCTTCGATCGAGGAGCGGCCACATCGAGGGTGGAGGGTGAAAGGGGCGGAGCAGGGAGGGTGGAAAAGGGAAAAAGTCTTGGATGATGGCGTTTTTGCATCGAGCGAGTCTCTTTATTACGCCTGGGAATCCGCTTTGTTTCTGGCGGTGTGCTGGGGGCGATAGGTGGGGACGAAGGGATGACAAAGAACAGCGTGGCAGTGGCGAGGCAGAAAAGCGAGAAAAGGGACGCGAAGAAAGATGAGAAGGGGGGGAAAGAATGCCCGCGTTCCCCTAGGCAGAAGTTTGCGCGGCGACGAAGCACGCCGAGAGGACTAAAAAGTGAACCAGCCTGGAAAATGGGAAGAAAAGGGGTAGTTATTGTCGATTTCGCGGCGACGGCAGCGGAGGTGGGCTATCCTCCGGCTGGTGCTGTATCGTTGCTGCAGCTACGGTTAATTACAGCAAGAGTGGAATTGGTTTCGTTTATCGGGTAGAGCTCGATGGAACGTATCGTCATTTCGAGCGTCCGGATAGCAAATCGATGCCAGACGTCGACGTTCTCCTCCTGGGTATCGACAGAGGACTCTCGTCCGGATTATCTCGAACCGATTGTGTCTCTTCCTCTTCTCTTTCGTCGATGGTCCGGATTTCCTGTCAGTCTGTCCGAGGACTCGTGGCCAGGGGTCCGGCCGATTTGGCTACTGCAATAACCGGCGCTCGCTAACCAGAGCCTCTATACACCACGCTAATTTCCACGATTATTTATCGAATTTATTCGCTCCACCTGGACGACTGTTTACCACCTTCTTATTTACCAAATGATATGGAAATCCTGGAGCCGTCTAAGAGCAGATGTTTCGCTGTACGGTCATCAAATTGGAGCTCGTGAAATGCTCATGAACATGGCCATTGAAAAATCACAATATCGTTGGAGATAGAGTGGAGTCAGTAAAGCAGGAAGCGAAATCCTTTGATCGCAGCGAAGGTCTTCTGTCGTCCTCCCTTCTGGTCCGAAGATTCCATCGCACTGAGGATAAAACCTCGAGGCAGACAGTTACACGCTTTGTTCCAGCGTATATACAAAGCACCGATTTACCCTGTTCGTTCCGCGACGCACGTAATATTTTCCCGCTTCGTGTGTGCCGCGGCATATCGTTGTACCTAGGAATTCTTTAGCATACTCCTCTCCGCTTTTCAATCCATCCGCCATTCTCTGCGCTTCTTCTGCGAATAACGAACGTATCTCATCAAGATGTCACAACTAAATCCCCCGCAAAGAGAAACACGTGATCCTGGAAGCTTTTCCACGTCTGATGGTCAAACGAAGCAAAAACAAGAAAAACGAGCAAGGAAACAGACCGTTGTTCCACGTAGGATAAACGTAAAAGTCACTTTTCTCCTGCTACCGAGCATTTATTTTTATCCTCCGATCGTCGCGTAGCAAAGCAAAAGGTTTGATAAGCGAAGAAACGCGATAGTTGGAGAAATATCTCGGCGCAATAAATCCGGCTCTGGTGTAAGCCAGTTGGTTATTAAATGGCTATTAAACGGAAAGCGAGCAGATACCCGTGGCGCGAACTACGTGTTCGTTATCTCGGATTAGAGTCGATATTAAATGGCAAGTATCGCGTCCGTTTGAGCTGCGATCGAGCGTGACGTAATCAGCGAGCGTGTAAGCGCGTAAAGTACCGGTTGAAACGTCCGGTATGCGCGCGCACGTACGCGTATCCCGCGAACGCGTTAAGTTTGCCCGGAAAATCGCGGTAAATCATCGACGTCGCTGCATACTACGCGTAAATCACCGATTAATCCGCCACAGCCCACCGCGTTATCGGTTTCCTTGCTCGTTCGACGGTTTTCGCGTTCGAAATTTCGATCGATCTGCAAACGATAAGACGTACGATCGGAGGAGCGTTCGAACAGAGTAGGTGAACGGTAGTTGCGGGTGAAGAAGCGTCGGAAGCCCGGGGCGGCTGTTTGCACGGTAGAACCGTAGAAACATCGAGGTAGAAACGACGAGAGGTTGCTGTAATGTGAGCGTCACGCGTCAAGTTAATCTTCTGTCGAGAGACGAGGAAGATGTACCAGGAGAGCTGGCTCGACAACGTGTTTAGATAGCGTTGTTGTTGTTTGTCTAGCTCGTTGGAAGGGAAGACCTGTTTTTCGACGATAGGAGCTGGTCTTTCCGGGATTTCTCTAGGTAGGAATCACGCGAGGATCGTGGCACGCTTAACGAACCGACAAACCTTCCCAGCACGAGACGAAAGCAAACGTGACAATTTTTTAAACAATCGAACAAACAATTTTTTTACTGTCACAGCTTTCTCGTTAATATCCTTGAAATATAGGTATCCATAATTATGAACGATTTTGAGATAACTTAATGTTTCAAGAGCTATCTAAATACGATTTCAACGTGCGAACTCGAGGTAAGTCGACGTTTAATGCGGTATATATGGTAAGGCTGTGTGTCGAGGCTCTTATTCTTTCGTTAGGCGTAGGCGACGAAGAAGGGGATCGACGAGAGCCCTTAGCCGAGATTCTTCCCGGCAGCTGATATCGCTTCGCGTCGTTAGCCCCATTATTATATCCGCGAATAACCGCGTTCCGCCCGATTCCATCGCTGTTCACGGGTTTTACTTCGACATAAAGGCGACCAATAACCGTCCCGACCGCGTAATAACATCGCTCCCTTGTCCTTGAAAGGGCGCGATAAATCGACCGCGACAGCAACCACCCCTTTTTCCCACCAAGATAGAATCATCTTGAACGAACGGTGAGTTCGGCGGAATAAACGCCGCATGATAGAACTTGCCTGTCTCGGTTCCAGAATAAAAGAGATTCTACTTGAAAAGATGCGGTTCAAGTGGTCGTTTCTTACGAAACTGTTTAGTCTGCGGCAATGACTCTCGTAAAGGGACTCTGGAAAGTATTACGCGATAATCTCGATGGAACTTGAAGAAGAACTTAGGGCATATTTAACTCTCGCAATATGAGAAATATAAACAAAAGCGAACTCGAATACGAAGAGAATTTCTCGTTAAAAGAAATGAAAATTTTCTTGGCGTTAGAGAGAACTGCGTCTAAGACGCTGGTCGTTTCATAAAGATTTCTTTCGTTGCGTGTACTGTGTATAGCTTTAAACTGGACGGTTCTACCAGTCCAGGCATAGAAACGCGGAGGTTCACAATAAAGATCGTGTTTCACACGAATGCTCGAACCATCTATAACTTTCTTGATTTCATTAAGATAAGAGGCAAATGGCGAGGGCTCAGCTTCGTTCATTGGAAGCACAATTTAACGCTAAAGAGTAGTAATGGAAGTAAAACACCGTAGTAAAACTTCCACGAGATTGTCGGATAATCTATAGATACGAGAAGTTATCGCCATAAGCGACGTAGCATAGACTATGAGGCAAAATCCTTCTAAACTCGTGTCGAGTATCTACGGGATTTATAAATTACACGCTTTAAGGTCTCGTGCATAACGTGCTACTCTACGACCGAAAGGGTAACGTTCCTCCGCATTCGTTGCTTCAGGAAAAAAAGAGGACATGGTTTTCCCATGTCAAATAAGGACCAAACAGTCGATTATAATTAGATCAAAGAAACAAGACGGAATCGTAGAAGATGCCAGACACCAGAAAAGTGTGCAGGCCTGCGTCGACTCCCTGTCGTCGCCTGGCGGCGTGTTTACACAGCACGCATCCGTGGAAACGAGTACGTGAAAACTTTCTCGACCTTGTGAACGAACACGGGTCACGACCAACCCTTGGGAAAAATAATCACTTTTCGTTCCATGCTTCCGCTTCGTTCGCTCGTCCGATAAAATGCAGAACGAAAAATTTCTCCTACACGTTTTACACGAGCAATTTCCCCGCGACTGAACGCACATCCTCTGGACGACGTGGAAATTTCCTCGAGAACTCGTTTCGCGTATCCATAATTCAGCGGAAAATAAGCAACGGGGCGTGCAGCGAGAGAATTTGCGGTCAGCGAGAGAATTCCGGCGTTAACGGGGGTTCGTCGTCGTCGGATCGCTGGCAGTCCAAATGTTGACGAGGTTTACGGTTTCTCCAGTTTCGCGGGACGAGCCGTGTTTACGCGTATCCGGAATAATCAAGGACTGGTCGGGGATCGTAACGAGGGTGTAGCGAAACCGCAGCCGCTGAGCCGAGCGCTCCACCGACCGACATGGACTCGGTTCGCGCGAACCAAACGACCCTTTGCACCCAGGATCCACGTCCCTGGCGTCGTTAGTCGTCGCTTCGTACCGGGTCATGCGGAAAAATTTTGCGGGCTTCCACCCTTCGAAACTCTGCGGTCCATTAAAATCGGTCGCGTGCTAAGGAACCTCGTGTTTCGATTCCGATTCCTTCTGCCCTCCTGCTTGTTAGGATCTGCTGATACGCATCCCGTGTTTACGAGTGTTTGCAGGGTCTGGTGGTGAAATTCGCGCTGCTATTTATCGGCGAAAGTGCGAAAGGTAGGCATTACGTAAAATTGGAAGATAGGTCAATAATATCGCGCAAGAGAATTGCACGTGAGCTTTTCTAGGAAGTATATTGTTCAAGCGGAAGGAAGGAGGATGAGAGAAGAATAAAATCCTTAATTGGAATGATAATCGTGAAACAAAAACGTTGACGGATTTCGCTATAGGATAACGTAAATAGGAATGAGTTGTACGAGAATAGAGGTTTGAGAAAAGCAATGGAAGAAATTCGTTGTCTAGACACGTGTCTCTTAATCGCAGCTTCCGGGGGAAAGCGAGAGAAAACGGACAAAACGAGAGCAACGCGGAAGCGTGGCGCGCGTCAAAACGTGCCAAACGGAGTGAAACGCGTTTCGAAGGGAAGAAGAAGAGGCTAGAAAAGAGGCGACGTTTCTGGGAATCTCCTGAATCTTGTGGAGAATGACGATGGTAATCGCGTCGCGCGAACGTCGTCTGCTTCTTTTTCCCGAATGCTCGAGAAATAAAAGCATTCGCAGCGCACCAGAGTCAACTTCTTTCCGGAAGGATCGTCGTCGGTGAAAAACGATTACCTCGTTTTCTCGTGAAAGTAACCGCATTGGAATACTTTGATTACGCTTAACGCCACGCCGACTGTACTCGGTTGGTTCCGCGGTACTTACAGCGCATCGTTAACGATCCTGGCCCTAGGTTACGTCTAATGGCATCATTAACTCTTAATGAACACTTGCGCGAACTTTAATGACTAACGAGCTACCTCTCTGTCCCTAGAAATTTCTAGAAAACTTGGATTCCTTGGGCGTGACGATCGACCGAGCCAAATGCGAAATATCCCTCAGGAATGTTAAATCTAGGCTAACAGAAACATTCTTTTCGCTGGAATAGGAACGGTAGCTCCGTTAAATTCTTCTCAACCTTCGTTTAAGCGACGACGAAATTCGGAACGTCTCCAGGACGTGAAATCAGCGTCGATGACAGGGTCGGAGAAAGGCCATACCTTCATTAACCGATAGCAGAGAGCGCAGCATAGAACAATATCGTTTCAACGCGCACACAAGCAGGGTTCGTGTTTAATTTTCCGACCGGAAGCACGAACGCGTCCCATCGAATATGCCAGCCTCTTCTCTATCCCTGCTAATGTCTAATTCCCAGAGGTTGCGGTAAACGAGACGATCGGCGAAAACAAGTGGCGAGGGCGACGACGAAAAGAGGATAAGGAGGAGCTTTGTCCCTCGAAATCCTCGAAAGTTCCGTTCACGCTCGAACGACGCCCAACTTCCTTCGTCACAGGCGGCAGAGACTAACGAGGGGCTGCTCGGTAACCGTACCAACGTTTCTCCAACGTCGAACGATTAATACAATCGAGCTTCGTTTTGAATCTTCCTGCGAAAATATTAAATAAATTAGATAGGACATTCAGACGAGTCTGCTGAAATCTGAATCGACTTCAAACGGAATAATAACAATGACAGATGTTTTAATAAATTTTCTCAAGAATTTTGGAATTTTACACGTTGTAAGCGTTAAATAATTAACGGATAGTTAACGAGAGAACGGTTCTATCGGGTGTTAAAAGGGGGTGGAATATTAGTCAACGATCAATTTCCTCGCAGCGACGTTCCCATTTCTCGAGTCTTCGTTAAAGTCATGGCCCGAGTTTTTTTTTTTTTTTTGTTTAAAACACAATTTCACCACGTTGCAGACCTCCTCGGTTTCGCGCTTTAATCTCGCGGCTGCCGGCCGAGCATCAAACGAAAGGACGGCTTAAACTTTAATACCGTTGATATTCACGGCGCTCGCTCCGTTTTCATTCGCGATTCGGCCTTCGTGTCACCATGGCACAGATTCTCCGGCGGTTCAGTGCGAAAAAGGCCGCGGTTGCCCGGGAATTAATGTCGCGTCGAACTCCGTAAACGAGGCTACTTCGAAACTCCATGGAGAGTTCCGCCGCGGCGAGCACGAGACCGCGTCATCCATTCTCGGCTGAACGCGTTTCCTCCGGGGAAAGCGAGAGTTCCTTGAAAAGGGATCGTTTCCCAGGGCAAGGGTATCAAAGAGCTACGATTAGCGAGAAGCTGGGTTATTCCGGGCTTTTCCGGAGGGAAGCTTCATGACTCGAGGCAACAACGGGACCACAGGTGATATCGTTGATTCTGTTTCGCGGCTATATAAATTTAAATCGACCCTTCCAAACTACATTTTTCTTTTCCTTTTTTTTTTTCAATTTCTTGGGTGCGTGTGTTTGAATGGATAACCTTCTTTTTTTAACGATGATAAAGTGGAAGCCTTTCTAGGCTGATGTTCGAATATGATGGATAGGAGAAAGAATCTTTTTCTCCTATCTTTGAACTGGTCGGGAATGATCTTGCTAAACGCGGCCAATCCGACGAGAAAAGAAAGAATCGAAATGTGCGGTGCAGGGGTGAAACGCAGGGAATAGCAGAGCCATAGCTTCACCCCGTTCCGGTTCAGACATCGTCTGCCGGGGCTAGATTAAAGGGTGAATGTATACATTCGATGAGAATCGTGTCCCTGGTCGGCCTAACGATCCCTTTGGCGGCTGCTCGAATGTCACACACGGCGAACCTCGACGTGAACGACGCGGAGTCCACCCCTCGAATCGTCGCCGTTCGTGAAAAAGGAGGATCCGGCAGCGACAGCTACCGTTTCCTTCCTCGGATTACTTCATTATCGGGTGCCGCCCACCTACCCGTTCCAGCCGAGCAAAAAACTTTCTAATCCCGTCGACGACAAGAATTTCTCATCCGATATTCGATTCTTCTTCGAGCTGGACACGGCGACCGCCCCTTTCCAACGGAAAATCGCATCGTTCGTTCTGGATCTCGCGAGATTCCAACGTTCTAGTTTCCCTTGTCCCGTAGACTTTGAATAGATGGTAATTCGCCGTTTGCTCTGAAAGCAGAAAATCGCGAATTCGCGGTCGCGTGCACGCGTCGTTTCAATATGCATCGGCAAACGCGCGGAATTCTTGTTAAGATCAATAATAGCCACTGGTTAACCGGTTGTGTAAGCCGCAGAGCTTCTGACTGATATTGACACAGGTAATACATCGTTTACTGGGTTAGTGGATCGATAGCGGTGTAAAGAGCGCGTCTGGTTAAGCGTTTCGGCACTCGAAAGCAAACGAATCCGGCGATATCGCGGGTCTACCCATCTACGAGAAACGGTTCACCCTGGGAAGGTACAAGGTGGGAGAAAATTACATGTTGCGAGCAACGAACGTGAAAGCCTGTAACATTGTCCACAGGGATCAAAGCTGAAACCACGCGAACCCTTTTGTGAAAGGATGACGCGCAAACAGTTTGGGTGGCTCTGGTTCTTCTGTTGCTGGACGAGCAGCTTCTCGAAACGAACCATCGGATCGATTTCCGAGGATGACGAGACGAGTCTCGTCTTCTCGTTCTCGTCCTCGTCCTCGTCCTCTTCCTCTTCCTCTTTCTCTCGTTCCGCGGTAGATAAATTTCCATGGTGAACGGAGCTAGCAGAGATTGACGTTGAAACGATGAATCAGCGGGGACGAAATTTAAATAATGGCCACCCCGGCGGCCGACTGACGAGACAAGGAGAGGGTGAGAGAAAATGATGGCCGCGTATGCTGCCGGTTCACGGTGAGCAACGCGAATCTTCCCGATAAAACTGACACATTTTAAATCATTATGAATTACGACTCGATTGTAAGATGGCAAAGGGAAATTTCTGAATGTATTTTACGGCTTAGAACGAGAGATCAGCTAGCGAAACGAATAATCGATACCCGAGATTAAATGAAAATTCCCTGGAAACTACGTGTAATTTTCACGGGAGATTGGTTTTTCGAATAGTTTGATATGTCGGAGGGGTAACGAAGTCGAGGTGTCGCCATTGTTGGATTCATTTTTCGATCACGATCGAGGGTGTCACGGCGAAGAAAGGAAATTCTCGGCTTCGCCGTTTAATCCCGCGGTTCGGGGGAATATTATGTGCGACGCCCGAAATGAAACAGAATCCCCGATAAAAGGGAAATTGGAACTTTTCCTGGGCGTCGATCTTTCGAAAAGAAGCCGAACAAGCCTGTAAAAACGCGCTCCCCCTCCTCCTTTTTCCCTTCTCGTCCCTCTCTGTTAACCTGGAAACCGGCGAATGGATTACACGAAAGAGTTGCCGCGAGATCGATGAGAAAAGAAGCGACCGAGAAAGGTGAAGCACTCTATTTTTCACCAGGAAGATATTCGAATCTCACGAACGAATATTCCACCCCACTCGAGAACGCGAGTTTGGCTAAACGCTTTCGCCGAGCTTTCATCGACTACAGACTATGGCTTTCGAGTCGCCGCTTCACCGACTTTCTTCTTTTTCCTACTTCGTGAGTCTACAACAAACGAGAAATTAACAGAAAGAGGAGAGATTGCAGGAGCGTGCATCTTCGCGAAGATTTCCATTTCCTGGCAAATAACATCGTTCAATTTACAGACTGTTCGGCTTTCTTCCCCTCCCCATTCTCTCTCTTTCTCTCTTTGCCGTTCTTTCTCTCCCTCGATAACCTCGTTCCAGTAGTCTATGAGAAGAAACGGACGCGAAGAGGGAGAGAGACTTTGCATGGAGAAGGTTCATTTGTCTTCGATTCCCGTTACGCACCTGTGAATAGAGACTTACCGCTCGTTATAGAGCTTACCGATACAGAAAGCCAGCCACGCACGGCAGCAACCGCGCTTCCGGTAATTTCGTTGCTCGCGAGCAATCGCTTTTGACGAACTTCGCTGGAAACTCGACAAACGAAAGACCAGCTTCGTTTCGTCAGTTTATCATTCTCTGCCTGTTACGATTATTTTTATAGCGACGCGAGGGCAATGACGGGAAAACGAATGGAGCATCGGATGAAAATGGAAGGAAAAGACGCGGTAAGAAACGGATGGTAACGATAGCACGGAAGATTTAATCGAGCCGGCCGAGGTAACAACTACGGGCTGCGTTAAGACAGAGGTATAATTAATTCGCTTAGAGGCGGACTTATTTTCCCTTAGCGAGTAAATATTCCTCGAAATAAAGTGGGAAATATTAATGCAACGTTAGCCGATTCTCGGCTCTGGCTGACGTACGAGATAACGAGCTTTTTCCAAATGAAAATTTCATCCCACTCGAAGCCCGTGTCTTCCGTACGCGGCCGCTGACGCAGAATTCAATCTTTCGCTGCATTTTTCCAGCTACCCTGGAATCTCGGTCGAATAATATTTTTCCACAACAGCGAGCCGAATTCGTGACTCCGCTCTCATTCTCTGCGTCGCTATAAGCTACGAAAGCACGCGGAGCTTGCTTTGCGAGAATAACGCGTTTGAACGATATAAGAAGGTTATCGCTCTTCTGTTCTCCTCGCGTCGAACCTAATAAAAATCGCTATCGGTATCCGGCGATGAGCTCGGCGAACTCGAGCGTCGAAACGTCGACTTTCTTTACCCTCTTTCTTCGAAACTCACGAGCGTACACGCGATAGGATAGAAATGCTAGCAACCTCGATACCAGAGGGTGAAACCTCCGAGGAAATGGAGAAAGGAGAAACATTGTTTACCGGTGGAACACAGAGCTAACTAAGTTGCCATCTTAACGGAGTGACTTAATTGAAAGGAAAACCTGGTTGCTCGAGACACCATCGTCGAGCAGCAAATTTTCATTCTCGTCGAGACAGCCGGTGGAAAAATCGGCCAAAGCCCGGAGGCGTGCGCGATAATTCCGACTGCTTCGGACGGCGGCGAGTCAGCCAGAGGCAACAGAGACAGGATTGTAAAAGGAGGCAGGAAGGGTGAGTGGGTTGCCGCGAAGCATTCACCGAAGCGGCACCGCAATTCGTTCCGTTTCGAATATCAAAAACAATTCGCCCCACGGGTGCCACGTGGCTGGCAGAAGGGTTAGTGGATCTTCCTAACTGTGACGAGGTAGGGTGAGTAGATTTTAGGCGAAATACCTAACAGGGTAGAAGGCGAGGGTAGACCATCCTGAAGCGTCGCGCGTCCTGAATGAAACGGTAGGCGATATTAAAGCACGTCCGGAATGTTGCTCTCCGTGTCGTTAAACACTCCTACACACAGCATCCCCCTGTCTTGTCTTCTCCACCCCGTGCTTTCATCCCCTATGATATTGCGCCATTTCGGGGGACCAGATATTATACGCTTGGAATTGCCGTTCCGCGAGCTCTTCCAAATAATGTGCCATCTAATGGTTGAAACGATCCGGGCGATAATGTCGAAGACTGGAACGATTCGAGTGTTGTTTCGTTGCTAATCGTGCATCTACTTGATTCGACGAAGGGTCGGAGAATCGACGAAAGTTCTCTCGTTTCGAACAAGTTTCCCATCAATAAAGGAGATTCTCTGCTAAACGTAGAAATAGGCTGGTGAAGTATGGTTTTCAAAAGGGAATGGAGAGGCAAGATGTCGTAGACGTCGTCACGATCAACTGGAAAGTCGTCGTAAACTCTGCGTGAAGTCGTCGTCTTCGAATTTCATTAACGGCGAAATGATTTACGAGACTCATCGACGCGTCGATATTAAACCCGCGTTCGGAATGTTGAGATCGGTTAAACGCTGCTCCGGCACATAATCTTTGTCATCTGCCTCCCTCTGCGAACGTGTCGCCCCGGGCGTTTTCTAACCCCGACGGAGGCGAGGGTAAAGAAAAAATGGCAGCCCCTTGGTCGTCGATTGTTTCCAAAAGGAATTAAGAAGCTCAGACTCGATTCGACTTCGATATCCCTTCGAAACGTCGTTCATCCTCGCGTACTCACGATGATTTATTCATACGTTTCCCGAGTCGACTTCAGATATTTTAAAGATAAAACTGGGAGTTTCGCGGGCCGCGTACCGAGAATCGACTCGAAACTCTGGTCCAGTGACAAGCATCGCGAAGAACGGGGGCATATTTATGGAAATATTCAGCAGCGACTGGATTCCATTCATCATCGAGCATATCGACAGCGAACGTTCGTCGAACAGCTCGAAATAAATACGTTTTTATCAACGACCGTCAACGGGACGATCGACGTGCAAATAGTTGCTGGCGTTTGCGGCAAATCGAGCGAGAGGACGCAAATTAATCGAGGCGCGGCGCCTCGGCGAAAACAACGAGTCTCGTGGTCGTTTAACGTTCGATCTCGTTTGAATCCGATCGAAGCGGCGGGCTCGCGCCAGTTGTATGACATTTCATTACGCGCATCAAATATTTATGAACTTCTTCCGTCGCCAGCGGAGAAAACAACGGTAGTAAAACGCGCGTTGTTTTATTGAGACGCGAAGAGAGTAGCGTGGAAAGCGATGTAACAGAGAATAAAGACGGAAAGAGAGAGAAAACGACGAGGCAGACGAAGAGAAGAAAGCGTACACGGATTTTACGCGTCTGTTGGTTCGGCTTTTTCTCGTCGCGACGAATCCGCAGAGATAAAAGGGGACGACAGGGGATGGAGGGAGGCTGGCAAATAAACAAGAGCGCTCCAAGTACCGACCTTTCGTTCCGGCCCGAGATAAAAAGGGTTTCTTCCGATCATTCGACCGCCTGGAAGCTACTCCACTCTCGCTTCTCGACCTTCGTCTCCCCTCGTCAACGATCCCCTGCTTCTTCTGCTTGTCGGCTAATCCGTCGACGAAAAACGGCCGGTGTTTCCCGTGGATGCGTAAGCCGTGGAGACGTTCTTTTCCATCGGATTCAATTTCGATATTATCTATAATAAATAATTCTTTGACAACGGCGATGTCGCATCGCGAAGATCGTAGGATACGATGCGAGGAAATCGTGGAAAACGATCGATTCATCCTCCTTGCAAATATTTTTTCTCGCAGCATCGAGACAGTTGAAAATGTTTCGCAAGCAATTTTCTCTGCAAATTACTCGTCGGCGGAGGGACGAGACACGCGAGGGAACGACACACAGTCGGAACAATAGAGACGCGAGCGTGCCGCGTTCCTCGTGGATAAAAGGAGCGATCGATGTCGGACGGTGATTGGAAAACAATAAAGAAGAAACGGAATGGAAAAATAACCGGGAAATATTTGCTCGATAAATAGTCGGTCGGCAGCGGGCCGAAACAACGAAGAGCGACCGTGTACGGGACGCTCGACGACCACCGGAACGAGAATCAACCTCGTGCTTGCGTGCAATCTTCGTCTCGAAGAGGGTAGAGCGTCGAGCTGATTGGAAAAGACCCGAGGCGTATACGAGCGAGACTGTTCTAGAATTGCCGTCGTCCTGCGAAGAATCTCTCGTCTCGTTTTCTGCTTTGGCCGCTTTTACAGAAGGCACCGGTTATTCTTTCTGAATTACGGACTACTTCGCGCAGTAGTATAGACCCGTCGGTGGGCAGACGAGAGCGGTAGCAATCAGTAGAATATGCCGCGAATATCCCAGACTTGGTTAGGCGAGCCCATCGTCACGAAGAAAGAGCGCACAGAGGGGAAAAAAACGGAACATCAGCGATTCAGCGGGGTGCGTTGGACAGAATCGTTGCTCTAACGAGACGATTTTCAATGGGACAATTTCGGCCAGCGACACGGCAACAAATGCACGGTAAACGTGGCGATCGTGACCCTCCGGGACAACAGGAATCGGACGAGCCAGCTCGAGAGTCGTCCGGCGCGATCGTTCGGCTCGTAACGAATCGTTACGACGAATCGCGGGGACACGTAAACTCTTGGTAACGCGATGGCGTAACGCATGCAAATTCCTGAACAAATGCGTAATTAGCGTGTCCCAGTCGAATGGAGACGTGTTCCGGTGACGAGTGGCGACCAAGCCAGACCCCATTCGGGCTGTATACGGCCAGCAGATAGTTGTTAAATCAACGAGAGACGATTTTCGATTGACCGATCCAACCGGTGCCGTCGCGTCTGCTCTCGTCTCCCGCTATTGTTACGAACGTGCCGTTCATGCTAATGTTTCCCTTGCAAATCGAATGTTTTACAGACTCATGCATGTTCATACGCACCAGGGGAACATCCACGCCCTTGTTATGCGCATATTTATTTCGTGGCGCTGAGATTTAGGGACCGAAGGGATGGCGGTTGGCGTAATTCCGCGATAGTTACGTCGATGCGACACCTTTATAACGCGCGGGTCGATTTTTGCCAATCGTAGTAGGATACCTCGATTCCCGTTGGAAATCGACGCGAGATGTGAAAAGCGATGTCGCGACGTTGAGCGAGACTAGTGTTCGAGTCCTCCCTCTTCTAGCGATGGTGGGAAAAGCTCGGTGAAACTACGATGTACGTTCATCGTAGCGTCGAACGGCGAATTATACGGGGCGCCGCGAATCCATTAATAACCGGAATCAAGTGAAATTCAAACTGGCCGCGTCCCGTTGCTGAATCACTCGCATGATAAATGAGGAGGAGCTTTTTGGAAAGTAGCGGTCGCTTTAAGCGGCGGGCATATACGTCACGTGAGGTGACATTAAAATATACGTTACACCGGCCACGAACGGTTATTTATATCCGGAATGAACTGCGCTTTTCGAATCTCTGGCCCCCTTTTTCCACCCTCGAACAGTGGACGATACGTGCACAGTCCGACGAACATAATATCCGCGCTCTCGACCAAAGAGATCGCATTACGCGATATCGATTCCACAAGGCCGAGAGAACCGAGAAACGCTTCCTCTCCTTCCCCCTCTCTCTTTCTCTCTCTCCTACTCTCCTTTCCTCTATGGCCCTTGCGAACTCTCAAACTCGCCCCTTTTGCCCTGTTGTTCGGCCTGGCTTCATTAACCACGGCACGCTAATTAATCGAGAGACTCTGCCGCGGAATCAAGATGGCACGAAACCGTTTGTGTCTGTTCTCTCTGTGCTGGCGCGGGGAGAGGCCGAAACTTCGATGGAAACGAAACCACCGAGGCGCCCTTGCGTCGCCGAATGATCTGATATTCCCCTTGACTCTACCTGCGACGAGCTCGAGACCGAACGATACCTCCTCGCTTTGATTTCCAGCGTTGATCGCCTCGCCTATATACGCTCGTCGCTCTGATAGCTTCCGAGCAGATCCGACCGGAGGGCAATCTGCAACAGGCACGTCTAATGGTTATGTATGCGGCCTTTTAATTTCTATCGTGGGACCTCTATACTCGTTCGCCAAACATTGGAGTTCGTCGGAGAAGCGATCGTGCAACCGGTTTCCGTTGCTCGATCTAAGTTTCGCGTTCGATCCGTGGGAAACGACGAATCCGTGCGTAAAACAACGAGCTCCGCGGTCGACAACGCGATGCAACGTCCGTGTGTCGCTATGCAAATTAAGCGTACCGAGTAATAACGCGTTCTCGCCGTTGTACGACCGCATTTACTGCTCGACGACGAAGGACATCATAAACTGGTAGTCATAAAGCAGGATGAACGTGTCCCGCACAGGGCATATGCCGACTTCCAAGAATCTCCAAGTAATTTTCGCCGTGGAAATGGAAGCGTTCGCTTAATTGCTTCGCTATCTGGTTGCGACATTTTCAATGTCCATCTCGCACGCTTTGTTACCTGTTAATTCGTTCCGTATCAGAGTCAACGCTGATCCGCGATATCTGCGAATTACATGTGCGTGCACGCGTTGAATTCTTCAACGTCTACGTACAACGAAACATGCTTTGCTCGTTCTAATCGTAAATTCTTCAAAGCCACAGCGTAAATATTATCATTGAAAGTTACGAGTGCCACGACGAACTCGTAAAATACGCTTTATCCTCTGAACGAAACACATACAAAGCGCTCTTACAGTCACCATAAACGATACTCGGCCAAGTAAACGCAGCAAGTTTGTAACTCTCTGTCACGTTCTCATCATCGCGGCGCATTCCTGAACTGGCAGGATAGGTTCGCAGATAAGGCGCTGCTGTCTGTTCACGAGGCACCGAAACGTCTCGCGCATTTACGAGGAATTTCAAGGGACTCGGAAGAGGATAGAGGAAACGGACGACGTCGAGGTCCGTGCTAGTCGAAATCTACGATAGCAGCTCGAAAACACAGAGCTAGAGTAGTCCATAAACGAATATAGAACTATGACATAGTCGGTCTATCATTAACGGTGTCTGGTTGATGGAATTCTCTAATCGATGCTGTTACGTTTACTTCTTGTACAGTTCGCGCGAACGAATCAACGACTAATCAGTTCCACCTTTCATATACATTTCGAAACTTTAGGAAATCTGGATCTAGCGCGTGTTCTAGATCGACTGAAGAACGTGAGAAATCTTAACGTTATGTTTCCCAATGGTGATGCTACGTTCTGCTTGACTATCGTCTGTGCAGTCTATCACATAGCGTTGCAAACCGCGGCGAGAGATTTCTTGGAGTTAATCCGATAGCAAACTTTCGGGCCTAAACCCAAGAACCGTCTGAGAGCCTTGATTTCCTGAAGTATAATTCGGCGAAGCGACCCTTCTCCCGAGTAGTTGTTTAAGTAGATTATGTCGGAGATTAGCGAGTTTACCATTCGACCGCCGAGTAGACGCAGATTTCCAAGTCTCGTCCAGGGGAACAGTCCTGTTCCTATTACAAATCTGTGCCGCTCTTTCTTCCAAACGATACTAAGTAGCTAAACCGAAATTAATCGACATTATCGGGTATCGATGAGAACTCTGATGACTCACTTTCGCAAGAAGGCTAGTCCGAGATGAAATCATCGCGGACCAGTCACCCTATTTCCGAGTTCGACAACCGAGACGCGTTCCCAGCCCCCCGCGATACGATTCCATTGGAAACGTAAGGTCGTTATTGCATTTCGTAGGGCCACGCGCTCCACTATGCTCTAGGATTCCATTAATTGGATCTGGAGTCGGGTTACGGGTTTCTGTACCGGGCGATGCTGAATCAGAGCAATCGTAAGTAGCGTGTACAACGCGGAGGAAACGTATGGTTTCCCTTCGGGAAGGGTATCGTAACAACCTGACAGCGGCTTACGTTCCATCCCGAACCTAACAACGCTATGTGCATCCTTTGTCCGCCGCTTGATTACTCTTTTCCTCTTAGTTCTCAGAAGCTCGTAATTACTTGCAGTATTTTTCCGTACTAATTGGACGTCCAGCTTCCGACTTGATATAGGCCTTGTGCTACTGTTTCTTTCTATGACTTGCACGCAGTTACACATGTAGAATGAAAGATCGTGGACGATCGGCTGTGGAACGCTTCCTATCACTGTACTTTGGTCGTACGAAAGATGCACGGGTTTATCGAATATTGCGGAGGTGCGCGTGTGCCGATCGCATGCACCTGGAAAACTTAACAGAAATCCTATTTTTTATCTTTCGTACGACCCACAAGTTTCCGGTTTTCTGGGTAGAAAGAGGAAAACAGAGGCAGGTCTTTCGTTCTGTTTGACGTTCAGTTCCACAGTTTTATCGAACAGGACGTCGCCTGCCTGCGGATTCTGCGTCGGTTTCCGATAAAAGTGAGTCGATCTCGAGGAGGGAAGAAACGCCTGGCCACCTTCGCTTTTCTCCTCTTATCGTCCCTGGACGTACGAACCCTTGGTGTACCGTCTCGACGTCGTGGCGTAAAACACGAGCATTCGACGGACAATGTCTGGAAAGGGAGGCGCGTCCCAAAATCTCGGGAGGAAATCACGTTCTCAGTCAGACGATACATCATCTCCGTTGGCTTTATTTCCTCTGCGTGAGGAAAAACGCGACGCAAAGTGGTGGAGACCGGGCGTAGGGAATTCTCCAGCCGGCTGCTAAGCTCTCGGCTGAATCCATTAGCTGACGCCATTAATATCTCCGTAATGATGAGCGATGAGCCACCGCGAGAAGGAAGAGAATCGCGTAGTCGAGTCGCTTCTAAGTGCGTGGAAGGGATGGGGTGGTTCTCGACAAAGAGCAACTTACATGCTCGCGCGCACGGGGAAACCGCGATCCTATCGAGACTCTCACACATACACTCATCAACGAAACCTTTGATAAATGCTGCTTCTCTTGGACCGCTGCCAAACAACACGTAGCACAATATTCCATCGCGCGTATACTCCCACTCTCGGCGAGGCAGTCTACTTATCGATGTACATCGAATCGCCACTGTTCCCGGGCTCCTATGTATATGGAAAACAAAATGGAACGACTCGTTTGCTCCGCACTGGTTCCGATTCTCTTGAATTTCTTGGAACGATTTTAAGAAGGGAAATAGATTTTTCCAATTGCAAAGATTCGCAAGAGAACATCGTTTCGCCCGCGATCGTCCGACGATCGAGCGCATCGCTGGCGCGTCGCCAACCCCCGAAACATGCGCGATTCGAGTATAATATAGGGCGGGCGCGGGGCCATAGCGGGGGTAGCTTATCGATACGTATTAAATCCACAGTCCCAAAGCGACTGGTCGTTCTTTCCATTTATCCAGCATCCCTTTCCAGCCACGCGTTTCGCACCTCCAAGTCAATGAGTCTCGTACTCATAATACGCATCGATCGATTCGCACGGATCTCGCGACAATGGCCACGAACCGACGAAGAAAGCCGATAGAATGGCACCGGAAATCTGGCCTCCGCCCCACCGCCATGGAAATTCCAACAAAAATCACTTTCCCTTTTCACCGAAGCTGCGCGTAAAACGCCGCCAGCCGACGCCCTGTTCTCCCTGCCTCCTCTTCGCGCAAACCAGGCACGTGTCGCGTGTGTTTTCCAAGGGCCGCCCTCGTCTAGGCGCATTTCTCGCGGAGAATGTTAGACGACGTTACATGCGAATCTCGTGTTTTCCGAGCTGGATTCTCGCGCGCTAGATTTTCTCGTTGATTTGACTGTCGTTATTCGTGTGTCTAGCGTTTGGCAGAGAAAAACAATGGTGCAACGTTTGAAGAATAAATCCGGTTTCACGGCTGCTAATACGCCTTTTCCGCTATTACCGCATCCGCATAGTACGAGAAACAGTGTTTCGTCATACGGCTTTCGACCGTGTCGTGATTACACGCCGGTTTCGTAACTGGCCGAGTTGCTATCTCTGTCGAGGAAACGCTAACGACGTCCTGTTGATCGATCGGTAGCGAGAAATAGTTATTTGCAGTTTTATTGCAGAAATGGCTTTTTAATAATTTGAACGCTTATTAAAAAATCTATCGAGGCCAATGATCTGAACAACCATTTAAAAGCATCCAATAACTCTTCGAAATATCGTATGCACCTGAAAGTGAATGCAACTTCCAAAAAAGCTATGTTCGCGTACAATCTTGTTGAAAGCGAGGGCATAAATCAATACCACGAAAGTTACTATAACGAAGTTCCTATAACTTTTAGCGATATCAATGATTCGTTGAAAGGGATCGGTCGATGTTGTACAGCTTTTAAAACCGGTACACGCTTTTAAGATGCCTCTAATGGCACGAATATTTCATCGCTATTATTCATATTCACTCTACACTTTTCCCTAACATATCCTAAAATACAGTGAACGAAGATCGTAAATATTCATTACGAAGTAAATTAATACCAGGGCAATCATAAATCGCACGATTTACCTAACGAACGATCTGTTTTGTTTCCAGATGATCGATGCATCCTACCACACGAATCCATCGCTACAAAGCACTGCCCTAATCATCACCTGCGCGGTGGTGCTCCTCCTGATGGCAGCGATCGTGTCCGTCGTTTTCTGGAAGTGAGTACAGATTCTAAAATTCTACGAGTTTACAAGTAATTCCGATGACGGTATAGAACGACATAGGACAGGATAGAAAATAACAAAACGCTATGTTTGACGGCATAAAACTCTTCAGGGTCGCGTCGTGGAGGAGCTTGTGACTCCACAGTAATAAAGACTAGGTTTCATTCCGGCTGGGCATCGTAACGTGTTCGAGGTTCGAGGTCGCTCGGGTTGTAACCATATTTCAAGGGTTCGAGTGGCCATTCAGAGGGCGAAGGAGGGACAAGAAAACGTCTGGTAGATACCACGAAGAAAAAAGGAAGAACGCGTCATTGACATTCTAGTGACCATTAAATTAGCCCAAAATAGGTCATTTCGCTTCACTGCCTTCGCGTGTAAATGACATCGTTGCTTCGTTTACGCGCAATCTACCAACCCTACTCCAGGCTCCCTGTCATTTGTCTCGTTTGTCATAGAAAGTTTGTCAACAACTAATCAGATAGGCTTCGCGAATGCATAGTAAAAAGAATCTAAAATGTATGCAGGAAGCGGAGCTAATTGCCATTCCAGTGAGCGTTGAACTATCGAACCATAGCTCGTTACCATCGTTAGAATTGCTTAATCGTGTTGTAACTACAGCGGTTACGAAAAAATATACTTTTCGCAAATGTACCTACCTTTATTTTACAACAAAACATTAATTTTTTTATCTGATTCTACGTTTAATCTTCGCACGAAAATGCTACTAAATCAGATTTAATATACTTGGATCTAATTAGTATCTGTAAATGGCGTAATAAATACGATAGTCGAGTACTTTTAATAGCAACTGTAAGAACAGCTTAAGTCGTGCGACATGTGTCAACAACGACAGAATACAGAATACACCATAAACGATAAAATACACCATACCATATTCGTTGACAAGAATCGTCTTAGAATTGCAACAATGTTGAGAAAGTCAGATCACAAAGAAGCCTTTCCTGGACGAGGCGGACGAAGGGCCAAAGAAGGTAAAACGCACTTCAGGGAATCCTAAATTAGCCAGAAATAGGGCATTGAAGGAATGGCGTGCGTCGAGACGGTGTTACGCGCCGGTAACGAGAGAACAACGTTACACTGATAATTTCCGACACGGTACGGCGGCTGTACAGAACTCCCTCGCTTTTGTGCCCGCGTAAGCAAGTTGGCCGCAGATCCGCGCGACTATCGAGCCTCGTACAGAGAAGAAATATGCATTCACCGCAGAAACGCGGCTGCGAGATTTACAGGGCCCCGCTTTACCTCCATTCGGACATTGTCTCTCGTTGCTTTATGCGGCAAGTCGTCCGCTCGACGTAGTAAAATATGAAATACGACTGGGAAAAAATGCTCGCAGAGATTGGGACATTCTCTCGCAGCGGCGCGTAAGAAAGCAATTTTCAGGAATAAAGCGCGAAATTTTGTTTAGGTCTAGCTCGACGCGTTTTTTATTTTAACAAATTCACGCGACTCTTATATTTCAAAATCACAGGTAAAAATAAAATAAGTCGCATTTTCCGTATCTCAGACAATAAAATAGCACTTTGAACGTTTCAAGACGTTCCAATTCCATACCGAAACCTTCGAATTAGATACGCTTGGTGTTTATTTGCGCCGCGTGTTTTCGAGACATTCCCACGATTGAAAATAAAATCAGTCGAGGTATCGATCGATGAAAAAGCCGGAACGAAATGAATTGCTTGGCAAAGAGGCACGACGACTAATTTCGCGTGCACCGGGAGAGTCGCCGGTAAAAAGACGCGGCGGGCGATGATGCCACGATCGATGAACTCTGGCCGAGAGATCGGCAGCGGGCCAAGACGATTTTGGATCGGACAGAGGCCCGCATTCAGGATTCACCGGTGGCTTGTTGTATTTTTATCGACACAAACCTCTCGAAAGTCCACCGGTCGTGACAATGCCGGCCCTGTGTGCTTCGCTATTCGCGCGGTTATCGTAACGCACATTCGTTATCGCTAGCTCTCGGTGATATCTCTATTGATAGTTCTGGTATTTGTACTGAGCGACTCCTATTTTCCCCTTTTCCTCTCTTCTCCAAAAATCGAGAGATTCTTCACGCGTCGAATTTTCCTGAATTCTCGCGAGTGTATTATTTGTTACGAGCAAGATGAATCATTGCGTTTTAGACCTGGTACGCACGAGCGTTAAAACGACGTCCGTTGTATATCGAAGTGACGCACGTTGCTAGCGTGTGGACTGCATCGTAGGACAGTATATTTCTACAACGAACGTCACGCGACGGACGTCGCGCCGTTTCAACGCTCGTGTGGCCCCGACCTTACTCGGCGATGTAGGTACAGCAGTGCAGCTTTTTATTCCACAAGGTTTTCGCGCTCGATCAACTGGACGTCCACGTGGATAATTTGTTTCCACGCCATTCGAAAGCAACGTCTGTTTGCACAACCGAGTCTCTGTTGTATTCCGTTTTTTCAATTTATCGTAATAGCCGGCCATTATCGTAGCCCACAAGCGTGGTATCTCGAGTGTTACCGCTCTGCGACTCGCCGACTCTCGGCGTCGAGTTGCCGGACTTTGTGGGTGGTATCTTCCTCTACATTGTGCTTGGAGCAGCTTCTTCTCCTCGACGTGACGGCAAACGGCGTGTTCTGTCGCCTCGCAGCATTTCAGCTCACCCAACGCGCCGAACGACACGTGCATTTCCTCGTGTAATAAACCTTGCTATTCTACCTGGTGTCTCAAGAGTTAACGTATATTCTTCATCTCGTTTCTACCGAATATGCAAAGGATAAAAATTCATTGGAATTCCTTAATTGTTCCTTTGTTGTTCCTTAATTGATTTATAAAAAATTTATAAAAGCCACTCGAACGATTGTACTAAATAACTTTAACCTTAACGTCGATAAACTACAAACTGTCCTCTCTTCGCGTTACCTCTATTCGGTGCACGACGTTATAAAAAGTATCCCTGTCGTACTTGAACTTTCACCATGTATGGATATATCGCAGTAAAAGTAATCACGAACCTGTGTCCATAAACCTGTAAACACAAGATTGCTTTGCCTTTTCTTCCCTGCAGCGTGAAAGTAAAACTCGCCTACTTTTCCACGCAGTAGGTCACCGTTTCCTTGATCGAAATCGCGCGTGTCTTTTTAATCACGATCTTGGATAGCCGGTGCATTAGTGTAGGAGCGTAAGAAGCGCAGGGACGGGAGAGCGAAACGCTCTCGGCTTGTTCGTGTTCCAGGCAAACGCGGAGAACCAACACGACCACGCGTAGTTTGTATGCTAATCAGAGCCGTGTTCACTCCCATCTCCGCGTTCTCCCTTCTTCGTCCCATGAATGTTCGTTCCGTCCTCGCTGTCGTCGTCGTCGTCGTCGTCGCTCTTTGCCTACGCCGCTATGCTATTTCCTGCCTGACCCGATGCGTCGTCGCAGTCGTTCAACCAATTCGCGATAATTCGACGCCGTTGTTTTAAACGGCCACGCGAACCGGACGATTCGTCGAGAACCGATTTTCTCCCGCTTTTAACCGTCGAACCTATTCCATTCGCTCGTCGCGACAAATTGTAAGTGATGTAAACGAGCCACGATATCAGTCGGTCAGCGTCGACTGAGTTATTGCGGAGGCAATTATTCGATCGTGTTGTAGCTTGTATTGGATCGAAGACAGTAGTAGTCGGTATTATTTATAGCGACAATTGGACAGAGGCTGATAGCAAAGGACGAAACGTATCGAATATCCTTTTCCTGGTAATAATGGAACACATTTCTGTCGTTAATCCTGACGTGGGTATTAAACGTGTTGATTGGTTTGATAAAGAGACGAATGATAAAATTGCAATAGTCAGTGTATATTAAAATCACTGTAAGTACAAGTACATAATCGTCGCTCGTTCAATGCTATTGTTCAACTCTATGCTCGCTATTCGACTGTATGACTCGCTATAATGACTGTCTTAGAGAGCGCGTTCGTCCATTTGTATCGACCGGTGTTATTATAAAAAGGTCAAATGTAACTCCGGTTGACGATTACAAATAACGGCGATAATATTCTGTCCATTCGTTTACCTTTGAACTTAGCAAACCAAAACAAAGTTGATATTCCAATGCACAAAAATATGAGTTTCATTGGCTCATGTGCAGCTACAATCTAAAACTAGCATCTATCTAGACACGACGAGTTCGTTTTCATTTCCTCTGGCAATAAACATCTCGATGGATCGCAACTGGTGGATATTTCGCAATAATAAAAATGTTGCTGTACACGGGACATAAATGTACCAATGATAGAAGAAACGAGCGCGTTGCGTAACTGACGCAAGGCCACGCGATAATTTTTATTCTGATGTCGTTGACCGATCCCACCCCTAGTCCCGACCGTTGTATCGGCATCGTCTCACGCGGAAGCGCATTCCGGGGACAACCGCTCGAGGATATCGATACCCGCGGCCACGGAATAGTCCCTCTTTCCCTCGTTTATTTTCCTTATCCCATCCTTGGAAGAGAAACGGCGTGGCAAGCTTTAAAATCTGAAAGAAATGCCTCCGTCGCGTCGAACCGAGCGAACGAGGGAAGGGGGATTAGGGGGTGGAGAAGAGATCCCGTAGTCTTTATTTAACCGGCAGTCTCCCGATGCTACGAGGTTCCCGGCAATACCTCTTCGCCTAATCTAACCTATATTTTTCAGTGTTTCGCCCGAGCAGCCGACTATCGGCCGCCTTTGCGCACCTTTTCTGCGGTAACTATCCCTTATGGAACGAAACTACGTCTAGACAGAACTCTGCTCGTAACGCCTCCATTTCGCGTAAACGCGCCGTTGCGTTCAATGCTCGCTGCGAAATCCTGGCGAAACCTCGCGCCAACGAAACGGGCGGCCGTCTGAGGGAAAAAACACATCCCTATATAGCCATTAAGGGGTGATCCGACACTTAAAATCGGATCGAACTGCCTGATACGAGTCCCATGGAACTTTTTTTTAGCTGCCTTTCGATGTTACTTTCCTCCAACGACTTCTTTGTAAATCGATGATAATCGATTCCAATGGGATTCGAGTTATGATCTTCGACGAGGCTTTGAATCAGACGACGGTAATCCCATCACCGTACCTTTCCACTCAATGGCTAATGTTCGCTTTCTTCGCCAAATCGGATCGTTAGAAGAAAATAGGATTTCAGAGGGTCGTTCGCGAGGCAGGAAAAAGCTTTTCGGTGAAACGAAGCCCGCTTCCTCATGGCGTGCATACTCGTTAATTCGAATCTTCGATTGGCCGGGCAGAAATTGCCCCCGTGGTAATAACGATAAACATCAGAGGGTTGTTCCGAGGGCGAATTGTCGCGCGAGCCAGTGGCGACGAACGCGATGCTGGAAGCCGGCGGAATGGAGAAAAAGGGGCAGAAAAAGACAGTCCAGGGAACGGTCGGTTCAACGATATTTCTCAGTTGCGCGGTGGGAGGGTAGCATTACTTACGTTCCACTTGCCACGGCACAGATTCGAGAGACGATGTAAACGAGAAACAGGGAATCGCGAGACCGAGGAAACGGACGGGGGCCACTCGCTACTCTTTCCTCTATTTCCTCTTCCTTTTTCCTCTATCTTCCTACACCTTTTTGGCCCTCGCTTTGTCTCCGTAAGCCACATTCGGGTCACCGGCGCAACGGGCGCCGGTACGCTTTAACGATCTGCATTGCATGAGCACTTCGCTTTCTCCTGTCCTCTCTGTACAGTTCGTTTCTCCGACGAGGCGAGAAACTCTTCTCTTCCTTCTCTCGGATGTTCTTGCGACCCACTGCACCCAACCCCCGCCGGCGTCGTCACAGTTTCGGCTTGTACACGATGCCTGACAAACAAGCCCCGGTTATTTCGCATGGCAAACAAGCGGTTACCGAATCCCTTTCCATTCCCGTTTTCGGTGGCGCGCGCGTTTATTTCGGGGAAATCCGATTACTCGCTCCATCGGGACGTACCGCGCTCGTTCTCGCCGGAATTCTCTCGCGAACCATATCGAAAAGGCGAGACGGACCTTTCCCGAAACGATACTATAGCAAATTTATTAAAATCCCCTAACGAAATCTATGCCTCTTTTGCTTAAAAGATTGTTTTGCGCTGGCTAGCTTCTAGCTATTTAGGTCGCGAAACATCCCCCTTTTTTTTGTGCGTGTTTTTCGCCTAAATCCAAACATTGCGTAACTGCGACCGTACGAACGTCCCATGTCAGGAAAAAAATACGCTTGCCCCCAGAGACGATGTAGAGGCTGATGCCAAGTCGCAGAGGGGATACAGCACTCACACACTATACAACAGTCAGCAATTATGTAGAGTGGCCGGTGTCTGAACCGACTCGGTCTAGTTGGCCGCTGCATTCGCCGTGCACTTACTCGTCTTCGCTGTCGTCGATGGCCGACGATGGCGTCGTTGCTTGTTAACGTTGTGCCTCGGGTGTCTTGGAAACGTGTGCAGTCCTTTCCGCTTTTCTCTCTCACCCCTCTATTTCATCCCTCTCGATCGCAGAGGCAGGAAGACTCGGAGCTGGCTTCTGTTGCGAGCCAGAGACATTGGTAAGAAGTGCACGTGCAAGAAAATCGCGGGATGCACTTACGGATATTACCGGGGAACGCAGCCGGTGTAAGAAACGGGGCGAACGTCGCAAGACTCGTTGTTAAAGGGACCCGGTTGGCAAGAATTAAATCTTCTGGGAAACGTACGCGTTCGCGGTGTAAATCGTCGTGACGCGTTTTGCTGATTCTGCGTCACGTCTCGAAAATCTTTCTGCTCGAAGGTACCCGGGGGCATTCAGAGTAAATTAAAATGGAACATCGAGCTAATTGAAAGCGAGGAAATCGAGAAGGACGTACTTAAAGGGATGGACGATTTACTCATAACAGGACCGCTTAACAAAGATCCTGCTAAATGAGAGGCGTCGCTATTCGAGTTGCCGGGAAACCTCGCTCGTCGTTCCATGGAACACCGGCTGGTAATTAAGCGAAGACAAAAATTCTCGTCACCCACCACCGATTCAACCGTTTTTTCTTCTGTTTACCCGGGAATTAGTTGCCGTTCCACCACTTTGGGTCGCGCTTTAAAGCCTGTTCTCTCTGCCGCCGCTCGTGTTTTCTTTACGCTTCCTCCGGTTTTTCACTTGCGTTTGTTTTGCTACGCGTCCCCGATATTGCGCGTAATCAAGGGCCCATTGTGAGCGTTCTGCGGAGCCATTAGACGGACGTACACGGAGGTACGAAACGCGGCCAAGTCCGGTGCATATACGCGTAGCTGCACGGAACGCGTACATCACTCGATAATTTCGGCCGGGCCTTCCTCGACTTGGACGATGCCTCGTTCAGGGAACAGTGAATCATGCTCGTTGTTTCTGTATATGCAGAGCAGCGGATACCCGTGAGGGGGAAACGGTAGTCCATGGGTAATTTAACCCGTGCCAGCCCTGAATGGGTTATAATTGGTGATGACAGGCCGTCAGGAGAGGCAGCATTCAACGCAGCGAAAGTGTCGCCCTCGAGGATGAGCTCGTCGTGCCAGACGTCGGAGACACCCGCCGGATTTCTCTCTGTACGTGTGGGTGACGTCGATTCAACCGGGTACCGTGGAAGGTTACGATCCCTGAATGGCTTGTCAGTTTCTAGACGCGAGCTGTTCGCGGTGTAATCGCCTCTGATGAGGTCCTCTTTCTCTCTCTCTCTCTCTTCCATCGTTTCTTCTCCTCTTCTTGCCTGCGATCCATCTTCATATTGCCCGAATCGAAAGTCTATTACGCTCCACTTTGTCGACGAGAAACAGAGGCTTTGAACGATGCACGGATAATTCGATTAGATTGGATGGTGGAGAGCCAATTCACGGAAGGTAGTGTTGAGAGGTAACCGTGGCCCGCGTTATGAACGGATTCTGTTCCTGAAACGATGCACCTTATAGCAGCTGTTCGAGCTGTGGTGCATCGAGCACTTCCTCCGTTCCCTTTGTAACTGTAACCCTGGCCTACGGTCGGATTCCTCCATTGGTTAAGCGAGTAGACATAATTCCATTCTAGCAGTGATATGCTCGTGAACGCAGCATTCGAGAGAACAGTCAGGGTTTCTCATATCTGTGATCGAATACGCTTCAAGGATTGCAAATTACAACAGTCAAAAATCCATAATCTTGCGCTCCTCTGAGAAGTAGCTACGCGTAACGTTTAAACTGCAACAATGATGCCATCAATGGCTTTTAACGCATTAATCGACGTAAACAACGAGGACAATGGGTCCGCGAATAGCGAAGGAGAGTGAGAATCCCTGGAGCAGCGGAGGAAACACGCCGGACTACCATCGTTCTAATCCCATTCCATTGCAGCTTCGCAGCCTGGAATATTACCCTAACTAGCTATAATTACGTCATCGTCATTGTCTCCTCGCATACATCGCCATTGAATGCTAGACAGCCGTTTCTCCACCAGCTCCGACCCCTTCGCGCAGGAGGTCGTCTCTCTGCTTTTCAATCCCTTGTTCCTCTCTCTCTCTCTCTGTCTCTCTTTCTCTCTCTCCCGGCCCGGTCTGGCTCATTTGCAAGGGCCAGCGAGGCTGTACGTGCATAAACGTCGCGCGGATTTCCACGGTGCGCGCCTCGTTTTCGACGGTTGCCGCCCGTTGCAGCCGAAATTGTAACCTCCGTCCTCTCTTTCGCTTGTTTATTCCGCGCACCTGTGACTCTTGCGGCGGAGCCGTTTCCACACACTCCATTCACCGGCTGAATGTGTGTAGCTGGCTCGTTACGTTTTCATTCGCGCACTCGACGCTTTCGCGCGGACGGTCGTTCACCCGGTGACTTTTTTTTGTCCCCGGCTTTCACAGCTCGTAATTGGGGAAAGAAAATCGTCAACCAGCGCGCGGAACAGCCGACGAAAAAAGCGTCGAGTGTCGCGGAAAGGAGCTCTTCCTGCGAGAAAGCAACGGGAATGACGTGGCGGAACACGGAATCGTACATATGTAGCCTAGATACTTTAGATTATTATTTTACGCAGGTCGTCGCCTCGTAACCGCGACCGTTGCTTTAAAAAACCTCTGTTCTCACGTGCGAAATGTCACTGAATGAAAGGTACGAGATGTCAGGTGTCAATGAACCGCGATAGATACGAACGATCATCGAATGTACTTAAGTTTCTACAGCCTTTGCGTAAATTCCAAACTAAACAGCTCTTGAGTCTTTCGATATTCGTTTAATCGTTTTTACGGTTAACGTCGCTTTCTGCAGGTGTGCTATTACTTATGAACAAAATTGTACGTATACCAGTAGCAGCAAGTGGAGTAACGTGAAATTCGGATAGATGCAGCGCGCGTTTCGATCAGATTCGAGGCCGTACCACAGGGACATCCATATTCATAGACGGGGCCAGGGATATCCGCGAAGGCGCCGATCGTCGGCGGGCTAGGAAGCGCGGTTGGGATGCAGCTGCGCGTCGATGGTATTCGTCCGCTTGCATATCTGGCGCGGAGTGCATGCTCCGATAGCGTGTAGCTCTGTGTTAATACAGAGACGGGATCTGAGCGCGCGTTAATATAAGCCGGTCGCACCGGCGTCGATTAGTTGGTGCATGCAGCGACGCGCGGCCGCTCTAATGCGACGTTACGCCAGTTATGTTATGTCGAGTATGCGAACCGCACTCAGGGGAACGCTGCACCCGAGATGGAGCCCCATAGAGCGTCCTGATCTGCCTGCACCGCAGACTCTATGTGCTGCGGACAAGCAATACCAAACTGTATCGGGTGGTCCGGCCGCCACGAAGGCTGCGCAATTGCATTTCGCGAATTATTGGCGTATCGCCGGCAATTTCGATCCTGCACTCTACTCCCCGTGCAGAATTCGAGGCCATTGGAGGAAACGTCGAGACAGAGGCGAGCCGGACCACCGTCTTCCGGCAGACCCGAATTCCTTTGGTTATCGAAGCAAACCTCGAGAAGGTCTCGGTTCCCTGCCAATTAGGCAAGAATGGTTCGTATCGTCGTCTCGTATTGTCCTTGGCACGTTGACTATATCGCCTTCTTGATATTCTCTCGTAAAGGAATCCATGGACGACGTACATAAAAGAAACGCCGGGATCGGAAACGTCTGAACGTTTATTTGTATTGTCCTGTATTTTGCCGATCGTTTCGATTGAAAATCAATTTGTAACCATATGTAAAAGCAACGAATGAACCCCCCCGGTGCTTCATCAAGAGTATAGAGACCGCGTTCATGGATATTTCCCGTTACACAAGTAGCTAGTAACGAGTTTATTCGATTTAGATTCGTAATATATAGGACGTTGATTAACGGTAGTTGCCGGCTACGAGTCCGCGGAAAATTGGCATTTGTCGCGCACACGCGTTTACAGCGACCACAACTGTGCGACAAATGGAAATTTGACGGGAGTAGTTCTTTGGCAAGTTACTGATTGAATTAATACCGAGCGCCGGCTTCGAATGGAATTCGATTACATCGGTAGTTGCACCTCATCGACGGTGATTACGGCATGGAAAACACTGGGTTCGATCGCGATCGCGCATCGAGCACGCCGTCGAAAACGTTTCTGGGTCTTTTGAACATTGCCGAGCGAAAATTTTTCTCGCGAGCAGTGCACGATAATGGGAAGGGGAAAAAACAGGGCGAAGAAGGAAGCGACGAGTAAAGCGGAAAAAGGGAAGAAATAGGAAAAACGGTGGAGAATTGGTGGAGTTTCATAAACAGAATTATGCTAACTACTCGTGGCAGCGAGGCGAGATAAGACGGAAAATCGAATTCAGACTGAGTTGAACCTTCTCGAGAAGACACTCGCAAGTTCTCGTTAATGCAGCGTTCCTCGTCTTCCAGCTATCGCGATGCCGCTGCCGCTTACTCGATTTCTCTCGTCTCTTGGAAAAATGAAAGGGACCGACGAGTCGAAGTAACACGATCGTTACGGCAACGCTGCAAACGAGTTTTCCTATCTAATATAGTTCCTTGTACTGATAACTCTCGGCTGAAATTGTTTTCACTTTTTGGGTTAATAACTTGTTTCAACGGCGTCGGAAACGACAGGGTTTTCCAAGGTACTTGCGAGTACAAAGCAATTCCGGTTGGTCTCGAGAGGGTGACGATTCGCGCAGGAAAGCATAAAGATAGAAATCCTCCGGACGAATTAAAGACCGCGCGGACGGCAATACTGACGAGCCTCTTAATCTCTTCGTCGCTTAATTATTCCCTCACGTAGCAATAATGAGAAGCCGTGGCAGCGTACCTGACCTCGTTCAAAGGAGATCGTCATTTAGGCCGGTCGTCGGGTACCAAGCCAGAGAGAACAAACGAGATGGAAGATCATTTAGAGGTGATTTACCTCTGTTGCGGCGCGTCCAACTTACCCTCTGGTTACGGTCTATTTAGTAATCTCAAGAAATACAAGCGAGCGGAACGACGTTAAGAGGGAACAACCGACTCGCCTTGACGTTTGTTACTTAAATTAATTTCACGAATTTACATCAGTGGCGGATAGAAGGAGACTGCGAAGTGGCGTCCGATTCGTGGAACACTCATTTCGTCGTTGAGAGTATCTGCACGAAGATCGAATCGTGCATATTCTGTGAACGCGAAAGTGGATTCGAAGCATGACAGCGCATTATTAAAAATTCTAATTAAACTATAAGCTGGATAAAGCAGCGCGGCTCTGCCGCTTACATCGACAATGTGAGCGCTGTCTCGAGTTACGTCGACAGATCCAGCTTTAGCGTAGAATTGATAGATTCAAGGCGTACGAAAATTAAATTTCTACGTGGCGGAAAATAATCCTTACGTAGGAAATTGGTCGGTGAATTCTGCACCCTTTCGATTTCGCTTCTCCCTTCCATGTTCGTGATCCCTCGCGACGATACCTTCACGAGATATCGGCATCCTGCGAGCCGAGAAAGAGAGAAGAAAGCCACGCAACGTAACGGGTCCGGTCGAGCATCCTGGCTCGAAATAAAATAAAACGGATATTAAAACTGGCGAGAGCTAATTTCCTCGCCTTCCCAACCATAATACCCGTTCTCCACCTATCGGAATACCCTCTTCCTCTTCTTTCTTTCGGCTTCTTTCTCCCGATTTTTTCCCTCTTATCGCGCCGCTAAGCCATCCATCGAACGAACGCCTTCTGAATATTCAGCGAAGACCGGAATGGCAGGAGGAGAGAAATATTCTCTGGTCGAAGGGACAGAGCCGATGCGACCGAGAGAGAAGAGGAGGGACGAGGTGGTGCGGGACGAGCAAATCGAATTCGAGGCTCGAGCATGACGAGTGACAGGCCGCTGAACGTACGCTGCAGATGCGATTAAAGTCTGCCAACACGTCAACGTGATGCTCCTGAAATGCGAATTCCCTTCCAACCAACCGCTCGGCCCTTGACCCATATTCACGCAGACACGAAGATTGAATCGCTCTCGTGAAAATCCATCGAAGTCACCCGCTGATAAAAATCGACGTAGCCTCGTTGATATACGATATCTGGATTTTTATTAATTTCCATCCACGCGTCAAATATTGCCGCGACAACAATGCCGGAGCTGACAACAGTGCCGTCAGAATTCCCAGAAGAAACAGGCGATCGCGCGAGGTATAGCATTAAAGCGAGCATCGAACGAGAAAAGATTTATCCAAGTAACGTTCTGTAACGTGATTTACTTCTCTTCGATCGTACTGTCCTTAAAATTGCCACGATTCCACTGAAATCTCTCTGTTTGTTACCGGACTGTCCTTCTTGTAAAACGCGTCTCATCGATCGACCGTACAAAATCAAGAGAAGAGATAAGCGAGAGAGGAAGAGTATAGGCGAGAGGAAAGGAAAGCCGAAAAGGAAACGGTCTGTTCATCCGACCGCAATCTCCGTTCGAAGGTAGGAGATCCGCGTTATCCTTCGAAATCGGAGGATGATGCTCCTTCGGGACGTAAACGGTAATCGGACACCGGGAAACGTATATGCTAGACGCCAGGACATCCGATACTACATCCATATAATATTGCCGATGCTTTTAGCCACGACAAACAGTGACCTCGTGCACCGTGCTCGTCGATCATCCCTTTCACGCGCCCCAACCCGCCCTGCAGACGAGAGAACATCATGGATATTTCGATTCTCTCGTTAGAACGGCGTTAATCTTGTCTCGAGTATCCAAACAAAGATCAGCCTGTAGATTCTTTTAGTTTTAAAAGGTATCGTAAACCTGTCGGAGAGTCGATCGTTTCGAATTCGAAAGAACAATGGGAGAATAGTTCCAACAGCCCACTTGGTCAACCTTATCTGTCCGAAGATGCTTGAAACGACGTTAATGTCTTCCGTCAAAGGGGTCTCCACTTTATCTACGTGCCTATCTTCTGGTAATGCACAATGTGCCTGGTTATGCCAAGTGGGGACCACTCGAGGGACATTCTACAACTGCAGAGACGTTTGACGTGACTGCACACCTTCCACGCGAATCCAAGTACCTTTGAGATCATTACGGCGCCATCCTCCGTCCTGTTTCGACCCGCACTCGAGCTACAGCCTCATAGTCAGACGGCTGGTTAATCAAGCTCCATTTCACTTACTAACCCCCTTGCTACGCCGCTCCCTTAGTATCTCTTCCTGTTGGGCAAACTCTCGCTCGCCTTCCCGTTTGCTAACTTCTCCGCATCTTCAATGACCCTCGCACCTGCCACCGCCTACCTATTGAACACATCGGCTAAGTCGCAAACTACCACGTTTGCTGCTTGAATATTGGACGATTCTTGAAAAATCGAATCGATGGTGAAATCGAGAAGATACTAAGTCCGCTCTAAGAATTGTTCTATCGAGCTCTAGTTCTCTAACGTTCACGCTCTTTCTTTCGAATCAGATTTAGAGCTGCGAATAAGCGCGATTTAAGCGTATTGGACTTGCTTAAAGTCGCTATAGAAGCGATAGAAACATGCAGGCGTTAAGCGACTCGATAGAAGGACAATCCGCACGTTTTTCAATGGCTTTCCACAGGACGGTGGTGCGGAAGGCGCGAGTCGGTTGTATTTGTTCGGCGGCGGGCAGCAGCTCATTAGGTAAATCCCAAAAAAGCAGGGTAAACTCGGGCGGAGAAGCAGCACGACGAGAAGTACCTTAGCACACAAATTTATTCGTAAACTTTCGCAATTTAAATATCCGCGGTGTTTCAATCAAGCGGTGCCGCACGTTGCGGCACGTGCGCGTACACACCTACGCGCCTCTGTATACAGCCCTCGAGATTACTTTCTTGCCCCTTTAGACTTTCATCGACTCCTCACCCCCTACTCGCCCCTCCTGGTCGGTGCTCGAGTACCAACGGCAAGAGATTTTCGTGTCGGCGCGTTACGCCGTTAAATATTAAATGGCATCGCGAACCCATCGTCCCCTCGAGAACTTCTGCAACAGCTTCGAAACCAGCCTCCCTTTCATATCTTCTATTCCTTCACTGAATTCGAGCATTTTTCGCCCCTGTGCAGGCGAGCTCGAGAAACGAAAGAAGGCGATTCTCTTCGATGCCACCTTTGTCCCCGTGTTATCTACGATCGTCGGAGAAAACGGCGGCCCGGGTCGTTGCACGACGTATACCGTAGCCATAAAGGGTCGTCCATGCATGGACGAGCCCAGGGAGGGCAGTCGGAGACGCCGAGGACCCGGATCAGTTCGTGGACGATAACCAACGCGTGGGAGGTCACTTGACCGGACGGAAATAATGCCTCCACCATGGTAACCCTTCCTGATAAGCGTGTGTACCGTTCTACGACCGTCGCGATAGCGGCAAAACAATATCCCTGCTTGTACAACTTGGACATGGGGGTCGGATTTGGTTTTGCACGACGGTGTACGCGTACGTCGAGCCTCCAGAGATAAATCGTCGGGATTTATGTCTCTCCTGAAGGGACCATAAACTTTGAAGTCTGATATATCGTTTGCGTACGGAAGTATCTAGCACGTGTAATTAAGTTTTTGCACGGTGATACGTGTATCGTGCGGACATTGATTTTTAAGTAATTCTCGGAACGAAAGGTCGTCTGGTTTGATTGAATTTCCTATGGACGTAGTGTCATTCGTACAAAACGTTCTACGGTAGTGTAACACGGAAAGGGTAGGCGGTACCCCGTATATCCACGAATAGCGGAGGAGCAACGATATTACCGACTGGGAAGAGGAATCCTGCGGGTTATGGAAGGTAAAAGGATATCGGTGGAGAGAGGCGAGGTATGGTAAGTCGTTTATCGAGTCGACAGGCTGGGGCTGGATGTATCTATGCGCATTGATATGCAAAATTTGTAGTTTCGAGAAGCTTACGAGAAACTGCAGCGGCGAGTAAACTTCAAAATCCTATGCGCTTGTCGGCGAGGGTCGCTACACCGAGCTCCACGAGCTCGGGTTTAACCGGTTCGTGCTTCCGGTTACCAGCTACCATGTACGCATACCTTCGAACGGATAGCAATGATCGAGTATCCTTCCACGTAAAAACGTAATTTTAAATGTTCTGTTATTTTTGCAAGTGTCGAAAGTGCCGTAAGTTGACTCGTTTCTAATAAAATTCTTCCTTTGCATTGTTCCTATCAGCCTCACTTTCCAAATCTGATTGGTTCGATCGGGGATAGAGCGAGTCTTTACACGGCGTGGATCTCTTTGTTCATTCGTGGATGGGAGACATGAGCGAGAGAATTATCGAGCGAGTCTGCAATAATCACGCGTTTCTGGTTACGCGCGACGCGTAATATGGCGAGAAAGAGCGAGCCTTGAAAGCAGACAGAACGAAACGAAAGGCGCTATCCAGCTGCACGCGTCGGAACCAGATAGAAACATAGAAAAGGCAGTTAATTAGCTCGAGTTAAAAGCTTCGCTTAAACGACCTATTCACTGTTCGGTCGACAGAGAATTCGTTGGAGCTTGAAGCGCAGCTTTCCGAAGAAATAGACCGAGGATCGAGGCGAGAAAGAAGCTGATCGCCATTGAAACGCGTTTCAACGTCGCACGACTTCCTTACGCAACGCGGAATCCCTTTATTTCAACCCTCTTTGTTTCACGCTTGTGTGCCGTCTACGTTTTCCTCGTGCTTCGATGCTTTCTTCTTCCTGCTAGCGCCTAGGAAACTAATCGCGAAGAAGCTTCTCCGGTAGAACCAAATGAAATCCATTTGAAGATGGCCGATGGAGCGTCGTTGAGAGAAAGCAGCAAAGAAATGGTAAAAGAAAATGGAACAGATTTCAGGCTTAATGGAAACTCGTTACACTATTTATGGAGAAATATAAAGAGCGGAGAGAAGCTAAAAGACAAAAGCCAGGGGCTGGATTTTGACCGCTCTAGAGCCCACCGGAATTGATTAGAAACGCCGGAAGTTTCATCTGTTTCTGTGGAAGCTGTTTCACGACGGGGAGCTCCAGTTTGAAATTCATCAGGACGAATCCCTGCGCGGCTCTTCGACATCCCCAAAGGGCAAATTCGAACTTTGCCTGTTTTATATGAGCTATTAATTAACGGGTTCCCTAGAATTTTCCAGAGCGAAAATCCAATAACTCTGATATCACGAACAATAGCGTCGAGGTACGTGGATTTTCGCAAATCATCATAGGTAAAAAGAAAAAGGGAGAAACGCAAACACGAGCTTGCGCGTGTCCAACACGATCACCGAGGGGTGGGGGGAAAGCTCTTGGACGAATGCGTGCGCGTATACTCGAAGGGTCGACACTCCACAAAGCGCTTTATGGTCCGTTATACGACCGCAAGCTCGCGATACCGTGTTTAGCACGGGTACGGGATCACGAACACGACTAGCCTATTCCAGGTGCATTCAACGGGCCCAGTGTCTCTCATGCAATATGCGCTTTACGACTCGCCTTCTCTGTGATTCGTCGAACGACGGAGTCTTTGAAATGCCGTAATATTCCAACAGACGCACGCGATATCCTTGACAATCGTTCGAGTAATCGTATCGGCATAGAGATTTCCGGGATTTACTTTGAGTCCTACACACGCGGAACAAAATAGTCGCTGCCTATTGAACGTTATTTAACCACACGTCTGAAAGTAGAGAGCGAGGCGAGGGAAGTGGATGAATCCGTTTAGAAACAGGACGTACGATTGAGAACCAAACTGCACCGGGTGCCATCATTTCCACGTGCATCTAGTACGCAGCTTTCATCGGGAAACGAAGCAAGTGCCACAAGCGTGCAGCTATGCAACGAGGAGAGAGAGCTCACGGAGCGTGTTGGCGGTCTGCGTGCGTTAAGAGCATCGCTAAGTGCGGTCGCGCTATGGCTGACAGTCGACGGCATTAGGCAAATTGAAATCTTGCCGGCAGAGGAAGCAGAGGAATACCTAGTTTACGCTCGTCTCTCTGTCCAGACCCGGCTCGGCGTGAATCTGCCACGATGGTTTCAGCTCCCGGACCGTGGACCGTGAAACACGAAGCACATCAAACCACGAACGTCCGCGAGGAACGTCTGCTCTGTTGCGGCTCGACCTCAGCTTGCCACGAGTTCTCTCCGGAACCGGAAGGGAGATCTCTCTCGCTCGCTCTCTGGGTTTCTCATTTAAACCGCCTTTGCCTCCTGTTTTACGACGTAACTGGCTCTTTGCCCGGGCTGGAATAATCTTTTAGGGCTCGACCACCTCTCGAACTAATTTTGTTTGCTCCCCCCCGCCCCCCCACGTCTTTGCGACCTTCATTATACTACCCGGCTAGGTAACTATCCTGTCCCTTGAATTAAGACCAAAATCATGGTCGTTTTTCGGGAAATGATACCTCCTTTGCAGCCTTTACGAGTAATAGAGAAAGCAAGGTACGACTTCCCTTCGTCTCTTGTATCTGTTCGTTCGATCAACCTTTGGCCGCAAAGGAAAAAGATAGAGGAGTTCGGTAATTAAATCGCTTATTATACCTTTACCACCTATTTTCGCGTAATACATACAGATATACTACGTTCTCGGTTCGGTCGAGCCATTCACCTCGACGACCTACTATTGAAAGTGCGCCACAAGTTGTTAACCTTAGTTGGTGGTTTAATTACACGGGCAAATATTATCGAACTGATAGAGTTAATTAGATAATTAAAACTTGAAGGGTAAACTACTTTGCCATGCGGCGTACCCACGCCAGCGTATACGTACCAGGGTCCATCCGTGAGACGATCCTCTGCTCGTATACGGGTGCGCCTCGAAAGATGGAAGGCGAGATTGACGGCGCACCGCAAATCGAGCTTCTTCCACGTCCCACCATCCACCGAACAACTTTCCGTAGAGACGTAGATGAAACCAAGATCTACCTGGTCACAGGCCGTAATAGAGGTATCCTTAACGAGGAATTCCTGGATCTTGTTTTTTTTTTTACGAACGCTGGTAAATTTGTTTGCCTCTTTCTGGTTTATTTCACCAGCAGAAGAGATTTCGCTCTAATTCCAAGGACGTTTTATCATCGTCGGCGACATGTCTGTGGAAAGTTTACCTATGCCGCGAATATAGCTCAGATAAAATGAAATATCAGACAAACCCTCGAACTATATATTTTACAATGACGCGAACCACTTCACGACCGAAAACAGTCGCAACAAACATCCGACTAATCTGGTACGTCGATGGTTAAACGTAACCCAAGGGAAGGAAACGAGCGCAAAAGCGAATCGATGAGAGCCAACCGAGTAGAATATCAACATAGCTTTCCAAAGTATGTCGACTGCCGCCGGTGTCCTCGATGTCGCTCGATTTTCAATCTGGTAGAAGCGAAGTGAAATCGTGATATTTCACTTGCTTCCGATTTTCGTCTATTCGAATACCTCTATTCGCGTTTGATAAATCTTTTTCTCTTGCATGAACAGGATGAAACATTCGAGTTATCTTGTACATTTATGACACGTCTATCTAGCCGGTGATGTACGAGTGATCGTGACCGTCAATGACACTGCCCAGTTACCTTCAAATTATCTCGACTATTCGACTCGACTTATACTATTAACGATACGACTTGCAAGTAACGTCTATTTACTCTTGGAGCTGCTATCGACTGTATTTCGCGTGTTACTAGATGTCCCCGTCATCGAATTGCATCTAGTCCTCGCAATAAATTGGTTTACGAATCACATAGCATTAACGGCGGTTATTGGGTTTCTGTTGCAGACACAAGCGGAAAGTGCAGAACCTGTTACCGTGCAAGAGCGCAGCAGGAGCTGCAGCGGCCGCAGCCGCAGCCGCGGCCGGTGGTCGGAGTCGAGTGCTGGCTGACGGACAGTCACACGGTGGAACCGGCAGTGCGGGTGGCGCGGTGCTGTACGAGGACCTGCCGGAAGCGGTGACGCATTCGCAGCTGCATCACAGACAGAATCACCTGCCCAGCCATCACCCTAACCAGGCGCCCACGATCGAGGTACGAAATCCCGATCAGCGACACAGCCTAAGGGAACGACAGCCGCAGCAGTTGCAGCGTGCGCGCGCCCCGGCGCCTCATCATCTCGACTATCTCGACTACCGGGACCCGAGGGCGATACTTCGCGTCCAGGACAAGCCCTCGAGGGCGGTCTTAGGCGGATATCGAACGCCACGAGCTCTGCTCGCCAAGTCCCAGGGTGTTCCACTTTCGATAGCCACGCACACGCCTTCCTCGCGATGCATCACCGCGACCAGTCCGCTCTTGCAAAACGGCAGTAACGTTCTTCGAAATAGTCACATGCTACTGGCCAGTCAGAACGCCCTGATCACCAGCCAACAGCCTCTGCCCCCCATTCCGACACCCGGTGTTCCTTGTATCTCAACTTATTCCGACATCGAAGCGAACCTGACCAACGAGAATTATCTGGCCAACAGTTGCGTATCATCTAGTCGACCGATAGATTCTCGTCTTCCCATCACACCGACCCACCGACCCAGACTCCAAATACCCTCGGATCGTTCTCAGATATCCGTCAATTCCTCCGGTCAGACGCAACCTGTTCAAAGACTCGTATCTCGGGATGACGCTTCGAACGGCAGAAGACCGTCCGTCGATTCCGAGGGATATTCGTACATCGATTTCAAAGACACGGAACTGGAGTCCACGAGGTACGATTCGAGAAATCACTCGGAAACCATAAGCACACTCAAGGTGCCCAAGTTGCTCCGTTCGTCCTCGCCCAGGTCGAACTCGGTAGATTCGGACGGTTACTCGTACATCGTGGACTCTGGATCTAGAAAAGCGCCGGGCACAGCCAGAAGGATCGTGGCCGAGGGCACGGAGGAGGAAGTGTGCCCGCTTTGCACCATGCAACAGATACACAACCTCCTGAGCAAGCCCGAGGACATCTATTTGAACGTACAGACCACGTGACACATGTCTTTCGCGAACGACATCTTCTTATAGAGACTGCTCTGTCTCGGATGTCTGTCCCCGACTAGTTCCAAGCATTCTCGAACGTCCCGATCACGGGAACGAGAGACTATTTACATATCCCGTGATATCGTTGGCCACGATCATTGGCCCCCGCGTTTTCCGTATAAACTCGTCGTAGGTACGTTCCATCTTAAGGTAGTCTAGTGTCTTTCCGGGTTCAGCGAACAGATACAAATGACACGAGGCGTGTTCCTCTTAGACGAGCCACCGCCTCGACGTTCTTTCTTTCGTTTTCATTCGCGTTTTCGCGCCAGAGTACAGTCGTCCTTTTTCTTCCGTTATTTTGCATTCCACGAGCAAGAGAGCCGCCGGCCATTCCGTTTCACGTAGATTTTTCCTATTTGTTTCGTTCACATTGGTCGGCCAAGCTCTCGTTCCTCTTGCTCGCTATCATCGATGACGAGGCGAAGACACTAGCGCCGACTAGTCAGTATTTATTTTGTTACGCGACCGTGCTTGCACAATCTTCTTTAAAAGTATGCTGTAGATCGAATAAAAAAGGGGGGAGAGGTAGTATAAATTGCAAGGGGCCGAGAGGGAAGGATAGAAAAGAAAGCTTAAGGGATAAGAACTGAAGGCCTTACTATCCATCTTTGGTTGTGTGAGCACGGCGTCTAGATGCACTCCATGGTTGTAAATAGATTAGATCGTGCAACTGGCAAATTGTAAATAATATACACAGAGTGAGACAGAGACTTACGCGACAGCGAGAAAGAGAAAGAGAAATCGTATATTAATATAAAATATTAAACAGATGGTGGAGAGTCCGTGAGTAACTGTGCACCCGTGTGAACGCAGTTATCGGACACGCTTGTGTTTCTCGTTTGTATAGACGTTCGGCAGACGATTATCGCGATTAATTATTATCGTCGCGCAGATTATTATTATTTATTGTCGTTACGTATTATTCAATTACCGTAGCCGGTGTACGGTAAGCTGTGTCTTGTAAATAACTTTCGGAACGGGTTCGAGAAAGTAGAATTAAAGGGAGAGATAGAAAAACAGCGAGAAGATACGACAAACAGAGAAAGTTCTGTATATATTGAAGTACTGAGAAAAGGAGGAGAGTTTGAGAAAATAAAATTACTTTACTGAAAAATTTGACGAGGAGTGGTTATTGACCCGGTCCACAATCCCATCCCATCCCCCGCATCCCTCGTAACGCGCGCTGAATCTTGATCGATGGCGCGAATCGCTCGATGATTTACGGAAAAAGAGAAGAAAATCGATGCGATACGCGAAAAATCTATGCTAGATTCTCGTGGCAGACTCGAAACAACGCGAACGTAATCCACGCGACAATAGAGACCGCCGGCTATGTCTAATGAAAAAGATATTTTCGCGCGCGGACCTATCGTCTCCCGACACAATACACGTGGACACGGAATAACCACTTCTGTGTTCAAACTTTTTCTAAAGGGAATGAAAAATGTACGTCCGGTTTCCCTTTTTTAGAGGAGGCCCGGTAGGAGGTGAAAGGCTTTTCCGCGTAGATAAAGACGCGCGTGAAGGAGGAGGATGGAGAAAGAAAAAGAACAAGAGGGTCAATGAAAAAGAGTGAGACGTCACGGACAGAAAATGGCAGACGGGAAGCAAAGAGGAAAAAAGAGGCCAAAGGAAAGCCGAAGAGAAATCAAGGGAAAGATTGACGAGTTACCATTGTGCCGCGTCACCGTTGCCTCTCCGACCGATTGCGCAACCTCGAACCTCTCTAATTTCGCAAATGGAGTCCGCGCCATGATCTCTCTCTCGAACGTAATTTAATTGTTCGAATACATCTTCCGTTTCCCCTTGTGGCGCCCGAATTTGGACAGTTCACCTTCGGAAACTGTCCTTGTTTCTGCGCTATCCCCAACCGGTGTCGAAATTTCAAGATTTCTTTTCCTTTCGAATTTCTAAGTTTCTATTCAAACGTAGACCGAGTGTCGAATAACAAAATAATTTGTGCAACCGGCAGTCGAACGTCTTAATATCCACCTGTTGTTGTATCGATCGCTAATCACGATCGATGTCGTGCCACGTCGTTAACCAACAACCAGGGCTGTTGCAAGCCATCGAACGTAGTGTTTCGATGTTCGCAAACTCGGACGTTTCGTTTCGAACGATTCTTCCATAAAAGAATCTCTGACGCACTCGAAGCTAACTTAAATCATCCTGGAAACCTTCGATCGTTCGCCCACCTCGAAACTGAACGATCTTTTTTCGTTAGACCGCGTCAGATAAGCCAATAAATATCCAATCTTGAGGCTGTTGGCCCTCGATTCTCTGTCCCACCTGTTGTTGGCTCAATTACGCCGCTCTAATCCATATCCTGGCACGTCGTTAGGCCACGAAACCGCGCTAGCATCGTAGCAATGACGATATAACGATGGCCAACGGGCAAAGGAGGGATTGAACTTAGGAAGCTAATGCAATTGTCACCGTAACTAACAATTAGCAGGTTACGGTAACGTTCCGTGACCATCGCTATCATGTGTACGTCCTACCGTTACCTGGTCAGAACGACGGTCGATCTTCATTTCGAGGAACACGCTTGCGCGAATATTCGATCGGGATACGCTAAGTTCAATCGTATCGAAGCATCGTATATTCGAATCGTTCGAATACTCGACGTACTTGTCCGCGAAATCGTGCACGATCGATGTGACTCGGATCGCTCCAAATAGCGCTAGATCGGTCATAATTAATGGACGTGTGGTGTCAAAATTTATGAGATTCGTTACGTTTATCGGGACGACACGACGGAACGTCAGGAAATGGAAGTGGTCCGGTTCGTAGAATCGGCAGGCTGACCGATAGCGTCGTATTCTTCGAGTATATCCGGTAATTGGAAGAGATGCAGTAAATTAGTCGATTAGAGGAACGCGTTATCAGGATACAATGTGACGGCTAGGTGGATCAGACGCGCGATGAGCAGACACACGGAGAACGTGGGGCAGGTTAGGCGCGTTAGGGACAACCCATTAACCTCCGTGCTCCACGCTATTACGGTACGGACATATTGCTTCCTGCTGTTGGATACGATGGCTTCAGCTTCTATCTCAATCTCACTCAACGTTCGTCCTTCTCTTTCTCGTGTTTTCTTTTGCGCCTCCGTGGCTTGATCTAGGCTTTCCGCTTTCACTCTTTATCTATAATGTTTCATCTCTTCGTAACCCTTTCGTTTCATCTCTTTTCCATCCTCTTCTCCCCTCTCCCTCTTTTCCTCGTTTCCTTTCGTTGTATATAGTAAAGGCATATAAGAGATTCCTTATATTACGCGAATCACGCGGAAAGCAAATTTATGGCTATTATTCCACGAAAGTGTTTACCGTTCGCGCCGATACCATAGCTGATCGGCGAAACATCCAAATCGTTTCCACTTTGGAAATAATAACAGGCTATCCTTACAGGGGAAATTGAAAGCTGCCGGCTGAAATCGATTATCTTTTCGCTTTCGTTGATTCCGTGCGAGTTTCCTCTTCTTCTTTTTTCTTTTTTTTTTTTTTGTACGTTCCTTCCCACAGAAGATTCTCGCAGTTTTAGATAAATTCGAAACGGCGAGAGTTCCGCGAAATTTACGTGATTCAAGGAGGAATCGTTCGATTCGCGATGCGCCGCTATTAGAAAGAACCCTCGAGGTACATGGTGCGCCGGAGCCATGACTCGCTAAGGGCGACAATTACCTTCGTCCGGAGCCGCCGTTCTAAACGAGACGCCGGTAATCGAGTGATCCTCTTTCGGCGACGATAATATCGCCCCCCTGGAATCTGTATTCAGAGCAAAGAGCTTCGGGCGTTTGCTCTGCCCGTCTATCATCCGGCTGCATCTCGATCGCGCCCAGGTTAAATGTAATCGCGATCTCGCAAGAGATCACGAGCCGATTCTTCGCACCTTCTGCTATGACTTTGCAAACTGTGTTAATGAAGATCAACTGCGAGAATGAATTTCGAATATGAAACAAAGAAGGTAGAAGTATATTAAAGGAACTTGAACTACTTTCCACGTAGTCTGTTATCTCGTTCAACGGAGGAACCTTTGTGAAAAAAGGTCAATAATCGAGTTATCGAGTAGTCAGAAAGGCAATCGAAAGAAAGTTAGAAGACGAAGGGCAAGACGCGTGATTAGACGAGATGCGAGTAGACAGACAGAAGGACCAAGGGAGAAACGCCCTCGAGTGCACGGTATACGGAAAAAAAGGAAGCAAATATAATAGAGTGATTCTCTTTTGTGGCTGATATCGCCGCCCGCGGGACTTCAATTCATTCGAGGGAAGCTCACCGGTTTCGTTTGCCTTGGCTCCCTCGTGATTCCCTAGATTACCGGAGTAACTCGATTTCGGCGATTCGAGGTCACGAGGACGACGAGTTCGTTCCGGATACCCGATCGCAGAACGTTCAACGCCTTCCATTTTCTTCGCGAAATTGCCAAGCAATTTTCGGGCTAACAGGCAACCAGGCGCTGCGTGAACGTTGTCAACCACTAATTTGCAATCTTCCACGCGTTCCGTGCACGAAACGTGGCTCCGTAGATTGCAAAGAAACCAGCTCGACGATGGCTACGTACATGCAGTGGCGGAAAATCGGCTCCATCAAATTTTATTAGGAAGTACTTGGAAAGTGCTTGAACCTCTTCACGCTATTGTCTTCTTCCGTCATCGTTGCGTTGTTACAAAGCAGCGCGATTTAACCCTTCCAACCACTCGACGTTCGTTCACACCGGAACATCGTCCTTGTATCTCGTAAAAACTTGTAAAGAGAAGCTGGAAACTTTGCGAGCGAGAAATTTCACTTGGCAAAGTTACGTTTTGCCAATTTGTCGACCGAATACGTTATTCGATTCCTGTTAACGCGTACAGTTATCCCCTCATTAGGTAGAATTCATCGGTGCACGAATATCAGATCCCTGGAAGCTACCTATCTAGGGATCTCTGTTTCAGGATTTCAGGATATCTACGTTAATAGAAAGTAAAGATTAAATCATGCTATGCCATATCGATCAGCTCGTCACAGTCGCTCCGCCATTCTTACTCCTTGAATTCTTCGTCGAGTTGAGCGGATGATTCGAGGAATTAATTACTGCTTCCAAGTTTCTTGAATTCATCGCAACTTTTCTACGTCGTTGCAAGGTAGGGCGATCAGATTATGTTTGCCCGACAAAGTAGTTGGAGAAATAAAATTAGCGTCCAATAAAACTGACGTCAAGATCGTTCTTTATTATTTGCCCAAGCCAGGATCTTCGTCGATTTAAGGATTAACTTACGACTCCCTCGCTTCCGCGTGGTTCGCACCGAGTCAGCGTTTCTTCGATCAGGGCTCGCCCGAAGGTACAGCTTGCGTGGATGATCTCGAGGGTCTTTAAGGGCAAGAACGAGTTAATCGTCGAGAGGAAACGCAATGAAACCGTGTTACTACTATTCTCCCTGGGACTCTTGTTTCTCCTTGAGATTATTACGCTAATTTTAGTAGACATTTAGTTTGTCATTCGAAGCAACCTTTAACATGTACCCAACACATTGACTAAATATCTTCGAAATTTACAGAAGTATATACGTCGATAGCAAGTGACAAGTTAAAAAAATTTGCAAAACTTTTTAAAAGAACTTCACTGGTCTAATTCGCTCGTTTCTTGATACAACGGAATTTTCGTGACATGCGTGTGATTTTCGTTGCGCGAAGAATCGTCCTCTCAACATACGCGCGTAATAGCTGTAAAAGCAAGCGAAAAACCTGGAAACGCGATAGATTTTAATTATTTTTATTCGCTATTTTTCACGACAGATGTTGGACGTGAAGGACACCAACAGAGGCGTATTCGTGTGTAGCAGTCCTGGGCCTGATCCGTACACGTCGCAGGACCTCTACAATCCTGTTTACGAGGAGCTCAGTAACGGTAAGTAACACAACGAATGAAATTCCTCGGTTCGCGATATTCCAATTTCCTCATCTCCTATTGGTAAACGTCTTAACGTTCCGCGTATAAACGTCAATTACACGATCTCCTTCTAGATGAGACACAGCTGTGAAGACTTTGAGGAATTGCGCGCGATCTTCGGGCTCGATCTTGCTGAGGCAGAACGTAGGTAGAATTCGAGTGCACCGTGTCGCCATTAATCCACGATAGAGAGTTGAATCTGGGTGTTCTTTGCTGTTGGCTAACACTGAATTGCAAGCTTCTTCCAGCTCTTCTTCTTCTTTGCCTCTCGATTAATCGCGTTGTTTACCTTTCCTAACTCTCCAAGCTAAACCACGATTCCAAATATTGGCGAGGGAAAACAAAGTTCACCCTCTATTCCTCTAACTTTCCGAGAGTTTTCCTCGTTGCTGTTCGTTGCCGAGAGAATTTTCTCTCTTCGCGTGACACGGTTGACGAAAGAACGCTCGATTTATTCGTTGCTATCATTTTTCTCTGCTCGCTTATCTCCCAATTAATTCGACGAACTGTCGGCGATGAAGTTAGCCGGGTCGGCGTCTAATCTCCGTCAGAACGGAATCGGAAGCTGTTCATCTTCTTCCCCGTGTATCTTGTTCCTTTCACGTGGCGAGTATCTTGATAGCCTGGTCCTTTGGGTGTCGCGCAAGGGATCCACGCTACTCCACATCTATTCCTCCGTTCACCGCCCGACCTTCGGTGCAAGGAGATAAGCGTGACACGACCTCTGACTTATATTTCCCATTAGTCGGATAGCTAATTAGCATGGTGATGAGACTTTCGACGTTTGACGAGGACGGAGTAATCGAATACACTACATGCTGCGCGACTCGATGCGCCTCGCTTCTAACTTATTGTATACTCACACACGAGCATACGCGATATTATGCGAGATCGTATTCCTGCGCTGCCTCGGAATAATTTGTCTTGGTTAACGTCACGCGGGGTGGTCTCTTATCTACGCGGATCCTTTTTCATTAAAAAGTTAGGTCGAATCTCATCGGAGACCTTGGCTGTTTTTGTACGGCACTCGAATCGCGCGGGCCGATGGAGGAACAGAATGCAACTGGCAGCTGTTGTTCGAAGGGAACGTATATTTTACGCTTTCGAAATGATTTCGCCCGACAACGAATACCACTTCGCTTCGCGGAATTCAAGTTTTATCCCCTGGGAAAATCCTAGTTTACTCGCTATCGCTTAAACCGATGATAAATACGCCAAGATATAAAATAACGGAGATTAAAAGTGCAACCGCAGTAATCCGTGAAGCATCCTCCAGTTTTTCCATCGTTTTCTCATCGTTTTGCTCTTTTTCCTCTGTGTAAATAAGGACGTTGTGTGTAGAACGAAGCGAAGGCGATACACCTCCGATGTCTCGAGGGATCGTCAAACAGAAAACTGTAACGTTGATTAGAGCGAACCGATAAACTTTCGTTTAACGTTAAGCGTCTTCTCGTTCGTGCTCCGCTCGCGTTTTGCTTTTACGAAATGGCACCGAAATATCTCGCGATTCTTCGCGTTCCTTCGGCATGCCAATCGAACGCTCTCGCTTTGTACGTTTCACTTTTCTTATTGATAATCGTCAACCGTCAAGTTTATCGAACGTATTGCGCGCCTTTCTATATTGCTTCACATTTTTGCGTGAAATGCGATGGATCGAACAAAAAAGAACGAAAAGTGTAGAGAGAATCGAAACGTGAAATTGAATGGACCGTATATAATTGAAGAGATGAAAATACAAACTCGAATAGCGACGTAGCATTCTAGCAGCTCGTTAGTTAAAATAGCTGTTTTGATTTTTAACCACCAAGCTACCCGTGGTTCCTTCATTTTTTAATGACCCCGATATAAACGACGGTTATTCTCGTTAGCGTCGAACTGATACCAAGTACCGGCAACAATACGATCGGTTAACAATCGCAGAGGTAACGCGGTTCAATTATCGAATGCAAAAGTAGAAACTGCGATCGACCGAATAACGGAAGAAAGAAAAACTTTGCGTCAAGCACGGGCATAAGAAAAGAAACAGAAATAGGCAACGTTTCGCGATTGTAAACACGGCAAGGTGTCGATCGCGTCGCATGCATCGTGCCTGTTAGATTGTGTTTCGACGACTAATGACGACAGCACGCTTTGCTTTCCGTGGAGACTTTCGCTTAACAATCGCCCCGTTACTCGCTATTCTCCCGGCAAACTTGTCCTCGCATTTAAATAAAACAACGGCTACGACAATGGCAGATCTTTCTAACTAATTAATTCTGACGCCGATTACCCAGCTGAGTACTGAAAGCACGCCCGTCGATTCCACTTGATTTCCACGCCGGATGATCGTAACTTTGACACGCGAAAGAGATTGTCTGTTAATTAATTAACGAGGCGTCTAATTAATTATCGTGTTCATGCACCGATACTTATGAATTATTCATTCGTTCCAGGGGACCATCCGGAAACGGACGAGGAGAGCGAGCTGAACGCACGGAATCGTCTTCATCATCATCACCGCCATCATCATCGACCCTCGTCGTCGAAACCGGCGAGCGAGGACGAGTTCGCCGAGGACGAGCTTTCCGTGGGTGAACCGTCCGAGGCGAGGATGCTCACTTCGACGGGTCCAACCTGGGGCACCTGTCCGGCTGGTGGCAGGCCACCGCGAGAAAGACGAGGAAGGAGCCCCAGAAGTCTGGACAGGCATAGGAGAGACAAGAATCACGATGTTGGAGAGTTCCACGAGGGGATGCTGCTGGACGCGTTACTGCAGCTCTACCCTAGCGTCGCGGGTGAGCTTTTACGAACTTAAATTGTGTATTGCTTGAGTACAGGCTTCAAAGACGCAGCTAACGTTTGCAAATAATTTCAGGTGTAGCTGGCAACCGATCGAATAGCAATCAACGACAACAGTCCGTCCCATCGGTGGCCCACAGGTTACCATATTTCGTGCCACCGATGCCAGCGACGCAAGCCCTCAGGGTTGAGGAGAACCCGTACGAGAGTGTGCCGGTGCTCGGCCCTCTCCATCACTATTCGAGCCAAAGCAGAAGCAACAAGGAGAGGTCTCGCAAGTCAAACGACAAGTACAAGTACTCGGCGCAATACGGCGCCGAGTATTACGGACTACAAAACCAGGACACCGCTGCCGTATACACGCAAGTAGGTGGCGAATACTCGGACACCTACTCGCAACCCACAGACCGTCTGTATAACGACGATAAGTACACGCAGCCGGTGTACTATGCGGCACGCGACAGCAACCAGATATCCTCCGGTAGGCTGTACCAAGGTCAACCGGACAGTAGTTTCGGCAGCGACAGTGGTTACAGTCATCATACTTCCGGTACCACCGGAACTACCGGCACGCGCAGCAGTAATTCAAGGACGAATCATAGGAAGGACAAGCATCGAAATTCTCATCATTCCCATCATTCCGCGGACTACATCGTGTCTTAATATACGTGAAACGAAAGGCAAAGAGGAAGAAGTCTGCGAAGAAGAAGAAGTAGAGACAAAAAAAAAAAGGAAACTTAGATGGTAGTTCGATCGTCCGATCGAAACAAGCTTGTAACACTTCTCTAAAAGGTAGTGACCTTGTGTTTCCTTTCGCGTATTTATTTTGTAAATTGTTTTTTTCTTTTTGTTGTTTTTACTATGAACGAGAGTATTTTATTTTTCATACACTAGACGGCGTGTCATCTTTTTGTTTCTTTTTTCGTTGTTGCGCGTGATATAGAAAGTATTTTAATATTTTAAGAGACGTATCGTTGAGTATCCTAAGGAGTACTTTAATATTTTTGGTCTATTGTTGGTCTGTCCTTTGATTTTTGCAAGTACATGGAAGAACTTTCGCACAACACGGAGGAGATATCAGCAGAGCAATAGCAGGAGACTATATAAACGCGACGATTATATTATAGAAAACAGAACACTAACGGAAACAGTGATCTCTTAGTGATTTAGTAAGACTATTTAACAAATTATTTGTAATCTAATGAGACTCAGGCTGGTACCAAAGCTACTAAGTAACTTCGACTTTTTAGCCTTCTAGTTTGTAATTTATACGAAAGTAGAGATGATTTTTAACATTGACGAATTTCGTGCGAGACGTGCGACTACCATCTGACGATTCTGTAAATTAGAATCGAAGGAAGAAACGAGGCGGGTGATCCGATTTACTGCCGAATCGCAATATCAATATATAATACCGCGAACACTGCCCCCGATTAAAGGGATCAGCCACAACTGGTTTCATACGACTAATTTGATACGACGCGTTAGTAGTATAATTCGTCCCACGCGGGCACCTCCACACACATAACATCGCATCAGGTTGTAAAATAGCATCTAACCAACACTTTCAAACGCGCACTTAGAGAGAAACAAAAGGCTCGTAACGAGTGTCGTAGCCATACACGCACACTACAGTAGGTTCACCAGAGTAACGTTAAACATTTAAGCGTACACTTAATCGAGTTGCAATTTTCCTTCGTCAATTACCAAGTTACGATTATAAGTCGTACACCGGACAGTGTGAAACGCAGAAACGCGTGGGCTTTTTGAACTCGGACGATCAAAGGGAGCACCTACTTTCGCAATGCCTGTACGAGGTCGCGACGCGTACTCGATCAGAAGAACCATTGGGAAGAAAAAGAAAGAGAAATAGAAAGAAAGAACGAGAGGTGGGTTTCGCGGAAGCCTTGATGCTTCTGCAGAGAGAATATATAGTGTTCCTTCTGCAAGCCCTTTCTAGCTCGTCCTACATTCTCAAAGCCGAATCCCGCGACGAAAGATAATCTGCAAGCACAGAGACAACGGTTCGTCGTGTGTCGCGATGTATCCTTCTACGACGGATCAAACTGTGGTAGCCGGTCGTCTTTTGCATATAGATGTAAAAGGATTCTTTTCATGAAACCGAAATCGTATTTGAGGAAGCGCGCTCGCGGAAGGAACGAAAGAATACGCGTCGAGCTACGTTAATAATATTCTCCCTAGACTTGATCTCCTTTTGCTCTTTCCCCGTCATAAGAAACGATTATTATTTTTCCCTTTGTAATTTCTTATTAACGTTCGTTCGCGCGTCTTCTAGATTATACACGCGTATCAGAATTGAGGCTCTTAACTGCCGGTAGTCGCACGATTTTCCGCTCGCGATGCACCTCGATCACGCTGACAGAGAGACAGACCAAGGTGAGACGGATAACCAAGGAACAGTGTTCTTATTAAGCTGTACAGGCACACGCTGGTACATATGCATATATACAGAGAAGCAAGCATAGATATACATACTATAGGTGTAAGACAAACGAATAAACTATTCGCGAATGACCCCGTGTAAATACTATATGCGAGAAGCAAAGGGAGATGGAGAGAGAAAATAAAAGAGAGAAGCGTCCGAATCAGTCCGTTGTAGCATAGCTGTATCATATCGTTATCAAACTTTCTCACGTGTGCGTGCGTGTGTGACGTGTATGTGTGGCCGAACGGCGAGCAAAATATAAAAGAAGAAGAACGAAGATCGTAGAGAGAAACGATTTAATATATAAAAATATATAATTTTTAAATTATTTATAACGAGGAGTGCGTCGTATATTGCCGAGGACGAGTTGCACGAGTACAAGCTGACATAAGAGTGAGCCGGCAAAATGCGAGAGCAAAGAGAGAAAGAACGAGATGAAACAATGACGGAAATAAGCGGTTCTTTTAGATTCTCGCCAATCTCCCTTCTGCTTCTTGATACTGTACACTCTTTAGATGCATGTAGGGCGAATACCTCACGACAAAAAAGAAAAAAAAAAGAAAAGATCACTCTGTTGTAAATATAATTTTATATGTACAAGCCGAGAAATGAGGTGTGTGCTTAGCGAGCACGCTATTGGACACGTTCGCCCGGGGAGAAAGCTACCCTCTCGACTACCTTTGCACTCTCGAAATCTATCTTCCCTTGTCTGTTCTGTAAGATTGTATAACCACTAACCACCTAACATACTTCGCAACAACTATACTTTTCGTGATTCTTGTTTCTCCGTGCATTAATCTCCATTTGAATCTGGCGCAACAACAACGGGAAATTTAAAATTCTAATGACCTGATATTCGGTGGTATTCGGCCGTTCCTCTTTTCCACGCGATGTCAAAACCGCGAAAAACGCTCGACGATATCGATCCGCGAGAGCAGCAGGGATACGCGAGAGGGAACGAGTTCACGGGCGAAAATAAAGGTGAACTGTAGGTGGTGTTACACGTACTTATCGCGAGGGACGAAAGCGCGCGACCAGTCACGTACGATCAAAGATGCGTACAATCAAAGAGTGCAAAAGAGAGAGTCAGGGGAAAGGAGAAAGAAAGAAAGAAGGAAAGAAACGGAAAACGGCGAGTCACGTTTGATCGGTTCTCGACGTGGAAACTCGCGTGAAAGCAAAAAATGGGCGCGCACCACACAACTAGAAGAGGGACAAACGCTTTTTGTACGATTTTACGTCCATGTTAGTCAAACGTTTTTCAAGACCGTTTTTTATATATACAATATATAAGTATATATACACGCGCGTGTACAGTAGGTACGACGAAACCTAATTTATTATCATTGTTCTTATTTAACGAGACAGGGATATGCCGTTGTATCCCGCCCTGCAATTCTATATTCGCAACCAAGTACTTTGTCGCAGTCGAAAGTGTTGTTATATTGACATTAACAAAGAGCGTGTAGAACGTATCGATTATTATTATTATTATTATTATTATTATTATTATTGTCATTATTATCGCTGTTGCGTATCGCGACCACGAGAAAAAGTGAAGACTGGGGTAGTTTGACTTCGTTCTTTCGTTTTTTCGTCCCTTCCAAAAATTTCGTTGGCCGGCCATCTACTACGTGAGAACAAAGAAAAGCGGAAGTACTTATAGATATCTAAGAAAGAAGGGAACGGAACGAACGAAAGAGCGGAAGATCTCTTTCCCTTTTTGAACGCGTATACGAGTCGCGAGATTATTAATTTATTGTTACGTTCGAACGGGAGAACGGAGGTGTCACGTTCCTCCCCTTCAATCTCGCTAATTTTAGCTGCGATTTAGCGATATAGGCAGAACGGAAGAAGAAGACAGAGAAAAAAAAAATCATAGGCACTAGAGTACCTCGAAAGATAACAAGTAGCACTCTTGAAAGTTAGCTTGCACGGACGTTCTCCTTTTCCATCGTGCCGCCTTGCAATTTAACGACGACGAGGAAGCTCGGAGGGGTGAATCGGCGGGTGAATAGAAAAGGGCGAGAGATCGATCGTCCGAAGGAAGAGCAGATGAGACACGAAAGTCGGTGAATCGTGACGTGATCGTGTAAAAGAGCACGCGAAATCGGCCCGATCGATGGGGAGAACACCAGCTCGCAGAACAGGGTAACTAGCTCTAACATCTATCTCTTACATCACTTAAGAAAGAAAAAAAAAAAAAAACTCTATCACACTCGTTCACCTTATGGTATCACAGGTTCACTCTAATCACGAATGTCGGCCAAGGCTAACTCGAAACACTATCACACCTTCGTACTAATAAACGATTTACTATTCAATTTCACTCCATGTCTATGTGATTTCACCCTATCCTTTGTAAGACGTCGCTCGAACGAAATATCGTATCGAACATCACTTCATTGAATATCGTTGAACATAGGTGTAAGAAGGACCTGGTGCTGATATTTAAATATTAATCGATCGGCGGAAACAAACGCGCGTAAGTAATGTATAGTAACACTGAATGACAGAGATAACTCGATCGTAAGTTCAATTTTGCGCGCATATTTTCCATTAAGCATGCATCGGTTAGCATGAATGTAAATTTCATTGAGAAATCATTTGTCACGGTATAAACTTTTCATCATTCTCGACGCATTTACCATACAAAATTCCACGTTCGGCCGAGAATCACGCGACCGAAAATCCAATCAAAATTACATTGTTATCGGCTTCGAGATTGAGTTTCGAAATCGTCGAATGCTAGAGCGAAAATTTCGCGTACGCGTGAAAGCTGCGGAGTGATTTTTCATCGGAAAAAAGATCCACTGCGATCTAATTAGATATACGTTTCTACATATCACCCTCCCTCTTCCTCCCTTTCTCTCCTCTTCCACTTCAAAAACAGTCGAAGAAGAGATACGATTGCGACGAAAATGAAGCTAATTAGTTGCAAATGTAGCCCAATTCCCAACGTTCGTCGGTGTACGCGCGATCGCGACAAACGGAACACAATAATTATAGTCGTATCGAAACGATTCTCGTTGCTTGCAGAAGCTTCTTAGAAAACCCCGGTGTTCCAGGGTAATAATATTGTTTTTTATGTAAAAAGAGAAAATGGCTTCTCGAGCAGGAGAAAAATCTTGGCGGAGATTTCCCTAAAGAAAGAAGCGCTTAAGGAGCTCTAAAGGGAATGAATTCGCCGTGAATTTTCATTGAGATTTCTTACCATCAACTTTGAAGCAATGAAACATTATTAATTAAGGTAAAAGCGAAAGAAATTAATTATCGTTCCTTAAGACAACGGATGACGGGAAATCTCGCGAAGCTTCGGAAAATGAAACGTCCAGGGCTGAAGGTGCGAGAAACGGCCAGCTGGATGCAAACAAGAACCGCATGACTGAGCAGTCGCGATGATCGATATTAATGAAAATCAGACGCGATGGCGGAGTAGCGTGAACGTACTGGTACATAAAAGCTTGTTTTCTTCTTTCAACGCTTGGATTAATCATAACTTCGCGATATTTCTCAGCTTAAATTAAATTTTGCCAACGACACCAGAGCGTTTTGTTCTATGCTAAGCTGCTCTTTAATTAAATAGTTGGTAGTTCCTTGAGAAACGTTTCTATATAAATTAAACACGGTAAACTCTTGGAGTCTGATATCGAATACAAACAGTGTGGCAATTTCGTTTCCTCGATGTTCCGTTTTATTCCCTTCGTCCACAAGTAGAATTTTCTTCTCTTGATAAAATTTACCCCTTGGTCAATTCTTGGTACTTTGTACGAGTAAATACAAAAGATCTAAAAACAATTCCACGAACCGTTTCAACAAAGCGGAAATAATTTCTTTAAGAAAACGAACACGAGGATTCATGGGAGATGTTGTTAACAGTCGTTGACGGAGGAAGAATCGAAAATAAGCTGGAATGGAAGGTTGGAAAGATACGATGTAAGATAGACACGAAGAAGGGCAGAAAAGAAAAATATTACCATCGGGATGGGGAGCGGAGATGAAATTAAGTGGTCGCGATTCTCCGAGAGGAAGAAGAGAGGGCAAAAAGAAAAACACAGAGAGGGAAATCTCCGGTTGAAGCGTATCTTTGCAAGCTTTCAGGGCGAAAGCTTCTCCAGGCGTGGATTGGGGTGGCGCGCTAGAACAAATTTTCGTATGCAAGGGTTCTACGTCTTTAAAAATGTTCGGTCACCGTGGCCTAGTTTTGTCTTTCTCGTATTTTCGTTTTTCCTGCTTGGAAGATTAGAGACATCGGTCCAGCGTTGGACAAACGAGGGTTGACCCGCAATTAACACGCGGCCTTCCTTCTCTGCGTGTGTATATATCCAGTGAATGCGCGCATCTCCGCGTGTTGACCGTGGGAGTAAAGAGCGGACCGAGATGGACTCGCTGGAGCAAGTACGAAAAAAGAAAAGCCAGCGGTGACGCTAATTGCGCAATGGCCGAGTAGTAGCGACCCTTTAGAGCAGCTTTCTCGCGTACTAAGGAGCTAGCTGAAAAGGAAACTGACGAATGCAGATGCTTACAGACGACCTTGCGGTTCACTGTACTCGTTCTGGCCGTTTCAAGTGCCTCGCATAATGTAACCACCGGTGTAATGAAGCTTTCGTACACTTCCTCGCGATAATCACTGCTCGACCGTGCCACGGAGACGAAAACGCAGACTACGTTATCCTTGTTCGCGTAAGAACGCGATTCGCATTAGTATAACCGAATTTCCCAGAGATCCTGAAAGACGACTGAAATCTTTAATCAACGAGAGAGAAGTTTCGTTTGATACGAGAAACTTGGCGTTCGTTCTCGTTCGACGATTTTATCGACGCTTCGATTCTGAAAAGCGAATCTCGCCGATCCATCGCTTTAAACGAATCAACGAGCAAATGTATAGCACGCGACACAACCACTAGCGTTTATATAACCAGATTCAGAGAGAAGAAGCATCAACAAGCAGGGGGAACTTGGATGAAACGCGGTGCAAGCGTAGTTTAATCCCCGGATTTCGGAACGTTTTAAATTCCAATTATAGATCGAGAGGGAAGCTCACGCGAACCACGTCGCTCGTATGTGTAAATATGCGCTTCGATTGTCCGGTTGGTCAATAAAATGCTGTATTCTGAATATATGTCTGGCAACGGGGGCCGATGTCACGCGGGTGGGAGGCACCGCTAATAATTAAATGCCGGCCGGATTGGTCCGAACGTTGTTTTAATCCTGTCATTACCCACAATGACGATAGTACCTATGCCGCGGTCATTCATTGAGGCGAGTCAATTACGGGAAAGCATTATCGAGTTTCGAAGGGTGTAAAACGGAAATAATGATATTTTGATCGCGACCGGCCTCCACGTGCTTTCCGATCGCACTCACCGATGTAAACCCCTTTGTCAAAGTGACGAAGCAACAAAGAATGTGTGCACGGTCAAACGCACCGCTGATTTATGCACACCGACAAATATTCGTCAACGTAATTCGGCAACCGATCGAATCGATTGATTGATTTAATGAGAATTTCCTGCGAAATAAAGAAGTCTAGTTCGCGTCCTCTCGTTGATAAAACCGTTCAGGGGCGAGCATTATTTCGCTAAATTCCGTATGCGAGATAAATTCCCATCACGTTTACCGAAATAAATGTCCTTTCAGATTGTTGACAGTTAACGTAAAAACTGAGAACACGATAATTCTACCGGTCACGAGTGAAACTATTTGAATGTAGAATTTCGTGGATAAAATATTGTGATATCCGTCGACGCGGTTTTCATCACACTTCGCTGTTTTCCTTTCAAACGCGACTCTTCTAGCGCACAGACCCTTGTTTTTATTGATATCGCGCGGAGATGATAATTAATAATAGTGCGATGCCTACCGGTGGTACGATCCGTATAAGGTACATTGGCCGTGATTTATGGCAGCGTAATGAAGCCTGCTCCCCGCAGGAACCCCGAGAGGATATATGCGGTTGAAGACCTACCAGCAGGGATGCGAAGGAACGAACGAAGGAGGAACGCTGGAAGATACGTACTTCCTCCTTAGGTGCAATAACGCGTGTCGGATTAAGGAGAGAGAACTCCATCTTTTAAAGATGCCTGACATTGTAAATCACGCATCGTGCATGTGTAACTACCCGCTTATTTTCCGGATGAAGGGAGACTAATGTGTCCAAAACGGCGCCTTTCTAAATCGTCCCTTACATATACAGCATTTTGCTTAAAGACACGTCGTTCAAATTAATTACGGCTAAATGCAAGAGTCGCATTTGTGAAATAAATTAGATGAAATTGAATTAAATGTTGGCGAGCGTCGTGTAACCCCTTTTTGAATAATAAAAAATACAACGACGAGATAGTACATAATAATTTAACGATAAAAATTCGTATTCGTCTTCTGATCTGTATGGGATTAGTATCGAATTGTGCACATAACACGAGGTAAGGCAGCGACGTTTTAAAGAAATGCTTCTCTCAAGAGAGAACAGTCGGAAGAAATTGGTTTGACGAAAATTTATGCAGGGTCGAATGGCCGGACACGACATCCACGAAGAAAGGTACGCCGTGCGGCTTGTTTTATATTCCGTGGTTGGATATCACGCAGCTCCGCTCCTTCTTTTCTAGATGGCTCTTTTTAAAAATTTACAACGACGTTGTACAATCGACGTCCTTTCCCTTCGAACGATACCAGAAATAATACGATGTATATCTCGGAATACCATAAAAGTTTCAATCGATGGGGATACGTCGGTTCGCTTCAGATATAAATCAAACATGGGCGTTAAAAAATTAACAGAGCACGATGATCTCTAGCTTAGCTTTTGGCAAATACGAGCACGAGTTTGCAAGCCGAACTTTCGGTGTTCGTTCGCCACGAACCGAGCAGTTAGGTAACGCGTTTCTTCGAACATTAGCCAGCAAGAAAATTTACATCTTCAAAAACGAAAGGAACGCGCGATGGGCGTTCTCAACGATGCGGTACGAAGGTGATAAAAAAGTCATCTCGGGCGGCGTGTTCGCCAAATGAGTTGGTGAGAGATACTTTTTACAGAGTTGTTCCGCAATTTCCTCTGGACAAACTTGCCCGTAATGGACTGCATGCGTCATACTTATTCCGCATGAAATAACAATTAAATGCATTAATTAACAATAAACGGGGATTTCAGCACGTCGTGCATCGATAAACGCGGGCCACTGGTACCACACTCCTCAAGACATAAAATCCAACCCGCCTATTTAGAGTCGGGGCTGCATGACCCCCACGTCGCCACCAGAATCCGCCTGCAAAGAAACGAGTATTGTCGAATCCCTCGTAATAACATAGACCACTTTTAATGAGCGCAACTTCGCTACACCGCGCAAGCCAATGATATTTATCGCGCTGGGAAATTCGTGTGCTTCTGTAATTGCGTGTACTTGTTTATTGTTACATTTTCACTGGCGACTTTTCGTGTTTCGCTTCTTCTATCTACATCCGTGCAATTTGGAAAAGAACGCCGTTGCCCGTTACACCGGCAGCCTCGAAGATCTCGAACTAATTTTGTGGTGGCCAACTATTTTTAGACGACTATCAGGCTGGAAGTTGAAAAGACATTAAGTAAAATGGAAAATTACTCGCGTTCTTCGTGTCCGCGATTAAGCGTATTCTTTTCGTCCGAGCAGAAAGCCTTCGAGCTCGTTCTCGAATAATTATACCAGCCGCACCGCTAACCGACCAAATTCTTCTTCGACCGGGCGAGAAGGGTCGAAACCAAATTACCAAATTACCCGGTGAATTGCGCGGCAAGAAACACGAAATTGCCGGCCGAAAGAGGCGAATCGACACTCGCAACGAGAGAAATAACAGGCCGATGTGCCCGCTGGAAATAAAAGGGCCAACGCAACGGTCGTTTCAACTTCTCGATATCAATCTCGTTGACGAAGAGTGTAAGGACGGTGGGGTGAAATAGGGCTATCAACCACCAGATCAACGGCGTCGGTCAGTCTGTCGTTACGACAAAAACAAAAGGAAAAGATGTCGACGAAGTAACGCGCGGCGAACGTACGAGTGTAGGAAACGGAAAAAGAAAGACTCGCAAGGGTTGAATTGGATACGGTCGCAAAACCACTCTGTACCTCCCGAACTACGTGACGCCCTTGTTATCGACGTCCCTATACGCAGAACTCATTTACTTAATTGCCATGATTACCAGCAACGCCAACGTCGGAGAAGCCCGCTATGAGTTTCAGTAGAAGAAGGTGGCCACTACTTGGCCACTTTTCCAACCTATGCGATACGTAATTCACGGAAACGAATATAGGTATAGCCGTAATGCACAGACGTATGTAAGTGGTGCGACTACCCCGCAGACGTAACATTCGGGAATGCAAGGTACGATAGAACGGAGCCGACTACCTGGAGCCGCACGCACTAGTCCTGACTGGAGGGAGGACGCCCAGTGGAGGGTGAAATATAATCGGTCCGATGGAAAAAAAGAACAAGAAGAAGGATCACGACATAGCGTTCAAGCCGTGGGATTCTTTACTTTTTTACCTTGCCTCTGCTTTGAATGACGTGTCGGCTTTTTAAAATTACGAAAAAAAAAAAAAAGTAAATCCTACGAAGCATTAAAGCGTAAATTATTTTGTACCATCAACCGCGATTAAAAGACACTGATCAGCTATTGTGCTTATTGTTGCATTTGCTGAAAAGTGTTCACAGAAGATGTTATATAATTACTTCTTTAACCAGCGCTACCTTTTTTTAAACTTTGCTCGCTGGTATTAAAAGTTATGTAGCTATTCCAGGTCTATGGACTACATTATGTATAGCCTGACTGAACCATAATATTCTCTGAGCGCTGTTTTACATCGATTTTCCGTCTCGAAATACATTTTCTTTATAAAGTAATTATAATTTAATATCCGCTGAATCGTATCAAACGAAATACCGTAAGTAAAATAGCTCTACGTTATCCGAGTGCGTAACAACATTAAATTCGAGCGTTGATACGTTTGTATAATTGCACGGGGCGAGCTTTGTACTAGAAAGTTCGGAGACAAAGCTTTTTCAATTGAGTACAGGCACCGCAAATCTCGTTTCCAAATAACCAAATAACGAACGGAACGATAATTAACAAAATACCATGGCGTAAGCTCAATGTTATCATGAAACAATTGTCAGTAAAACGTGATTCGACTAGCAACGCCGCAGAATGAAATAAAGAAATAATCGTTGCGGTTGATTATGTCCTCGCACGCGAGACGAAACTGCGGATTAATATACGTACGTAAAAATATACGCCGGTATAAAACTCGTCGTACTCAATAAAAATCTACCGATAATCGTCGATTGGAAACAAAATAATTTGCATAAAAGGTATAGGCGAACACAGCAGGTAGCAGTCAACTTTCTGGCTACCATTTGAAATCCGAAGGTAAACGATAAAATCGTGTCGTCACGTCGACAGCATAAAATAACACGATAAAAAGGCTACAGCTATGTAAAAATAAATGTACACAGTAGGAAATAGAGCGACGAAAATAACCGAGAAAAATACAAGCGCTGGCTGAATTTATAGACCCGATGAAATTTTTTTTCAGGAGGCTTGATTTTATATTTAATACGTCTGGGGTAATTAAAAAACTCAACATGAAATATTAAACAAATAATCACAGATGGATAATCGAAGAAATAATTAAGATCGACTGCGTATGCTTCGATATATTCCACCTTTATTATGTATTCATTGTATTTTCACGGGAAGAATGATATCGCTAAAAAGTTAGCATTATCGTTATGAGTATCTTTCTGCATTAATCAAGCACTCGTGGATACACGATGACCAAAGTGGACAGTCGTGAAACTGTTCCAATTGCTGTCTCGTTTATTATTCCATTAGGTACTACAATAGTCTTCCCGTTATAGCGTCAAGTTATGGAAGGTGCAAATTATTTACGGGGCAAATATACCCTTAACGTTCGCATATGCAGATTTACTGGATCTACTTCAGCTCATTACCGCATACGAAACACGGAACTCTCCTGCTTTGAATAAATAAATGTGTTTGGCCACAACGCTGACCATAAAACGACCGTTAATAGTTTCTCGATATTTATAGTTCGAGCATGCACTTAGACAACTGTATTTCGATTTATGCATAAAGAATTTAATCCTGCTGTAAGCACAAATCGTGAAATACTTCCGGATTATCAAAATCCAAAAACAGGCATTTGAATATGTCGTTGTAAAAATTTGGATAATATTCGCATGCTCGTTTACAGTCAGGTGCAAAGTTAATCTCCAATAGCATAGGCTGTATCGTCTCCTCTTTCCATTCGAGGATCAAATCGATCGCGTATACAGCCCTACTTTGTGGGCTTTTCGCAATTCCTTTCGGTGGTTTTAGTGCGACTGCAGCCTCGAAAACCTCTCTAAACATGTGCAAGATTTTTGGCTCGACACATTTCTTCCATGAAAAGTCGGGGTATTGCCTCTCCCATTCCAAGATAAAGTCCGCGCACTTTATGTGACAAAGTGGTACATCTTCTGAATAATTCATAACTGTAAAATGTTGTTCGTACACGTCGAAATTATTTAAAGCGAATTCCTTATTCGCAAATCTTAAGAAGAAATTTTTGTAGACGAACACTTGTAGAGGTTGTACACATTTGAGCATTACTACGTATCGTATGTCGAACTTAACTTTTCCGATTTCTGGTCTGTCATACAAAACGGGATTTGTAATATATTTTTGCGCTATCTTCGGACCTGTGCTAGGCAATCGTAATATATGGAACAAATTTTTCGTAACGTGTATATCTAATCCTCTAGCTAGATTCCAAGGTTTACAAATCCAATGATTATCTAAATTCATTAATTTCCTCCGTTCAAAGTATGCAACAAATTGCACTAATTCTACACTTAGGTTGTAAGTAGTTGGTAGCCAAGTTGGATAAGTTTCGAGTGTATTGGGATTGAAGTATCTTTCACCTGCTTTTCTTCTACATATAATCGGCAATAAATCTTTAACAGTTAGAACATTTTCAAATGGAAATTGGTTTATAAAAACGTATGGTGATTGTATGCTTAATCTTTTATAATCTTTAAAATGTGAGGTGTACCATAAAATATCTGCCTGGTCTTCATCAGCCACAATTTCAAATGCAGGGTCATTTAGGTATTCATTTACATATGTATATTGTGAAAAAACTTTTAATTTCGTACCTTTAGCTCTTACAAGAGACTTAGAATCCACTTCTTCTGGTAAACTTTCATGAATATGACCTGCCAAAAAGTATTGTTCATCTGGTTCTATTTGCAAGAAGCTTTCTTCGATAAATGATATTTCTATCCAAGGTAACAATAACGCTCTCTGTTTCCTTTGGTCTTTTGTTTGTCCTTCTATAAAATTTCTTGTAACTTCTTCTTCGTAATCAACATCTTTTAAAGGAAACAAAAGTGTATAAGTAACACCATCTGGTAAATACAAGAAAGGCACTGTTCTAAAGTTGGGGTTATCACTATGATTTATTGCTGATCCCACTTCATCCATAATATACCAAACTGGCATTCTATCCTCTACAGAACCACTATTTATAGAAAAAGATTGATTGTACCTCCACATTTCATTTAATACAAATTCTATCTTTTCATCTTCCTCTGCATCTATGTCAAAACCCATTAAGGAACACATACGATCTAATAGATCTGGAATAGTTGATAAATTTTGCCTTGCATTGCTAATATCATATGTCCATGCATGATCTATCAAATAAATATTATTTGGATCCTTAACAGCAATGCCTTCCTTATGACAAACAAAGAGCTTCCAAATAGGATCCTTTTCACCCTTCTCGTCACTATCGTAATCAATTCTCATTAATTGAAATATTAGACCTGAATCAAATATCTGGTACTGAAGTTTTTTAAATAAAATGTGCCAATATATTCTTGGTACTCCAGAAGATTCTAATTGAGGTTGGTGTGTTTGAAGAAAAGTATTAAATAATCCTACTCCGTCCATTGTATACAACTCAGATATAATCTGAAACATGGAAAATGCAGCCACATGATTCTGACACTTTATATCTGGACAAATTAATCTAGTTCTATAAAAATTATTACAGGATATAATGTCAATGAAAATTTACCTAAATCTTCCTATAGATAACTATATATATATATTAATTTTCAAAGCGAATATTTATATAAATTCTGAATCTTACAAAATCACGAAAATACTGCAAAACATAACCTCTCTTTTCACATTGAAACAACATTTACATATATGTAAATGTTATGATTACAATGGTGTCCCTAATCATATTTTAGTATAAAATATTTGCATTTATTTTTTAATTGAATCGTTTACTTTTCGTAACAATTTCGAATATACAGAAACATTCGATAATTGCACAAAAGGAGCACCGATTGCACCGTCGCAATTATTACTGCTGGTTTTACATCCAGAGTTTACCACGAAGCTTGGCGGCTCGCCGCGATCGAATAGTGTAACATAATTCATTGTCAAATATCGCTGAGATAATATATTTAGATGCTAATTTAAAAGGGAAACATTTTTATTTTTGACCTTTTTAAAATTAATTTTTCACTAACGTATTTATGACATCTTTCTGATTAAAATGAGACCGAACACAACATAATTTGAATTACATTTACTTATTGATATGTATTTAACTATCATTTAGTAAGTAAGCAAATATGCTGCAAATTACAAACGTATACTTGCAAAACTTGGGACCCAATTTTTGTGCAATTGTCTAATGTTTCTGTTAAAAATTATGAATGTAAGATTGCAGTTGGTTATTGGATTTATAGGGAAATTTCATTTAAAGTAAGATATAGAGAATTTTGTTTTTCGTTAATACGTTAACATTCAAAAACGAGATGTATAGAATATTAATGGCTGATTTCGTTCTTCCTGTTGGCGCTTAAAGTGTGTTCACTCTGAGCCGGCGTGTTGAGAAGTGAGTTTTTCTTCGGCGGTTTGATTTGTATACATATTATCGTAGTGAGTATTTAGTATTATTTCTTATTAAGTATATTAATAATAATTAATTTTATTAATGGTTATGATTTAATTATTAACTTTCTGTATTAACCTATCTTTGATTGAACTACTATATAACGTACTCCTAAATGAATCAATGATCTTAAAAAATTTAAATTGTTTGAAACAAAATAAGGACAATATGTGCGTGAAAGATTAATTATTTCTTCTATCTATAACAGGATAGCTGTTGTTTTGAACGACGACATAAGGTTTTTTGAAAAAAATGGTTAAATCACAACCAAAGGAAGATAAAAAATTAGCTTCCAAACAGTTACTGAATGTGCCAAAGGATGGATTTATACAAAAAAATAAAAATAAAAAATTTAAAGTAATACCAACTGGGAAAGTTCCATTAATTAATGTATCAAAGAAGTCAAATAGTAACAATATGAAAACTAATACACCTCAAAAACCTCCAGAAAAGAATAAAGGACTGAGAAAAAAAGATGTTGAAAAGCTGCAAGAATCTTTAAAGAAACAAAGAAAAAATAAACTTTCTGAGGGATCCAAAGAGAATGAGTCTATCAATGAAGGAATTGTATTACAAGATAGCATAATGGAAAGTAGTGATGAGAGTGAATCATCTGATGGTAATAAAAGTGAAGAGGAAAAAGTCTTACCAAATATTCTTGGTGCCAGTCTAGCAGATGACAGTGATGAAGATGATGAAGATTATGAAGAAGACAAAAAAGTACAAGTAAATAAAGGTGTAAAAATGTTTGATGGAGTAAAATCAAACGACAGCATTGTTTCCAGTGAAGACAAGGATGATTCTATGTCTGAGGTTGATGATGATGACGACGACGACGATGACGACGACGATGACGACGACGACGACGACGACGATGATGATGATGATGATGATGATGATGATGATTACGACGACGACGATGATGAAGAAGATACAGAATCTGAGAATGGAGAAAAGACTGATGAATCTTCTGCAGCTTCTCTAAAAGTACTTCTGGGAGATAGTCTTTCTGAGGATGAAGATGATGAAGACTTTAATGACTTTGATGAGAATAACGAAACTGATGATACAACTGAAGAAGAAGATAAACAAGTAAGGAATGAAGGATCAGATCTTCTAAAAACACTAGTGGGTGACACTATTATTGAGGATGATAATGATGATGATGATTTTGTTGAACCAGCTGAGAATGATGAAGATGATGATATAAGTGATGAAGAAGATGAAGAACTAGAAGAAGGAGAAGTAGAAGGAAACGGATCATTAAGTTCTCATCAAGATAAAGATTCCCCTTTAGAAGACTTTAAAGAAAATGAACGAACAATCTTTGTTGGTAATCTCCCAAAAGATGTAACAAAAAAACAGTTACAGAAATTATTTAAGCAATTTGGGAAGATTGATGCTATTCGTTTTAGGGGTAAAATATCAAAATCCCTCAATATACCTAAACGAGTTGCAGCTATCACAAATGATTTACACCCTAAAGTGAAATCAATTTATGCATATATTAGATTTGAGTCTGAAGAATCTACTAAGAAAGCTTTGTCCATAAATGGGAGGAAATTTGGAGAACATTATATAAGAGTAGACATGTCTATGAAATCAAATAACAAATATGAAACAAAAAAAAGTATATTTATAGGAAATTTACATTTTAGTAAGTATAATACAGGACAAAAGAAATAAAGATTAATTACATGATTAACTAATATTATAATATTATAAAAATGCTATAATTTTCAGATGTTGATGATGACACAGTTAGGAATCATTTTAAGCGATGTGGTGAAATAGAATCTGTGAGAATAATTAGAGACAATCAGACTGGAGTGGGCAAAGGATTTGGATATGTTAACTTTAAAAGTGAAGATGCTGTTGCATTAGCATTAGAACTAGATGGCACCACAATTTCAAATAGAGAAGTTAGAGTAAAACCAAATATTGACCAAGATAAAAAAACAAAAGGAAAGTATGGAAAGAGATATCCTGCAGAAGATAACTATAATTTTTCACGTAAAAAGTTGAAAAATACTGTAGGAGCATCAGTAGCAGTATGTAACATTATTCTTTAAGAAATATTTGATGCATCTATTAAGTTTTACTATTTAATAAAATGTTAATTTACATTTTTCAGATTCGTAATAAAGAAAACGCTGCAAAAAGAATAACAAAAAAACAAAAGTTTGAAAGAAAAGAAATTAGCCCACAACAACAAGGAAATAACTTTCAAGGTCAAAAATCTGATGTAAACAAAAAGAAAAGTAAAAACAAGTTTGACAAAAAAAAGAAACTTTTGGCTGAGAAACTTACAGCTAAACCTAAAAAGTCATCAAAGTAAATAGTGGCATAAAAAGTATACTGCTAGCTTAAACATATTCATAACAATTCAATTTTAATTCATATATCTTATATACTAGCGACAATGACAAATTGCAATCTGTCATATCATTGTGAAATAAGAAACAACATGTAATCAAAAAGGTTTATCATTTTTAAGACTGTTGTCAGTATATATTTCTTAAATGTAAAAGAGTAGAAACAAGTATTTAACGTTTAATAAAATATTATTTTTATGAATCTCTTTCTTTTATTAAATTCTTTACTTTGGAATGTAGTTGCGATGGCAAATTTTGTATATTACATAACGCACATTTTAAACAAAACCGTTTACCAAAATATATACTACATTCTAAACATACAGGTTTTTTGCAAAAGTTACAATCAGCTCCTAATACTAAAACTTCTCCTTTGTTTGGTAAACTAAAAGGATCTTTCATAATATAACACTCTTCTAGATAACTTAATTGCCGCGCGAATGGTGCTTTGATACCCTTGAAATTAAATCGTTCCTCTAGTGAACAACAAGAGCACCTAAATATTTCATTTACGATTTCTTTAGGATCTTGAACTGCTGATGGTAAATCTTGATTGTGTCCGATAATATGAGCTTCGTCCGTAGATGTGCTAGCGACAGATTCCATCCTATAAAGTAACACTGATGGAAAATATATTGTAAGAAAAAATTATAGATAATTTTCCATTTATTTTATAACCATAGATTACAACTTAGTATATATATATATATATATAAACATTAAATTGTATTTAACTTAAAAACATTCATTCTTTTTTATTAACGGAAACTTTCTGCAATTCCTGCGGCCACCAAATAGGTTTTGATACTTTTAATTTAATATCTGATATAGTAAGAGATTGAGCATTCAAAGATTCAATAATTCGCATTAAACCTAATCCATACTGATTTTCAATTCCTCTAAATTTACCTACTACATTGTCAGACTCATTAATAATTTTATCATCATACGAAAAAGATTTATTAGGAACTTCACTAAATAATAGAGGCATTAAACGTTTTCTTACGACACCAGTATGATGAGTACGAGCTGTAAGTTCCTGACCAATGTAACAACCTTTATGAAAACTAACACCATGCAAATAGTCACAATTTACTTCTAGTGGGAAAGGTTTCCCTGGCGGTAAATCTTCTATACCTTCAGGAACACCAAGTTTATATCGAAATGCTTTGTAATTGAAGTCACTAGTAGAATGTAATGCATCTAAGTTCAAATGTCTTATTATCTTTTGTCTTTCAATTGTTGATTCTGCTAAAATTCTAATGCCTAGATCAGGAAGTCTAGGATCTTCATATATCATAATATTATCAACTATCTTGCTTACTTTATTATTAAGAGTACCACATGGAAATATTAAACCTTCAAGTTTTTGTTTATTACTATCATTATATTTGTTATTCATATATTGAGTAGGATCAAAGAATGCCCAAACATTTATATTACCTCCTAAATGATCTATATCAATTTTTTTTCTAACACGGTACATTTTTAGATGTTTCTGTAATGAATCTGCGGCTTGTGAGTCACATTCAATATAATATACATTATTTTCTTGGCTTCTATAGATAATAACATCGTACATTACTCTACCCTTGACATTTAGAAATAATGCATATAAATTTGCTGCCCCTTCTTCAAAATTCTTCATATCATTTGTAATTAATCCTTGTAAGAAACTTGAAGCTTCATTTCCTTTAACCCGCAGTATACTTTTATTTTTTAGCTGTTCTAAGATTCCAGGTGAAGATTCTGAAGAATCGCATCTAATAAATTGCTTTTGTACCTTTCCAAGTTTATTCAGTTTGCACAACGGCAAAATAAATTTTTTGAGGTGTATGATCATTGTACCAAATATCATCAGAACAACAACCAAGCTTTGTACAAATTTGACCTTCACGAAAGAGAAAAATTCACACAACTAATATAACATTGTTTATCACATTCTAACCTTAAATTATATTTTTTATCTTTACTGAAGAAAATATGGATAATCTTACGTTTTCATTTATTTATGTGATATTTCACACAACCTCTCTGCAAATATGCCGTTATAAAACTTTTGGCCAAATTTATTTTGGATATTTCAATTGCTTTGCGACTTGGATCCGTTAAGTAAGAATTTGGTACAGTGAAGCAAATGAGTAGGTAAAAGAAGAACTCTACAGCATACCACAGACTACACAGACTGCTTGTCTACTAGCGCTATCAGAAGCAACTGAATGAAATATCGAGCGATATTTCTGCAGATAACATAACATCAAAATTTTTAATTATTATTTACTGATTTTGACTACCTGTCTAATTTTGTTTCGAGAATTTAGAAAGCAAAGATCTTTTCGTAGCTAATGACTATACCGATTGACTAAATATAATTTCTATATTTACTATAGCAAATTGCAGAGACAGTAAGAAACACTCCGATTTTTCTGAAGTCGGTATTTCAGAGCACACACGATACGAGATCCCATAAGATGCCAAGTCTATTTTATGCCTTGATACATATCCAATCAAAATAGACTTTATAGATTTGAAAAACCAATATTGTATATACGTTACAAGATTTAGACAAAAGTAAAAAAGGAGCTGAATATATTAAAGCATTTTAAAATATTACTGTATAATATATGTTAAAAAAGTTCGTTTTATAATCCTTCTTATATCTGTTATCGAAGTAACCGTATATGTATGTATGTATGTACAACAGCTCATAATGAATCACATGCATAACTTGTTTCAACCATAAAAGATAAATTAATTACCTTATTCGAAGGGAGAACTGGAGCAAGTACTTTTAGGTATACAGCATTTGGAAAATATAAAATTTGGATAAAGAAGATCCATAGGATTCTCCGGATTACGGTGTATCGATGTGGTGGAAGAAGGCAACGTATCGGCGAAGAAGGAAGGGAGAGTCAACGCGAGCACCATCCACGAGAAGACCGAGAAGGACGACGAGAACTCAAAGGCAATGAAATAGGAAAGGAAAAACGACGAAACAGTAAGGCCACGGTGTGTCTGTAGACGCGAAGGGAAAGGAAACCGAGTTGTGTGACGGGTTACCGCGCGACGTTGTCGGGGGGAGAGATCTGCGCGCGCATTCCAAGCGCGCTACTTGTAAATAGTTCTATTCTCGGCAAGAGAGTGTAGCCGAGCCGAGAGTGTACGGTCGACACCAGTCGAGAAACCAGCTGGGACGTGGGGCTAACGTTGGAACGCCTCTATACAGAATTCGGAACGAATTTGTGCGAGTCCGATCAAAGCAACCAGTGTACACTAGGCCGAATCGAGTTTGCTTAAGAAGTCGTGAAATCCACTGGTACTGCTAGATTAAATACAACTCGTTATTCACCGAACGACGAATAATTTTGAGGTGTATTCGCGGTGATGTCAAGTGCCGCGCAATCATGATTTTCGCACCTTAGAACGAACTTTTCTTCTCGAAATCGAGTGTCTGGGGCTGAAGGTGCCTCGCGTTAAAGAACGTGTTGGTTTATAATTCGATATTTTTGACGTACGGTCGCTCGAGATCGGGAAAAATGTATTCCGATGGTCACGAGGTGGACGGCAGCTGGGTGCTGCGTGTTTATGTGACCGATCTTCAAGTGGAGAGGAGCTTACGAGTAAAAGGAGAATTGCACATCGGCGGTGTCATGCTCCGACTGGTTGAAGATCTCGGTGAGTCTTATCGCTTATTTTTTAATATCTCATAGAAACATATCAAAGATCATTTTCTAATCGACTAAAGGAGGAAAGCGCGCGGAAATTGAAAATTCAAATGATTGCTGACGATTAATTTGTGGCTTGCAATAGGTCAAATTGTCACGTGATAGCCTCAAGATTATCGTACGCAGGATCGTAGAGAGGCTAGATCTCTGAAGGCGGTAACATTTTATTAACGAAACATCGTTCCGTACTCCATTTTTGAAAATATCGAATCAACATGGTGTTAGGACGATCAATAGACCTTTAAGCGGTCGAATAGCAACAAGTTGCGGGATTATTAGCGTGTCGTTACGAGGACCGCGACTGCTCGAGATGTGGTCTCCCACCATCGAAGAGACGACTGAAGTGTGCACGGGAGTGGAAAAACTGGACGGCCGAACTAGTTTCGCCATGACGGCGGATGTATGGACGCGACCAGCGACTCCTTTATATGCTAAAGGAGCTCCCACAGCTTCGTAGAGAGACGAAAGACACGTGAGACCGGCGACCAATTCCTATGTCTCGCCGCACGTAAAACGAACACCGTACGGTCACTTTCGTCGTAGATAAGCATAACCTGGTCGGTGTCTTATTCCCTGATGAATCGTCGCAGGAAGAACAACTGATTCTACGAATACCTGGCTCTTCCTTTTATTCTTTAAATTGTGTTTCATGTTCTACACGTTAATTTGTCAGGATCTTTAAGCAAAAATTCCTCATTTTGGATGATACTATATGAGAACTACTGTCGGTCAATACTCCAGATAATTAACCAGGTTGAGAGTAGGATAGTTTCGGTCTCGACGAATTAACCAATTTCGATCAATTGAGCGTACCGTAACCCACGTATATACGCATGGCCGAATAGACGAGAGAATATATCGTAAGGTACATTGCAGTCTAGTTCCAGCTGCCCTAAAAAGATATCGTGTAATTTCTGTGCAAATTATCCGTGAAATTTAACAAGTTTGCCTTTATATGATCAATTTCATCGATAAACGCTCGATTATTGCTATCAGCTTATATCCGGGCAACATATAACTTCGAATGAAATTGGCAATTGGCTGGAAGAATTTGTTCAGTAATGAAATTATCAGGCTATTGCTCGATGCTTCTCTTATTAGTTAAAATAACATCTACTCGTTAATTTATTTACTCAGCATCGTTTATACAACACAGTAATTTATACTTAGGGCCGATACAGGTTTCCCTTTTTCATCCGTTTGCTGCTTATTGCAAACAAGAACAACCGCTGAGCGTATAAAATTTTGATACGCGTTAGTACGTCTTCTATTAGCCATCAATGTATTTTCAGCATTTCGTCTCTCTTGTCCCTTCAATCACGCGACCAAGAACGAGCCAAGCTTATTTTAACTTGCTGTTTCTTTCATCCGATTTTTCGAGCCGGCTTCTACTTCCACGTAGACGATCGTTTCTCCGGTCCCAAAAGGGATCTTCAGCATTCTGCGCTCGTCCGGCCCTTTATCCCTTCATTAAATCTCGGCCTGCTATCCCTAACTAAGCTTTACGTCTTTTTTTTTTATGCCGACATTAAGTCAATCATCTTTCGTGATTTTTAGCAGTTCAGATGTTCCTTAATTTACACTGAAAAGCGACTTTTTGATTAGGTTTTGTAGATATTAATAATTGTTCTATGCATGAGCGTTTTTACGCGATTCTTTAACTGTACCAAATAATCGAACGCTTTTCCTATAAAATCCGGCCACTTTGAAACGTGGCAAAAGACTACTTCCGGCAAGAGAAGATTTAAACTATGGTTTACTCGCTGTACGACAACGCGATAACTCGTATCAGAAAGATATGCCTTTCTATGTGTAATGACGATAATTTCACATGAGTGCCGATATATCTACGCTTCGGTCAACCTAACTTTCCGCTCTGTCAGGTATAGCATAGTTCATATCGATCGAAACAAAACATTTCCAGACGTTCTTTCAATAGATGCATCTTTTTTCTTGGAACAGAGCGTCGATCCTTCGTCGATCGCACGTTTTCAAGTACCGAAACTAAGATTCAACGGACGAGGAAAAAGGAAACAGGTAAAAAAAATCCGACAGCAAAAGCTTTTGTTAGGTGGGCCTTCCTTGCCCTTCCAGCTTGACAGGTTACCGTAGTTGTACAGGTGTTGGTCCAGCGCTTCCAGCAGCATCTTGCCAGTACCATGGCAAAACCCTATGTAAATATACCGGGTGTCCCGTAAGGAAATCAGATTCGAACTCATTGTACGGAATCACGTAGTGGAATACTTCGGCGCAGCAAAAGGTCGACATTCTTCGAGAGACCGAAGAGAAATGCACTGCGATGCTTGCATATACGTGACAACACGCTCGTTCGCCACTTAAACGGATGCGAGCGCTTATAAATGGCGCGTTTAAGCTCAATACAGATACATTGGTGTATAAATTACGAGATACTTCCCGTGGATATCTTACGATCACATCGGTCGACTGTTTAGAACCGGCATTAGAAAAAAATTCGGCTAAAATTTATATTCCCTCCCCGGAACGATCGCCATATATTTCCCTGGCGTTTCAGACAGCGAAGTAAGACACACGCTATGTGTATTTTTTCCTCCCTCGAGAGATTTAGTGTACTCCGCATGTAGAATACCGCCATTGGAAAGCCACGACATTATGTTACATGGTAGTCAACTGTCACATGGCTGTGCGGTGACTTCTGCATTCCATTGAAACGAAAACGAGAGGATTATTTTAGAAGTTGGATCGATATAACTTGAAAGAAACGCGTCGCGCTGTTTATCCGAATAATTAACGTTCGTCGGATGAACACGTGCGTATACGCTAGCAAGGGAAAAGGGCGAAAAAACTGGAGGACTCGAAAGTACCGTACATCAGTAAGTCGATGACAAGACTACATTCTTCTTGCGTCGCTTCTTCGAAATCGAAAGAGACCCTACGGCGTTGCCACTGCAACCGTCATCTTGGGAGGCTACGATCCGATGAGTCGCTCGCTTAATTAACGAAACCGATAAGCGTCGACTTCATTATGAAGATTAAAGTCGTCTTGGAGCGGCCGATCCCACGGTCCGCTCAGATTGCCATCGTTCTCACAGCTTTTACCTGTGACCATTTTTTCTCATGCAGTTGGAAGTTGCAAAGGAACGCGGCGGGAAGCCGGAAAAAATTCTTGGCGTACAATTCCTTAGAATTTTCGTTGGAGAATCGGTAAGGTTTAAGGTTGCAGAAAAGCAATCGCCGGCATGGCCGTGTAGAAGAAAGGTGACAGGCCCGCAGGTGCCAATGTTTATAGTTGGTTACGACACGTACCATTCTGTAGGAGTCCAGCCGGCAAGGTAGGAAGAAGAAAAACGCGAAGAGGTCGAAGAGGAGAGAGCGAGAGAGGGAGGCCGCTAACGCGTGGGCACACAAACGCTACTCTCTCAATGTAGATTTTTAGCGTTTACTCGGATCAACGACGAAGCCACGAAGGCAAAATCCGAACTACGAGACTTATCCGAGAGCCACTTAACTCGAATTATCTGCTCGGCTTACGTGTACAGGTTCGGATTACCCGCTTCGTAATTTTATATTCCGGCTACCTCGTACGGTATGGTAGCACGGCCTTCTTACGAAATTGTGCCTGTCCGAGGGAAACCGACGAAGCATCATTCTGAAGTGCGGAATCTCCATCTCGCGTTGGTGGTTTCTCCTTCAACTTTTTCATCGCGTGCGTGTACATTCGAACGTTGCATAATAGATTTTAATTGGTATTTGTCGATTTCTGAATTCTCATCAAGTCAATCCGAGTTTCTTGGAAACTGAAGAGACGCGGATGAGGTAATTTCTCTGCTAAACGGAGTCATCAAATCGTTAATTTTCTGTTTCGTTGGGTCGCAAGAATACTACGTTCGATAATGTTGTGGAATGTTAATATTACCACGTTGTAATGGTTAAATAAAGAAGATAAGTACAGACAGGAATTTAATCTTATGTAATTGCGTTTCCTAATTGATTTACTTGGACTTTGCAATTTATCAACTTATTTCTTGATTTAATACAAAGCAGGCGAAAGTAGCGGTAGTAGACGATGTGATAAATGTAACGAAAGGACAGGTTTCGGTAGGATCGTTCCTTGGCCGAATTCTCTTCGGTATGGTATCCTCGCCCTCGATACCGGTCATTTCTCTCTGCTCGTTCTCGTAGTTACCAGGTGCGAAAGAATCGGAGGCATTTATTGTAGTGCACCCGGACCGTTTCGCCATTTCGAGGCAAGGTCGCTCTTACGGTACTCGCACGAGGCGCGCAAGCTTCTTTTATCTTGGAAAGCCTTCGTACGATCGATGCCACCTTCGTTGGCCGATCGTGCCGTTAACACATCATCCACAATTATTACCGTGCATCATTTGATCGATCATCCTACATTACCGTTTTATACGCGTACCTCCATATTATTCCAGTATACCGTACAATCTCTGACGATACGGCTGTCGAAATCGTCTTTCATAAGACATTAATCGAGCCTTGAATGCTTACAATTTATTTTGTTCGTGAGAGATAGAGGTTTCCTCTATAACAACCTGATTACGATAGTAATCCATTCACAAATGCGCTACAAGTCTTAATCATGCTATAATGGGATGGTAAAATAACAAGGAACTAACGCTAAAGGCGAAGTTCCGATGACGTAACGAATAATAGTGAATTACAATACTATACCATACCAGGGAAGAGAAGTTAACGTCTGACATTGCTTTCCTCGATTCCCATAGCTGTTCTATTCGCACTAAGTAAGATAGTTTCTATCGATCTGCGCGTACCTATGCAAAATAGTTTCTAACTGGTCTCTATCGCTATGTGCCATATCTATGTTACATTCTTTCACGAATATACTCTGTGAGAATAAACTTTATCGTTTGTTATTTCCGACCCACTGACTTACCATATATCCTCAAAGTGTCCAAGTTATCTGTTTGAATATGGGAAGGAAGGAAATGCGAAAGATTCATCGCTTCTTGGACTCGTGATAATCTTATTTGTTGGTGATATAGGATCGGAGTGATACCACCAGGGCAAAACTCAGTCCTTCCTTGGAAGAGACTTAAGAAGATTAGCTACTTGCGGCTCTCTACACGGAATTAAAGGTCGCCGCATGGAAATTCTACTCTGACCACGTTATCAATGAAACTTCAATACATATTTAGAGATTGTGGTAGACGATGCGCTCAAACGTGTGTATTTCCAACAATTTCTAGCTTTCCGACGATAACTTTTTCTTCTAGCCTTGATCTCCCTGCGAATGAGATTAACTAGCGAAAACACGATAAATGCTTTTGAATATTATCGATCATCGTTCGACCGTTAAGTAGTTATGCTAATAAGTTACACGTTGCAACTCGATTACTGAGCTTGTAATAAGTCGCCGCTGTGGGAATAACCACCGGTCCTGCTAATCGAGACGTACAGTTGAACAATTTCTGCGATTGCTCTTCTAAACGCTCATTGTAGAAGAACGAAATAATAGAAAGCAATGAAAATAAACTTGTTTGCAAGGAGACCATTTATCATGGAACACTTGCAGCACTTTCTGTCCAAGAAGCGCGGGCTATTTTTTTTAGACGCCTCTTTCCTTGCATCTGGTGACTCACGCCGGACTATGATACATACCTTATTCCAGTTTTAAGTAACACGACACTTACGGTGCAGTCCCCGGGAACAGGCCGCGATATCCGCACATTTCTCTCTGGTATGAATAATTCCCTAGGGCGTGAGCGAGTCAGTTTTTAGCGTTTTACAGTCGGACGAACGTGCTCGACGGGTTTTGTAATTGACGGCAGGCTGAATCATCCGCGAAAGAGGAGTCCTTTTAAATAAATTGAGAACGAAGGATACACCGTGAACTCGTCGTCGACTAATTATTCGAGGAACTGAGACGACTCTTAGACAGATGCTACTCCAGAAACATAATTGCGTTCAATGTAAAATAATTCCGCACAAAGAAACCAAACTTCTGCTCTGTTTGGTTTCCGAGCATCTTTGACTTGTAAATGAGCTACTTCGTAGCACAAGCCTCAACTCTCTCAGTTTTAAGCGAATGTTCCAGACGAAGTTCAATGTTAAGGATATAAGTTATATAATGGCTTTTCGTCTGCGACTCGTTATTTTCTGCAACGTCGCTGAATAATGTGCTGAATGTATGTCTACGAGACATTGTTATAAGGTAGTAAATCCCAATAGAAGTTTCGCAAGTTCAATAGTACGAGCCATAGTTATGGTACGTCTGGCCGAGTAGGGTTTTCGATAGAATTTGTTCACCAGCCAGTTGGCGATGCTCCAACAGAAACGACCGTAACGCAAAAAACTTGAGCCAGCACTGAGTCATCGGGCAGCTGTTGATTCTCGAGTATTTATCATTTTTCAGAATGTTGGAAACAATTTCATTATCTATGCGCTTATTGTAATATGTTACGAACATTCGAGGCTTTTATTAAAAATTGTTTCATGCGCATGCTAAGATCATAAAAGTGCGTATTGCAACATTAGCGGTTATGGCTGATGGTCGAGCAAAGGGTTGTTCGTCGTGTTCTAAACAACAGCAGAGGATAATTGTTGCATACGATACTTGTCTTAATCTCAAGTAGTTAAGAGTGGAATAACAGTGCGAATATTGCGACTATAATGTGAAAGTGGGAAAGACAGCTTGTGCAATAATCGCATAGCAAAGTTTATGTCTATAACACAATGTCTATGACATAACATTCGCCTCAGCATTGCGTCATCGGTAGATCATAAATTTCTTATTGCATTCTTTTAAATTCTCGGCGGATCAATAGTTAAATTTTAACGAATGAAAAACTGTAAACTGACCGAACTGTTCGGTCAAACTTTATCGCGAGCAAAGGGTAGAAGTATGCGAAGAAAAAATAGCGTCGGTAGCTGCCCCCGAAACGCGTTTCTTGGGATAAGATAACCGTTCAGTGCTGTTTTCGAGTCTTCAAGTGAATGGATTCTAAGCCATTGATATCATTTATTTTTGTGTCACATAGTCTGAGTATTTTGGTTCACGTGACACAGAGTTCCACAAACTGATAAATCTATTTTAAGCTTTGTTCATATCGAAAATATCTCTATTTATTTTCATCGATTACTTTATGCGTTTCACGAAAGGTATTTTTCCTTATCTGGAAAAAAAAACCGGAAATATATCACAGGAAGTCATTAAGGGGTCTAAGGAATCGACTAGTTATTTATACAGATGAAATAAGCGTCACATTTGACGTTGAGCAACTACAGAATGATCATCTCTAAATAGAGGGAATAATTTAAAGCGATGATCAAGAGCTGACAAGAGAAATTAGAGAAGGAAGTTGTTGTTACTGATGAAAATCGACCGAAACCTTGGCTGAGTGACTTTATTATTGTGGTTTGGCAGCACGAAGGACAGAACTTATAAGGCAATAAATCGGTTCAACGAATTCACGACGACCAAGAAAGAACTGATGCGTAAGCAGAGAAAGATGAAATTCCATATATGCCTTTACGGGAAGCGTGAAACAATCTTTTCCAATTTTGTCGCATAATTTCAAAGATACTCACAACTTTTCTGTTACGTTTTATTACGTTAACGTGATTGCTCGGACACGCCTCGAAGACCTATCTGTAACATAGTCAAGGTCATTTCTTTCCGGCAAGAAATGCCAAAGGAAATTTCCTTTTAGTCAGATGCAGCCTTGACTTGAATAATGATGATGAGATCAAACAGACCACACCTCTATTAATAGGACTTTAGCGAAGTCTAATATTTTAGAGAATGGTCCCTCCGATGTTTCAATGTGTAAGACCGTGATGTCATTTAGAAGCAAGCAGAAATATTCGTAATCGTTATTTCTGCAGTGTTGCCAGGAATTTAGCTATTAGAAACGTCTATGAGGAATCGTTAAAATAATTTTTCCTTTGAATTCTTTTCTATGCATAGGCATAGTTGGCGCAGAAACACGCGAGTATTTCATTCAGTTTATCTGTCCAGTGGGGTGCCAGCAGCAGGCTTTCGTGCGACCTTCTTCTCGGGACTGGTGCTCTCTTCTGATGGCGCCTCGAGCATGGTATCTCGAAAATAAAGCAAAGAAAAGCGTGGATCGTGAAGTCACTACGTCCGGTCGCGCGGAGAAAAAAAAGGCGAAACGAATACTTTATTGCACAGCAATACTAGCTTCTATCGGCTATTAAGTTATATCAGAAAGGTCGACCAATCTTTTCGCAGAAACGATTTCCCGCTGTACAGATTAACAAGAAGTGCTTCGATGAACGTAATCGGAGTGCGGCACTCGTAAATACGCTCCACTGGTTTCAAACGACAATTCATTCGTGCCTAAGCTTCGCTGATTAATATTAAAATTGCGATTAATTCTCTTTAATGATTCAGCTGAGCGCGAAGAGTTGCGAAATCTTGCGTACAAAGAAGACAGCGTTAATCACCATTGTGAATCTTCCGAGTACGAGTTATGTTTGTTATGAGTTATTAACAAAGCAAATTGTCGTGTTTTATTTTCGTGTCGTGCCGTGAAAAGTTATCGCGGTGAGCTACCCCGATGTCGAAGGGTCTTGATACGAGGAATCTCGGAGCACCCGTTGTTTGGGTCCATTATCTCTATTTTTTTTTTTTTTTTTTTTTTTTTTTTGAGCCGTTCGGTGCTTAGACTCGCGCTCTTTTCAGCTGTAACGCCGAAAGAGTTCCAAGAAACACTTTTACGTCCTCATAAAAATTTTGATGTTCCTTCGAAACACCATCCTGACTGTTACTCGCTACACTGTATTGTAAGCTTACTAGATTAGAAACTCGAGAAGGACATATATAACATTACGCGAATGCCTTTCTTTGTGTTTGGAAATGTTTTCCTCGATCTATTTAGTATTCAATCGGATCTTCATTCTCAATATTCTTCTTAAAGCCATTTTTCCCGTCCACTCAATTTTCTCGACGCTTCTTTCAGAAGTTACGTACGTAATTGTTCATAATCTCGCGGTTCTTATTGAATCTTCGTTGTTTCGTGGTCGTTGTCAGGATCCAAAATCTGGCATGGACTCTGTATTGTTCCTCTGTGGACATCTTCGAGGCGTTTCCACGAGGGCCCCAACGGAGAGACGTGAAATGTCAGGCGTGGGTAGTAGCTGCCTTTTCGACGCGTGATTTCAGCTCCCTCGACGAAAGTGCGCACACATCTTTCCTACGGAACTATATAAGGCGAGCTTTCTCCGACTCGTTTTCGAAGTTGCGACTCCGTCGGTGACTTCACGTCGAATTTACGATACAATACGTGTGCCAGAAGCGATCTCAGGCATCGCGTTCATCGTTATCGAGCACACGATTACGAGAGTGAACGGAAATCTCGAGTGGCTGTTGATTGGCGCAAGGACGCAGAGCATACAATTTGCAAAGGAACACGCACACGAACAGACCGTGTCGAGGCACGAACATGAGACGTGGAAAGTTGATTGGGAGCGCGAGGCCAATGAAATAACCGCCGACATCCCTATACCCTCGTGAATATTTCAGTAGTCGTCGTGTAGTCGTTTTCAGGATGCGACCGCCAGCAAATTGGGGCGGCTTAACGAATGAGGATGCAGGTGTTCTACAATTGGTCGCACTCGTCTCGTAGCCTTCCGAGAATCGAATAAAACTATGTTTTCTTACTTTTGGAAGCCCGCCATGCCTGGCGCCATGCTTCGTCTCGTCAGATTAAAATAACGTGAAATAAATTGTGTAAATCATCAAAAGAGGATACTTAATCAATGGAAAGATTGTTCGAAGTGAGTGCCAGTCTGTTCCGTTTGAAATTTATTCCTGCAAACGAACTGCTTCCGCGGCAGCAATAAACGGTGATTTAATTGAGGTCTCGTTCGACTCGCTTCGTCTTCCGATACGCATCCAGTGAAATATGTGAAACATATATCGATCCTGATGGAGTATAAGCCGGCTCTCGATCGTCTATTGGCGGCACAATTATAACGGATGTGCTCTCCATCGTGCATATTACGACCGACATTCGACACCCAGTCAAACATATCGAACGAATGGAGTCGCATATCGTGACGCGTGTATTTGCGCACTCCGGAATCGTTCTGTTTTCCCCTATACCCCCTTTTCAGAGCCGAGAAACTTTTGTTTTCCAAGAGTTCGATCTGAAAGTTTCGAATAACTTCAAATATTTGTGTACGCGTACAGTTTACGTTCCTTGAATGACGATTCTTGCTAACGGAATTCTTGTTATTATATTTCTTAATACGTATCACGTAATTAACCGAGGTAACAGGCTGTTCGCCTAAGACTAATTTGAATGCGACCATTGTGTGGTTTTTCAAAGTTTACGCCGCGCGAAGGCAGCTCGTGATCGGATCCATGGGGATCTATGGATAGTAAAAAACGCGTGTAAAGTTAGAAAGTCACGTGCACTCCGGTTGATCGGTTTTATTCGACCTAGCAAATCCGCATGAACGGATCATTGTTTGTGCTTCCTCGGCAACGACGCGTTCTATGCTAAATATACGTGGCCGTTATCGTTGCTCGAGCGGTGATCGCGAATCGAATATCCAGATCGATGCCGAGCATTGCGACACTTCGTGGTCTGCTTCGATCCCCGTTGCTCGCTCGTGCGAGACGATATTTCAATTTCTTTCGTCGACTTCTCTGGCGGCGAGCAAAATATACGAACTTAATTTCGCTGGTTTTCGACACCGGTGGTCTGCCGGCCTCGAGAACCGGTCGATGTTTAACGCGACGAAGACCTACGGACCAGTCGATTATCCTGCCATGCGACCGAATCGGTCGAAATATTACATGCACTCGGCCGAATCCCATTAATGGCAGGAAGGACGATGATTCATGCGCACGCGGTTCCATCTTTCACCCTATTCGCTGCGTGTTTTTGACGCTTGTCATGGGTTTTGCCGCAGAATCGCATTGCCTAAATTGCATTGGCGATTAAGCCGGTACTCCGTGTACTCGAGCCCATAGCATCCCCCCATTTGCCTCGCCAGTCATAATCGGTACAGTGAAAGATAGAGAAAGCACGATTTGCAAAGAACTGTGTTCCATCAACGCGCACGGTTATCATCTGTGGACAAAATTACGTGTATACAAATCTTTCATGGGTTTTATACTTTCGTTAGACGATTATCTTTGCTTGGCGTTATCGTCTCCAAGAACTTCGGACCGCTCCTGTTCTTGCGACCGGAGGCGCAAACCGAGCGCATGACTCAAACGTCCGTAATTTTGCACAGCATCCGCGCGTGTGCGTGGACGCACGCCTACCTACCTGCGGACACGGGAAGCCTGACCCCTTGGAGCGTCTTAAGGCTCAATAGGAAATAAAAGCGGTCGGTGACAGAGAAAGGCAAGGCATACGCGAAAGAGGAAGAGACAATGGTACATTGTGCGTCGACCAGCAGGAACATGCCGACCTGGTGTACGCATCGCATCCGTTTCTGATCCGGCGCACACGCGAACTCGCGTAGAAGCAGACTCGACGCTACTCACAGTTTAAACATAGCACGTGACGTCAGTGATGCTTGCGATCCCGTCACATTTGGTTTCGTAACTCTTCGCTCGTCTGTTGGTCCACGCGTCGAAACATCCGCGAATCACACTCGACGAATCTGAACAGGATGTGTAGTAAACTTTTGTAACGACGGAAAGAATTATACAGTTTTGACGTTCTGGATACGTAGAAAATTAAACTGATCAACTTTATTTTTTGTAAACTTTCCAATTTTATGGACTTGCATAATAATTTATTAACTAACAATATCAGTGGATCGATAGAGGACGAATTCGTCAGAACCTTATTTCGTTAGAGAAATTAAACATTGTAAGTATACTTTAACCTTCGACTTTCTTTTACGATACACGAAGGGGATGATTTCACCCATTCCTGGTAAAACTCGTCTTCTTTTTTCGATGTGTGAGTCATTGCCAGTGGCATCGATCAAAGCTCGCTCCTATCTACATGTTGTTTCTTTCGCCTGTTGTTGTGCTCCAAAAAAGTTTATCGATCTTGAGACGATCTTTACGCGAGATATAGAAGTAATCGACCTTTAGGATGAATGGCGTCATTGATTACGCGAGCGAGAACTTCTCTTGCTAAGCTCTTGGAAGTTACGCAACGGATGTACTTTGTCACGGAGCGATGCATTTAGGCGGTGCATCCAGCTTGCGAAAATATCTGATGCTGAACAGCGTCGCGACGGACTGGTCTTTTGTCACGTAGAACGCGTCAGTGACTCTCAAAGAATCTTTTCCCAAGTATTCTAGGATTTCTAGGTTAAAGTACAATGTCCATGGAGTTTGTCTTTAGTCGACTAGCGTCGTAAGAACGTGTGACAGAATGATGAAACGAATACTGCGTTGCGCCAACAGCTGTTCGTCTAGTTAAGGAATTGCGAATGCAATTACACTGTCGTCGTAATTCGTAATGTTATTTCGATCTCTACGACGAACGGAGAGAACAGAAGGAGATGTATCGAAAATTTGTAGAAGCCGTAACTTTATTCGTCGATAATATCTGACGCGGCGAGTGCGGTAAAAGGTGTAATGTAATTCTGTCCGGAGGAGAGTCGGCAGCCGGGAAGGCACTTTGTATCGCGGGACATAAAGCAATCTCGTAGCTCGTACGATTTGAATACGACAGCCAGCCGCGAGATTCTTCGCCACGGCCTTGCAGCTTTAGGTGCCTTACACGGGCGAGGAGGTATTCGCGCGGATGTTCGCTGTACGTCTTCGAAATCCACGTCGCAGAAGAGAGAAACAGACGCATCGGTAACGCGTGAATGCTTTGAAATATTTATTTTTCTCGAAAATACGCAACCGGACCTTGAAACACGTGACAACTGGTATGAGTCGCCGAGGTCTCGACCGTGGCACAGATATTGCTTAAAAAGTTGCGCGTTCTTTTTTTAATCGAAATCAAAGTATCAGAGCCCTGTCACCCAGAGAATTTTACGATTCTGGTTTTGTCAACAGTTCCGCGCACTTGTAATTTCCATGTTAAAGAGGATACTTTTACCTGGTCCGTTTTCCGGTGTTTCTCATTCAAAAAATGCTTGCGCGCGAAGATGCCAACGTCGCGGGGAACAGAGTTTCTCCCTGCGTTGGCAATTTCGTTGAGTGCATACTCGTGTACTCATATGCGGCGATCGAGTCCGGTGCGAGATGCATGCTGCATTCCTAGCGTCTTGGCAATGCGCCCAAGTGCATACCTGGATTACAGCCGTTGATTTTACCTTTTTTTTCTTTCGCCCTATTCTTCCCCCTTTCTCGCAATCTCGCCGTTTATCTCGGCGCTGATACGATGCACGCGAAGTCGTTGCACCCTTCTTATGATTCGACTTTGAGTTCCATTCCTCGGCGAGGACTCGTTTCGCTTCGTCGATATTATTCGGTGCTCATTAATGTAAATCGTCCGACAACGATGAGTCGATACTTTCAGCTGTCGCAACGTCGCTTAATTATTCGAATTCGTTATGTTTGTTTGAAATCAAAACAAGTTCGGTTTGAAGCGTTGTAATTAAGACGCCATGGCGTGTACAACGTTCCACTACATATTCGCTTGTTTATTCGCATGGGCTGTCTAAATACGTCTGCGTATCTGTCCACTCCATTCAGTTTTGCGTCACAGATTTGAATAGCTATGACAATTTTCGTATATCGCTAGGTCGATTCGATTTTAAACGTTCCAGTTACTAGCGGCAGATAACATACCACTTCTTAACGCTTTTGGACGATCTGAAAAGCTGTTATCAACTTGTATCAATATTATGCTTTACTTATATCGCGGCTTGTTCTTATCGCGCGGAATTCTTCCTATCATCAAAGTTGAAACCTTCGCTTAACACGCGCGTAATATTCGCCTTGCTAATTAGCGATGTTGTAGGAAAGTTTCGATGATCGTTTTAAGATCCATCTTTGCCCGTCCACTTTAATTCACATGACTGAAAATTACGATTATAAAATATCGTTCGGGCTATTTGCAAAATAGCGATATATATGACAAGTACAAAGAACATGGAGCAAAGTTTGATCAGCCTCTAGATATCCATATTCATACGCAGGGACTACGTATAGAAGACCACATACGCGGGACCTGTCTGCCTATATAGCTGGAAACGCGTAGGCGAAACTTGCCTGTTGGTTTCCATTCACTCGAACGCCTTCGTGTCCATTCATGGTGTTTAGTATATAGTATGTCGACTCTTGTCACGCATACCACTTCATAACTTGATAGATTAGAGACCAAATTGGCTTCCAGTGTCTCTATCTTGTCGTTAGGAGACCGACAAAGAATCGATAGTCGGTGATAATGGACACGGCGAAAGATACAATCGTTACGATTCGATAGATGTAATCGGTCGTATTCAATTAAAGGAAACAGAAAATTAAGCAGGAAAATGATTAATTTATTTATAGCGTATCCTAGGCTACTCGTATCGTTCTAGCGTCCAGTGGCTGAACGTGTACAAAGCTCATTATATGAAATTATCGAAAGAACGTTACACGTCGGTGTATTTATAGAAGACGATAATTAAGCACTCTTTTACGAAAAAAGTCTGAATGGCATATGAAAGGCTAACGGCTGACAGTGATACATAGCGAAGACAAGGAGGGTAATAATAGTCGATAAGTCACTGGAGTTACAGTCGATTGGCGCGATGTGTGCGCGTTGCATCATTGCAAGATCCCTGTCCATGTCCGTAAATTGCGATTTTCTCAGCCCACATGTGAAGGATTCGAGCGACACTGTGGTCTACGTGCTCCGTTTAGCTCGCATCGGCCGCTTATTAGTTTCGTTTATTCCCATCTACATACATGTACGCGTGACCAATGTCCGCGTGTAAACGCTGCGCCGGTTCGCTGCCCGTTTTATTATTTACGGTGATTGATAACGCCGATAGCGTCTATGTGCGCAGCTTATCTACCCACGCGAGACAACGATCCTCATGTGCCCTTGCAATGTTTCGTCGACGTCTTCATTGAAGTCCGACTCAGATATATTCATTCAAGTCATCCATCGCAAACATTTACCGAGACACATTTTTTTCTTCGATAATCGAAAGAATTGGGTCCAAGGAGAAGATTCTCGAGATCTCGCGAATAGAAAGATTCGAAGTACCTCCTCTAGGTAGGCCAACGTCCCTGGAATAACAACTACTCGAGATCCGACCTCCTTCTAGTACGGTTCATTTACAGGTTTCTCGCGTAGGTCGTTCGAAGCGGCTGGCATCGGAAACGATAAACGTCCCGAAAGATTTACAGGAGCATGAACGTGCACGTGCGTAAATGCTCGTCTAAGTCTGTCGATGCTGGGTAATTACTCACGATCGATACCGGTACAACAAGCACGGCATGGAACGTTGCTGCTTCGGCGACCGTGCAGAAATCAGTTTGCCGTTCATCGCGATCGTGCCTCCGGAGCGACGTTCGGTCACGAGCTTTCGGAGTATCGAGATGCACGCTGCGTCAACCAGCCAGTTATCTGCGTAGTGACTCGCTTCGCAAATTATTCACGGCACGCGTATTTCCGATGCAACGCGTCAACGTGTTAAAGCAAGCACAATAATATATGCATGTATGATTCATAGAGATATAGATATGCGTTAGGATGAAGAGCGTGGCGAAGTTACGAGAACTGGAAATCGTCTCTTTAGCTTCGAGTTGCTTTCTCTCGCTGTGCAACAGTGGGAAATTAATGGAGCGCTGGAGCAAAGAGTGTTAAACATTCTCTGGAGACGGTGACACACGGCGTGCACTTAACATAGTCGCTACACGCGTTTGAGCGAAGCGTCGAGTTAGCAAGAAGCGCGTGGCTCGCGTATGAAAGGGATCCATTCATCGCGATAGAGCGAAAGAATGCTAACGAGATTGTATAATTGCTGGCAGTGTGATATATCGATGCACCGCTACACGACGAAACCGGTGAGCTGTCTCACTCGTGAATGCGACGCAAGAAAAATACGAAATCGCAAGTTACCACCGCTTCCGGAAGTCAGCAATCAACGCTCTCTATCTTAGCACCTCTTTTTTCCATCATACTTTGCTCCTGGAGGGGAAATATGTATTTCCTGCGAGAGTGTCGAGTAGGTACTATTTGAAACAGGTGTTTCATTTCGTGTGAATTTATAGTTTCTTGAATATCGAGTAGTTTGCTTCGTCCATTTCAAACCGAGTAAGTAGATGCCTCGGTGACTTTACAGCATACATAATAAAATTCTTCTATCTTCGCGATAGTGAGTCAACATGGCTGCGGAACGTCGAACCTTTGACCAGACTCGCTGCCATTCGATCTATCGACTAACTTAGGTAGTTCTCACAACTTCCTCGCTATCTCCTTTCTCCCATTGTCTGCTACTGTCGAAAACAAGCAAACTAACAGTAACAAGCGTCGGCTGCCAGGAAAAAGGAAACAACCTCTTGGGAAAAACACGGGACTGCAGGTTCGCGCAAGCGACATAGCGCGGCTGCTGCTGCGATTCGCTTTCAACGAACCGGAAACGGTGTTACAGGGAAAGGGGAGACCTGACGTCAGCGGAAGTCGATGATACTCGCGAATGTGCAGAGTTAAGGATGTGCAGCTACGATAAGGCGACCGGAATCCTTGTAAAGCATGTACACGATGATACCAGCGCGAGGCACGACGCCAAGTTTCCTCTTTCGCGTTTTTCTATGCGCCAGCAGGAACGCTAATATGACTTTCACCCGTTTAACGGAAGCTGCAATCTTGAATATGCGAGAGATTTAATAGGCACGTATGCCTAGCTCGCCAGGCACGCAGCTCATTTTTTCTCGCGACGATTATTCGTGGAATGCCCGATACGTGGCCTATCGTAAAGCTCCCGGCATTCTTTCGACTTGACACGGAGCGTATCGAGCTTGTCGACTCGGTCGTAAAACTTTACATAAAGCCTGGCGAGACGATAACTTTTCGCCAAAGGTAGGGGAATACAACGTTTCGAGCTTTGGTTATCGCGACAGTTCCATAAAACGTTATTCCTCCAAGGTCATTCCATGCGAAAATAAAGCAGTCCGACGTGGCGTGGCTTTTCCAGCCGATCGATCGGCTCGTTCGACTCCTCCCACGTTATTCCGATATTCGTGTGGAACCTCGCGTACAGAGACAGAACGTTCCTACGTCTACTAGCCACCCCTTCGAGGGACGACGACGAGTCGGTGAAAAAATTATAGACGTCTGCCGGTTTGCCGAGACCATGGAAAAAGCTTCCAACGGTGTCCAGGACAGTCTCGTGTTCGATCTGCGTGGCTCGAATCGAGTAGTTTGTTTCTTTTGTCGGCCGATCGGGCGAGTGTGGAGACGGTGGCGAAGATAAATTGCTTTCGAGCAGCTCAATCACTGGGAACGTGGCAAGAACCGACTTCTCTCCGCCAATATACACCAGAAATAGTTAATGCGTCGACAAGCTATATTTCTCCGCGTGTTTTCTCCCCTCGTTCCGCGAGAAACTGGGCCTCTGCCGCAGCCGCGAAATTAACCATCGTCGGGCATATGATTTATGAGACACCCTATAAGGGACTAAATTTACATTTATAAAAGAAACCTGGATAATTTCGAGTTTTTCAAACATGCGACACGAGCACCCGTATTGAAATACTCGCGTGAGCTCGATCGATCGATATCTCATACATTTAACATTATTTAGGAATTGTTTCACTCGGCGCGATAATATGAGGCAAACATGTTCGCTATTAATAAACGATCGTTTCACGTAACGGATGTTGTTCAGCGATATTTGCAACAATGATTATGCATTACGCATCTAGAATTCGTTCACGATGGAATAGTAGGTGCGCAATAATCTGTTGTGCCAGTCAGCGCATAGTATTTTAGTCGCGTTTATGTTTTACGAGGTCGATTCGGCGAAACTGTACATACTCGCATGTATGTGTTTCCTAAAGACACAAGTTGGGGGAACACGGTTTTACTGGCCATTGCGAAATGCAAATCCGTGGCGCCAGTTTGCACGGTCGTCACTTAGCCGCGTTACGTCATCCGCCGCGACGTCCACTGAATTTTTCCTCTTCCTTTTATACCGATTTCGACTGTGTTCGCATTCTTTCGCGTTGTCCATACATGTCCCGATAATCCGCTTGTTGTTTTCTTGTATCACTTGACAAAAGGCGAAATTAAATTCGGATGGAAGGCGTACTCCGATTTACTTCATTCTAAACCAAGTAAGTCTCGATTCGCAGAAGCAGACTATTCCCGTGGCGTTTAACGTGCGTAGGACTGCGATACCTTGAACCGGAAACGTCGCAGGCATGTTGATTGCATGGAATATATCAATCCGATGGTCGCTGCGCGTCCATTCACGAGCGCACAAGCGCCACTCGCGTCCGGACATCACGATGCATCAGAGAGGCCGACGATACTCGCATCGAAAACGGATATCGCGGACAACTTAATTAGCCAGTCGACGTATGATTATCTGTATCCACCTAGCCAGTATTCTGCCTGCTTCTTTTTGATTTGCAGAAACTGAACGACCGGAATGGTCTCATTATGGTCATTAAAATTCTTTGGACAAGTCCACTCAAGAATCATAAAATTTACCGGTTGCCTGATTAATATACCTGCATATAAGACACATATTACCATGTACAAAGTTCATATTATCGAAACGAGTTCGGCGCGTGTTTCTCGATAAAATTTCTGATCGGATGAGAAGACACAAGTGAAAGTCGAGGTTGGATCGTACGAAAGAAATCTTCTTTGAGAGTAAACCACTATTGTTGCGTCGCCGGTGTATTTCACAAGTTCGCAAGGTCTCCTTCGGTGTGTGCAGCGTCGTTTCAAGAGGCATTCAGCGTCAAATTATCAGAGCGAGTCGGCGCTTTTCGATGCAACGGAGCGCAGCCAGTAGGGAATGACAGAGAGCAGATTCGTCTACAATGGCCCAGGGCGACGAAACAATCACCGCGTCCCCCAGTTCTTCGAGAAAGCGAGGAAGTCGCGCACAATGAAACAAAAAGAGGAATAACCTCTCTCGCGGCCGTACAACGTCGACGTCCCGGAAGTGCGAGCCGGTCGTGCCTCATTACCGCGTGCGTTTCCCGTGGAAAGACTAATTGCAACGCTCATCCCTCCTCCCTTCTCCATCACCCTCTTTCTCTTTCTCCTCTACGCTGCCTTCTGTGCCATCCCGCAATCTCTCCTCCTTCCATTCCTTAGTCGCCGTTTTCCGCTCATTTTCCCTTTCACCGAACGCGAACGGCAAGCGGCGGAAACAAATCGTGCGTTCGTAACGAGGCCCCGTAGACGAAGGTCGACCAAGGATGAAATCGATTTGACTCGCGCGATCCTCCCCCGGAATTCTCGGTTCCGTCTGATTCTCGACCAACGAAAATGAAAGCCCGGCTCGCAGCACTGATTGGGGGAGAATACAAATGGCACGGTAACGAGAGAGTAGGCACGTTCCGGGTTACAAGATCCATGCGACGGCGGTTCCTTGGCCGATTGGTCAAGCGTGCAAAAGAGACGCCGCCACGCTGGGTGCGAATACCCAGCCGATTCCAATAATAGTTTTCTCCAGCCTGCCCCCCACTCTTTCACTCTTTCTGCAACCCCCTTTTGGACCTCTATAAATATCATCGCGTGACCCAGTTTTCTTTAGGGGGAAGGAACCAGAAATGTTGCCATAAACCAAAATGATCGTATGACGCCATTTTCTAACTGGCTAATACTGGAAGTATTATACATAGAAGCGAATACCGGATTTCGCAAAGGTCGTTCTACCGAGATTCAATCCACAGTTTTTAAACTCTGGAAGCTTAATAAAGCTGTATGGTTGCTAGGAACGACGTATTCGGACTGTTGGAATACAACGATATTTCACAGACACCCACACAGGCATTTGAACAGGACACTTACACAGGTCATATATAGAGAGTGGGGTTCAAAAGTATTTAAGGGATCATGGGTCACTACCTAAATCTAGGCTGAGAGTAACTGGCCAACAATTCTTGTATACGTTGTTAATTATATCACTCGCTTATATACACCAGGTTCTGTAGTTCTGTTTAATAAACATCACTGAATATTATTTCAACATAAACATTGTGTCTTTCACAGATTATTAATCTTAACTTCAAGATTAAATTCTAACACGGACAGGGTTGACGATTACTCGAATGGCTGAAGAGACGCAAGGCGAGACTGGTGACAGCGTGAAGTTTCCATTTCACCGATGACCTCTTCGGAACGCAATTTCCATAACTCGTCGGGACGAGTTTAGAATGTAGACAGCACGAAACCGTAGAATCGCACTTTTGTTCTTCCCAAACGAATTTTTAGGCGATTACGAACGCATCCGGAGGTACCACACGAATTAAAATCCCACGACGTGGTGTCAGGCAAAGTTATTTCGATTCTGCCGGAAGTTCCACGTCCTCGATCCTTTCTCCGATCGACCATCGATCGTGACCAACACCTCAGGCATCACAATTTGCCGTGATGGCCCATTGTGTGTGCGAGAACTTGGCTGGCGCTTTACACGTCAACGGGATTATCTTATTTCAGCCGAATGATGGATAGAATCTGACATTCACCCCGTTATTCATTGGAATAATCACATCGGCAGAAACGCATCGATCTAGCAAAGTTTGCAGCTATAATCGAGCCGCTAGTTTCAGGGGTGGAAAGTTGGAAACGTTTATCCGTGGCGAATATTTAGTTCGCGATGGGCAACGATCTGTCTGGTCGACGAGCCAACGCGGGGTCGTTGTTCTGTCATTTATTGTGCTCCCTCTCGCTTCCTACCCCTCATTCTCCCTGTTCCACTCTGTCCTCTTCCTTCCTCTTTCTCTTTTTCTGTCCTCTCGCGTACTCTTCTCTCGTCACGCTCAACCGCTCCCTTCGGCTTCATCTATGTAATTGCGTGTGCAGCGTCACTCGCGAGATCGTTGTCGCCGGCGTTTTCGCTAGTGTTTCTTTTATTTCGTCTCCGAGTTGCGAACTACGTGTTTGCCAATGGAGAAAAGATCGCTACTCGAAGACGCGTAACATCGAGTACATCGAACTCGAAAATCGTCGAGTTTACATCGATGATTCGATAGAAACGAGAGCTTTGAGCAACGTTTCACGGTGGCAAGGTAGTTCGCTTAACGAGCGATGCTTTTATCCGCGGCAACTCTTTTTGACCTTTCACCTCTGGTGAAATGCCGCGTGGGCAGTCGCGCATCTTCCGATTCCACGCTGCTCGGTACGAGAAAGTAAATTTTTCTTACTGGATAGCCACGTTCATGGGAACGTAGGTGGAAAATCGCGGAACGAGCATCGAACCTCCTCTATTATGTGCAAATAACGTAAATCGGCTTACCGACGGTGAGAAAGCGGAAAGTGTTCTTGGAAATTAAGATTCAATGATAAAATGCGTAATTCGAAGATTGAAAAAGTTCATTGACGTTTCTGATCGAGCAGCTGATTTTTATCAACTCCAATGAACATGATCGTAAATCAACGGCCTGATTAAACACGATTGAAAAAGAGAACGATTTAATTTCGTCGATTGAATTCCAACGTCCGTGGCCCGTGTAGATTCTCCGGGCTTAAAGAGTGGCTCAATTCGTTAGACACACCCGCATGTATCTGCTCGTGTTCGTGCAAAAGGTCAACGAAATCGATACATCCCAGCAGCGTTATCTGAAGTCACTTTTTCCTACCCTGTACACTGTTTCCACCTTTTTTCTCAGCCACGGATGGTGACCTTCCACGATCGACGTTTATTGCTCGTTTTATGTAATCCATCGCTTCGTTATTTTGCAAGACAAAGACCAACTCCAAGTGCACTATCACACTTATTATTGCAAATTCTTCGAACTGCATGCACATCTATCTCTCCTACGAATAAATCAAAATGGAGATCTTAAGATTGTTGGTTTCAAGATGTGTTACTTTATGTTGCTTATCCTTTGGAATCCGTAGGATCCGTGGGATCGCAAGTCCAATCGCTCGTCCTGCGGGACCAACGCGGTGCTATCGTATCGATCTCCGGATAGATACGAGATATCGAACGAAGGGAGTGCTCTGTCCTGACCCGATTTTATCGTTACAGGCGGACAAAGACAGGGGCCACCCACACTTATGAAATTCCTGCACAATCTTGCCTAGTATCGACGTTTAGCTCGCGGCTACCGTGGAAAATCGCTTGCTGGAGGTTTTTTGCAGCTCGCCTTGGAGCTCGCTCTAAAAGACTTATCACCTACTAGAAAAACACCTTTTAAATATGTCAGTGGTCCTGTATTGAGCGTAACGAATAAACGAACACGATATCGAAGAAACTTTTTAATAATAGTAAACGTCGAACGTTGACGTTAACAAGATGTTATCTACACGTTCACCTTCCAAACGATTCTAAAGAATCATTCTTTCGCCTGTCACGTTCGCGTAGAGTCAACAGAGATGACTGTTTCGTAACGAATCGTAACAGGTCTAGCGCTCCTGGTTATGAAACCACCGTGTATCATCCTCCCACTGTACTTTGAAGATTTATTAAACATAGAAAAACGAAATAAAGTTTTATCAAAGGCAAATAAACGGAGAAAGAAGTGTGACATGCGCGACGAGACGAGACGGAACGGGTGGAAAGCACGACGTTGCGCTTGTAACGGAAACAGTTACGGCCTTGACTCGTTAATTAAATTCAGCATACATATTCATTCATTCGCTCGGAGGAAGTCCATACAGGTAGCGTCATCGTTGTGTTACCAGTTGCTAGTTTCGTTGGACGATCGGGTGGGAGGAGAGAAACGCGTTTGACGCGTGTCGTGCGTCACCAGGCGCTAACATGTTTTCGTATAAGCGACTTATAGTTTTCTGGTCGATGCCGAACGGCCATATAGGACGATTTCGTGCCGTTCTTCTAAAAACGGTGGACAATCCTAGACGCCACCCTTTTATGGCCGGGACAGGCGGTCACGCGTCGCTTGTTTCCCTTCTTATCGGGTCGGTCGCGGCCACGTTTTCCCAGAATAAAATATAAAACGATCGATCAAGCACGACGGGAACATTTTTAACCAAGCACCTGTTGCACGCGTCGCGACGACGGATTTATCCATGTGGAAGTTTCTTAGCGGCTGAAACTTCCCCGCTCTCTGCTGCTGAATTCTGTCGTTTAACTTATCAAGAGATTAGAGGATGACGAAGAATCTCCAACGAGGAGAAAATGAAGTGGAACGGATCTTCGTTTATCTGGTAGAAATCTAGGTCTTTTAGCAACACGAATGTTTAAACGCTAAATTCGCTGGTTTCGTTCCGCTAGAACGAAGAGCAGATTCGATGATTCTCTTTCAACGAGGTCACATATAGACGGCTGATGGCAAAAGTGGATCGAAAAGGGGGACACATGCGTTCGTTTGATAGACGATACGCATCTACGCGTGTACGCGCACTGCGTGCGTAATTACGAGACCGCGTACACGCCCCCAGAAACGTCAGATAATGCTTAATCGCGCGAGTTATTTAAAGCTCCGAGCCACACTTGAAATTCGAGGCCTATTTAGGCGTGACGCCGTGCTCGTCTTCCATGGAAGAGATGACTGCCTCTTGAGACACGACGCTGCCATTCTCGACACGCCACGGGCTGCATTATGCTGATCGCAACCTTGGTCATAGCGTACCAGTTGCGTGGTTTGAACCTGGTCTAATACTCTTAATGTTTAGCATCGTAGCGGCAACCAGTTATTCTTAGAAGTGATATTTGCGATCAAATATCAAAGTGAATGGCAGCGCTCGTATTATATCAACGTTTCCTCTTATGTACTTTCCTAATTTGTTACGTAGTTGCGTAATAATTACGCGGAATAATCACGTGACTCAATTTTACTGTTTGCTACTGTCCTAATAAGAAAGGTCATCTAACCATACAAACGAATTAACCTCCATTGTTCCCGCGTAAAAAGCGCGACATTTATTGCAACTTGTATGTTACCGCTCGGAAGGAGGACTCGTAACCCACGGTAAAGCAACGGCGCGCATACACGCAGATAACTCTAAGATGGTCTAACAAGCGTTTCAAACATTTATTTTATTATATCACGATCTTTTTCTCACGAATCATCTAACTGTATCACTCCGAGTCGCGTGAAATGGTCGACCGATCGTTCGACGACCCCGGCTTGCTCATTGAATATTTAATTTCTAATTATCCGATGATCACGGAAGGAGACGCTTCCTTTGATGGTACTCGTCACGGGAAAAGGATTTGCACGCGCTTGCTTCCATACTCCCACCGCCGATTCTTCGACGTCAAGCGTTGGTGTTGCGTTACGGACGCCGATTCTGGATCGACGTGACGAACCATACAAACGGATTAAACTCAGTTAAAGGCGTCGGGTCTGAGTCAGTGCTTGTTTTAGAACAATTAAGGGCCAGCGATAGCTCGGCCACGCCGCGAACCAACTCGTGCATTAACCATGACGAAAGGTTTCAGCGTGACAACTGCACTTGGCGGCGTTTGTGGTCCCCACGCGGTTGCATAATTCCCGCGGCAACCAAGTCATTATGTATTTCCAAGAGAATTCGAGCGACTCTCTGGTTCGGGAAAGTCGATTAACGGCAAGCACGAGACACAATCTGAACAACGAGTACTGGATTTAAATAGAACGCAACAGGTACAAGCCGGTCGATTTGCATATCTCTCACCTTCGTGCCGCATTGCGGACACCGTGCAGAGAAATAAATTCACGCCTGGACTGACCTGTATCTAATCTTTTGCCTTTACATGGTTTTTGATCACGATCGATTCGCTCCATTCTCTTTTAGCCTCTTTATGCGATCATTCCGGTTTTGATCTTTATTTCTTGTCCTCGAACATTAAATTTTACCAGACATCCGATATGAAGCACGACTTGTGGCTTGAGATTAATTGTATCAACCGCCAGGGAGTTTCAGTTGCCAGCAGATAAAATCGTAGACGAGGGCGGTTCTCGTTAACCAAATCCACAGGGAGGCGCCTCCCCCAAGCGATAGCATTCAGAAGGATCGTTTCGTAGTCCCATCGCTTTGATTTCACAGTCATCGTTTCGAGATTCGTCGGCAAAAGAAGCGGCGCCACGCTTAATCGACCGAGGAATCAAAGGGGCGTTGGTACCAGGCTAGGAGCTGCTCCTTGCTCGGCTTGGTCTTGCAGTTTTCTGCGAACTTGTCTTTGTGGTTCGCTCGAGGGTAACTCGACGATGCTCCAACTCACCAAACAGAACTGCAGGGAGAAGCAGTCGCTAAAAACCGCAAAGGGGTTGCTCGACGAATCTATTCGCGTTGCAGGCACGGATACGTCGCAATTATAAGAAAATTCCTCATGAATGGGCACAATCTCCCTTTAAACGAATACTTGGTTTTGCCTTTATAAATCAGATTGTACAATTTGTAAAACCACATCACGTATATAAAGTTAAATAAATCTGTGACGCGAGTCTTTTCAAATGTCCCACGTGATAGATTGAATCCGCCCCTGAACTCGTACTCCAACGCTCGTCCTTGTTGACAGAGCCGGCACTACGCGTCCTTCTGGTCCTCTCTTTCTTCCCTCTCAATGGCCCACATTTCTTTGCACAATTGCAGAGGCACAGAGGGTGGCTGCGTTGCCTGGGTCCCCTTGGTTTTTCGCGCAGGAACTCGGCGGAAAAAAGGGGTGGAGGGTCCTTTCAGCGATGTACCGGGTCGTGCAGTATTGTCACCGTCACCGCTCGGTTCTCGTGCTCCCATTATTATATCATAATATTATATCGTGACTTCCGTCGAGGATCGTTTGTTCCGCGGAAAGGGGTGTTATGTGTAGCCACGTGCACCGCGGGTTTTGTCCCCTTATTAAGCGCTCACCCCGGTGCTGCGCGCGCGCTATGAGCAGCGCTCTGCCCGCGTGTTCTCCTCCCTCGTCTACGTTTACATAGACCGCACGTGCTCCCAGTGCTTTTCAATATTTACATGTATATTAGAGCGGTGAGATAATCCTGTCGCTTAAGGAGCTCTAGTATTTTAAAAGAAAACAATTTCGGTCGTGATAAAACTACGATACACGCGCCGCTGAAAGGATTACGCTGGGGAAGCAGAGAGCGAAGATGAGTTCATCCATCGTCGAGGAATTATCGAGGACGCTTAACGAGGTGTACGTTACGGACACGTTGCACGTTACGGGTCACGACGAACTGTTTGGTCAGCTGTTGACACTGTTCTTTGTGTTCGGGATCAGTGTTGCGAACAGTCGCGGCTTGATATGCAACGAGCGACGATAACAAGCACTCTATACGAGTCATGTACACAGGTATACGCGACGTAGGTACCTATGCAATTCGATGTAATTATCGTTTCGTCACAGGTATTCGCTGTATCGAGAACGCCGAGGGAATTATAAACTCGGCCCAGTTTTTTCGTTACACTTTTCATTGTCTAACGACCTCCTTTTAATCGTTTGCGAAAAAGCTGACAATGAGAAACTACCCTTTAAAACTTAAACTCGACGCAATGTTAATCGTTAAACAGGAGGAAAATACGAACAATTTATTACCAATCCATGTTATGCTAATTTCATAAAGTGCACGACCCATTATTCATTCGATACTAAACGGCGAACAAATATAAAGCAATTAGAGGGGACTAAACGAGACCCGACACGAATTACCATGCTCCTACGCTGGTCGTCCTCGGTGTTTTATTAAATCGAGGGGGACACGGTCACGTATTTTTGAGTAAAAGGATTCCCCGGGGTGCCGCGCCGCTCGTCCGTTTCGGCTACAGACAGCCGCGGTGATAAATTTTCAGCTAAGAAGCGGCCTTAATGACAGTGACTCCGTTCGAGTGGCAATTTCGCCGTTCTCCGGCTCTTGGTCCGACGCCGAGGGAAACGTGCAATTGATTCGATCGAAGAACATTCCTCGAAGCAGGCACAAGTGCCGCGTGCAATATCAATGCGATCCCCGCCTAATTATTTAAATTACTCACTGCCTTATAGAATTCTTAATCAATCCATTTCAGACGTATGCTCTTCCGTGATTGAGCCTCCATTCGCCTGACGCGGTTTTCTTTGTATTTTAAATTCGGTTTAAGCGAACGTTTATCCACTCGACACGAGCATTCGTCAAAATTTTCTTATATTTTCTGTTGTATTCTCTCGCCACTTTTCTCGCCACTGCCAAACGAGCTTGATTCGCAACCGAATAGGAATTTCGTACATCGTTGGCAAGCCACATTTCAATGGAATCTCCTCGAAACACGCACGTTTCTCCGGAATTATTCCGCTATGTTGGTTCTCGATTTACACTCGGCTGTATTTACTCGACGCTCCAAACGTGGCTCTACTGAAATAGATTCACTCACGACCGCCACGAGGAATGGTAGAAAAGCAGCCGGATTCTGTTCCCTCGTCGACGACTTCCTTTGCCCGATTACATTTCGGCTGTTACCGTAAGCTGTCGATGCTTCTTTTTTAAATAACAGTTTAACTCGCCGTTTCTTTCGTAATTCGTACAATTTCAGTTCTACTTAGTTCAGAAATTCTTCACGGTTCGATAAAAACAATGTAGGCAGGAAGCAATTAAATACCATGAATTTAGAATTTTTAAATCTGTAATCTATGCCGGAAATAATGCAACAGAATTTTTAAACGACTTCCACGATTACCTACTTCCCAACATCCGTCGCTGCGAGATATTTTCGTGTAAACGAAAACCATTCATTCGAGAAATGGATTCGAACGTATCCTCGTACGATGCGCGTTTCCGGTCACTGGTACGAGCAATAAAGCGACCTGCAAGAGGTCGTTTTTCTCGTTAGTGTGTCACGGTGCCACTCCTAGCGGTACACCGCACACACACACACACACACATCGGTTCTTCGTTGTTATGCAAAGAACATTTTCTTGTCGTCGAATCAGCACGGTTTCTTCTCAACCAGAGATTCACGCTACATCGCTCTTTTTCCTACATCGCGCTCTTACCGGTCTATCATCATTCACGTGACTCGAGATCACAGAATGTGCAGATATTACAGTTCCACAAATGATTCGCTTTTTGAGAGAGATCGAGCTTCATTTTCCAACGTGATATTTCGCCAAGTGCATCGGCCGGTCGTTGCACCGTCCGTTGCACTTTTCACGGTTGAACTTCCAGGTGGAGCGTCTCGTCGTCGCTAAATGTCATTCGTAACGCATCCTTGCAAATGCTAGCGTAATATACGGTAACGTTCAATTCCAGGTCGTTGCCTCGGCGACAAATAATCGACAATATGCTCGCTCCGTTACCTACATGCAGTTCCAGCCATTTTAAGAATTACAGATTAACAGATCTAAAAAAAAAGAAGCTTACTAAATCTAAAAATATCCGAATCTAAAAACATTACCAAGTTTTTAATATCTAAAGTGGTAGATATCCTAAACTGTTGGACGATGATGTAAAGTAGCGATCATTTGGTGTATCATTTTAGGCGTAAGTTTCTCACGTCTAAGTTCAAAGTTTGGATAATGATAAAAATCAATGTTTGTCAGACTATTTCGTAGTCAAAATTCCTCCTCTATGCTGTAACAAATGACCGATTTGAACGAGAACTTTCAATATTCGTATTGTACGCTACACGACCAGTGTATGATCATCTAATTGAATATTTTATATCGTGACAGACGTCAGTTAATATCTTGTAGTTACAGCTCGGCCACGATGGTGCTTCCACTTCGCGGTAGCCGTAATGAAAGACAATGCATACTAAACGCGTCGTAGGTAGCTGTACCGGCGTGTTGTAACATCGCTGCGAGTCACAAACAACTCGACGAGCGGAATGTGGCTCGCAAAGTTCGCGATTTCAAAGTCATTCCCTTCGGCATTCTCCGCAGTCTTTTCTCTTTTAACGCGAGAAACTCGTTTTTTCGGGACTGTATTGCTTCTCGAGCTTCTTTGTTTCGTCGCTTTCCGCGAGCGTTGAAAATCGCGTGGGTGGTGTCGAAGGTCCCGGAGATCTCGATAGGAGAGCAGCGTAGTCTCGCGGCGAGTCCTAAAATTCGCGAAATATTTATAGACCGCAGCTGCACAATCGCGTAGCTTTGTAGTCTCGTGAAAGCGAGCTTCCTCTCTTCGACCCCTTTATATTCGTATCTTCGTAGCTGATGCAACGTAACGGTGCGTAAAAACCGCGTTGCACTGCGGGTCAACGCTGGAAGAGATCATCCCATTAACGGTACACCCGCGACGTCCTTTGAATTCGTCGCGTGCCTCGCGACAACTCTCTCGCATAGAAAAGAGATATGTAGTTAGCTCGTGTACTCGACGAGAAACCAGACAACCTCTATGCACTATGCGAATTACGAAAATGACAAGAAACGAGTACTCGTTTACTTCTTTTCGGGCAACTCCAAACAAGAACTGTAAATTGCCATGTAAATTTTATCGAAAATAGATAGCTCGGTTTGATTACGCTACGAAGAATGACGACTCTTAAAAGCTCTTGCACGAGACACAGATTCGTGACGAAAGAGAGCTCTAGCAGCTTGACATCGGTACATTGTTCTCGCTTTTAGCCTGCAGCAGCTGTAGTAAGAGACTGCTTCTTTCAGATGCAAAGACACCTTGTTGGACAACATAGTACATGCCTTTAGTGTCCACTTAAATCTTAAAGACCGTAGTTTTAAAAAAACAATCGAATACTGTTCAAGTCACACACTCGACTCAAAATTCACGAGCCTCTAGGGTCCGATTCACACCCTGGAGAAACGACACGCATGTCACGTAGCCGGTTCCACTTTCTCCAGCATGTGGTTGGCAATAGTCACTTTAAACGATGTTCAAACGGAGAGTGGTACGGATTTTGGGGGTCCGAGTCGTTAAATCAGGCAAACACGGAACGGAACAGCTGTGAAAATTTGTTTTTCAGACAGGCAAGCGTACATGTGTGTCTGTCACGCGTATTTCCCGAAGAGCAGCAGAAACGGACCGGTTTTCTTCGGTTTCAAGAGGCGGCGAGGGATGAAACCCTTGAGCCAGCCGACACCCTTGTCGACGTCTTTCTGTATACAAGGGGTTGTGTCTCGGCTTTGGTACTCTCTCTCTCTCTCTTTTTTTTCTCTCCTCTTCCTCCGCGATTGTGAGAAGTGGGCCGCTCGTGCGAAAGAATGGACACAAAAGGGACGGGGGTGCGAAGTCCGGAACGAATATCTTCGACTGCGCCTATCCGTGGATGCGAGTACACGTTTGCGAAGTTGTGTGCTGGATTCTCAAAGCTTCATTGTAACCGCTCCTCGCGAGAGAAACACGAAGAAGGTTGCTTGTGCGAGAGCCGCGACGAGTTTACAAGCGCGCACGACCGGCAATCGAAGGAAAAGAAAAGAAGAGCCTACTCGACGTGCAAGAGGAAGAAGGGCGTGTGCTCGAATTGAGCCGTAGGTTTCTACCCGCGTAGAAACAAATGTATGTACGAGAAAGCCTTTTGAAGCGAAAAAGACGCTCCAGCCTCCGGGGATTCTTTTATGTCGCACCCCATCGGCCGATTTTATCTCCGCAACAGTTGCTCCGTACACCCAAGGGAGCGTAATTAGTGGATCGCGACGGATACCTTGACTCTCGGCAATTATGGGGGCCTTCGACGTTACGGGGAATAATAGCATTTCAATTCACGATGGGTTGTAATAGCAGGACAGCGTTGGCAATACGGGATAGGGTAGAATCGAGCAATCTGTTTCGTTAAACTAGGCCATTCCGATTCAATAGAGCTATCCAAATCACCAATAACGTTCCGCGTGATTATCGTTTAGAGAAAATAGGGAAAGTCACGCGAGGATCGTAGAATATTCCAAGAATTACGACATGGAAATCCGATAACCGGTCTCTGTAATAATTCCACGGGACAATAACGTAAACAGGACGCACGATAGGGCCCAACCACGTGGTCGTTAAGTCCGCTGTGCGTAAATCATCGAGCGTGCACGGGGCCCGGATAGGAAGCGTCGTGAAACTCTGACGCACATGTCCCGGATACGGGGTCTGGGTATGACGTGGAAAGAAAAATACAGAAAGCTGGCGCGCGCGCGCGCGCTCGCTCGCTCGCTCGTTCGCCATGCCAAAGTATCGTGGCTCTAACGAGGATGGGGGTTTAAGACTGCGGTCGGAGACTTGGGAAGTCGTACATTCGCGACCGCAAGAGAAATTAAATCTACCAAGTTATTGCGCGGAATGTTCCAAGTCGACTCATACGACTGGCGAACGAACGACCGAGAACACCGAGTATTCTCGGACGAAAAAATAGAAGGAACGCGCGAACGGCGTTTCTATGTTACTGTAAAGCAAGAATTTATAAGAATCAAATTCTAGCAGGCTGCTGTAAATTTGTTTCTGTAAATTTGTTTCAATTTCTCTTGTTGATTAGGTCGGATCTTAAATAGAACCATATTCATCCACGGAGAACTTTTCCGCTGTTCCATTGATCAATGTTCTGATAGATCAATTGAGGGGAACCTATTATCGTTGCTCCGAATCTCCATCCGGAGAATAATCCCCCAGCTATATTCCACCCCAACAAAACATTAGGGGTGTTTTCTGTTTCCGGAATCGCGAAACGGTCAAAGGGGCCGATGATAAAGGCAATAAACACGCGTGTCTACGACCGCCATCTCGTTGGTTCTTCATTGATAAATTGAGGTTGGTTCGTCTCCCTTAAAGAAGCATTAAACAATCGACCCCCTCTGACCATCGGTTAACCGAACATGTCCATCTTCGTAACGCCGTGGAATTAGCCATGACACGTCCAGATAAAAATGAAATAATTCTTCCAACGGCTTTTTCAATTTCCTATTCTGTTTTTTGTATGCAGATATCGCCATGGACTGGTCGGATCACGCGTTATGGTGGCCCGAGAGGAATCACTGGCTCACCAGAACCAGAAGCACTCTGGATCAGTATGGTGTTGCCGCGGATGCGCTTCTTCACTTCACACCGATGCACAAAACTCTGAGAGTACAGTTGCCGGACACGCGTTGCCTCGACTGCAAGGTCGACTTCTCCGTAAAGACGTTCAACGCCGTGATTAATCTGTGCAAGGAACTTGGTGAGTCTTTCCTCTAGGAATTCCTCAGAAATAACCGACGCCGTGGTCCTACAAGAAGATACGATTTAAAAATTCAAGATTCTATTTTTTCAAGATTTGAAACCTAAGTGTTTCTGAGTTGATGGTTAATTGGCAGCGTGACGTGTAAATCGGTTTGAAATTCGAAACTTTGATGGTGTTAAACGGTCGCTAAGGTCGGCCGTTTTAAAATGGAATTTCAGCATAGGCGGCCAGTTCGCACGACACCTAGCCGCGATGGTGCTAATTGATCCTGATAATGAAATAAAATTGTTAAATTCCCAGTCACGCGAAGGTCATGCCAGCCTTCGTGTCCGAGGCTGAGCATGGTTGTTCTAACGAGGAGTTTTTTTAATCAAGGAAGTGGTTCGCCGCGATAATGAAGGCATTGTATCGCGCCGCCTTGGCTTACAGTTGGAAGAATTCTGCCGAGAAAATATTCTTCTGTAGGGCGGCACGGTAATTAATCGAGACGTTTTCATAGTGTAACGAACTGTCGCACCAGGGGAAAACGACGCTCGATAGAAATTGCTAAATCGTGAAATTATTTATCCGCGTCACCGTGACGATTATTATGTCTCGTTTCTTGTTTTTTGTTCACATAATTGCGAACAGATGACCTCGGCGATAGCCTCGTGTCATACTCATAAATAGATATGGTAACGCGTGAGCTCTTACGTACTGACGTTATTTTCTCGTAATAGAACAAATTACATATGGCAAAAAGCATATGCAAACCGTGTATCATTGCAAAATAAGAGATATATGGAAATTAAGACAGCACCGGTTGTAGTTAAGTCTTCGAAAAATTTCGGGAACTCAATGTTTTTAAAATAAATGTTTCCTGTTGCAACATTTAGGTATCAGACATCCGGAAGAATTATCGTTTTGCAAACCGCTTGAGTCGAATCACTTGAAATATAATTTGAAAGATCTTCCGGCGAAGAAGAAGATCGAGAATCAGAAGAACGGCCATTGGAACGTCCCCGCGGACACGAACACGTTCATTCCAGTGAGTCAGAGTCCCAGAGGATCGACGGGCAGTCTGGACCAAAGCAGCCCTTTCATGTGCGCGCCGGTCACACCCAACAACAGAAATCACAGCACGCCGATCAGCTCGCCCGTCTCGGTAACTACGAATCTCTATACAGAAACACCAGTTGTGTGTATCGTGAATCTGGTCGATCGATAGGATCGGGAATATCAGAGAGAGCCGGACCGGACCTGTTATGGTAATAAATAATCCCCGATCGACCTGATTGCCACGGCTATGATTTATCGATATTGGCCTATCATTACCGCTTACGAAGTCGTTCATCTCAGAAAACTAATTTGCTTCTCGCGAGCGGCCCGTTTTTCCGGCCGGCGGTAGTCATTAGATGTATTTATTGCTCGGCTGCGAGCATGATCTCTCCTGTGCTAACGTACACTCACGTTTCGCTCTTTTGCCTGCGTTTCTTCCAGCAAACCGGTACCTGGAAGAGGAACAACAACTCGTCGGGTTTTGGTAGTACCGGATCGTTCAACGCTAACAATAGCACTATGAGTCTTGAGGTATTGAACGGTGGGCTGTCCGAGTCTCTAGCCCAGAGTCCGACCACGATCTCACCGGAGGTGCGGGCAAAATTGATCAGGCCGAAGAACCTCGTGGAACGCGCCAGGATGAACGTGGCCTGGCTCGATTCGTCCTTGTCGATCATGGAACAGGGAATACGCGAATTCGACACCCTGAGGCTGAAATTCAAGTTCTACTCCTTCTACGATTTGAACCCGAAGACGGACGCTGTCAGGATCAACATGATTTACGAGCAGGCCAAATGGCAGCTGCTCGCCGAGGAAATCGACTGCACCGAGGAAGAAATGCTCATGTTCGCTGCGCTGCAGGTATTTTTCTTACCGTTTTGGGTTTAACGACGACAACTGAGCCTTTTACTCTTTTCCGTTTGCGAGGATTTGCGCTGTAGCACCGTGACGACCAACCGCTGCGCAATTGTTTACGCGGCTAACGTTTTCACGATCCAAACATCCGGCGCTCGCCGACCGGATCGATCTATATATATCTACGTCCAGAGACGGTCTTGGCGAGCGGCAGACTGAAATAGCTGACGATGACACGAGACATCGCAGCGGAGGACTCGTTTCTAAAATTGTGGAAAGATCGGCATATCGGGACATATGAAAATAGAAGCACAGAAAGTAAGAAAAGTTTACTCGACGATCGTACGGGACGTTTGACCAATTAAACACACTCGTCCGCCTTTACGATAAATCGCCTCCGCTCGGTTCTATCCTCCCATGCAAATCTTGTTTCCTTAAACCGATTAACAAATCGAGAAAACGTTGGCATCATTGATCCGATACACGCCTACCGATTTCTCCGATCATGTCGTCGTGGTTATCGGATTAAGAAAGAGGAAACTCGTATCTACGGTAGAAACAAGGTGGACATTGGCCACATTTGTATTCTGTGACGCAGGTGCAAGTGAATCTTCAGGCGAGCGTACCGCAGCCGAGTTACGACAGCAATGGCGCCTCCTCTCCTGTCGAGGACGACATTGACGCAGCCTTGACGGACCTTCAAGTCACTTTAGAGGGAAGTAATATTAGTAACGGCCCCAGCGACATCACCCAGGTGCCCGAGTTGTGCGACTACCTTCGCTTTTTGAAGCCGAAGCGTTTCACCTTGAAGGCATTTAAGCGCTACTGGGTCACGTGCAGGGACCTTCAGCTGAGGCTATACAAGAGTCGGGAGGAGACGAATAGCACCGAGTCGCCTGCCCACGTGATCAATTTGCGTGGATGCGAGGTCACGCCCGATGTCCATCTCTCGCAAGGTCGCTACGGGATCAGGTTGGAGGTGCCCAGTGCCGAGGGCATGACCGAGATGTGGATCAGATGCGACAACGTAAGTACCACCCAGCCTCCGCCCTCGTTCACGCCGACGTTCGCATTTGAAATTTAATTAACCTGCAATTAGCAACCGTTAGAACAAGTGACTTCAGCGGCTTTACCGTCTCTGCGTGGGAATTACCGAGTTCTCTGTTGCTCGTTGCAGGAACAACAATATGCGAAATGGATGGCGGCGTGCAGATTAGCGGCGAAGGGGCGTTCTCTCGCAGATGCCTCTTACGAAAGCGAGGTAAACAGTATCACGGCTTTCTTGCAATTGCAAAGGCCCGCCCCTGCACCTGCGATCAATCCCAGCGCTCTTGATATCGTGCCCGAAGATTACGTCGCGCCCAGATTCGCGAAGAAGTTCAAAGGAAAGGTAAGTTACTTGTTTCTGTAATTGTTCTCTTCGGGAACTGATTTCTTTTTCCATATTCGTAGCTGGTTCAGAGGATTTTGGAGGCACACGCTAACGTGAAAGATCTGCCTCTAATCGAGGCCAAATTGAACTACATCAAAGCGTGGCAATCTCTTCCCGAGTACGGGATCTCTCTGTTTGTAGTTAGATTCACTGGAAAGAGCAAAGACGAACTGTTGGGGATCGCTAATAATAGGTTGATGCGAATGGAGCTGCACAGTGGTGATCACTTGAAAACTTGGAGATACAATACGATGAAGGTGAGCGGATCTATGTGTATATAACTGTTAAGGATCTGGTATCTGTAAAGGACTTTGTACTATCGGCATCTTATTTACACAGGCATGGAACGTAAACTGGGAAGTAAAACATATGATGGTTCAATTCGAGGAAGAGAATATTATCTTTGAGTGCCAGTCTGCAGACTGTAAAGTCGTTCACGAATTCATTGGAGGATATATATTCTTGTCGATGCGATCGAAAGAGGCGAATCAAACGTTGAACGAAGAGATGTTCCACAAGCTAACCGGTGGATGGGTTTAGAAACCAGAGGAGGAAAAATATTTCATTCGATTAACCTGCGACACTTATCGAAGTGTTAAATTGTTTGTTATTCGTGAAAATGGAAACTCTGATCTGAGAAACAACGCCATATGTTGGCAGAAATTTGTAAAAAATACTTAAATCTATATCTAGACGTTTTATTATAGTATTTGTAAATAGAGAAATTGTATCGTCTGTATACAACTGCTGCTCTCATGATGAGTGCATCTTTTATTTCACATAGGAAATGACTCGTTCTTGGCGAATTAATCATTCGCTCGAAGTACGAAATAAAAAGGGTGATTCATTGCAACCTCGAGATAAAAAAAAAAAAAAAAAAAATCGTTTGTAAAGCAACACGCGCATAATAGCGAGTTATTTTATATTTTACAAATGAAACACGCACAAAATCGACCAGAGTAAACCACGCCTTCTGTACACGCGATGCTGTTGATCCAGGCCACGAACAAATTAATATTTTTACAAGGATAAGCATGCTATATTTGAGTTGCCCTCTAGACTCAACCTCACTAGATAATATTCTTTATGATTTTTTCGATCGCCCAGATCAATCTCTCTCAGGCAAAATATACGTGTAGTTTTAACATGAGGGGGTGCTATGCCGGGCGAGATTGACACAGAAGCGAGAACATATTAAATCGTGTAAATTATTTGTTGTTTTAGTGTAAACTATATATATTAAATATATTTACTTGTACCGTTACTTATTACCTACTTATATTATGTCACGTTACCGAACGTGTAATCAAAAATTATAGTTTTGTATATTAATAGATGCTAGTTGTACAATAAACTTAATTATTATCATCCTCTTAGATTTATTCCTGATTTATATAGATCGCTATTCATGATATTATGCATTATTAAAACTGTGATATTCTTTATTAAAAGTATGCGTTATTAAAAACCATGTATATATCAACAATAATCAGCAATGTAAAAAAAAATGTATTATAAACATTCGTGTGTTCGTCGACGTTCGACGCACGAACGACGCTGGTTCATCCTTGTCGGTCCTATGTTTCTTCATTCAATGGCAGACAATTGTGTATCTTTTCCCGCATTGTCCGTAGCCTTTACAATGGTACCATGATTTTGATTCTCAGTATTCTTGAATGACGGTAATCCTCTTAGTACTACGGGTACGTTGCCACCCCCTGCAGCCCCTGCTCCAACTAAATTTCCTCCGCCTCCGCAAGTCTGGTACAATGTAAATTATAAAAAATGTGGACGCATAATGTGTTGCAAGTTTTATATTTGTTTCTTATTTAAGATGAATCACCTGCGCGTGGATAGGCGGTGCTGAATGTACTAATCGACCAGTAAGAGATCCAGGTTTCTCTTTTTTCGTGCGTACCCATTCATGGCCTAGAACCCTTTCTAGCGTTAGCCTCAAAGTAATGTCCGGTTCCAGAATGTGTTTCACGATACTCTTTGCCAGTGCAGATACCGTTTCCCGCACTCGGGATCGAAACATCCAGTTCCTCGACATCTGATCCTTCAATAGTTTCTTTAGGTTCGAATCGTCGAAGGGCATGGAGGCGTTTAGCATGATAAATAGGATTATCCCAAGGGACCAGACGTCGGCCAGTTTTGGGTTGTAGGGGGTGCCGGAAACAACTTCCGGTGCAGCGTATGCCGCAGAGCCACAATAAGTCTCGCTGAGAACGCGTCTACCTTCGTGATCAACGCAGAATCTCGCAAAACCAAAGTCTGCAAGTTTGACATTGAACTTCCTGGATAACAGAATGTTCTCACATTTAAGGTCACGGTGGGCGATATTCTTCCCGTGGAGGTAGTGCAGACCGGAAGCCATTTGTCTGAACCAAAGCTTCGATTGTTGTTCCGGTACAACACCATTTCTTTTTACAAAATCCAGGAGGTCACCATTGTCCGCATAACGCATGAATATGAAGACTCTTGGACCACGCTGCAATATACTATGCACCTGTAATTTTTTTTACCGACCGTTAAATAACGTATTGTTCCGTTAGTATTCTGGTCTTACTTGAATTATATGAGGATTTTCAATCTTTGTAAGGATTTCGAGTTCACGAGGAAAGAACTTGTTGAGGAAATCGAGCGGCGCTTTTTCTTTGTCGAATATCTTACAAGCTAATCGCAATTTCTTCGAGCTCGTTCCGTCCACATATTCCGCCAGGTGTACGGTCGCATACGAGCCCTAACATTTACAAAATTCCAGTTTGCCTCCGGGAATAATTATACGATAATATAAAAAGAATTCGAGTTACAAAAAATAAAAAGTATAAAGAATATACTCGTCCTACGAAAGAGATGAGAACGCGGGAACGTTTGAAGGAACGTACAAAGTTTAAAAAGAAACAGACGACACAATATTGCAGAGCAAAAAGCAGGTAGAGGGGAACTGGAAGAGGTTAACGAACAGGTAGGGAATAGAGGGTTAGGGATAAATAACCTGTCCGATTTTTTTGCCAATAAGATAGCCCCGCTGCTCAAGAGCGTTCACCTCCGAATTTCGGGGGCTGAGTTGCGTGGCCATGCCAGTGGATCTTCATTGGACTTCGGATCCTGATAACAGATAACTGGTTCTTCTTCTTCGTTACACACCTTTCGTCTGCTTTCGTTTCTTCGTACAGATAACTTACTTCCTTTTTATTCCGTATCGTGACAAGTTTCTCCAACTTCCCCCTTCGGGGCGCCTACCCGTATCTTCTTTGAACGTGATTCAATCAATTTTGTCGCCAGAGATGTTGCAGTTCACGCTCCGCAAGGAGCCGGAGCACGCCTCGCTGATTATCACGTCGATGAACCCGAGTCGGGGAACCGTTCTGTCATTTCAAATGGCTGTGTACACTAGAATTTTGAGCGTCGACACCAGCTTGTACCTGGTACGGAACGGGGCAGAGGAAAAGATCCGTGTCTCATTCGAACACAGCCATAATATTCAAAAACAACAAACGATCGATTCTCGAGAGTGATTTCGCCATGCCTAGATTCGCTTTAAAAGTATGTTCACATCGCTTCTTATACACGTGGTATATTTTATAAAGATATTTTTTGCTTCTAACTTCGTTATATACATATTCGATGTGAAATAAATCAACATTTGGATTTATTAATAATTTTTATTAAACGTTATTATACATTGCGTAAAAACGAATTACGCAGCCGGATCATCACCTTTAGTGGTACGTGTGTAAATTAGTTGTGCATGATGCTGTACAACTTGCTTAATAAGTCCTTTTTGTTGTAATTCAATCAGTGCTCTCCTAGCAAGTGATCCACGAATTTTTAACCTTTCACTAACAATGGAGGGTGTGATCAATTTGTATTGTGGCACTTCCTTGAGTAGTTTTTCATATGTGCCTTTGTCAAACAACACCTGATTGTTTAACTTGTCACGTACTTTTCCTTTGGACCACTTCTACAATAGACAAAATTAAGAAAAGATTTAGTTATCTATCTAGATTCAATCTTTTAAACATATACTTTTATAAAATAGTATCAGTCTCATTAAATCAGCTTTTTACTTCCACTGTTCGTCAAGATTATAAATTTACATCATTTAACATATTTTACAAATTAATCCATGACTTAAAACGACTATCGTACAAACCTTCTTCTTGGCTTTGCCGCCAGATCCACCTTCCTTTTTCTTTTGTGTTTTTTGTGGCTGCTTTGAAGACCCCTTAGTATCCTTTTTCGGAGGCTAAAATACGGAACAAAATTAGATCAAATGTTCAGCAAGATATAAGTATTAAGAAACGATGTTGGTTATTAATCAGGCTCATTAAATCAGCATTATACTATCACAAAAACAATCAAGAATGAGTTTTCTCATCATAATGATTTATTAAAGCAATTATTAACTCTAAATATAGAATAAATAATGTACTTTACAATACTGTTTTTTCTTTCAATAATATTTCAAAGTGTCAACAAAACTTAGGGTCAAGAGAAGAGGTTAGAACTGCCATGTTTATGAAATCAAAACAAGTTCCCATTCTGTATAATGAATATAAATTAATTTCGATCCTCTAAAACTAATTAAACAATATTCTAACTAAACAAAATCGCCTTAGAATGAAATATCTTATTTGCACTGTATACACCATGTGGATGAAATTGCTCAGAAAGGTTATCCGCGTATTCATACATTATTCGTACAAAACTTTCCAATTAATTTTCAAAATGATAACACTGCACTACACAGAAATGGGATCTTTAAAACATAGATGAAATTATTTTATGTAAGTACTATTAAAATAAAAATAAGATCTTTCTCATAAGTACTCACCATGATGGCTATCGACTCAGAAAGAAAGGGGAAATGAATGTATCGCCATCTTGAATGCGTATCTCATGTAGGCCCCCTACTTTACTACTTTAGTAAATGTTACTTCAAAAATATTAGAAAATTTAAAAAGTAACTGAGTTATGGGTAGATAAATTAATCATTTTATTGAAATTAATTTTTTCATTGTAAAATTGTTAAGATAAATTCATGAGATATATCATACGTATTATAAGTGACATTGAATTTATGTCAAATCTATTATGTATTTATTCAATGATTCTAACTACTACCATAGAGAATCAATAACTTCGCGTGTGGTATGAAAATGGTAAGAGTGTCAGATAATTCCCAAAACATGAAAAAGAAGTGAATGTCAGGTCTATTCTGTCCTTAGTCAATGCTGTCGCTGTCAGTCACTGTCGTCACTGACTACGACCACTGAGGAGTGGCTGTAGCGTGTGAAGTATGGCGCCACGCTGTGTGTTTTTGAGTCCCGGTTTTTCATATCTTTGACCCGCTGACAAAATGTATTCGCGCTAAGAATACTTTTTGGTGTCATTTAATTAACAACGAATGTCCATTTGTATTTAGTTTTATACAAGAAGGTATTTTTTTCTTCTCTTAATGTTACCTTATGTGGGGTTAAGATACCTTTCACCGCTCGAAATTTAGTGTCAATCGTGTTTTTATCCTGTATGTGTTACGTTACGTACATCTTTATTATGTTACTGTATATATTAACGTTAAATAAATACAATAGAACTCCATTTGTCTAAATGAAATTTTAGTTAATGACTGATTAACTGAACTTTTGTTGGTTGAATTTATTTATTTGACTTTGCACACCAATTATATGAACGGAGAAGAGTAAATAGTGGGTTTCATTGTTGAGCTGCTATTATATAAACTATAATCGTATAAACTGTTTATCTCCCGACAAGTTTTATACAGGTGAATGGAGTTTTATTGTACTCGGATGGAACAGCTGAAATGTCGACAACGTGGCAATTCATCGTAAACAATATGTTCCATTTAGGAAGCCAATTTCTGACATCGTTAATATATGTGATGAATAGATAAATGAGAGTATCGTTAATCAGCTGTATGTTGATCCGTGTATTGTCGACATATTTTTAATTTTATCGTGTGAATATTTTTGTCGAAGTGCAAGATTTGGTTGTATTGCGGTTTATTAAACATGAAATTATTGACTTTCTTTGTATATTATGATAGTTTTCGACGCCTAGAATTAAAAGATACTAGTTTTAATTTCAGGAATCTAGCGGTCCCAAAGTTACGTGTATGTAAAGTTGAGCGTTTTAACATATTTTAAGTACAAGTTACTTTGACGCCATATTTACTTCTATCCATGATCCATCCAATCATTGGAGTCGCTGGCTGTATACAAATGCACGTGGGTGACAGCCATTTTGCGGCGGGATTTTGAATCGTGAATCTTGAATTAGGTTTAGATTACACTAATAATACAATAATAATATTCGGCGAAGTTCAGTTTATCGTTCATCTGTGCGGGCCAATCAAATGATGGATAAAATGGTGATATACTAACCTGTAAAATATGCTAAAAACGCTCAGTTTTATATATACATAAATGTTGTACCACTGGATTTCTAAATTTAAGACCTGCATGTTTGAATTCTATGCGTGGAAAACTATCAGATGTCAAAAAGAAAGTCAATAATTTTATGTTCCCTAAAACCAAAGTTAAGCTTAAGATTTTTTGTTTAAATGTTTCTGTTAAGATATAAATACAATTAATTAGGAAACGGTTCATTTGAAAAAACTTTTTTTCGAGAAGTATAATACAAAAGTTCATTTTATTAAAAAATGACTCTTTCTATTTTTAGGATAAGCTTCATTACTGCAAACAAACTTGTACCAGAGAAAATGCTTCCACTTTCGCACAAAGATTCAAAGAATCTTGGCAGTAGGATAAAGGAGAAGCTACTGGGATGGAAACGTTTAATATTCTCCGATAAAAATACCAGGAATTTATTTTTATTTCTTTTATTGAATTTATCCTTTGCCTGTGTTGAATTAATGTATGGAATATGGACAAACAGTTTGGGTTTAATATCAGACAGTTTCCACATGTTCTTTGATTGTACTGGTTTATTATTTGGCTTGGCTGCATCAGTTATTACAAAGTGGAGAGCAAACGAACGATACTCCTATGGCTATGTTAGAGCAGAAGTTCTGGGAGGATTTGTTAATGCTCTGCTTCTGTTTTTTATTGCTCTCTTCATTATGTCAGAAGCTGTGGAAAGAGCCATTGAGCCTCCGGAGATAAAACACGAAAGACTTTTGGTTGTGTCCATTATGGGATTAATAGTTAATTTAGTAGGAATGTATGTATTCCGTCATGGTCATGGACACAGCCATGGAATGGGACATGGTCACTCTCATTCTCATGGAAGTCATGCACATTCTCACTTGAATCATAGCCATAGTCACGATCATCATGATGTTGAAATCGATCCATCGTTCAGTGGTACGAACTCTCAAATCATGAAAGGAGTTTTTTTGCATATCTTAGCAGATACTCTTGGATCTGTGGGTGTAATTATATCAGCAGTGTTGATGCGCTTGTTTGGCTGGTTTATAGCTGATCCAATTTGTTCCATGCTGATCTCAGTATTGATAGTTTTAAGTGTGCTTTCCCTGATGAAAGATTCGTGGGAAATACTGATGCAAAGGCAACCAGCTGCATTGGACCACATTTTACCACAGTGTTATAACAAGGTGACTCAATTAGCTGGGGTATATAGTGTGCAAGATCCACATTTCTGGACACTGTGCTCAGATGTGTACGTTGGGTGCTTGAAATTGGAAGTTGCCAGAACAGTAGAGCCTAAATACGTTGTAGCACACACACAAATGATTTTCCAATCAGCTGGAGTAAGGCATCTAACTGTTCAGTTAGATTATGCACCTATGTGATCTATGAAAAGCATGCTTGTCATAAAGTGTTCTTACAAGTGCTCCAAGACTGTATCTATTTGTGGAGTTTGTCAAAAGCAAGCAAGAAATATTGCACTCGTGCAAAATATTCTTGCCATTTTAAAATTATGCAGATATCTTGTTTTAAGCAACAGTGAATATCATCTTGGGTTACAGATTATTTAAAAAATTTGTCGAAGTTAAAAGAAAAGAGAAAGAAAGAATAATAAAAATTCGCAACTCAGGATATCGATATTACTCTTAAGGATATGCCAATTTTGTAAAATTAGCGCATTTGATTACTAACATCTATTACGAACGAAAATCATTGATTTCATTTCTTTATAATTCTGTTGTAAATATAGATATTCGTTCATCCATAAATGCTAACAATGTACTTTTTTATCAAGTTGCAACTTATCTCTATTTACAAGAACTTTAACTCTATACTATCTATCGACCAAAAATCTCACGTCATGTTTTGTATTATCTACCGAAGTTTTTATATTAGAATGCATTTAAATGCATTTTAGAAGATCAAAGCTGCATTAAATTACGTCTTTTTATCTTTGCAGGGCTAATTTAAGCCATACTTATAAAAATGTTTCTACGTCGTCTTTGCATTGATTTGTATACAATTACTATTCACGGTAAAGTTTAAACATCATGGTCAATTGTGCGCAAAATGAAGGACAAAAAGAAAAGATCATATTCGCACATAATTACGGTGGCCATAACCATATACAGACAGCTACAGACAGCTAGTCACTACTATACAGAAAGTGTGAAATATATCTTATATAAATATAACTTTACAAAGTGTAATATAAATCGATCTTCTTATGTCTAAACGAAATTGTGCTTTCCTTATAATTTATCATATTTTCGACATATTATCCGCGTTAAGTAAATTCATCCCATTTGTATTAAATATTTATGAATGGTTAACGCGCATAGTCAGCATATTTATATTGATGAAACATCATTTCTATAAATATCTGATAGACAAATTGCGAATAATATCAAAATACCTATAGCAATAGGAAGTTTCTTAAACATTGAAAATGAAATTTTCTTCGTACATTTCATTTCAATCGCATATGATTGAAACGAAATGAGGCATCTTCATTTCGAAAGTTTCATATACCATATTTCGCATTCACGAAAAGCGTTATTCATTTATTTTCATTAATATTGTAATACATCATTGGAAAAGTGATTATCAAATTAGAATTAACGACAGATTTGTAAGCATAAATTTTAAACATGACCAGGACATTCCATTATAGTCAAGGTATATTATTTGTATACTTGAGATTGTGATGATGTAAGCCAAAATATAGATATTGATAAAATGGAGTGAAACCTCATAGAAATTAATAAGAATACATAGTAAGAACGTAGAGAGGAATTTTTCTATCGAGTTTCTGTATCATCTTATACTGAAATGAACGCATCATTTGCAGCGCTATTCGACGAAGCTATGTAATTTCTGAAATGAAAGCCAACGTTGTTATGTTTTATTAATACAATTGTATAAACGAAAAATTTAGAAGAGAATATCTTCGACATGAGCAAAGTGTAAATAATAAAGAAAAATACTTATAATAATCTTTGATCTGTCTCGTTTACGATCCTTTTACTAGTAGAATTTTTTTGTAGAAAATAGAGAATGTTTTAATTTAATATAATTCAACAAGAGATATGATGACTTCTATATAGGGAATAACGTTTCTAAAAAATGTTCAAACACATATTACATTTATTTGAAGGATATGTATACACATATAAATACATAAATATTTATAATAAAATCGCTGAAGCTGATTCCACACGATAAAACGATCTTGAATGCATTGGACAACGTGCGCGCGTATGGTGTCAGCTTCAGTCTGACGCCGTTTGAATTAGTTTATTCCTTAAAACGGTCTCGCAAAATTTAACAGATAGTACCTTCGATAAGGATGCTTTCGTGTCTCGTGCGGTGTTTTATGTACATAGCAAACTATCAAAAATGAAAAACTGTATGGAACTCTCGTCCCTGCGAGGCTATACCTGGCTATCTAAAATGGACGATAAAAGGGAATCAAAAACTTCGGTTTCCTCGCTAACGGTACGAAAAATCGAGCGAACACCGTGGAACTGCTTTTCATGTAAAGCTGAACTGAATCCGATCGAACTTACTCGTTGATCTGTTTCACATTAAACTCCTTTATTTCTTGCTTTTTATTATTATTGTTATTATTATTTCGTCGAAGGTATATGGCAGTATCGTGTTCTTTCCGTAGTTTCTGCTCGGTATTGGCAAACAGATGGCAGAAAATCACACCTTGCGTTCTAGTTCGGCGATCGGTGGATAAAAATCGTCGTATCGCGCTTATCCTAAAAAATAACGAACTCGTGATATAATACCGATAATCGCGAATTAAACTCTACGTTATGATTTGGCAGTTGTGTGTTTTTACTCGCAGAGATATATATTTTCTGTTGTATTCTTTCTCGTTCTTCGTTTCCTTATTTTTATACAATATAATAGCCATCGTTTTCTATTTAGCGTGTAATCGCATAATTCGAAATCCAAGGACGCCTCTTTCTCATTGGATACGTATTTTCTTTCTACCCGCTACTATAGAATATAATTTATAAAATTTCTTCAAGTCTCCAACAACGCGCCATCCGGTAAAGCCATTTCACTCTTGGATCGTCGATTGCAATTCAATCGATCGTAACATTTAATAATCGTGATCAGAATATACTAATAATCGTAGGAATAATAATAGTAATCGTAATAATGGCAATAATAATAATAATATATTACTCTGAATCATATTTTACAGTCCATCTAACAACAACGAACGTATCTAGTTGCAACAGCCTCTTTTTTATATCTTTTTTTATTATTTGTTTTTAAATATTCTCTCGATAGTACGTATGCGTGTGTGTATACGTGTTGGTCTCGCGATAAATTTTTATCTCGTTTCCTTTTTCCACCCTTTTCCATTTCCTTACTCTCTCCCCCTCTCTCTCTTTCCCTCCCTCAAAAGAATACACTCTATCTCTTTTAAAACAAAGATCCTATCTCTACGATCTCGACATTTTTCTGCGTTTAACGGAGTATCTAGAATAACATTCGAGCGAACAATGCTATGATCTATGATCTATACCGTTGGGAAAGTGATGATGCGCAGAAAAGGAAATCACAGTAAGACGAAAATCCACAAAGTGTCGGCTTCATTTCATTCTTCCCTCGTTCTCCATTTATTTCCTCCATTGTATGAGTAGTCTTTTTATTCTACGTGCCTCTTATGGCTAACATCGTCGATCTCGTATCTTCCTAAAACTACGCGCTTATATTCTCATCCTAGACATCCCCTTAGCCTCTCAATTTTTTCGATATCCGTTTCACCGGATCGCTCATGGATACTCAAGAATCACGCGCAATCAATATCTCTCGTTTCTACTTCGTACGTTTCCATTTTCTATACTTCGTTCATCTACAATCAAATTCCAATCGTTATTTTTCTATGGCTACGTTCTTCCGTGGCCAGACAATTAAGAAGCTTCCGTATCGTTGATAACCAAGGGTGTTCCGACAATTCTTCACTTTTTCTTGCTCTTGCTGCTCTTCTGCACCTTCGTGATCTTCAATCTACAGTTTGATCCACCGGTGTACACGACTTCCGCCCTTCCTCCTTCTTCTATCGCGGCAACCAAGGCCTTCACGGACTTTACGTGCACGTCTTTCGCGCTGATCTCCAACGAAGTTCCTGGGAACCGATCTCTTACGCATTTCCCGATACTGGAAGCCTGGGTCTCGGTCAAATCCACTCCGTCGAGGCAGAGCCAAGTCAAGTATTGAAGATGAGTCAGGATCGTCTGCACGAACACGTGCTCCATTTGCACTTTCTTCGCACTGTCGGTCACGATCAATCCGTTCGCCTTTAGGAAGCTCAGGTTGCACAGTTTCAGGTATTTCGCGATCTGTCTCATCGTCTTCTCGCTGTCCTCCAGGGTAACTCGCCAGAAATTGATCCTCAAGGATTGTAGGTTCCTAAAGTGAGAGGAGAGGCAGGCGAAGAATTGCTGCAGGATCTTGTCGTCGATGAAGAGCAGAGATCCGCTGCTGCCTCCTATAGTGGATTTGTCCAACGAGAGGTCCAGCTCGCTGAGAGCGGTGAAGCCCGCGAGGAATGGCAAGAGAAGAGGCCCTCGTAGCGCCAGACGATCGTTCACTGTCACCTGGAATCAGAAATAATGCTGTGCACCGTTTTGTTCACGACAATTCTCGTTCCTCTCTTTTTCGGCAACAAGAGAAGACCGGAGCTGTCGAATAACGAAGACGAATGGGAATTTCGAGGGTCGTTGCACGAATTCTGATCAGTCGTAGGGTGAAAAGGGGAAAGACAAATTTGAAGGAACCGCCTCGAGGAAACGTTGTTTTTCGTGTGTCTACTTTTCCAAGATTTACGTAACGAATCGAAGAACGCAATATCGATCGTCATAGTTGGCTTTACGACGTAACAGAACAGCCGAGACCAGTTCCCGGAGCAGGACGAATAATGTACCGCGGTCAGGACGACCGCTGGCCAAACCACAAACGAATCATCGTCGGCCTCGAATTACGAATCGGCTGGTTCCACTGGATTCGAGCGTCTCGAATGTGACGTTTCGCGTCGAATCCTCTGGCAACTCGATACGTCGGCTAGAATTCTCAGTTGAACGTAACGCGTCGTTACCCTCTTGTTCTGGTACACGCGATACGAGTATTAACACCGGAGTCCCTCGAAGCACTTTGAGAATAACCGAGAGGAACAGCAGTTGCTTTCAGGTCATCCTTACAATGAGATATCGTAGTCTGCATTTTGATACGGTCCAATTAACCTCTCTATTTATGGCACAAAGAGAGAGAGGCCACTCGAAAGAGAAGATTCCTCGAGAAGAGAGAACCATCTCTCATTTCGAACCTCTAACCACCGGGGAATCAGTTTCGTCGACTCGTTAAAGACGGCCGATGATCTAATTCGTAGTTGCGGAATTCGTGCAGAAGTCGGAAGTCCGAGCTGGATCCTTTTCATTACCCTGCGGGATGGTGGCCTGGAAAAGAGGATTACTTACTTGAAAACCAGCCAGCCTGAGGAATACAATCGCGGGGCAGGCAGGAGGCGGCGCGGCTCTCAGGAGTTCGGCCCCGGCGTCGTCTCGACGCCCTAATCTCGCCAAAGGACCCTCGTGGACGGCCAGATGTAGTCGGGCGTTGCAAAGACTTAGCTCGCGGACGCTCGTATATCTGAGTAGCTCAGAAAAAACTGCCAGGCTGTCGGATTCCTGCAACATCGAACGTATCTCTCATTTCTTCCATATCCTTTGATTTGACAGTCCAAACAAAAATTTGAATTTCTATTTAGATGTTCTATTCAGATTGCTCAATCTGAAGAATCGATGCTAAAGTCAGAGTCGAAATTAGGCTTCGCTACGATTACAATTTATCTTTGCTGAATCGTATCTATAATTCCACACGACGTATGTGACACGACATAGTAAGACAAAGGGGTAATGTCAATGGAATGTGGGAAATCCTCTCGCGATTCGCCCGAAGACTCTTTGATCCACTGATAGACAGCGGTTTCCATTATTAACGTAGGCTGCTGAACGACGTTAAACGAGAAAGTGGTTTGCCTAAGAGCGTCGCGACGCCGAAATCGCTTGCGGTATTACGTAACCTCGGCAATGAGACGGGAACAAAGCGACGTGTGCAGATACGATGGCTTCCGAGATTACAGGATCGCACGGGTTCGTTGCGCGGCGCAAGATGAAGCTTCGACGATAATACGAAAGTTAACAAGCTACGACTAATCTTCAAATCGGGTTTGCGATCGCGTCGCGTTCCTCTTCGTCGTGTTACCACTCGTTTGCTTCGAATAGCACGTACAATACGATCAACGAAAGATTCCAACGCGAAACACGAGAGACCCTAGGGGCACGAGTGAAACGCGGAAGTGTAAAATCTCCAGTGTAACGATGTTCGTCGTTGTCGAGGACGTACGCGTGGGAAGTACATCGGGCTTTTCAAGATTCATATCGGAACGCGTCGTCTGGAAATAGCGTGACCCAATTAGACGACACAGTTTCGAACAGAGACGTCGTTAAGCTGCGCGAACCGACGTGCTGCTTCAGATTGATTTCGAAGTCGAACCTCTTCGATTCGAACGGCTACGTTCTACTTTGCCACGGTTGTTCTCAATGTCGCGATAGAGAACTACGCGTGGAACGGAGCGTGTACCCTATATTCTGGCGCGCGATGATCCCTCGGGGAATCTCGCGTGGCTTGTGAAAAGCCAGGACGAAAGCAGCGAACAGCGTGGCAGCTTTGAGGGGAAATTACGTTTCGAATGGCGACGAATCGTAGAACGATTGAAAGAACCAATATTTTATGGGAGATTTCGGGTCGAGAGTGGAGTTTGTTCGTTGTTTGGACGCGGTTCAATGGGGCTGAACGAATCGATACAGAAGAATATTTCATGAGGGTTAGTATGCCGCCTAAAATACGTAGTCGCAGACGAGCCACGGTTTAAAAATGTTTACTCGATAATCGGCGCAACAAGTGTCGCTCGGTATTTTAATCGACCGCTTCTATTCCATCGGCCTTGTGCCGAAATTAATTCTCGTCTACGGTCGTAAAAAAATGGTGTCGTTAGCCTTTACCACGAAACGTATTAACGGGAAGGCTGAGTGCTTCCCGTTTCACGTCTCCTCGTTTTCTTGCGAAACGTTTTTGTAGTCTTGCGGTCGCTTTATTTTGTCGAATTACTCGATCGTTTTATTTCGTTCGAGGTTTCGCCGGGTTTAAGGCCGTTAAAATGCACAAGAAACGCGAATTCGTACGTCTTTTGGAATTCTTCCGTCTCGCGCTCGATTCCAGAGGCATTCGGCTCTTTTTCCGCGCGAAATAATTTCACCGACAGATCGCGTGATTTACGAAGGTAGTTTTCGTGAGGAACGCTCGCTCGGCTTGAATAATGCTGGGAAAATTGGCCGAAATTACGACCAGCGCAGACCAACTGCCGGGAGAACGCGATTACACCTTGCTTCTCGGCCAATATAACGAACCTCCGCTACTTGTCGACACGCCGGAGAATTTTCTTCGTTAAGTACTTGCTAACGAAACAGGAATCCCTCAAGAACCAGCGGAAGCGATTAAACCGACTAAATTCTACGAATTTCCAACGTTTAAGCTTCTAAAAGACTCTTGCTCGGAATACATGGAAAACAAACGATTACCGTCCGGAGATCAAAGTACAAAAGGCTTCCGGTCCACGAATTTAAAAACCGTCGAAATACCTTGAAATACAAAGTCACGAAGTAATCTTTTTCGGCAAATCGCTTCTCCTTTGCTTCGTACTTGGCATTATTAATGATCGACGGTTGTTTTACGCGCTTTCGACGAGAAGTTGCGACTACCGAACAGTTGTTCGCGATCTCGTTCCGTCGGTACAACTTTTGTCATCGTGAAAATCACAACGAAAACGTTCGAGCCCGGGGGACGCGTTCATCGTGGAGAACGATGGTCGACGAGGTCGTGTTCGAAAATTGTTTTTCGTCCGCGGCATAGTTGATACCGTGCCATACATAAAACGCCGACGGTCCGGTCGAGTTCGATGAAAAATACCAGAGTGGCCGCATAAATTCAATGAATCGGCTGCCGTGGCACGATTCTTTTTAAATGGAAATCATCCCGGATCGTGACAGGCCGAACAATAATGTCGCGGCCGCGGTAGCGGCGCACAGGGACGACAGAAGAGAATAGAGAGGAATGCTGGAGGGAGAAAGAGAAGGGGACTTGAACGAGCTGCATTGTTTATAATCACCCTCGTGCGTTAAATTAAATCTGGCCGGGTTCGTTCCGCTTCATTGTTTCCGCGCGTGATATCATCCATCCACCGGTAGGATTTTACGGTTGTACAATTTATCCTGGATATTCTGCGAATTACGCGCTTCCCGAGATTCCCGCCCACATTTCATCCACGATCACCCCGTGTGCACGTTGCTGCATAGTTTACCCTCGTTACTGATGCGATTAAACGTCAGCGTTGCGCTATCGGTCCGCTGATAAACCCATTCGAAAACTGAGGACAAGGACGAGAAATCTAGAACGTTAGTTTTTATCGGCTGCAATTTTAAGAAAAACTCGAGCTTGCCGTAGTTCTACGCTTTTATCTCTTTTGACAGCGATCGCGATACCACGAGCGACGTTTGTCAAATATGAATATCGATTTGTACTCGATGTCGTAAAGTAAACCGAAGTCGGAGAAAGATAAGCCGCGAGGGTTGTTACGATTGATCTCCGGCCATGTTTTTCTCAGACGAGCTGTTCCCGTTACCGGGCAAATTCTCACGTTGTTTTGAATAAACGTTTCACAGGATCGCTTTGCATAATGGAACGAAGAGGAGCGAGATACGTCAGACGCGGCGGCATTTCCATGGAGATTTTCAACGAGCCCCATAGACGCTGGTCAGGATCGTGGAAAAGAATGTTCGAGCGGAGGAAGTCGCGCTAGAATGGGATGCCGCGTAATTTATCGCGGGCAATATTACCGGCGACGTTGAGCGGTCTGGAAAACCTTGGGGCCCCTGCACACTCGTATTTTATGGCGTCTGAGAATCCCATATTTCGACTATACTCTTTATCTAGGTGAATTTAAACGAATTGTTTCTGGATCGAGTTGTTACACGAGTTGAATGCAACGAGTATCGGAAATTTCACGATGCCGTGATTCGATCAAAATTTAAGAACGATAGAAAACGAATGACATGGAAATTAGAAAATCTACAAGAATGTACTTATCATTTTCCTCTCCTGTGATCTCCATTTATAGAGAAATACTTAACGTTGCTTTACTTATGTATCTCTCTCTAGTTTAGCAACTCCAACTTGGAAACTTTGGAAAGTCGTAGAATGCGTGAAATATTCCGCAGTTGATTAACGTTTGATTAGCGTGACCGACGCTGCGTATAAGGAAAAGGTTATAAATCATCCAAGCTCGGACCGCGTCACAGGTGGATAATAAATAAGAAGATGTTTGAGCGAGCGTTTGCGAGTAATGGCCAGGTCGTTCCACTCGGCCGGCAATGATCGATTTGTCCACTTAATGCGCCATTTCTCCTGTATTCTATTTCCCGGGGAAATTGGTTACGGAACGATGTAGCTGCGTCGGATGATGCAGCGATGTCAGAGCTGGCGAGTTTTGCCGGCAGATTTAAGTAAATTGAATCACACGGACGAGCGAACGGCAGCATTTTTAATAATGGAGAATCCATTTGGCCGCGTCGCGAATATATGTCTTGTTTGCCCGTCGAGTATTTTGCTTCGATATCGTTCGCTTTATTTCGCCAAAGGCGAAATCTCGCTCGTGTCTTCTTGCTTTTAAATAAATCACATTTTTCGCGATCGCGTCGAGACGTTTCAAGCGTTTCCAACGTCCGTACACACCCGTATGTGTTTGGACACTTACAGAAATTGATTTCAATATATTTTGTTTTCGACGTATCAAAGAACTTGAGCCGATCGCTCCGATTCATTTATCCTGTCAATCATTAGTGACTTTTTCGACGTGCAATTTGAATAAATTGGTCGCGAGGACGTTGCATTCGGAATAAAGAAGTAGCGGCTACGAACGTAAATCTCGTAGGAAACAACGCGTTGCACGTTTCCTGCGGATAAATTCGTCTTATCGACGAGATGCATTTATCCTCGTTTTCTTCGTATCAATCTGTTTGTAGCCCAGTTTCGATTCGCACATTTATCGTGAAATACGAATAGAAGCGAATGTCAAATCGTAGAGACCGCAAGATGTCTCGAGAAAGGACAAAGAAACAATGAGAAGTGGAACGAGTAATGCCGAATTTTATGGTAATTCCGCGGTAGACTCTTTCAAATTCTTCTTCTCTTATGCTTCTTTTACGAGCTTCGTGTCATGTATGTGTGATACATATGTAGGTGCATCGTATTTCATACAGTATAGTGGTATAGATGGTTTTTACGATTGGTCATATCGTCATTCGAAATTTTCTACTTTTTCTTCTTCCATTTGCTCGGTCGACCTTTCGCGATAAGAAGAGGACAGGAATCTCGGCTTTTTTATTTTCCTTCTCGTTCTTCTTTTGGTTTTACTATTGCGGCTTCTGGTACGCCTGCGACAAATAGAATGGCGGATGGCATTTTATACGAGAAGACGGAAGGCAACGAAGAAAAGGAACAAAGGAGCTCACGGTGGTTGAGTCTCGAATCGGTAGTAGAAACAGGCTTTAATGCTCAGTCAGTAGAAAAGGAGCGGCCCCTACCAGACGTCGCGTCGATCGGATAATTTCTACAAAGGGGATTTTACGGCGTATAATTCTTTCAGTCGTCTGACCAGATGGTAGCCAAAGGTAGCTCGTGAATTTCATTCTAAACGCACGCTGCATAATGATAGGTCTCCAATTAAAGCGGAAAAGTTACTACGAGACTCAGTGAAACGACTCGGTGTTTCGTCAGTCCGCTGACAGCTGAGCTTTTCGTACAGTCAATATTATTATCTATCGCGCGACAAACATTCCGGTATCTTTGAGTCTGTGGTAAAAATGGAACGAATGTTTGTCGAATTCTTGTTCTATTTTAAACGTCGTGAATGCGAGTGTCGCGTTCCAGCGAGCTTCTACTTAAACGTTGCTTTCAGCGAGAACAACGAGTTCGTGTTTGAGGTGAACGTGATAAAATAGGTCATTCTGTATTATTCATGAAGACGTTTCAGACGGCCGAGGTACTTGGAAACATTAACTGCTTGCTAATTAGGGGAACGCGCTGCGCCCACAACTATCGACGATGAGCTCGTAAGCCATTTCCATCTTCACGTACGCTCGCATTAGTTAACGAAGTTCCAACCGAGACTAAAGCAAACAGGATCCATTGTAAGTCGACGACGTGACGTTCTACGACGCGAGGCAACGACAAAAAGATCAACGATATTTCGCGTCGATGCGACGGCTTAGCTCTCTCTCCTTTCTGAAGAAGATCGAACTTCTCTTTCCACGTTGACTCCTCCCATAGCAATTAGTATGCGGACTAAACAATACCCAAGTCACTTGTCCTTTATCTTCTCTACTTTCCTCGGTCGGTCGGTATCGCTGATAATTAATTACCCACTTTAGGATAATCCTCCGGCGCACCTGCTAGGATTATTTCGCGGTCGTGTTCTCTTTCGCCTCTGCCGCTTTTCGGTTGTCTTGCCCCTTTCGCGAGCCACTACTCCTACTCGCACCAGAGACAATGGCTCGTCGCCAACAATGGCTTAGGCGGAGATAGAACCCCGGGAGAAGGTTAAGAGGTTCAATGGAAGGAACCGAGAGAGAAGTATTTATGTTATGTACTCGACAGATATATGTACACACATAGAAGGGATAGCATCGAGTAGGTGTGACTAGATGAAGCGTTTTATGAAGCGAAAAGCGGAAAGGACAGGAGCAAGTTTCGCTCTTAATTGACGACCGCTTCTAATTAAACTTACCACTGCAACGCGCACGCTTCGTCTCAAGTAGAACGATCAACGTCCATCTCCGTGCAAGCGTGGTGAAAGTAATTGCCATCGAAGACACCTGTTGTCGTGCTCAATTCGATGCATCACGTTCCTTATTGTTAAAACTTGCCAACGTTATTTCATCGGTTCAGGCTGGTCGTTGCCGAATAATTCAGAGGGAGCGAAGAAACGGCAATGGACGATGAAATTGCAGTAATCGACGTACAATTGCTACGCGTGGCCGGTGGTTCTGGACGTTAATCAAAGCGTGGTGTGAAAATAATGCGCATCAGGGACACCTGTCGGTCGGCTCCCCGACCGCTAGCCGGTCGTTTCGAAATCTCGACGTCATAAATCTGATTAGGTGACGCGTTTAGGGAGTGCCCTGCGTGTAATCGTCTGTGGAACGTCCAATCTCGTTGGCGTTTCCGCTGGTTTGCGAGGGAAATCGTTCTGTTCGCCGGTGGTGGGGGAAAATCGACGAAAATTCGCGCATGAAAACGGTTGAATTTCCTGTTTGTGGAGCGCGTCGTTTCTCGTGCTCGTTTCCGCCCGACGGTTTCAAATCGTGTCGTTGCTTCGCGTCGAATATGGCTAGGACGTAGCACGAGCTGGGAAACTCGATGGAATTTCCAGCAGATCTGTCTTGCGGTGTCGTTAAAAATTCCAAAGAAGGAGAGCACGGGGATATGCGCAAATCCCTGTGACCTCGGTTCCATGGCTGGAAACCACAGACTTCTCGAGTGATTCTTTTTACGAGCCACCAAGTTACTGTTAGTAGACCCCGGATACCTCATCAGTTCCTTTTATGGATCTCGCTTTGTTCGTAATTCCGTCGAAACCTCGAAAACGTAACCGCAAAACTCCGTGTCTGTTCGTTTAGTATCGATCCTTACTTTTTTCGTTTAATTTATTCTCTTAAGACGAAAGCACGCGTGGGGAATGTTTGGAAGAATAAAGAAGCATGAGTCGTAGAAAAACGAGCGAGTTCTCCGTGTGAAATCCCATTCGATAATATTCGTAGCCATACTATTCGCAATTCTTAGAGAAAGAAAAAGTTCTAATTTGGAATCGAAGTAAGTGCCGCGTGAATTCGCATTCTCGAAATCACAATGACGCGATATAATCCCACGGAACGCTGAGAATTTCACGGTTTCGAGTTGCGCGTACACCTCGTTCTTAGCAGATCTTACGTTCACGTTGGTCGACCACGGGCAGATCGGTAAACCGACGAAATTATATCGTTTCGATTTACTCGGAAGTCAGCTGGTATTTACGCGGAACGTTAGTTTCGATATAACGCGAAATCGAATTTTTCGCTTGTTGTGCTATTCGGTAGTTTAATACGGTAAGCAGTTTTCTGTGTTACTGCGTTATCAAAGCGGTTATCGGCGGGAATAAAAGAATGCTTTGCGGCATGCTCACGGCTGGTATTTCAGATTTAAGAAGGTCTGAGCGGCGCCGTGCGTCGACGGGGCTTACACGAACTTTTCAGACATTGTTATTGAGACGGCTAGTTGGAATTCTGCTCTCTCGTCGGACGCGGTGGTCGGGACCGTTATGCAACTTTGTGCTGCATAGCTACGGCCAGCTGCGGAGCAGCACCAGGATATTACCAGCTAGCACTTTCGGAATTGCAAGCCACCGACCAGGAAACGGGAAGCCTGCCGCTCGAACGATTCTTACTCGACGCCCCCACCCTTTATTTTTCCCCTCTTCAACTTTTATGGCTTTCCCCCGTGTCGGTTGCTCAACGAATACAAATCAGCGCCTTCTGTTCTTCGCGAATTATCGCCCTCTTGCCAATTTACCCTCTACATGTGGATTTTCTGACTTTTACATCACTCGCTGGCTAGGAAGTATTTTAATATAAAATATACAGGTGCAAGCCATACGAATCTTTTCAAGATATAATGCATACAATTAATTTCCATAAATAATGATACTAATGTTAATTGTAATTAATCGATGCTAATGTAAATTGTCTGAGACAACGATAGAAATACGTATTCGAACCCCAGAATCGAATACAACGATATGTAGTTTAGATGTAGAATTGGTTGATGACATATTCAGTTATTAAACTATTATTCTATAAAAAAAAAAAAAAAAAGAGTAACGTGACTTAACATGGTTTCTACCTGCGCTGTTCACGTGTAAAAATTATCAAACAACTTCTGCACGAACTTACCTCTATTCTGAAAGTCCAACCCTCGAGACTGAGCAGCTTAAGGGTGGTGTTCCTGGCGAGCGCGTGACACAGCAATCTGGAAGGATGATCGTCGAGGGCTAGTCGTGGACTGGCCAGATCTAAGAGCTGAAGACAAGGCGCTTCTGTCAATGCAAGAACCAATGGCATGACGTCCGCTGGTCTGGACGCACCGGCAGCCCTTAAAGCATCCAAATTGCGCGCCCTTCTGATGGTCTCCCCCAAGCAGCCCGCATCTAATCCGCCGAGCAAACACTTAGACACGTTCAAGGACCTCAGCTTGCAATTCGGTTCTCTGCGGAATTCGATAAATCATCGCCGATTAGTTGAATACTCGCGTAATTCTCGACTGGTCGACGTTGCTGTCGCTATTCAGTTTGCAATTCTATTTCAATAAATTAGTAGAGGGAAATTGATATTTGGAAAATGAAATTTTAACGAGCAAAATTTTAATGACAAGCGAAGGAATAGAGAAGAAGGCTGTAAGGAGAGTTGACAAAATGAATAAGAGGTTAAAAAGAGGCGGAGAAAATTGGTTACATAAAAAGGAAAGTGGGTCCTCAGTGTCCTTATGATGCAATTGGATTGGATTCAAGTTCTAACGAGGATTCACTCGGGGGTTAATAGTATCGGTAATTGGAAGGATCGTGAACTCTCTACGATAGGAGAAATGGCGAATTAGCATAGGAAAAGTGGACCAATAATACGAGGGAGGGCTAACAGGGGTTTCCATTACGACTGTGAGTTTGCCCATAACGGGACAAGAAATTAAACTCGAACGACGATACAAAATCGCAATCTCGCTTAAATCAGTGACCCACATTCCACGAATAATAATGTACGATCTACATTAACAAATAGTGCAGCATAATTTGCATGGAATTATAACAGAGTCTCTGTCATGTTGCCTGTTTCGATATAGAGCCACAAACCGGAGAAAGAACTGTGAAACTGAAGAAGGAGGATTTAATCAAAGCAACTGACAAGCTCAGTAATTACGCAAGATCGATGATTACACCGGTGTAACGGTTGGTGGGGGTGGGTCCCCTTTATTAATTGAACACAGATAGACTTTTAATTAAATCTCGCTCGCGCTGGCTGGACGGATGAAGAAAAAAAGAAAAAGATCGGCGAGGAAATTAAGATTGTTACAAAAATGGAGGTCTGAAGTAAATGCAATTACGGCCATAGGAAGCGAAATAACGCGGACCCGTCTGTGTTTAACGAGATCGATTCCGAGCAGCGTTGATTATTCGCCGGTACGCTTGTAAATTGAACAGTTCCCTGACAAATCAGATCATCCATTAACACGTGCTCGCAATTCTCCACGCAGATGTGCCTGACTAACCGATACGTCTCGTCACGTCGGATTTAATGCAATCGAGCTCACTAAAAGTTTCAGGCTCCGGCAATAACTTAATGAATCAGACTTATCGACCCACAACAGTTCCACAAGGGTTGTACAAGAATTCCATTGTTTCTAGAGCGGTTCTCTCCGTCAACGTTCACGGTAACTTTCGTCCAGAAGAAACTTTACCACGCGTAGCAAGGGACTGCGTATACCTGCGTTTAATAGGGACAATTGAAGGAGCTCGATCGTTTGGATCGGTCGGGATCGCGTCTGGATTTAATAGTATCCACTCCTCGGAGGATATTTACTCGGGCTATTAGCGTGGTGGCATGGCTTGGTAGCGGCGTGCACAGCTAATGGCGCGCCTTTAATGGTATCCGGCACAAGTAAATTGCAGCGAGTGGGCTGGACGTATCTATCGCAGGAAAAATATAGCTTGCGAGCTGGTACGTGCCGGTCGTGCTTTGAATCGCCATCGAGAATAAACATTTTATTCAGACCGCTCACGGCGGATAAGCTACTCGGCCAATAAAAGTGATACTTTAAATCAAAGCGTGTATCGACCACCGTTTTTCTCTCGATTTCAACCGCTCGGTATCGTTCTCTGCTAGGAAACCTCGCACTCTGCCGCGAGAATAAACGGCCGCCAGGTAAGCAATGGATCACGGGCTACGCGACGTATTTCGGATATCGCGCTTCCTCGTGCGATTGATTTTCCTTTTGAGCGTTCCGTGCAACGCTTAAAACACCTTTGTAACCGCGAACGTAAAAATACTTGGATAAATGAATGGACAATGGAACACAGTGGTTTCTAAACAGTTGAAAGAGCTGTTTCGGATATCAGCCTTTAGACCCAACGCGTGATTTTCCTTTTGAACGTTCCAGGTTCGAGACACACCTTTGTAATGAAAACAAGAACGAAGGTAAAAATATTTGGATAAATCGATGGAAAGCGGAACGCGATTTTTAAACGGTTGCACGGTCCGGAGAAACCCTTTACAAGTTAAAATGGAACACTCAGCGAATTACATTTACTCGAGTTTTCCAGTGATACGTTTTAACTGGATGAAATCGCGAGTCCTGTGGAAATTCGAAGCAACGTGAAATAGTCACAGAGGAATTTCTCTAAACGAATAAAGAAACAGCAGAGAGTGAATGTGCAAAGAAAGCAGGAATCGATAGGTACACTTAGCTATTGTAAGTCGTAAACAAGTTAATTGCAGCAAGCTAGAACTTGCAGTCTTCCTGTAGTTCCCTTTCAACTGCACTCAAAGAAGATTGTCCGAAGTTACGGCACGGGCCGCGTATACCTGAGCAATCCGGATGCTTAACAACATTAACTGCACCGCGTTTCGTGCCATACTTTTCCACTTTTGCCTTTTCTTCCTTCTACCAGAGTTCCCATCTAACTCGGTTACCGTCGAAAATTTCGATCGAGCGAAATATTTGATTTAAAGCATAAATTTGTAAAAGTTTTTAATCGATGTTTTTAATTCATCAACGGATTGTACATATTACCGCCGACTACATTCAACTGCTATGTGTTTCAAAATAGCTCTTTTTATTTATGTATGGTCGGATCGGACACTTTTAATTGCATCGCCAGCCGAGGCGAAACACTGTTTCTCTTTACCATCTGGATTCTTCGAGTAGCCTTTTGACTTGCTCGCGTTCCCGTGCGTTACAACGAATTGGAAACGTGGGTTGCGCACGCGAGTGGATTGCTTGGAACGCGTATGAATGGCTGGACGATGTTTTTAATTAAAAATACGAAGCGGCCCGTCAGACGCGAGTAAATTGGACTTAGCCGAGAAAAATATTTGCGAGATTATTTCTCCGTGCCAGTCTGACTCTTTGCCATTGAAAACGTGTTTCCGTTAAACCTTGCGACTCAGTGAGATACGCGGCTGGAAATGATCAAAGCGTCGTGCTGAGAAAATAGACCTAATATCATCGATAGAAACTGGCGCGAAATTTCTACGGAAATTCGAGGATGGACAAATTTCTCATTCGAACGAGTTTTAAGAGACTCGATAAAAATGTGAAACGTTGAAAGAGCGCGGAGGCGAGGCTACATTCCATGGCTGTTATGTGTTGTGTAAAAAGCCGATGAAACAAAGGGAAAGGACAAAGCAAAGGAACAGGGTGTAAGTTATTTTTCACGTTTCAGGGTTGACGCGTGGAGATTCGTTCGTAAACGGAGAAACAATGAACCTGAGGGCCGCGACGCAGCCGGTCGACTTCCGTTTCGCAGCGTGTTCCAACGCGCTATGTATCGCGCCGAAGCTCGCGCTCGTAAACGGATTCATAAAGGGCGCGAGAGTGTGCTTTCTTCCTGGCCACCTTTTCATCAACGGGCCACGGAACAAATGGTTCAGGCCACGGCCAATAGAGGAAAAGCACGAATGCCTGTCGTCGTTCCTTTTACGACGATTCTCGCACGACGTTTCTAGTTTCTACCTTGTTCCTCGTTTCGTACTTTCGTTTTATGGCCACCTTGAAATCTCAACAACGACACGCGTCAAATTAAAATGGATTCCAGCTGTTTTGTGTAATTGAACGTTCGAACCGTGTAATCCGTGTCTGTCGTCTCTCTCTCTTCCTCTCTCATTCGTATCTTTTTATATTTGAAAAAACCACTGAAAAAAGAAAATGAAATTACGAAATGAAATTCATAGGTGAATCCAAGCACGAGATTAAAAAGTATGTGGCTGTTCCCTGTGTGTAACACGGCGGTTTCCCGCTGGCGTGCTCGATATTTGAAAAATTTTCGGTATCCGGTTTATATAACGTTGCGCAAGGAAAACCGGCAGCCGCGAGATTATTCGACGCGGTTATACCGAGAATTCGCATGAAATTTCCCCTCGCAGCTGGGTCGTCCGAATTATGATGTGAAACGTGGATGAAAGAATTCCATTGCAGGCTGTGTAATGGAAATACAGAGGCTGAAAGGGGGATTTGTCGAGGTCACATGTGTCTGAACAATGAACGGTCTCCAGGTGACGCGCAGGTGAGACTTGAAATTAACACCCAGCACGACGAATGCTGCGGGCAGGTGACAGAATTTCATTCGAAAACTCTTTGGTGTCGATAAAACCCCATAGAATCTCCAGCAAGCGTAACACGCTAGACAACCTGTATACTGATGGATTGTTTGCTCTGGCAAATATTGTTTTTAGTTTCGAGATATGTTGGCGAAAATATAAAGCGACATTTATTCGAGAAATTTCGAGCGATATTTTCCGAAAGCTAAAGAGACGAGAGGTGGGAGGAACTTTCGCAATTTCAACGACCTTGCAAGAACGATGTTGACGCAATCTAACCCCGTCGCTCTTAAATTTCTCGCCTAACAATCGTCCATCCTGAAGGGGAGAGCACGCCCTTTGCGGAAACTTCCCAGCGGCAGTTCGTATAATTTCCTGAATGGCCACTCTCCTTCGTCTCTTTAATTTCCATAACTCATTTACCGGCTGCTCGAAAACCAAATCTCGAAAACTTTCCTCGAGGAACTCAGCGCAGTGGTTCGTACCACGGCCTACGAAGTTGCGAGACGTCTGGGGCCAACCCTAGCACTACCGGCGGTTTTTCGGTAAGTCGTAAATGAAAATTCTGGAGTTTGCAGTTTATTTCAATTTTCCTCTTGCGAGTATCAAACGTGAAGCAACATTCTCTCGCAATTAAATAACTTCCCCTTTTGCATACAGATTTATTCGACGAATCTCTAAATTTAATTAATCACTCCTCCGACATTTTCACCCTTTCCGAAACTTTAGATTAAACAGTTATATCAGAAACGTCTATCTTTTCTACAATTTTTTAATTTGCTATAATTAAAAGAACATTTTCTTTTGATCACCAGTACTTCCAAGTTTCCTCGACAACTACCCAAGTCCTTGTTCCTTTAATTAATTGGGAATTAGACCCTAAAACGTGCACCTATTAAATCACACAAGGATAGTCCTCACCTGATAGCGTTGAAGATCTCGTGGAAGCCAGTTCCTTGATGACTGCTGACGTCGCAGGTGGGTAACGGATGTAGCAGCGGTAAACGATGACAGAGCACGCTGTCGCTGTTCCTTTTGCTACTTCCGTTGCTGTCCCTGTCCCTGTCGTTCTGCGGCAACGGTCCGTTTCCGGTAGCGGGCGCAGGACCAAGGCCAAGCCCAAGAGGAAGTCTCGGCAGTGTAGCGGGTCTTGTCAAACTGCCATAGGCTGCCAACGCGCCTCGGGGCAGCGACGAGTAGCAACGGTTTAGGGGTAGCGTGCCAAGGGTGCTGGACGCGCATCCGCTGCTTCCAGAACCGGAGCCTGAACCTATGCAATCACATGGATCATCTTAACATGGATAGATCGCTGAGATAAGATCGATCGACGGTGCAAATGTTACAGGTGAAATTCAATTAGTAAATTCCAAGCGCCTTATCATGAGCGACCGTCTGGATAGCATTCGGTCACTCTACCCGTTCTCAGAAATATATGATAAGTACGACCAAAGTCTTTTCCCACTCCAACAAATAAAAAATATAAATACTCGTCCCAAAATCATCCAAGTGAGTCTGAATAAGTCCGAACCAGCCTGAATATCGTTGCGAACCGCAAATACTGTAAAGGGTTTACTATTTAATTATTGTATAAATTGAGTGGAAATAAAGAATTTTTTTCTTTTTTGTCACTTGTTGAATTTTTACGCGACACAAACTTGGTCGATCGCATTTTGAAAGAAGATATGTCAGGCCTAAGACGGGGTTAGTTGTAAGGTTGTCTAGGGTGTGTTCTAGGATGTAGGTTCCATATTTCGGAAGGAAACGATTGCAGGACGGTGTGGTGAAAATAAATGAGGGCTCTAGCGTGAATATTTGTTACACATAAACAACAAACTATGTCTGAGATTATACGTAGAAATAATATCTGCAAGCATTTCCAAGTTTGCTCGATAAGTACGATCTTCCGAGGAAGTTAATTTTAGGCTTCGAAAGGAAATAATTGTTGTGTTGTAAACGACAATTTAATATTGAAGTACTTTCAACGGTAGGGCAATAACGATGCTCGTCACGTGAAAACCATGGCTGGAAATCGCGACATGCTATGATTTGTACAAAGTGGCCGATGTTAAAGCAATTTGCAGATGAACAACGAGAAACACTTTATCCTGTAAGGAAGCTCGTAAGATTCCACAGGGCTGGATAAACCCTTCCGACGTCTGCATTAGACGACAGCCCTGGTAGCGGTGTCTTTAAAAGCGTTCAACCGAGTTTACTGGCAGTAAAGCTTGTGCCGCGTAGAATTAATATAAACGAAGTGTATAAGCGAGAAGGGAAACGTGGTCGGCTAGCACGTTGCCAGGCGGTTCGTAAAGCAAGCGACAGGCTCGGATCCGGACAGGAAGTGGTTACTAAGGGAACTCTATTAAGGGCCCTCCTCCTTCTCCGCATCGTGCTCCAACGCTCTGTAAGATAATGGCTTCAATGACGAACAATACGTCGCACGGTTGAACGCACTGTTAGATAAAACCGCGATGCGAGTGTGGCGCGAAGGCGAAAATTTACGGCAAGATTCCAAAACATGCGTTCCAGGATTTGTATCCTTTAAGAAGATTCGCCCTTTGCTCGTTCAATTTTATATTCGTGTATCTTTCTCGATGTTCGTTCGCGAACGCGTCATTACTGTAAATTGCGTAGAGCGTGCGGTTGGCAATAAAAATATTCCAGTTTACAAGCGGACTGACTCTTGTTTTACGACAGCCTCGTCTCCTCGCCAGTTTACCTGCTTCTCGTTGATCGTATTATCATGAATGCTAGAGAAACTTTATCGCGAAGAAGCTACGCAGCAGCTCGTGCTCAGAATGAAAAGTATAAAACATTTACGAGCTGGCTATAGGAGAACAATGTGTATTCCGGAAGAATTTATAAAGTCGACTGTACGCGACGAGCGGGTCGTGCGTGATAAAATTTTACGCGAGCTCGCATTCTTCGTGTTGCATTTTTAAACACCTCAAAGCGATGATAAATACCGCAGTGATCGCAGGCTCTTTTACTTTCGTCGTTTACGCGTTAGACGCGAACTACATGTAACCATAGCAAAAATTTGAATTAACATTAGGATGAAACATATGTCACAGGTGAAAGGAATGTTCTCCATGCACTCGACTTCACTACGATCCCTGGGAACGTTCAAACCCGCCAGGAACAAAGATGGGACGAATTTCAAGGGATAAAACCACGTCTGAGTCACAGATGCGATAATCTCATTATAACCGCGGGCATTTTCGAGAGCTGCTGGCCCGTGATAGCTTTAATTCGTTCCGGATTTGCAAGGAGTTACCAAACTCCTTTTCGGATGTGGTCTCATAGAGGCGTACGTGGCAGTCACGAATCACTGGAAATTCGGCGAGAAATCAGCCACCGATGAACTCTGCTTGGAATATTAATTCCTGTTCCGAACATCCACGTAGCGTGTTACCATGTCGTGACCTTTCGCCCTAAAACTTTTTCAGCGGTCCCTGTCGGTCGAAATTTGGTTCACCCTGGCGTGAGTTACGAAGGAAGGTTGTAGCGATATTTCCGTTGGCTTGAAGAGGCTCCTTTGGACGCGCGACGTGCGTCAGAGGAAAATGGAAAATGCCGCTTCGAGCCAGGAAATGAGACTCTCCGCTCGCCAACTTCTAGCTAGGAATTCCTGACTCTGTCTGCCCTCGTTACCCGGTCGTGTTCCGCGCAGGAACAATTAGCAACGACAGGGCCGGCGAGTAGCTCAAGGTAATAACCAACCGCGGAACGTCGATGGGATTCATTATTCTTTACGAGCTAGCGAGAGCGAGAGAGAGAGAGCGTTGTTTTAAAGCGTGATCATTCGTACGGTTCTTCGAGGCAGCTGGTATCGCGGCAGCTTTTAGAGCAGCAAAGTGTGCGTGGTATAGATACTCTCAAAACGTTAGTTTCTTCGTAATGGAAAATTAGTTGGAAGCTGAAAGTGTCAATAGTAGACACGGCGTTTAACCAGTCGTACAATATTCTACGTAATTTTCGTTCCTCTTGAAGCCACGTTCGACCCAGTGAGAATCGAAGCGTCGGTTTTTACAGAAGAAAGGGGAAAAATGCGAGACGATAGAAGATTTTTCGAATGGGTACGCGTTTAGGTGAAAGACATCTTTTTGCCTCTTGACGAATCGTTTTAACGCGACGACAATCGCGTCGGTCGTATCAGGCCTGGTGTTTTTATCGCGAGACTCGACGACGAATTTACTTTGGCTCGCCCGCCATGGTAACCCGCGCAAAAACCATTTCCCGTTCTAAAGCGTCGTAATGGCCGTTTCCATCGACCATGGCACATTGGATAGAAACGTTCTATCTCGTTCCAAACCGATTTAATTCCGCTTCGAATCTCCGAGGCGCGATCGAATCCGCTCGAATACTCATTTCTCCGAGTTCGTTTAACCCCCTCCTCACCCCGTAGAATTTGTTATTATTTCACGGAACGTGCGAGAGGAACCACGCTTTCTACTATTTCATTCTATACTCCTTTCCCTTTTTTAAATTTCGCTCCACTTTGTACAGGCTGTTTCAACATGCTTATTCTTCCGTCTTAGCTGGTCTTTTAAAAACTTCATCAAAAGTACGAGACTCTTGGAAAAGCCCACCTTCTATAGGATCCTCGTTATCGATGCACGAAGAAAAATAGACGATCCAGGATCCCGGAATGGGAACATTTGAATAATCGAACGCGAGGCAAAGAAACGACCGACCGCTCGGTTAAGTTTCACGTCGACCGCGTTTCCGCCGACTTTATTCAAAGCCCGCCGTGACTCCTCGGCTCCGCCGTCTCTGGTTACGCTCGAGACGCGTGCACAAGCAGCGGACACGTAAAACGCGGTCGCGTGTCCGCCGTGGATTAATTACGTGCAGTAACCCGTTGGAAACGCGTTGGTCACTCAGTGGAAACTACTTCGAGAAGCTGAGAAATTCTCGGATACCGAAACTTTACGTCGCAAGTGTTAACGTTAAAAATCGTGAAAAATCAGCTTCAGCCGCGTAGATTCTCGCGAGAAGAACTTGTGCACGTGTCGCGGCGCATATACCGTAACGATATAGTTACACGTTAGAATTAAATGCAAATCGGTACAGAGCTAGAGAGGAGGTTTTATTAGAAATACGAAAAAAGGCGTATCGGTGCAACGTTTTGTTTTCATATGATATCGCTCGATAAACGGAAAACGTTAATAACACGAAGTTTCTCCAAGATCAAGAAGTCGAGTATCGCGAGCAAACATCGAACGCGGGGATGTAAGTGTGCGTGATGCAAACGCCTCGGTGTTGTTCTTCGATGATGTCGAGGAGCCCGTTAATAGTTCCGACCGGTGCGCTTCAAGTTCTTCGAGTTACCAACTGTTTATAGTAGGTGGTAGCCTGGCTGGATCGATCGGGAATTTATTACAGGCAGGGGTTTTCGCGGTAAGGGTGCTTTATTAACCTTCGATATACCGCGTAGCAATCGAGCATTGTAAATTTATCCAGAGTAAACTGGTTTTCGATCTTTGCTTGTAAATTTCCTACGATCGCGATTGACACGAAGTTAAACGATCGTATGATGGAGCTTCAACTTTGAAGGCGATGGTTTGCCTGTCGTAGAGGAGGAGATTAAGCATCGCGATAAGAGACATCCGATTTCAAGTAGAGTAGCGTGCTTTTTGCACGCTGTTGGCCTTATTTCACTAAATAACCACTTAAGACAGATAATGGAGGCACACGCGCGTATTAAGGGCTTCCATTTGCTCGACGAAACTGGAGCTTGACCCATATTATCGAAGAACATTACGGGTTCTCGTTGCATCTAAATTCATTCGCGCTCGTGCCGCGCTGAACAAGCGCAACGGCAAAGAGAATAATAAACGGCCGGCAGCATCTTTTCCCTTCACCCATCCGACTGAATTTCATTCTTTTCCTCTTGGATTTCATTAAAGTCGAGAATAGTTCGCCAGCGTCACGAACAAACCAGGATAATTACGTAATTCGTTAAAAAGGACAAAGAGAAGGAGGAAAAATAATACGCGGAGACAAAGCGCACCGATTCTACGGAGCGTGAGCGTCCGAAACATTTCGCGTTCGGTATCGATCGTACGCGTACGTGCATCTCTTGTTTCCTCGCGGCTTGGCGAGTTCTCAAACCTGGAAATAATCATTATCGGTACGCGCTACTTACGTTGACCCAAATGTCAATCGACGACAACGAAGAGATTCATTCAATTCCCCCGGCCGATGAGCTTGCTCTGCGATGCAATTTCGTAGCGCGACAGCTCGTACTCCGAACGTGCAATCTACGTTTCATATTCTCCGGCAGCGAACCGGTTATACCGTCGGACGTAAACCGTTTTCCATACTGCGCGTTTCCCGTCTACCTTTTAAACTTAGTCGAACGAGACTTCCCTAATTACGTTCAGACGAAAAAGTCTGCTCGCTACTGTTAGTATCGGAAGATCGGGCCGAGCTCGAGAATCGTGGATCGATGCTGTAGCCAATCGTATAAAGGAAACGAACAGTCTGTGATGGCTACAGGGACCATGGTAGTTGTAACGATACAGGAATGCTTTGATGCTTTGTCTCGGTGCACGAAGTACGCTGACCTACAAATCAAATTTCGATTACTCTTTGAACAAGTTTCGGGAATCAATCGCATTTCGACTCGTTCAGCGATCTAAAAAGTGGCTTTTATACAAATAAATGTATTCCTCTCGTAATCATAGTAATCCTCTTACTTCCTAGATACTTTGAATTTGTTAAAATATTTATTTCCATATAAATAAAATTTACGATTCGTTCAAATAAAATCGTGTATTTATTTAAATAAAAATAATAATGAAACATCGTTTTCTGTTTATATCTCTTCCATCGATACATGTGGCAATGCTTTACATTTTTTATTTGTTTCTCCTAGATGAAAAATTTACCAAACATGTTCTCTGTATTTTTTTGTTTTTTTTTTTTTTCGTTCTCTTCATGCGCTTTACAATAATTTTGTCCACACTAATGGCTCTTTATTCCCGTATATAAAGTAAAGAAATGATTAATAATAATATTTCCATCGAAGAAATATTTCTACATATACGTGAAAAGCTGAAGCGAGCTCGTTCGTTCGTTCACGTGGTTATATCGTTTTTCTCGTTGCTTGCTATCGGCAGCTGAATCCAGCCGGGCAACCAGAAGCGGATTGATTAGAATCCCGTAACGGGAGCAAATAGGCGTGTTCAGCTGCGGGGCAGGCTTTATTGAGATCCGAGTGCCTGAAGAGAGATTGGAGGCCGCGTCGTGTAGACGTTCGCGCCGACGATACGCTCGCAGCTAGAGGAAAGGAAAACTGCGAGATTGTTGATACCGCGGATACCTAAGTGCAATTTTGAACGGAGGATACAGACAGAAATCTCGACAGGAACGAGGTTAATCGGGTCTAGAATCATAGTGAAAACGATCCAAGAGATAGATAGCTGATAAACCTGGTTGATATCGCGATGTTGAAATTGCAACCTGGAATTGTTCACTGTGATTCGCTGGTGGAAAATAATATTCGAACGTATTGTGACCTCACGCTGAGTTACACAACAGAGATTGGATTTTCATAATTATCTCTGGACTCGGAGAATAGAGTTACAGCGTATCATTTACCGAAGGTTTCTAATAGATATATATATATGATTATCGAAGATCGATGGGCTTTTGTAAAGGGATCCGAATGGGCAGATAGTCGTCGTATGAAAATCAAAATTGCATTACAGCAACATGCAGCGTATAACGTGTTTAGTTTTCCATGGGTTATTCTTTACATGTTTCTCTATCGTGTAACGAGAATTCGTTGAACATTCGTCGAAAATAATATTGCACGGGGTACCCTTTCGGGAATCCGCTTGGCGCAAGTAAAATAGGGAACCGTCGAAAAACAACGTCGCTTAGCGAACCGTCTTCAGTTGTTTCTCGTGCCCCGCGTATTTTCCCTTTCGCCGGTTTTCTGTATCGTTCTCGAATCATCCGAAAGGAAACTTGAAAGGAAAGAGAAAGGAAAAGGGTAGAATCGACGAGTTCTCTGGAGAAACCGTCGAGCCGAAAGATTTGATTTGTCTACGACTCGGTTCATAGACACGGCGCCGTCGCCTCGAGAAAGATTGCTTTCGGGTCGACCTCGAAGCGGAAACGGAATCTTGAGGGACTGCTTTCAACCAGTCAGAAGTAAACTCGATCTTCCTGTTATTCGTTTAAAGAAAATAGGGAATGATCGAAGTTCCGAGTGTCCTCGAATTGTCGATAAAAAATTCCCCCGACAGTTCGAGCTATACCGGGAAAATATCCTTTACAATACAAACTCGACGAGAGCGGGACGAGCTTGGCAATTTGCAATGCACCGATTCAAGATCTACGGCCAGAAGAAACACAGCTACTTTAAACTCCAGCAATACCTTGAGTAGATCGATCGGCAATTTCGAGAAATCTCGTTTCTCCCTAGGGCAAACGAGGACAGGGTGCTTCTGGGATGCTCGTTCGCGCCGAGAACTCGCCCCAGGTGTTTGTAATTGCCGGAGCTGCGAAGGAGCAACAACATGGTAACTGGAAGCCGCGTATACATGCCAGCGTGTTTGCCGACACCGGTCGCGACGATAACATCAACCGCGAGACGACCGTTTGTCGGAGGCAACCAGACGAGATAGGTGCTGGGGATAGTTCGAGAGACGAGAAATGGGCTCGTGAAAGCAGAGAACACGATTGTTCCAGGGTAAATGTTTGTTTTATACGCTTATTGCGGTATTGTGTACGTTGGGAAATTTTAGATAGAAGCGAATCACTGACAATGATCGAGTTTCTCAAAATAGCTGTTTCCCGTTATTTCAGTCCTGTTGCGATTCTAATCTCATTCTCGTTTCGTAGATCACCAAGACTTTTAACATTTTAAGGAATACCTTGCACGCAAATTTAAGAGATTTGTTAGCGATAAAAAAGCTACATCTAAAATGATTTAAAGGACGCAGCAGGGTTGAAATGCGAGATGCAAAAAAAAAAACATAATTAATAATATTTGTGAAACGGCGGACGAGGAAAATGAAATCTTGTGATCGTGAACGATTCACAAAGCTCTAAGAAGAAGTGTATTACTGTTTCGTGAAATCCTCTGGCCCTGTTCTTTACAATGAGATCTCGCGACAATGCAGTGAGAAATGTTGGGACGGGTCGCGATTTTAAAGGCGTCTGCGAAGTACTATCGTTAAGGGTATTCATGCATGCGCGCAAAGAGAGAAAGACGAAGCAGCGGAGCGAGTGTGACGGAGGGATCGAAGATAAGGGGGTGAGGGTGGCAGCGAGAGAAAGACATTAAGAGGCTGTTAAGAGGGAAGGTTTGGACAGGGTGTAACAAAGGGCCAGAGAGGGTCTGGTCGGAGATGATTAATACGTTATTTGCGAGAGGAAATTCACTTGGAAAGTGTCGTTTGCACGGAGCTCCGTGTATAAACCGGCCTCGAGGACGACCGTTCATCTTCCTCGAGAGAAGACGAAGGGTTGTTATTATTCCTAGGAAAACGGGCCAGCGATTCGACGCTCGTTCAAACTGCCTCCGATTTTTTTCCTTCTCGTTTCTGCAAACAAACGACCGCGATCTAATCGAAGGAGGATTCGGTGAAACGATCACGATCCGATCGTAAAGTCTACTCCATCACAATTGAAGGTTTACACGAGATTCGACGATTTACCGTAAGCCTGTTCCTAATCGACCCTCGATCGTTCAACTTCCCACTGATAATGTCCTTTCTCTTTGCTTTGTCTTCAAGAATACTCATTATTCTGTCGTTCTAATCGAATTGCAGATTACCAATCTCTAGAGAATCTCTATATCTTACATAATTCTTTGCGATTCCACTCGTGTTGTTTGCAAAAGAATCTGCCGGAATGGGGTAAGCGAGATCGATCGTCCGGATCACAGAGAGTTAAATAAGAGAACAAAACTAATTCCAACGCAAATTGGAATACTCGTTGTATTCGTTATCCGGGACAAATCTCCGTATAAGAAAACTCAGTTCGCTTTACAAATCGAAGGAACATCCTGGTGGACGATCCTTATGATTCCACGTATCCACGCTCGGTAACTTGGGCAAATGGTATGGTATAAAGTTGGAAAGGACTGAAGTTTCGTTCTCCGGCTTTATGGAAAACGCCACGGGAACTTTCGCGGTCCGATTTGCCCACTGCGGGTCGGAAACTGCTCTAATTCCAACTTTCTAATTCCGGCACCATAGCCGGTTAATGGCGTTCGTGGACAGTTCGTCGTCGGTTTACGTACTGCGGGCTTTCTACGGTTTTATCTCTCCATCTTTACGAGTCGTAAACAAAGTTCCCATGATTACTCCACTCTAAAATTATTGCAGTTTAATTGTTTATAATTTAACAATTCTTTTACACAACGGTATAAGCGAGTGAAACGAACTTGTCTAGTGAACCGAAAGTAACAATGTGCATGGTTGACTTTCAAAGACCGCTTTTCTTTTACGATCAACGGGAATCAACGGGTATTTCGATTTTCTTATGAAGAATATGTTACAAATACCGTAAATTCTATATTCTAGAATCTAAAACGAATAAATCGTTCGGTAATCGATATTATCTAAATTAGAGAATGAAAAATTATTCTACCAATAGTCGACTAATTATCAGTTCTTAATTTGGTCCATGACTATAGGTTCGCAGCTTCCCGTTTGGTACCTCTAATTCGATACCACGCTGTATTGGCTTCTGTCTAAGTGCATGCGGATCGCAATAAATCTGGATGCAGCGTGCCAGCGCTATCATGCAGATTGGTTTTAATGGCGGCCGATAGTGAAGCGCGTTTAACGAAGTGATGCGTATCAAAATTTAAAATAGCGATTTCCAGCGCCTTTTTCCTCGTGATCAAAGAGATATGGACGAATCGGTTTATCAAACACAAGCACGTCGGACGTTACGAACTGTTCGGGCCGCGCGATCATTAATTCGGGTCGCCTTAAGCCCCGAGACTTCGTTGAGCTTACGCTCGTTGATTGAGTGACCAATGAACCGTACTCCGTCAACTTCCTAAGCTTCCAACCCGTTGATCAGCCCAGTCCGGAAATCCATCGCATCGATGTACGCGCGAGTGTTCGCCGATACGATGACCCATGGGAATTCTTCTACGATTTCGTTCGATTTTTTGACGCACGAATGCTTTCCTAGGTACGTGCGCGAGCTCCTCGATAGACGAAAAATAATAGCCACGAATAACGATGCACCGTAACGGAACTATTATTAAAAGCTCGGCCAAATCCGTATATCAGAGGAGGACGCAGCTCGGCAACGATTTCTTTTTTATTATTTGAAGTTTCGTTGAGCCGGATACGATCCTTTCAGTTGGCTGAAGCTTGTGTAAACGGAGCGTCGTCGAATGTCGGAAATTAAAAGAGACAGAAATGAAACTCGTGTATTCCAAATAAATAAGCGTTGCTGGTATTTCTAGAATTTTTCAATTTACGATCCAGCCAAGCAGCGTTGGATGAAAACATAAAAAGAAAGAATCAGAACGTAAAGTAAACAAGAAGAAGAAGAAGAAGAAGAAGAAAGAAAGGAAATAAGAACAGGAAATCAAAGAATGTGAATGAAAAAAAAAAAAAAAAATGAATAACGGCATAGTTTTACCCATACTGATTCCAGAGCTGGAAGGATCCTCGTTCTTGGCTCCCCAGCTGCCAGCCAAATTCAACGCCAGCAAAGGCCTCTCCTTAAGCAGCTCGGCGACCGAGGCCAACCCTTCGCAGCCACAGCCTAAATGGGGCAAGTGCAGCGCTTGTACTTGAACGCAGCCACGAAGAGCATCGCAGACCCGGGACACTTGCTCGCCGGACAGATTCATGTCGAGGACCAGCCGTGCCAGGCTGGCTGACGCGTGACTCAGTCCACGGCAAAGGGCGTTCACCACGCACTCCAATCTGGAACACAGTCGATCGATGCCTCTGTTCGTTACAAACGCCTAAATCGTTCGTTTAAAGCCGTTGACCATAGGACGGTACACGGAAATTGGCCCCGAATCATTGGACATTTGGTTTAACCCGATTGCATGGCTCTGTTTGACCCGAGATCATTCTCATTTACTCGCGGACGTGGAAGCGTAGATTCGAACGGGACGAGTAGGTTTAAAGGGATTAAACAACCGCGTTACGGTTACTTGGTTTTGGAACACGATGGTAATCGACGAAGCATGTTGATGGTTCTTGGTTTTCCCGCGGCCACTTTCACCGTCTTATTCGCGAAAAACGTCGAGAACGCGCCACTGTGGCACGAGTTAAGGAAGCGTTGCAGTTTTCCTGCTAACGTTTCGCAAGCATTGCAGTTTCCTTCATCAGTGGCTGCTTGACATACTGCTACCAATACGGGCGACTGCAGTGTTTGCGAAATGTCAGCAAAGAAGCCGAAAATATGATCGTCGAAAGCGAGCGCTCCAGTTTTCTCAATTAAAATTCAACAAATTCCGTCGAATTTCTATGAAAAACAATTTTTTTTACAACGGTACCTATACCTTTCGTAAGTTGTTAGCTGTTCGTAATTCTCGGGCGCAAACTTATGTAAATTTGCTCGAGTGGTGAAGTCGGCCGATAAAGGCGGCAACAGTGAATAGATTTATGCGCGTGTAGTATTCGCCACTTCTGTCTATTCGCTATTATTTCAAGAGGTTGGGACGCGTACGTGTGCAACAGTTATGCAAAGCCTGGCCACGGTTACTTCCCCTCGGAGAATTGCAAACGAGTCTGGATTTCCTTCGGCATTACATGCTAGTCGGTAAGCTCGGTTAGGATTCTTACTGAGACCGATAAGCGATAATACGATCGAGACGACGTTTATGTATCAGAAAGAAATTTTTATGCAGCGTTGCGCGCTCCATTCGCGGAACAGTCGAAACGATGGTGGAAAATAAACGAACTGGATCGCTATAAATAACGTGACAGTCTTCGTTTACATATTCATGAACATTATTTGGCAAACAAAGCGACGCCTTCAATTACACGATATTCCTGGAATTAAAATAAAGTGGTCTGTGTTTTCCAAGTTAATTAAAATATCCAAGCCCGTTATTGTTCCGAGCCGATGTGATTTTATTCAACGATCAAACAAATCCGCGAATCGCGCGACGCGTGTCCTATATTAAAATACATAAAAAAAAAAAGTAAAAAATAAACCGTGCAAACGATGAACAGGCATACTTCCGATGACCTCGTTTCTATCGTTAACAATTCACACTCTCGCGAAATATCTCTACGCTTAATTTACTAACTCGAACTACCACCGCTGTATTCGTAGGTAGAGAGCGCGTCTGACCAATCGTGTCTGCTATCACTCGCAGCCACTGATCGCTCGAAATATTCCGACAGCTGTCATTCATTCTCGCTACAGATAGCTTAGTTAATCTCGGTCGAGATTTTACGAAACACGGTCTCTTCGTCAACGTCAGCCAAATCGTGATCGTCGACTTTTCAGCAGCCTATCGACGGTTATATTCCTTATACGATTTTCTTGATGAGGATTTCTTCAGAGTTTAGAAAGCGTTCTTCTCTTAACAGCCCATTCAGTCTCGTTCAGACTGAACTCGCCCTGGAGGATTCGTATTATTTACACATTGCGTTAACGGGGCTTGTAACGTGCTATCCACCAAAGAGGAAGATCGTGTCTGCGTGGGCAGAAAATTTATCGTCTTAATGTAACTTGTCTATTTGATCGATCGAATTCTTCGAATAACTTCAACGAGGTTTTCGATAAACGAAACGATACAGAAAACGATCAAAGAATTTTACCCATGAATATTAATTCCTCGAACAGCCAGGACTTTCGGCAAGTTTGAAAACTCGTAGAATTCCATCCGCTATCGAGAAGATCGGCTACCGTTTTTCTAATGCTTTCTAGGTTCAATTGGATCAGACGAACGAGTGCAGGAACAGCGTAGAATTCTCTAGAAACATCGAGAACGAAATTGCAGAGCAATCGAGAGAGCAGAACAAACCGTAAAGTACATTGCGCCCTCTTTCATGTCGCGACTCGTGTTTCTTTTTCCGGACGATTCCTTTTCTGCTGCAAGTCTCCGGGTATTTCTTCCATCCATCGATCGAAATCGGCGTTCTTTGCGGCGCGTTTGCCTGCTAGCGAGATTCTGACCGAATATAGAGTACCTTTACTCGATATCATATTGAGCAGAGCGGTTCCGGCGGAAAAGAATAGAGCGAAGGCAAACGAACGGGTGGAAAAAGCGAGAAAAACATTGACGATGCGCAACAATGAGTTTGTCGGGTCGAGAATGTTCCGCCTCCGGGCAAATAGCGGTTAAACGATGCCCTCGTGCACTTCGTCGCGAGTTTCAAGAATTTTTCTTCGGTATTGGTCCGGTTTAGACGACGCGGAGAGGAAGGCAAGTAATAAAGAACGCGACGGCGCGGAGAACACGTCAAAATTGGAAACAGCAATGAGCTCGGGGTAGAAGGGATGGCAGGAAGGTTGAAGGGTAAACCAAGTACGGAGAAGACTTTGTTTAGGAGTAGTCAGAGAAATTGTACGAGAGAGGGAGAACAGACGCAGGATTGAGCAGGGGAAGAGGTTGGGAACCAGATTAAGAGACCTCGCAATTTGATTGTAGTCTGGAAATTGTAGCCAAGTTTTTCCTAAACGGATAGCGTCAAAGCGTTTCGCCGTGGAAATCCCGCTGCGAGAAAAATTATGAATCGTCATCTTGAGGCAAATTCTTTCGAAAAGCTTTCGGAAAGTTTCAAAGCGCTGCGACAAAGGCAAAAGGAACAGAAGGAAGCGCCAAGGGGCCAGCTAGTGGAGTAGAGCCTCTTTTGCTCACGGAACTCGTAGAAATATAGACTTTGAAAGAGATAGAGACAAGACTGGAACCGCGAACGAGAAGGGGACGAGAGACGAAAAGAAGTTGAAGAAAGGAGGTTCGAAGGCAAGGAAAGTAGATAGAGTCGCTAGAGAGCGAAGAAACGCGAGAAAAGGAGAAATATAGAGAACTGGTCCGGCGTTGGACTATGAAAACCATCGTGCCGCGTCCTCCTTAATTTTTCGCCACGGGTCACGAAGCCGCGCTCCTTCATGATCCTCGAACAATCTCCCCGAAAAGAAGGAAAAAGATCTCGAAGCCTCTCTCCTCTATTCTTGCCGCGTCATATTGTTCCGCCACTTTTTCGACTTTTTCTCCGCCACGACTTTATGCAGCCTCTCTCGACGACCGCTCATTGTTACCCCGCTCTTCTTGTCACATTTGGGGGAGTGCGTTTGCTCGCGGGCTCGCGATCGTCGTGCTTTGAATATCGAATATCGGCCTTTTCGCCTCGGGGCCACGCATGAAAAACATCTCTGCTTCGGTGAAGAAGATCCTCGAGTTTCGTTGGTCCGAAGTTATTTGCGGGAGGACGTGTTAGAGAATTGAAATTTTCCCAAGAGTTACTCTTTGGAATAAAAATCTTGCTCGTCTTGCAGTAGCTGCGACGCTCAGTGCGCATCTGCGTCAAATTTATGCCTCGAGTTTCTCAGGTTTCAACGGTTTCACTTTATAGAGAGACGACAAAAAGCGAAAACAATTTTACGCAGCTGGATTCCAATAGGCAGATTCGACGGATATTCGAGAATTATTGTTACGGTCGAACGTAATTCTGCAGCGCTTCCATCTCTTTCCACCGTGTAGTTTCTGTTCTTTTGCTTGCAAACATGCTAGAAAGCAGAGCATCTGACACGGCCAATGTAAACGTACGCGCGCACACACGAGCAACCAGAGCGGTTATGCAAATGGAGACTCGAAGCATCACCACCCTTCGCGTATATTCGTACTTTGCTCGCTGGGTAAACACGCGCTTTTTCCCACCCTCCGATCTCCACGCTCCGAGCGAGGGTAAACGTCTTCTTTGCTATCATACGGAGCGAAGTAAACTTTTTAATTTACTTTCTGACCTTTGCGCCGTACGACCACGATCGATGAAAGAAATTTTGCAGAAACGATTCTGACGACCTTTCACGATCAAGCACGTACATCAATCCTCCGTCGTCTATAGGATGTTCTCTGAAACTGTTAGGTATCGCACGTGCAAGGATATCGATGAAGATCCATAAAAGCATCCGAGTGTGCTTATAAAATGTGTAAAACCTCTTTCACAAATCTCTATAACGAAGGTGGTATCTTGGAACTTCTTTTCGCGCCGAAGATGAGTAGGCGTTCGTTATTAATAGCTCTAAATATTTCTCAGTCTGCCTTAGAAAACTGCTTGCACCCGACGAGACAGCTTCTCGCTCCGAGTTAAAAACTGATCTATTTGTTCGTCTATGTACACGTACTTTCCTCGGGGAAACTTTTTTAATCCACTTTCCGATATTGCTCGACGTTCGCGCAAACGGGCCGACGGTTTTTTCGCTGTCGGCTTAACAAATACTCCGGTACGGTTACCCTTCGGCAACTTTCCGCGTGGTAACCTTCCTACGTTTCGCGTGCGTCTTCTTAAACCGTCTTTGAACTCGCGCAGCTTTAGAAAAGCTTCGTCTTTTGATTTTCAAACGTCTGAACAATCGCTAAACTCTCGCCGCGAAGACGGACACGTTGAGCACGTCCTGCGATTGTCATACATTTTGCAAGAAAATCGTACAGGGAGAAAATTAGAGAAATTTCTAACGGGAAATTAGACAGAGACTCACCTATCGTGCGCTGCTTCCTCCAGACAAGTTATAACCAACTCAAAGTCGTTCAGCTTCTTCTTACTCAGGACGCTCTTCAAGTGTCCGGCCAACTTTTGCGCTTCATCCGCGGGGAACTCTTGGCCGAGAAGCGACGTGATTCTCACGAGCTTGACACTCTCATTTCCAGCTAGGGCTTCGAAAAAGTCGTCCAGGTATCTAGGATCGGAGCCTCTTTCCACTTGGAACACCACCTCGAGGGCCTCGAGGGTGCAAGCCGGGCTCTCAAGGATTCTCGCCCACCCTTCGAGTTCCAAAGGCGAAGTGTGGACCAGCGGCGCTGGAGGTCTCTCGTTGGGCGCGGGACCAAATCCCGGGCCTGCACCGACCAATCTACACACGGCGGAAATGTTTCCATCCGAGGCACCGGCTGCTTTCAGCAACGAGAAGACTGCTCTGGGTGGCACCTCCAGCGGACACAATTGGTTTAATATTAAATGCGTCTTGGGTCCCAGTAGACCAGCCAAATGGCTGATGATTCCTGATGGCAATCCCTCCAACTCCCTTCGAAGAATATTGGCGTATTGAGCTACTGAGGTTAAGTAGTAAGCTGCCAGGAATTCGGCTACGGCCATGTGAATCGGTGTGTACAGGTCTGGTTTTCGTCGTTGTCCGAAAATCAATCCTTTGGTCAGGAATCCCAGTCTGGTAACTTCTATACCTCCACCTCTAGCTCTGAGTTCAGCCTCGGTATAGCAGCACCTGCCCTCCCTGAGCGCAGCCAAAGACACTTTTCCAAAATCCTCCAGTCGTTTTCTGCAATGACCAGGAATTTCCTCGTTGTAAGGTACCGGTGGATCGAGGCTCCTCTTCACGATACACTTGACGGCTGCTTGAACCAGCGCGCTGGTTTCCGTTGGTAAACTTCCAGAGTCCTGAGAAACGAGAGAGCAAGCTTTAAGCGTCGACATTTTTACGAGCTCTCGGAGCTCTTGTGCTGCGTCGAATACGCAGACAACGCGAGACCGTTTTTATGGCGCCCGGTAACGAATCGGATCGGTCGTTCAACTACTTGTTCACGATTTTTCCGTGAACTTTAAACGTCCCCTTCACCGCTCTATGACTATCCTATCTTTTTTTCGCCAACTTTATTCTGTTTCCTTTACCTGGTAGAGACAGCAGAGCATAATCCAGCCGAGAGGATGCTGACCAAGCTGCTTGACGGCCTGTGGTTGTACGTTCAGCGCTTCGAGGAACTCGCAAGCCTTCTCTGCGATGTCGTTGTGAATGAAATACGCCACGCAGAGCCTCTCGACGTGGGGCCACTCAAGTCCAGCCAGATGGATCCTCCTTTGAACTAGCGGCGACAGTACACTGGAGTTGCTGGGCGAGCAAGTGACCAGGATCCTCGCGTCGGGGAACAAACGTCCCTCGAGAAGGTCTATAGCATCGCCTAGGGACGCTCTGCCCCCTACACACTCGTCGTATCCGTCAAGGATAAATAGCACACGATCCTCCATTAAATGCAGCGTGCGCCATACTTGCGCGACCGCGTCGCCGATGGCTGCTGTCCTTGGGAATAATTCCCGAGCCAAGTAATTGAGCACAGGACTGCCTCGAAGTTCACGGAGGGGGACGATGAACGCCAGAGCCGGACTATCGCCTTGTATCGCCCACTGGTGAAGAAGGCGGAGGCAAAGGGTCGTTCTTCCGCTTCCGGGGCCTCCTTCAATGGCCACGCGGCGGGGCGCTTCTGATACCGTGCCATCGCTCAACTAAAACAGTGGATACAATTAATCGATCGATTATCCGTATATTTCTGTCTTGACAAAATTCATTTGCTATTTTCCCTACATCCGACTAAGATTCAGTTAGGTTTGATACTGCGCGACCACTTAATCGAGACGTAGATGACGCTCGATCGAGTACCGATACCAATTTGACAAAATTCGTTTCTTCTGGATGTAATGGACGCAAGAAATTGCATTTCTATCGGGTTCCTGTTACAACGGTCGAATAGAATTGTATTTGACTTGCATCTGCTAAATGATAGATGTGGTTGAAGTTAGCAAAATTACAGATAGACGCGGTTCTGATTGAGAGAAACGGTCGATCCATCGAATAGGATTAGTGGTTCACGCGAGAGGTTCCAACTTCTAATTGGTAACCAGTTGGAAGTGGGGAAACCGAGGAGTATCCGAGAAACTGGTCACGAAGTTGCTAACTTTTCTTCTTACCACTGGTCCGCTTATCTATCCTCGGCGTACGAACTTCCGGTATACAAACTGTTCGTGATTCGTCGTGCCTTTCATTTCGTTCTCTTTAACTTCTATCTCGAACAGAGATAAAAGGCAAACTTATCTGCCTGTGAGACTGATCTTCGGCTAAGTCTTCGACGATCACCAAGCTTCCATCCCCTTTTTTCCAGACACCTCGATGACGTTAACGAGACTTGGAGATTTTCAACTGCCACGTGGCACGATGTCCGACACGAATCGATAAAATGGAAAAGCAAATTTCCCATATAACGATGGAACTATTCTCTGCACGGCCTAGAAACGGATTTAATCAGCGTCTGACAAAATTGTTTTTCGCGCAGCGCTTTGTGCACGCGGCCATTGTTCCGGGGATGCGCGTGCCATGGCAATAAAGGGAGAAAGTCGTTTGTTCCGTAATGCCGTAACAATTGCTAGTCTGCCGATCGATCACGCGATGAGCTACCCTTTGTAGGGCAGGAACTTGCTTACGGGACCGATTATCAGAGGACAGAATCGCGTGCTTCGAGTTCCATCATCGTTCATCGACTATCGATTAGAAATCTCTCCCGATTGTTTACCGATCTGACTCGATCGTTCATCACTGTTTACGAGCTCGTTAACCCTGCTATTTGTGTTGTATTAAACCGTATCATTGTCACGTAATGTACTTGAAAGTTGTACGGAATAGTTTGGAAAAGTAGACAATATATCAATTTCACAAAAGACAGAGAGATAGTTGCGAAAAGGTTTTGCATTATGGTTTAGTGCCACGCCCTCGTTATCGGTGAACGTCATCCCAGCTTGTCCTAGATTATAAAGGGCTCTATGATCATGGTACCCTGCTATGTAGCTCCTTCACCGCAGGAGGCTGTCGGCCCGAGCTATTATCCCGTGATTCTAGTCCCTTTACGGTCTGTTGCTTGAATCTTCTCATCCCCTTCGAAGTAGATCATACGATCTGCTGTATATTATTATTTGATGCCTCTCTCGTTTCAACGGATACTATATCCCCGAGGCTGGCTGTATTCTAATGCTCGCTTCAGCTGTTCAGTTTGAACGGGTGGCTAGGTCTACCCTGTGATTTCATCGAGCCTTCCACTTCTACTATTTCAGCAGAACGGTGTTCGACCGTAGCCTCCTTATCTCTACGGTCTTTATAGTCTCTCAGACCTCCCGTAGCCTGTTATTGCGAGTCCTCCATTGCCGAGGGTTTTGGGATTCTTGACTTGCCGTGCTTTATTGACCGGCTATTTCCATCAACGCCAGTGAACCTCGTGATTTCAGCTCGTCTAATCTGTTTATTTAGCCAGCTTCAGTATAGTTTGCCGCTTCTAATCGAGATAGTGTTGCATTCACTGATACTATAGCTCCGTTAGATCTTGTATTTTGTGCTTTGGATGTGACCATAGTTGGTAAACAAACAAATTCGAATTACAAACAAGACCACTTGCAACGTAGACGGACCGCTGAAGAATGTAAATAAACAAATATCGAATTTCGATCCAGACGAAACAAAGTACTAGGTTGTTTGCTCTGGTACTTTCGCTGTAATGTACAATCGTTCGCACGAACTATAATTTTCTAAAATTACTGGGATACTTTTTCAACTACATCGTATTTTCAATGCATTTCGAACTTAGAGTTTTCCGTTATTGTTCTATACCTAGTCAATAAAATTAGAAGTTACGCTAAAATCATGGCCAAAAGGATACACTGAATAGCAAATCTGTTATTTTGTCGTACGTGTTTCGCTCGTTCTTTACGATCGCGTGTCCGTAAATAAGCGTCGAGATGGTCTAGCAACAGTACTCTTCACTTGTACGAGCAAAAAGGAGGCAACAGATGAAAGACGAAGGGAACAATATCTTCGTTTTACTGTTCCGAACGCGAGTCCCGGATGAAGAAGCTATTGGCGCGAATAGGCGTGTTTAGAGACGTCCGTGGCAAGCATCGAGACAAAGAAATTACTTCCAGCTGGCCGGATCGGAGAGCGTTCGTCGCTGCGCTTGTCTCGGGCGCCCGGGAAAATGGAAATAATATTCCGACAGACGAACGTTGAGGGCTGGAACGTCGGTGATTCGGAAAGACGTTCTTCAAGACGGCGCTTCGCGACGTAAACGCGCTCATTATGGCGCCGTGCATTCTTTGCACGCGGGCACGCGATAAATTCTACGCTTTAGTGGAATTTATCGACCCAATAATTCTTCCCTTTCATTGCTTACAGCAATGCTGACTCGATAAATTGAACTGAAGATTCTAAATCGGAAAAAGGAAGAATTCGATTCTCGTTAACTAAACGATTAGTCTTCAGCTTTTAATTTCGTTTCATTTCTTTCTGCGTTTTTATACCGTGCTGTATTGAAGTAAAGAAAGAAACTCGCTGAACAGGGTCAGAAGAGCTTTAAAAGCTTGTCCCTTCAACGATCCGTTTGTTCTCCCTGGCACGTTTGTCGACTGCACGGCACGAATTCGTTCGTGTTTGGAGGGTATATCGGGCTTGCACAACCTTGACGTGGCCATGTGTCTGCCGTCACAGTCTGTTCTCGCGTTCTCGCGATACCGAGCCTCGAATGGCACGGTTACGAGGCTCATTTTTCCACGTGCACGTTTCCAGGTGACGTGGCGCATTGTTTGCGTTTCCTGGCTCCGTTACACGCTCGCGTTATCGACCTCTTCAACGTCGGATGCTGCGAAACGACACACAGAACTGTTTGTGAAAAGAGTAATTTCATCGTCAGAATGATCTATCGAGGCCGGGGTCGCGACGCTTTTCGTCTCGAATAGCTTACATCTTCTTCGCGAATTTTTTTCCTTTGACATTCTTGCAGTAGCATTTTCGTTCGATGCCTCTATCGGTACGATATAATGCGCGGTATTTACACAATAACAGTGAACGAGAAAGTAGAAGATTTATCACACCGAGGTATTACAGGCCGAAGTGAAACTTGAAAAATCGAGAGCTACGTCTTTGAAGAACACGTGTCTCTATGTACCTGCAGCGTAACAACTTGCTTAATTACAGATCGGTTCATACCCGAAGATTCTAACAATTCTGTAACACGAAATTGCGAAAGCTTCGAATCTCTGATTAGCCAAGACGGTTACATTTATTAATTGCGACGCCTGATGAACGAAGCGAGCGTAATACACCTGCTCTCTCCTATCATATCCAGCTAGTTTTCTTCTCAATCCTGCGAAACAGCCGATCAATACCGTCTATTATCCGTACGTCGAACGAAACTGCCATTCTGAAAACAGATCATAAAATAGTCGCACGTGTCCCATTTAGACCTCACGTTTTTCCAGCCACGCAGGTCGGCTCTCCGAAAGATCGAAACAGATAGAGCGACACTGAGATCTTTCGGTTCCACTCGAATACGTACATATATCCGCAAGATAAGGAGATTCCGAGGCGGACGGATACATTGTGGCTTCGATAAATCTTTGGTTCGCGGTGCTGCCGGCAGATACTGCCGGTATTAAGGCCGGGAAGATTGAGATGTTAAGCGGATGGCTGAGTCGGTCGCCTCCGCTATTTCCACGTTGGATACGTTCTCGTGCCGTGTGTACAAGTTTCCTTGTAAATTGACAGGCTGGCTCCGGTGATCGATGCTTCGGCTGTCGTTCACGCCTACGACCGTGCCGCTTTGATTGCAGTTTGCCGAAAGCCCAAGGGGCCTTGTCGAAACGCCTGCAGGCGGAGACGTTGTATCGATTGAATTAAATATGGTGGAACAGTTTCGCTACTCTGAGAGTCTCGAGGTTTAACTCAAGTTGATTTAGCAGGAATGACGTTTAAAAGAAATTCGAGTTTTTCGTCCTAGAAATTATTTTGTTTGATTGAACGAAGCTCGCGTAGGATGAGATCGAAGTACAGGCGAAATTAAAATGGTCCATTGAGATCGAAGCTCGATTACCGAGCGTCCTTCGAGGCACAAAAGTAGGCGGTGTTCGCGTGCTTTGTCAGAAGTTGTCAGCGTCGTCTGGTTAAAAAGCCTTTCGAGAAATGTTAACGAAGCGAAGCTTGGCCATCTTATCGAGCCACGACAGAACAATGCCTCGTTACGCCAGAACCGGACGAGTGATCGCGCGCTTCTTCACGATTTTGTTCGCCGCATTTTCGAGGCGCGATTAAAACCTTCTTTATTCGAGAACCGAAGGAGCTATGCCTCTGCGACGATACTCTCGACTTGATTCGACTTCATGTTATTATCGGAAACGACATCGGAAAGAGTTCGAGTGGGCCACCGTCTTCGAGTGGGCCACCGTCGTCGGCTGTTCAACTCCTTTCGAGGACGTTTCACCTTATTCTCTCTCACCCAGTTGGGAAACGCTTCTCGACCCTTCCAACTTGCAAGAAACGAGATTGTCTAATTTCTCCTTTCAGGCGGTTTCTTTAGTTGCGTTGAAAATCTCGGTTCGGGAATATTTCTTCCTCGATCTCACGCGAGCTTCCACTCTCTCTCTCTCTCTCTCTCTCTCTCTCTCTTGAAAATCCTTTTTATCATCTCCGTCTGCACTTGTCCGAGGAAAGCACTTTTTGCGCGGTAGGAATGTCCGAGATTCTTCTCTAATTGCCAGTCCTTTGCCCGTTTCACGATCAACGTTTACTCTGCCCTAGATTGCTCCGTCAAACACACAGTTTATTTTCTATCGATGTCTCGATAATATCTCGATGTTTCACTGCAGTACAATTACCTTCTCCATCGGATACTTGACTTCTAAATTCCGTGCAGAAGGGATTTTCGATGGTACGAGACAGGAACGAAGGCTCTTTGTTCGATTGTTCAAGAATTCCCTTGATCAGCAGGTGAAACGTATCGAAACTTCCTACGTGAAACGACGGCTTTGCCCGGAGAGAATTCATCTTTCATGGTAACAAACATCGACAGACATAGCACGGCGGTTCCCAGTCAATTCACGATGGTTCGTCGAAAATCCAGAAGGACGGCTCTCCTTCTGTTTCATCCTCTTCTTAGAGCGATTTAACCCGACTCCATCGCTTCGCTCCATCTTCCTCCGTTTTGTTTTTAGACGCAATCCGTGTCGCTCGCTCGAGACGGACGCTAGAATGCAACATCGACTTGGATATCAGTGCCGGACCCGTGAACGAAGGAACTCGAAAAGAAACGGATTTCCTGGATCGGAGTAAAACGTGGAAATACGACTAGAGATAATTTTACAACGTTTGTCCTTTTTTCCTTTAATACCTATTTTGTCTGCCGTGTCGAAGTTAAAGAAACGATTTTAATTTCTTTGATTTTTTGATCTTAAACGCAGACTAAATGACAGAGTAAGAGGAAAAACAACGGAGTGGAAGTTTGCCGCGATTCGTCAAGGAAATTCGACAACGTGAAACTTAGACAGCGAGGGATGCGGATAGGTAACTTGGCTTTCACATATCGCGAAGTTACCGCGGAAAGTTTTAGCGTTCGACGGAGAAAATCGTGGTTGCATCGCCGGCTGTCCGTGTAACTTGACTTTCGCAATTACGTAGTCGATATCATGCAAATGTACAGCGGGCGGCGGTGCTACCCTGTCGAATACGATTGACGTAGAATGTCATCGTCTCTGCATTCGGAAAACTTGCTCGCAACTCTACAAAAATGATATAGCCTCGCCGTGGCATTTATACATTCCCTTGTTTCGAATACTTGATTTGAATTTTATTTAAATTTCCGAGCATCCCCAGCGAGAAAAAGATTAAAAAGTTAGAATCGCGCGGGAGGACGAACCGAGGTAGATAATTCAAGTTCTACGCGTTACAACGACAAACTTGCAGGATTCTTCTTATCAGAAATTTCCTCCCAAGGGATTCCTTTGCTTCCTGTTTCCCCTTCCCGAACGTCCATCGCGGTAGAGTCCGCGAGAAGTTTTACGACCGACGTCAACAACCGGTACGTCGCGTCACCAGAGACGAAGTAGTTTCCGCGGGATGATTTATAGCACTCACCCTAACCGGGGCGAAGATCTGGTCGGGCTTGATGTTCTCGAGCCTGTGCTCCTGCTCGCCTTTGTGCAGCAGCTGCAGGTGCGGTTGAAAGTGCGCCGGACAAAGGGTGCCAAGTGGAAGAGGCGACGCCCATGCCGGCAAATGGGGTGGATCACGAGTGCCTAGCTCCCTGTAGAAGGACTTCAGGAATCTGCAAGTACCAAGTTCGCTGTGTTTAACCGGCCGACCACGTGGAGGAACGCCACTCCACGAATTTGCTTAATTCCGCAAGCATCACTGGCTAATGGAATGTTGGCACAACGCCGATGACCGTTTCGCGTCGCTGTTGCATCGAATACAAACCAAATATGGTCGAATGTGATTCTTGAATTACATCGATCCACCGAAGGGATTGGAAGATGTTGATTTTGGTTGAATCGAAAGGGATTTCAAGCGTATCGTCTAACTATGAAGAAAAACAGTCTCTTGAATAAATGCGAAACTTCGTAGTATCGTTTTTTACTTTAAACGATAAGCAGTAACTGTCTTCCATCTAAAGTTAGTATACGCGTGCTTATAGAGAGGAGTTGGAAAATTCAGGAAAGATTAACACGCTTCGGCTTAGCCTCGACGGGGTTTTATCATTTTATCGATTTGCAAGCCAAACCAGGGATAAGAAGCCGTCTGGCAGACTCATTTAATTCTACTTTAAACTCCTGGCCGACGACAAACTGCTTTCGAAAGCTGCCGCGCGTTCTTCTTGCTCAACTTTTTACAGCGTCCCACTAAAATTCCAATTAATTCGAGTTACGAGGCGGGACGCGGCGTTACAGTGGATCGCTTATCGGGTGACTGGTTAATTTCCCAGGCGACGAAACCGTAGTCTCGCTAAGTGGCAACTTCGCGTTGAATGATGCATTCGTTGTACCCAGGTAAGATTGATGATCTCACGCGGAGCCCATAGCAGGCTGATCAAGCGTGGAGAAAGGATTGGACAAGGATAGGGACGGGGATAGGGTTTTACTGCTTCCGGACGATTTCCCCGACAGGAACAGTCTGCAATTTTATGGGCTCGCCCTGCTGGGACGCAGGTGGCCCCGTTCAATGACGATTACCTTCTTATTTATATTATTACCTATCCGTTTTATTGTTTGCGAGCATTGTAAATTCTGTTTCGATCGGAGTTACGATTTAAAAATTGCACTTCATTTACATCCGATTATAGTTCTCCTTATATTCCATTCATTTACTTACTTATGAATCAACTGGAATAAATAAGAAACAAATATTCCACCCCATTAGTGTATCCCAAGGATATGGAACATCTCGCAGAATATCCTTACAGGGTCCAGCAGGCAGTGGTGAAATAAACATTTTTCACGTCTCATTGGCCAGCAGAAGGTTAAACGATAGCGGTGTCTCTGGGGAAAAAGAAAAAGGAGAAGAAAAAGCGAACTGACCTTAACAGTCTTCCCAGGGGATCCCTTTCCGGGGACGGCGGACCTCCGATTCCACTTCCGGCGCCGAGTCTTCGCGAGGACGCACGTGCGCTCGATATGTATGCAGCCGGTGCAGGGGGCGGGCTGCAGGGTGGACAACAAACAGGGCTGCTACCCCCTGGGGTCGAGAGGGTATAACTCCTCTCCAATTCCTGAAACAAAAGAAGAGAAAAGCCGCTTTAGTAGGTCCCTCCGACTGCTCGCCCCTTTTTGTCCTAGCTGCCAGTGTCGTTTCAATATGGTGCCGTTTTATCACGCGTTTCTATTGCCTGCTACGCGCCGCAGAAACCATCGGTTCTGCGGACTATCCCGGATAAATAAATGTCGTTGGAAATTTATCTCCCCTGGCGTCAATTTTTCCTTCTTTTTTACGAGCCTTTCTTGGCGAGTAAGGTCGAAGGTGTCTGGTTATCGTTGCTAGATTAAAGAGGACGTATAGCGTTCGTTATTGGAAATATCAGGAAGCAGCAAGGGTCAAGGGTGAGCGAAATTTCCCTCTCGAAAGCGGAAGACTAATGGCAGAAGCTTGCGAGCAAGCCCGAGCCAACACGTGGCTCATCGACGCTGACCGAACGCAATCGATTATCCAACTGCTGAATCATCGCTGGTGAAAGCGCCACGATTAACGATTTCAAGCATCGATTATTGTTAACAAACTAACAACCGCACAGGATGTGACGTTTTGTCGGATAAGATTGGATAAATCGAGCCGAAGAGCCGATGGAATCTCTGAATATAAATTACCGAATATATTATATTTCCAGTTATACGAAATTGTTCAACTGTTCTTTGTGAATCAAAGAAAATGTAAAGGAGCGTCATGTATAAGTGTTTCGATAAAAGTGCTACACAGTTTTATTGAGAAACGAATTCATTAGGTGGAGTGGGAACGAACGATAATCGTCGGTGTGTCCTGCGGCATACGAGTACGTTGCCGCGTTCTTTATCCGGAACGGTTTTGTTCCCGAGAGAAGTCGAGAAATCGTGCGGTCACGTCGGCGATCAACGTGAGAGTAAAAAAGAGCTTACGGTTAGCGATAGTGGCCGCCTTTCAATCGTAACGCTTCTCGTCGGCTACGTGACCGAAGATAAGTTGATCAGAACGGAGGAAAATCGAGAACGACGACCGACGTCCGTTTCGCTTTTTCCCGTTGCGGCTTTTATCCGGAGACCAATTTTCTTCTCGCACCGCAAAGACACGCTGTAACGCGCATTCCACCCCGTCGATTTTCCCCTTTCTTTCATCGCGCCTTCTTTCGTCTTTCTTTCTTTTCTTGCCCGGACCTACTTCTATCGATATCGATTGGTAAACGCTCCTCGAAGAACGAACCACAAGGACAAAGTACAAGACAGATCCATCATCCAATTTGTTTTTTGTCCCATGTCACCAGATCACCCTCTCTCTCTTTCTCTCTATTTCAGAACAACTTTCGATCTCGCCGATTTTTACTATAGAATAAGGTTACAACACGCATTTATCTCTTTATTTATTTACTTAGGTGTTCTACATAATATTAATAATAGTTGGATGCGTTCCATACTACTAATTCTAGAATTATATAAACAATTCTAAATTGTCTAATGTTCCAATTATGATATTAACTGATATAGTAATTTCAAACAGATACACAGTCTTTATTCTATCGTTCTCAAAAGAAACGTAAAGTTCTAATCATCGAGACAAATACGCGAGTTGCGAATCGCCAGACGTGTTTCCTTGATGTACAACGCGATGTTATCATTTTTTCCGAGGACGCGCGTACAAAAAGCGAGTAGCAGGATGAACCAACATGCAAGAGAGGAGTAAAAAGTGTATGATCAAACAGCCGAATAACTCTAGAAGATGCGCGTAGGACTATAGGAGCGCGTATGCATTTGTTTGCCCAAAGAGAAGTCGAACGACGAAACGATAAAAAAAGGACGACTTATCGAATCAGCGCATAGAATGTGTTCGTCTGCTCGAATGGAACAGGGTCGACGCGGTTTAACTGTTTCGTCGCTGGTCTGGTTCGATCATGGACTACTTTTCTGCCAGCTTGAACGAAGATATGGCACGCGGCCGTTTCGCAGGTACCGATAAAAATGCGCATTGAGAGGGTCGCGAATCACCGGCGCAACTTTCGGGTCAAGCCCAAGCACCAGGATGCAATTACGGAGATAACGAACTGCATTCACGGCGTTTCTATTAAAAAACTGTAAAGACTTTTAATTAAATGCACGCGAAAACGGAAGCTCGGTCGCAGCGTTGACGTTTATTCCTGCGTACAATTTTAACGAGTATTGCAGTATAGTGAAAACAATTAAAGTTGAATATTCTATTCAGATTAGATTTGCTCGATTATCCTCGAATCGAGGCTGATCAACGTTGATCGACGCCGTTTGGAAAGACTGCGCTAGCACGGGCTCGATAATTAAACCCTTTAATCGCATTATTCTTGGTTATTAATCCCGTTCAGTGTGGTAGCTTTCTATAACGACTTCCGTCGAGCCGCAACGTTGATCGATCAAACTAAATAATGGAGCTTTGTGGGATCTTTCCTCTGCAGTTTCCAACAGATCGGATAATACGCTGGACGAATTTAATCCGTAAAAATCAGTCTGCTATTTCTTTGTATTCTCTCGAGCTTTTTAATACAAGAAAAACACGGGTCACTGGAAGGATAAAATTTCAAGCGAGGTATTTTTGTTCCACTACGTAAATGTTTCCACTAGGTTCTTTGATTATCGGTTTGCAAGTCGATTGTCCCTTTCGCCGATTCACCGAGCCACACAGGGAGATCGAACGATGTTCCGACTGTGTGTCGACTATTGCCTTCTCCTCGACTTTTTGTCGCATCTGCCGCAGAGCCGCAACTCGTCCCAAGCGGTTCGCTTCCTCCTGACCTCGATATCCCGCAGACTTTTCCTTTCAGACTTATCTCGAAAGCTCAGTTTATTCCAGGACCGTGAATAATCCTGTGGAACTCGGCAACAACGTGAAAAATTGCGCTCCCCTTATTTACTTTACATCCCACGCTTGATCCGCGGCTCCTTCCTTGCTACGGAAATTCCATTAACTTTCCGACCTTCAGCTAGGATCTTTGAAACGCCCCACGTATCGCTCGTCATCGAGAATTCCCTGGCAAAAATTCCCCTTTTTCACGCTGGTTTCTCGTCTTTGCGAGTAAATATCGGCCGACTCGCGGAACGTCATTGGCAGATAACACACGGCTTGTTCCAGAACAATGGCTCGAAAACTGTCTCGGCTGGAAGCTCCGCGACGCAGTCAGAACAGGCGAATGGTAAGAGACGACGGGGTGAAGATCTTCGAGAAAGCCAGCGGCATTAATTCGAGGTAATTTCTGCTGCAGACGACAAAGGGCTTCCGTGCGTTCGCCGAAGACGCGCGTCGCGTTGGTTGGGCGCGGACAAAGGGTTTCCCTTCGAGGATTACGGGAATCACGCGTCTTCGTGCTTGTTAACGGTATACCTTATACGGAGTGCTATACGTCGCAGGTAACTGCGGGGCAAATACGTCATTACGACGCTTCGGTCTCGAACGATGCCGCAGGAGAAACGCCGAGTGTTTCTGATGGAGCGCCCTCGATTGTCTTTGCCGGGGGACTTGCAGCAATTTACAATTAAAGTCGCGCCCGGGAAAACCGTTTCACTGCAACGTTCAACCATCTTTCAGTATCGAGAAACTCGGTCCTGATGCTTGATGAATCTTCGAGCTTGGTGTTTCACGTACGTTCGCGAAACACGGGGGATTGACTCTACAGAGAAAATGTTGTTTGTGGCGTATCCTTTTAATGTTTTGTAATATCCTGTTGTATAATACAAATTTACAAGTATCGATCGTCATGATTACGCGTTGCTACCGATAAGTTCACGTTCAAACGATACTTTCGACGCGAGACTCGACGTTTAACGTTACGGTTTGGAAAGAAATTGCAGCAATTTCGGGAAGGTTTAAAATTGTCTGATATTTTACGGAGCCATCGGTGTAAATTGAATGAAGGCATCGGCTTCGCCGAAGGTTGGCTCGTCCATTCGCCCCGAGGGTGTATTAAGAGCTTTCTTCGCGGGGTTGCGAGCACGATCGCTTCGGGGAACGATTAAATCCTGGTCAGACTACGATGTCCCACCGTGTTTCGTGGATTAATTAATTTACGAGGAAGCCGAGTGTTCCAATAAAATTTAGGCAAACTTGAGTACGCTTGTATTAACTTTGACATCTCTAAAGTAAATAGTTACGTTACACAGAGTTCCTGATGTTATTTCGCGTTAGCCAGGGCAAACGTTGGTCAAGAGGTTACATCGCAAAATGGAAATTTTCTAAAGTCACGTTCGCCAAGTCGTGAATTTCGCTTATTTTACAAAATTGTTCCGCTTAAACGTTCGAATACGATTACAGGTGAAAATCGTTGTGTAAAATCCTTTTAGCAGATTTTGGAAAATCTATAGATTCACGTGCGAGGCGACTTTCCTTGTTTGAAGAATGATTTTGGAATCGTCATTAATAACAGGCGTCTGCCGGTTGTTAATTTTTCATTTCCGGCTGGCAGGGGTTCCGGTCAAATAATAGCGTGCTTCGTGCCAGCTATTTCGTTCGTTGTCGACGCTCGGAAAATTGAATTACAAGTGTAATTGTAATTTCAGTTGGTAATCGTGTTGAATGATTCGAAATCGCCACGCGATTCCACGCGGATGAAATAAAGATCGCAGCCGGGTAATTAACAGCACTTTGAATGCGATCGATGCGACGAAATACCGACGATTAATCATCCTGAACAATTTAATATTCAATCCGACAGTACGTAATACTCGCTAAAAATTGCCTACCACGACAGACGAGTCCTCTTCAGGGGATTACGACGCGTATTAAGCTATAAACGTTGCTTCAAATATCCACTTCATAAACCCTTCTTTGCTAATGACAGTATGAAAACGGTTATTACCTACGGTGGTAAAATTGCCAGTTTATTCGACCGAAAATTAAAGCTCTGTGCGTCTATTCGCCGTGCCATTTATCTACTAAACCAAACCGCCCTTGTTTATCTATACCACTCCACTTTGCCGAGAATTACGTTCATCGAATCAACGATATACCGCATCGTTCCGGTATAGTTAAGTAATTAACCATTTTCCGGGAATACATTTTACGTGTGGAACAAAAGATGATCTTGTTGCAAGGAGGAGAACAATGTGGTTTTGCGAAGCAGACACAATGCTGCGAGGAAAATTATGGCGATGTACTATAGCATGAATCACCTATTAAAATCGTCGAGGATGGTAACAAAAGGGTAGTGGCGGGCAAGGGGAATCCAAGGGGGTTGAAATCGATGGATGAGCGCGTCAAGGGAACACGACGATCCGATCCCGAGGAATCTCTCTCCTCCTACGTGTTAAAGTTCCATCACCGGCGGAAGTTAATTTAATCCTGATCCAATTAAACCGGATATAACGCTAAGCCTGTTGGTGGGTGCAGTTGGCCGCGTGCAGTTAACGTGCCGATGCTGGCCGTGCCAGTTAACCACTGCGTAAATTGGAAATTGGCCTCGCCGTCCAATAAATATCGGATTAGCCAATAAATCGGACGGAAAACGACGATGCGTTATATCGTCGGGGTACAACGGGGGAGAAAAGGGATGAATCGACGTCGGTGCCGTTTCTGCGCGATGGGGGACCAATTTCATCTCCGAATTTCGCGCGTTGAATCGCGCGGTTTTAGCTTCCCTGATTTTAATAGGTCATCTGCTCTAGCAATATTGTCAGGCGATTGGCAACGGTAGAATTTTGCATAACACGTTTTCCAGCGTCAGACATTTGTGTAACGTGACGAAAAAATTGCATGAATATCCATAAAACTGTTTCAGACGGAATTTGTGTACGGTACTATAATAGAATATTCAGGCTTATCAACAGAACGGACAACTGACTCTTTAAATATTTAATACGAGTCTGTTTCAAACATCACCGCCACAGTCGCAATGCTCGAGTATCGTTGCGCTGCTAATGAAATTTCAAGACGCGTGTATACGATAATATAATAGAACGTAAGATATAGACAAAAATTTTCTACGATTGTTTGAGTGCTTTTACCGAGTTATTTTATTCTCTGGCGTTGTACGAGATTCCATTGTATTCGGAGACGAGCGTAAAATGTTACGTATATGAAATTACGATTGAGAAAATCGAGTTTGGAGTAACCTACTTTCGAAAGGAAACTCGCAAGAAGCATAGTATATAAATATTGCGATAAGAAGGTGCGAGAATCTGACGTGCTTCATAAAATTCCTTTTTCAATGGTTCCTGGATACCAGGCCGCGAACTCACAGATTTACAGACCGATAGAAAAAAGCAGCTCGATACGCGGACTATTTATTATCTACGACGTTAGCATCGATTCTTTCGGCACGAAGGGGCAAGCGGGTCGCGTAACCCACTTCCGGGATTTAAAGTATTTTTCAGAACGAATCTCGATTTACGCCGGGTCGTATCAGACTCGATTTATACAGCTAAGCGTCGAGCAGCCCTTGGTTATGGCAACGTTACGCAAAATTCGCGTGGATACGGCTACATCGGGAATATACCAGTCTGAAAGTTCTCTTCGAGCTTTATAAAGTTACTTATGAAGTAAGTTGTGTTTTTACGAGGGCAACACGCCGCGACAACATTTGCTGCACGTAACCCTTGTGCCAGACGTGCTACGTGCTCATTTTCTGTAAATGCACGTTGCCGAGTGTTTAAACAAACGTCGTTAGCTTTAATTGCACACTCGAGATCAGTTTCTCAGTGATTGTCAATTACGGAGCTGATTAATTCTTCTTAATAGTTTCTTGCATCCAATTTCTGTCGTATTTTCGAATATTACATCGTTATAAATGTTGCAAATAAGTATTCAGACTACAGCGGTTTACAAAAGTATTTGGACATTTACCATAGAAATTATGTACACTGTGTGTGTCGTATAAAACATTTTGAACTTTCTTCGCGCTGTAACAAGTCATTTTCCGCATTTGTTAGAATTTAATCTTAAAGTTAAGATAAATAATCTGTGGAAGACACGATGTTTATGTTAAAATAATATTCAGTGATATTTATTAAACAGAACTACAGAACCAAATGTATATAAGCGAGTGATATAATAAACAACGTATTCAAGAATTGTTGATTGTTGTTACTCTCAGACTAGACCTAGGTAGTGACCCATGATCCCTTAAATATTTTGAACCCCACTCTCTATACAGTAATGAGTATGACCTGTGTAAGTATCCCGTTCAAATGCCTGTGTGGGTGTCTGTGTAAGAGTATTGTGCCTATGCGTGTAATATCGTCGTATTCCAACAGTATTGAGTCTGACTTCATCTGAGTCTAATGAGTCACGACTATATGGATGAAGTTTGAAACCAATCTGCAAGCGCTAAAGATGGTTCACAAGGTGAATAATAATTGACTTTTGAGTTTAAACGCTTTTGCGGTCCCTATGAAGTATACATTTGCACTAAATATCATGTAACTTGTATAGAAATTGTAATATCTGTTTCAAACTTCACCAAAACGTCCATGACAACCGGGTCTCGTTACAGTGTAAAATGTAATTTGAAAATGTTTCGCATAGCACACGTAATATATTCATAAACGATTATATATTCATAAAAGTTTCTAGTAGTTCTCGAATACTTTCACGAGCTACTGTATGCGTTTCCAAAACGAATGCCATTCTTTTTGCTAACAGTCTCTCGTAGTAAAATTCCTTGTTCGACAGTCGATCGATGGGCCTGGGATGTCTTTGTCGTCGGGTCTCGCGAACTGTTTTTCGAGCGCGAGCTTTCGTTCTGACGCATCTCTGCTCGCGTTCCTTCTCCATTCGTCAAACTGCACGTATGCACAGGTGATACGTGTATTCGTGTACGTTGGCAAGCAACTGGCGGATACGTGTATGTGATTTAGAAACACTGGTATTTATGCACTGTCGAGACATTGAGCTGGCCAAGCTGCGAGCCATCCGAAAGAAACGGCATTTTTCAACGTCGCGGAAACAAATGAGCCGCGATACAGGCCCACCCACGTTCCCTATACTCGAACTGGTCGTGCAAGCACGAAAAACACGACCCTCCGCTTCGCGATCAACGCTAACTTCGCACTAACGCGTTATTGACTGCGAAACGAGAATCGATTGCCTCTAATTTGTTTCCATTCGTCGAATAAATTCCACCGTAGGAAAGAGATTAAGCTTATATTATTAGAAATTTTATCAAAAATTTCGCAACAAACGAATCACAAATTACTCGTACGTGTAGTAAACATTTTAGAAACGAACTTATTCGTTTAAATTTAGTCGAAATTTACAAACAATGAATCATTTTATTGTCGCATTCGATGTAAAATCATCAGATCATAAATAGATCTATTGTAACCTGTAACTTGTTAATTCATTAATATTATTAATTAGTAAATTATACAAACCTACAAACCTACAAACTACATCCAACAAATAGAACGTTGAAACTGCCTAAACGATAGAGTATCTCCATCACACGCAATCCAAATTGCCTCTAAATTTTGACAAATATCACGGATAAGGGACGAAAGTCTCTGAAAAATTGCTGATATCCTTAATAGTATAAGTAGTCGAATGAAGGGAAAAATAGCGACTCTTCCGTAGGTTTTATCGCGAGCGTAACAATCGTGTTACACACGAACGTAACTGCTAGCGTCGTTTACTTGTAACCGAATCCCTGTGCATTCCTCGATTCACGAGCCATTCGGTTGGCTCACATAATTTCGTAGCAGCTGAGCACGCGGTCGTAAATATCGTTTAAAACGCCGCGGGAATCTATTCCTTTATCGGAAATTGGGACAAAGTCGTTGAAATAATTTTTCAGCGTAAGATACATCGCCGTTCCACTGATAAAATTCTCCCACATCTTTTCGAATTAAATATCCTCCGCGGTGGAGATTCATCGTAGTGTCCTTGGTACACGTCGTTGTTAATAGAAAATGCAAGAGGAACCGGATATCTTGGAATCAAAGAAACAACGACAGAGATTGCTTCTTCCTTCGTTTCTCGAGGAGCAAGTGGGAAGGGAACGGAGAGATGGCGAGGATGGCAGGAAAAAGGAGTAATTAAAGAAAGATCGCAGTTGAAATTATTACAGGACAATTCGATTAAGCGGCAACTCCTCCGTACTCGGAGATGGAGTCTTCGAAATTAGCGTTAACGAGTACGACAATAAGACGATTTTAATTATATCGGAGAAAGGGTTGGGAGACGACGACGTTCTCTTCGATTTCTCGCGATCAAGTGGTAGAGATAATAAAGTATCGTCCTTCCCTTCCTCGGGTTTTCTTTCTCCCATGAATTGTTCCAAGATTTACTGACGCGATTCTTTCTTCTGGCGCAGCCTCGGTCTTTAATGAAGATCCGCTTTTCGCGCCGTCGGCGAAGGAACAGAGATTACGCGGAAAACGTGCGGGATATTAATCGAGAATCGGACGCGAACAAACGATCGCAATTACGTGAACATCGTGGAGCAAAGGCCGATAAGATCGCGGGCAACCAGTTCGGTCGTTATTCGTCGAAAAAAGTCGAAGGAACCAGAGGTCGATACTTGGAGCCACGGTTCGTACGCTTTCTCAAGGTATAAAGGAATTCTCGGTTTGCTTCCTTTCGATTAAATCACGCTGGAGCTGAGTGTAAATTTTGCCGAGCGTGCTCGTATCACTTTACAACTTTCATCGCGATATACGAAATTAATACGCGCTGAGAGAAAGAAGAAGAGAGAGAGATGCCTGTGCCGATTCGCGCTTCCGAATCGCAATGCAATAATCGCGAAAACAGGTCGTGCCGGCAATAAAGAGCGAACACGTACGGTCGACCGATTACCATTGATTGGTTGCAATTTACAAGGGAGTCGTGATTTTGAATAATAAAAATATTAGCAGAGAATCGGTGGAATCGCTCGTTGTCGATGCGATCTTCCCCTCCTTCTGTTTGCATCCCCTGGAATAATGGCCCGTAAAGCGGTCGTATGACAAACACACCGATCGCTTCGCGATTTGATCGTCGTTATTATCGTAAATTTGCAACCGGCCGGTGCGAGGTGCCCGAAATTCGGAGGCCATTAAATAGTGGGCGTAAATCGGTCGCCTCTCGTCCCTCGTCATCGTGAAGCCTGTCGCGTTCCGCCAATATTTCGGGGCTCGTGAGTTCGACGTTCGGTACAGAGCATTGCCGACCCTTTCTCCACACCTTGCCGCTCTCTAAATATTCATGAACAATCTTGCGGTAATCCGCCTCGTTGTGACGTGATTCGATGCATCCGAGACACGCGTAGGCGTTCGTCCTCGCGCTTCGAAGCCTCGTCCGGCACTGTAATTGTCCGTGGGACGTGATCGAAAGACCAACGTTTACAGTTCCAAGACAACACGCTTTTCCATCTCACACTTTGATACATAGGGATTTTTCAGTTTTTTATTCTTTACACCATTTTTCTCTTCCTTTCTATGAAACGTGAAAAACTTTACACCCGTCGATTCCACTTTAAGAACGGAAGCTACAGCACACGGTACAACGAAGAGGTTTTCCATTTGAAACGCGTTACATTTCCGCATTTCATTATAGTCAACTTGCCGGCTCCTTTACTATGCGTATGAAAGCTCATCTTTCTTCGAGCAAGTACCTACCTACGTTCGATATTTACTTTTTACGAAAGCTCTTTCTCGCGTACACCCATGTAATAACCCTTTGCAACCAGGTCACGGAATTTTCTCCTCCGTACACACAGCCTCCACATCCTTCGACTACAACGGAGGCAAAGCTGTACATTACACCGGAGGAAAGGAGCTTCGTATTTTCCGCCAGACATCTTCTCGCGTGAATCTTACCCAAGGAGAAGCTAACCTAATGGACGAGCAAGCTCGAGCTCGCGAACCTGCAAGCACATTTTCACATACGTGGAAAACGCACTCTGCGTTCGCTTTATGCACCGGAGTGTAACTCGACGCACGTAACCTTGATTTCTCGAAAGTTCTATGGCATCTTCTCCCTCTTTGCTTATTAAGAAGCACTTCGCAAAAGCTCGTGCCGCATGAAAATGGATCTAGTTTGCCTGCGTAACCTGTTTGGCTTCAACTCGGTAGATGCACCATATTGTGTATTCTATTGTACGTTATATAGGTGGAAATGTCACAGTAGCAACGAGAAGGCGAATTAAACACGCGCGGAGTTCGAGCTTTGAAGAAGTATCTTCCGTGAGATTCGAAACTTTTGGCCGGAAGACATGCCGGAAAACCGGGAAACTTTCAGAAAGTTGAGCGTGTCGATGTACGAACGACTATGACAACTTCCCAGAGATGTAAAGATCATGATGTTGCCAGAAAGTTGGTTCTCGATGAGTTTGAATGATTTTTAATTGCAATTGCACGTGGGACATTTTGTTACAAAGAACGATTACGGCGGCAAAGGGAAATATCGAGTTCGCATTTATGCGAATCGAGACCTGTGCGGATCGTAAGCAAAGCTCACTTAGCCATCGGCAACACGATTTTATTTTTCTTAATTTTTATACACATCTTGCACCTTTCAAGATGTCAACAAAAGTTCTCTTCGCTAGAAATTATTTTTACCTGGATATTCTTTATCGTTTTCTCTTTCACTCGCAGACATGTATCTTTTCACTGATAAAAATGTTGCTGTACAATTTCTCAAATCGCTGACTAAAAATTATCGAAGTACTTTACAAGAACTGTTCTTCGTACATTGTTCGTCCAGCTGCGAAGAACGGGACGGGAGAGACGAAAAAATTGTATGCTGTTAGAGAAAGTCTGACAGCTGTTGTAATTGTCCAAGCTGGACCAAGCGTACATCAGTTACGAGCAGCACGGTTTATGCGATGCTTCCACGAGCGAAGCGGAGCTCTCTGAATTTCCTCGAAGATTCCTGGAGTTACGACTTCTCCGAGAAGCTTAATCCCCGAAGGAAAGGAAGTTGCGACGGTAAATACTGGGAGTGGTGTGCACCTTTCTCTCCCTATGCTTCGCACCGTTTTCTTTCCGACCGGCCCAGATACATAGAGGGGAAAAAAGTCTGACGAAGCTGGAAGTAACTTTCTGCGTATCCTTATCCTCCCGAGACGAGCCAGTTTTTCATCAAGACCTTTTAATAATTTTGTCTGTTTTAAACGAGATACGCGCAGCTAATGCGTTACTTGCATAATGCAAGCCTTATCGATTTTTCCATTTGCAGCGCAACGCCAAGGATTACGAAGCTTTACATCTTTGAAAATTTCCGTCAATTTACGCAGCCGGTGTTGTATTAATATCTGGGAAACTCACGAACATTTTCCTAGCGAGATATTTATAAATTTGTATATATTTTTTGACTAAGACGAGATAAATGAAACTGGATTTCAGTCGGAGCTTGGTTGGACGTAACGAGAAAAATGTCGAGCACGTGAAAAGCGGCATCTGGGTCGTCATCGGTCCATCGAACGTCCCCGTTCACGTATCCATCTCGTTTTCCGCGTCGATTTCCTTTCGTAACGCAAGGCGCGTATGAATCGAGGATATCTCTATGGTAATGATCTCGTTATATTTCCATGCATTCAGCTCGGCAATTCCTCGACGTAGAAAATTTTTCGATTAATTAGTCACTGTGCCGTCCGACGCGCCGTGAAAGCGAAAATTGCATTGGGACGGTGCCATCACGGATGATCCGCATTTTTGCGAATAATAAGTTGGAACGTATCGCTGGAAGGATCGCGACGTATTCAAAATTTCCGTACATCTCCAATTTCACCTTCTATTCGGCTGCCTGGTTATATTCCATATTAATTCGTTCGATTTCCATAAATTCCAACGTTGCTTCGATATAAGCAGCGCTTTAACGTCACCCGATACGCGCTTCGTAATTGCAAGGATCGTAGCAGCTCGACCGATGGCACTCGAACGGTGTTCGTGATTTTGCCAATTACCAAGAGTGGCACCAGCAACGTTCAACCATCGTGTAACTATCTATTAAAGCGGTCGAAGGTTCCGAACGCTTGGAAGATCACGGAGTTTCAGGAAAACGGAGCAGCGTTTTCTCGCAGCGCGTTACTTATCAAAGCTCGAAGGCTTTTTAAAAGCCACGAAAGGACCGGCGCACCGAGTGTTTGACGTCGGTCGTTTACCTCGTTACCACGTTTGCTCGACTTGAAATGTCAAGAGGCTGCCAACTGATGGCTAGAACTCTACGCCACGTAGTATGCATACGTACGTGAGCAGTCTGGATGACGACGTTCGTACAGCCGCGAGAGGTTCGCTGTTCTTTGGCTCACCTTCAGCAGTAGTTTTCTCTAGCAACGTTTCCAGAAACGTCGTTGGATCGACTCTTTCGACGACTAGCAACCTTCTCTCCTTTCTCTCCTCCTATCTCCGAACGAATGAGATTACGTCAGTCGAGTCGGTTTTATACCTTTCACGTTTTGAGTTTACAACAGTTTTAAACTTTTGATGGACTGACGGAACACTTCGCAGCCTCCTATCGTCGGGATCAACGTTTATCATTTCGTTCCTCGCAATTCTTCCGGTAGAAATTCTCTCTTCATCCGTGGATAAAACCGATTATGTACATAGTAAGTGTTTGCGGAAGAACAGGGACGTCATGCGGAGAGACTCTTCGATTATTAACGATCGCTTTAAGTAGATTCCTTTTTCAGCGGGGTCGCGGCAACTGTGATTGGTCGATGGTGAAAGCTCGAAAGGCTAACAAATCCTCTCGAAAGGGACTGAAAAGACGAGATTACACCGAGCGAACCTGCACGAGTACGGTAATCGGCCGCACTGCGTTTATCGAATGGCTCTGTGGCACTGCAAACGCGAGGGAACAAAGGGAAATCAGACGACCTACGACAAACACTCGTGAGAGTTGTGAGCCAAAGATTAAACGAAACGGGAGCCAACTGAACTTCCTTCTTTGGTGGATTGATTGATCGTGAAGTCTTTGGAAAAACACCGAGTCGACAAATTTTAAAACGATGATGTTTGATGAAACCATTAAGTGCTTCAAAGCCACAAAGTATCGCGCTTCTCTTTATTTATTTATTTATTTATTTATTTATCCATACAGGTAACAGTCTTTGGTTTAAGTATAATCAGCGTGAACCAACATATATCAACGTGTAATAAACATGTGAAATTAATCATACACGATGACAAAGAAAAAGTCTGACTGGTGTGAGTGGGTTGGTGTGCTTACACATACGATTAATATAATTATCAGAGGCATAGTTCGCGGAATACAAAATGGGTGTGTAACGGTCCCATGAAATCCACAAATCACAGAGTCGATCACTCGAGTACCACGACATTTACAGAATCTTCTCACCATGACTTTAAGTTAAAAAGTAGAACGAAATGAGGATGAAATGTTCAGAAAGGAAGAAAAGACTGGAAGATGATGACAATAATAAAGAAGCGGCAGAACTTACTAATCAGATTCACGCACGACGAAGACAAACTCGATCTCTAACTGATAATCTCGTCGCTATAGTATTGCGATCAGAGTGTCTTAACTCAATCTGTTTCAGAACAGTTTATACGGAAGATTTCGGGTACGTCGCTAGGATTTCCAACTTATGACAAATAATTGGAAGGTAATACGGAGACAAGGAGTTTATATCAAATTGAGACTTCCAATTACGTTGAAATTAAAGTGAAGCACGGGAACGTTACGTAAAAGGAAGCAGATATCGGCTCTGCGGTCCGTACATAAATGGCAATATTATTGCACTGCGGAAAAATATGAGTCCCGCGGATCGATAGCCAGTGTCCGCGTCTCGTATATCGAAATCGTAGACGTTGGTTCGCGGTCTTTCAGCCCCGCGTATCGATATCCCCGAGCACCGTTTTTTCGCTTCGATCAGCTTCGTGTTTGCGTTTCCGTTACTTCGTGCGCCGTCAGGGTTTCAACTTTTTTCCAAAATTCCATTTCGCCTGATGCCTTCCAATTGTCCGAAAATCCCAGCGAACTACGGACGCGAAATTTTCGTTCGAGTTCTTCCAACGTTCGCCATTTGCTTTCAAATTTCATCGGAGTCGACGAAACCACGACGCTGTGTCTGAACAACGGTTAGAAAGTTCGCACAGCTACGTTACTAATTCTCGGTGATCGTTGATAAAGGCCTGCAATTAATCGACACTTTGCTGCCCGACCGACAAACCGGCTATTGATTTCGATGTTCCTATCGGTTCGATGATTTCACACGTTGATTGCCGGTGTCCCTGAATTTCGCACTTCCGACTAAACACGCGTTTCAATCGCGCATTTTTCGAAGCAAAGAAACACGATTGTTCGAATCTCTTGTCACTTTTGATTTGCTGAATCTAAAGGTTATGACACATTTCGTCATTCTTCCGTTGCTATGTTAAAGATCAATGGCGTCTCATAACACACAACGAGCTTCATTATTCCGCGTAAAGTTCAAGATTGAATTTTAAGATCCCTGCCTCGCTGCAATTTCTGAAATCATTCGGTCGAACGATTTTCCTTTTACGACAAAGTTCTCGCGTTCGACGCAGTATTATTCCATCGAATGCGATATTGCCTTCGTAAAATCGAATTACAGCGATCGCGCGAACAACGAGGCGGAGCTCGTGACTCTGCAATCCCCGACTCTACGTGATCGTACTTATGCAAGGGCGTTGTCAGCTTCCTGATTGCATCTCGTCTCGTCCAACAACGATACAAAGAGCGAATTAAGCGCATTCTGTCGTCCCGCCACGTCGAATATCGTTTTTACCTTGTCGATGCGTTACGAGCTCCGACTAAACACACGTTGCATCTCGCGGTTACGAACCGAACGACACCTTATGCATTATTTATCGTGCATCTCCCGTTGCACGCCAAGGTGTTAAGTTTCTTCAACGTCCTCCCGTGCGTCCTCGTGACACGCTAGACGATTGTTATTGAAAATGGAAAACTGCCTGTCCTCGAATTCGAGGACGTTTCAACCCGGCCATGTTCTTTATGTTCGAACAGCGTAAAATCATATAAAAATACGTATTGATTAACTTTCTGGTAAGATACATACACATCTTCATAAATTGTTCTCTACACGCGCAAAAGAATGACAGAGATATATATATAAAAACTTAGTTAAAATCATAATAACGCACATTGACGACAGTCGTATTTAGAGAGTGGGCAGGCTAAGTTTACACGCGCACTCAGCGAACGTTCGATTTTCCAACGGATTCTGTTTTAATCGAAAGAGGATGCAATCGCGAGGAATCATTTCACGCAGTGGATAGCGAACGTTTGGCGAATTTTTAATTCACTTTCGCCATCGAGTTGTTCCGGGATCTCATTTCAGATAACGAAACTTTCCATCTTTGCGCGTACTCGTTTAACGAACTTCACGACGATACTCCGTCTTCGAATTTTTCACCCCCGCCCTCCCGCCGTAGTTTGACTGGAAAACTTTTCGATCGCCTTCGACTCTTTCAATCGTCCATTTTACGCCATTAAAACACCTAATAGAATCCATTCATCTTCGTCTGCCTGAGTTTGCTTTTTACTTCTGTTTAGCAACGTGTCGTATGGAAACGCTTCGATGCTCGAACAATTTTCTTTGAAATATTTCATTTATTCATATATATATATATATATGTCCGAGATGAAAAAACATCGAGGCCTTTCCTTTTGGAATTTTTGGAAAAATCCCCAATACTTTAGTGTAGACTTTTTATTATAGCTGTACTTAAATAATGAAACTTAGAAGTAGTTGTTTATTATTTAATTCGAGTATGTTTGCCCGAGATTTACCATATGACAGTAGGCTTGGGTTCGAAGTGACACATCTGGTCGCTAAACGTAGCCACAGTCACGGGATAGACGTTTTTCCTAAAAGAAGTATGACGTAGTTGTATAGCTCTCCTTAAAAATAGAGTTGACCCAAGGGGTACAGAGAGGTACATAGAAAAATACATGAGTTCATATCGATTTGGACTTTTGACAAGTAGGCGCATTTGCTATCCTGTTGACCGTGTATTCGTTATTGAAGATTATTGTCATTAGCATCTCGAGTATTTAATCGTCACGGTTAATTGTCAAATTCTGTAATGGTCATATGATCACCTTGTGAATTTGTTGTTATATTCATTTGGTGACCAGGTAATCATTGTTATTGTAATATGGGTCTTTAGTGAGAGCTCGTTGTTGCGTGGTGAAATTGTTTATTGCTGGTGAACTTTATTCTGTGATAATCGTATTTGTGCCATTGACTATCATCTGTATTGTATAATGGAAGAATGGCTAATCCAAATGAAGGTTCGTTAATGCTAACTCGACATATATATTATTATTAAATATTTCATTTACTATAGTAGTTGGTGTATTTTGACGAATATAAGGAAAGGATGATCAGTTTAGTTTAGCTTAGTTTAGGTGTCGCCGATGTTGTCGATAATTGGTATTGTAATCCAGAATCAAATACCGGCACGAGTTGCTGGTTATGTAATTCCCCTAGCTAGTGTCTGTGAAATTCATTACTAGCTCGAATCTTACATCGTTCGTAAATCCTTAGAGGTTTGTAAAGGAACAACCAGTTGGGCTTTGGTCCAAAGTCGAAGACTCCAGTTTAGCAGCAACCAGGACCATCACGTATCTCAAACTTGCAAACTAGTACTCTGTTTCGCCAAATCGCGTACACACGTTACTTGTCTTACTTTCGGCAAACTAAATTTACTCCGATACGACGAGCACGGTGTCTTATTTCCTCCACTTTGCTATCGAACGACTTCAAGTTCGAGAATTTTTTAGACAAATGGTGAAAATTATTTTCGCTATTGCAGGGATTAGTAGCGTCGATTCTCCTCGTAGAATGTTCTCACGTTCAAGATCGACTATTCCAACCATCGATTTCGGGGGTGGTAAATCAACTTCGTGTCCACGTGGCTCCACGAACGTGGACACTTGATTCCGTGAAAGCATTACACGAGAAACTCGAATGTGTCACGACTAAGAAAAATACTCGCGCGGTAAACCAGTTGAAGTAAGATTTAAACTCTCGGAACAAGTTCGTACAAAGTTCTGCAAAGTTCTGCGTGTTATGCAACGATGTTCGAAATCAAACGATACATTAGAAACTTGAAAGTTTCAGCAAACACGCTAAACTCTGTATACCATATCCTTCTTTCGTCCCTTGCATTAAAAGTTCACATTCAAAGCCAACATCAACCCCTTTTCCTTCTCCCTTTTATCGAAATCAAAACAAGAAACATTCGAGCGAACAAAGTATCAGCATGAGGCTGATTTACGAGTTCGATACAGTGTCTACGTCGGCCTAAGGTAGGTTGGTTCGCGTTGGATGACAAAACGCGCACACGCAGCAATATTTTCGGACCCACAACGAATGGAACGGTAGAGCCACCGCGCAATACCTGCCCCGTTCAACTTGATGGAACCGATTGCCAGGCAAAACACTATTTCGAGCGAAACGACGACGAAACGGATCCCTGGAGCGGGTCACGGAGCGGGTCACGGAGCGTTGAAGAGAGAGTGGGCTGAACGAGGGGTAGGAAAAACGAATCGAACCATTCGACGTTCCTCTCCCGGCTATACACTGACAAACCATTTCATCGAGTTATGCGGCTCCCAGCTCGCAATCGGAGTAAAACGTTCTGTCATGCGGCACTCGATAAGCTCGTACCTGTGAGCGCTATTTACGCTCGGCCTTTGCCGCTTTACGACACGTTTTTTTCTCTCTGGTTTGTTTAACAGCTCGTTTCAAATGGGGATTCAATGAGCGTAAGCGTTTTTCGCTCGCGTGAAATTGATCCTTTCGAACGGCAGTTTTGCTTTATGTAGAAAAGTTCGATGGTAGAGGGAATATATAACCGTTTAATTTAAGAAGATCTCGCGGGCGTTCAAAAGCGGGAATTACTTTGCAAAGTTTTCGTTCCTCTCGATTATCTGGAAAGTTATCAAGAGAAGCTATAGCGGTTACGACGAGTTTCGCCCGATAGTTCAAGTTTAGTCCGCGAAACGAATTAACGTTCGAGAGGCGTTCAGCGATTCGAAGTTGCGCGAACCACACGTTTAGACGGCACACTTCTGACAGCAATTAAAGCGCGCAACAATTTCCCTCGAATTAATTCGAATCGCAGCCTGCGTGAAAATCATTAATATTGCCGGGCCGGCAATCGCCACTAATGAGATCGTGCGTCGCCCATCGTATTCTCACTCGTGGAAAATGTCCGTCTCTTTTTTTTTGCAACGTCGCGATGTTACTTCTCTCTATCCTTTTGTCATTGCTGTTCGCTATTTCCATCGTTGGACTTTTTTCACGTATTTGCTCTAACTCCTTTCTTCCGTTCGTTAGGTTCTTTTAATGCCGAATCTCTTTCCAATATCTTTTTGTTCTACATTCTTTGTTACGGAAATTCCTTCTTTCACGATTTCTTTTTCTATTTTGTGTTTTATATTTTTGCAACTACTTATTGTTAATGTTTCATTACCTGATTTCTCCTATATCAACGATAAGTATAATTAATAAACCGATGTACGATAGCTTGTTGTAGCTTGAGACAGAAACCTACGAAGATGGTCCAAATCTTTCGTATGAAAAGAAGCCGTGAGTATTATCAAATTGATCAGTGAAACTTCTTTATTTCGCGCAGGCTACTGTACTATTTCGAACACTGAAACATCTCTTCAAGTACTCGAGCCCGTTTCGACATCCGTACGTATCAATTTTCAGCCTGCGCCCTTCTCCTTCGCAATTCTTACGACTCTTACCTTGTCTTCGAGCGTTTTCAACGACTTTCCATCCTCTTCGTTCTTCCTTCTTTTGTCCCTGTCCCTCACCAGGCCATTCAGGCTCTTGTAAGACAACAGACGACACATGTCGTTGGTCAAGTCGGGCAGTCGGTTCTTGCAGTCGCCACACTGGAACTTCTGCTGCGGCATCTCGCACGGTGGTTCTCCGGCGATGTCGCCGCGGAAGACCGAAAGCTCTCGCGGCTTTTGCCACTCTTCGTCATTTTCCTCGTAACTAGCCGGGGCTCGAATCAACTTCGAGCGCCGGCCACTCACGTTTCCACGCAGATTACACGAATTTTCTTCTCCGCGCGTTCCCAAGCAACGATTATCGACGAACCAAATATCGTTCGTGTTCCTATCAGTCGTTAATTGAACACGGTTCACACGAACGAAGCAATCGGTCGGCTCCTTCACGGCTTTAGTTTCTAAGAGTAACATGGAAATTATTGGAATTTGCTTGGTTGAAAGGGTACTTGGTACTTGGAAATGGTCGAACAAAGTTTGACGCATTCTCCGCGAAGATGAAGAAAGTCCTGTGTGCATAGATCTTTAAAGACTCTACTCTTAAGACGATTTCCAAAGTTGGACAAAGTTGCGGATCGTATCGTGTATAAGAGTGGTAGGAAAGTTTTGTGACATGGAGAAGGACGTACGATCCTTCCAGAGTATCTCAATAGCGTCTTTTCGTCGGAGTGTCGCAGTCTAATTTTTTAATCGGAATCACGAAGATTTAGTAAATAAAGATAAGGCATGGTATCTCGTCTTGATCCGAAATTAATTATCTAAGTACATCTGCTTGAAAAGCGGGAGAAACTACAGAAAAAAGTAAAACTATTTCATAAAATCTAACTGTAGCGTTGCTATTATATACTCTGAACGCGTGTAGCAAATTCCAGGACTCCGATACTCCTCTAAAAGAGGTCAGTAATAGCGAACCTTTCCAAACAACAGTCAACGAAGAAGAAGAAGAAGAAGAAGAAGAATAAGAAACATGATCGTTGCAAGTCGTAGCATTACAGAACTCTCTTCTAAACGGAAGATTGCCACGACTCGCTCGAAGAACCGTTTCCAAACTCATGTTCGCTGAACTTTCTTCCGTGTTCTAGCCGAATAAAACTGAAACTGTCCGCAGGGGGACAGAAGATCTGTGGCGAGGAAGCAGGGAATTCAAAATGGAGAAACAGGTCCGAAGGATCGAGCAGACTTTCGATCTCGAGAAGAATGTCGTAACGCGTCGCGTATTAAGAGCGGCTGGTCATAGTTCGCTTTGAGAATACCGGAGCGAGCAACGCGTGAAATTGGGGCGATCGAAAGAAGCTGCTCCTTGGCACAGTTTCACGGGATCAGCGGACAGTTTCCACTTGGTTTTCACCACGGTACACAGACCCGTTTTCTTTCTGGCCTAGCTGCGCTTTCAGTGCCGCGTCCTCTGCCCTGGACATCTCCCCCTTCCGGTGGCCGAATGAAAAATGAAGCGGCCGCGTTTGTGCTGGTATTTTAAGAAATCGGGGACGCGATGCTCCAGGGAGCTTCGTTCGTTAACCGCGTCAGAGCTTCCGTGGAAACCGATGCAACGCAAACGAACCGAAAACGATCGAGCGATTATTTAGCCACCGAGACGATTGTATCTCCTCGTTCTTTGTTTCTTTTATCGTGGATAGACAAATGGATAAGATACGGTGGGATACGCGTGGAAACACGACGACGAGAAAAATCGAACGACGATCGGTGAACGACTGGCGAGAGGCATCGAAGCTGGGACCGTCGCCGTTCTCGTCCCGAAACGTTTAAAAATATCCAAGAGGAAGGTGGACGAGGTCACTCGGACGAGACGACGCGCATAGCGTTAAAAAATCGACGTTCCATTAGCTGCAACGAAGAATAGCGATCGTATCGCGAAGCTGCGACGTTCAATCGTTGCTCGATTAAACGTTATTGTTGTACAGGCCACTAACGAGCTGGTGATTTATTGATAATGTAATTCCACGATTAGCTGGCCTAATTACGTAAATAATTCATTCGGAACGTAGTAATCTCCTCCGTAGAATTAATTATCGATCTTTGACACGGACGCCTCGCTTACATCCACTATTTTCCTCGTATCGCAAAATGTGTAATTGGTCGGTTGTTTTCGCTATAAACTCGAAGGATTCTCTATCGCGATATTAACGCGATATTATAATGTGATGTTGACGGTGCGATTTCAGTTACCAATGTTTCCACGCGGGACAGGTTTAGTTAGGAATAATTCTATGGTTTGAACAATTATGATTCGAATCTAAATTGGTGGAACGAGGACGTGTGGCCGAAAATGCGATAGAGAGTTGGTGAAACGTTTCGACTTGGCTTCCCGATTATTTTACCGTTTTAACGACGTCTAATTGCGAGTTGTTAAATATTTTACAATCACCAAACGTGCTGTCTTTTGAACGTATGATTTTTACGTGTTTAGATCTCTGCACGAAATAAAGTCAAGGCAATAAACGACCTATGTTTTACCGCACATGACGCCTAAGCCTCAGGCAACCAGATATCCGAGTATCTATTTCCACATTTCTTTCGCCAATTTTCTATTTTCTAGCAGATAGTAAAAACACTTCTGTATTTCTCAAGTGGCGAAAAAAATTAACAAGTTTACCTAGAAAGAAAAGAATGACAAATATAAATTATGCGCCTACTATGCCGAGCTACCGCAAATTAGAGTGGAAGCGAGCCTAAATGGAGGTCATAGTCTCAGGGTGATAATCGTTGCCGCAGCAGCAATGGGTAATAAAGACGAAGCTTCGTTGCTGTTAGCGCGACGTGCACGTTGCAATACAAAGAAAAAAATAAAATACCGAAAATGGGAGGAGAGAAAAACGATTCAGGCCACTCGCGACCCAATATTTATTACTCGTGAACAGTTGTACTTCGGTTAATTGAATACGTCCACGCTGATTTCTCGCCGGTTACGTCCCCCGTTTTCGCGAACCTGGCTGTCTTTGTTTCTTCTGCTCCCCTCGGAGTAAAGCCTCAAGCACCGTAATTGGATTTGCTGGCAATTAAGTGGCAGCCACCCCTCGAAGGGAGGCCAGTTTATGGTTTCTACAGGGTGGTCGCGAGAAGCGCGCAATTAATGTCGAATTAGCCCTAGGAGCAAGGCTCGATCTTTCTTCATATTGCTCGAGTATCGCGGCTCGAGTCTCCGTTCTTCGCAAGGGTCAACGAAGGAAGTTATTCGAAAGGATTAATCGGTTTGCTTGTAACGAGGGCGAGTGAAGTGGAACAATAACGAGGGTTCTCTCCTGTGGTGTTTCGGGGAATCAAACAACGAGAATTCGAGTTCAATTGAGGAACCTGTCCTGTTATTCGTACGTGGCACGCGTGCATTTATGATTTATGTTCGATAATAAAAAACGATAATGTCATTCTTTTATTTTAAAATCAGGTACACAATTTTGGTGTTGACAGAAAATCGACGACAGCAAAGGACAATTAATACTTTGAATGATTATTACGGTATAATTATATGATATATATACACACAAAATGTTTGCAATTTATATAATTATTATATATTTACAATTGACTGCAAATGTTTACGCAAAATTAATCGTTTCACCAAGCTAAGCTGAAATTTGTTGCACTTAGTGAATATCATAACGATTACTCTACTTTGGGTAATTTATACACAGTGGCTATAAACAATATTTGCACATCGTTGTACAACGTTTAATGTAGCAATATAGTACGGCAATTAGGTGGAACGCGTCATACGGGGGTACTTTCATTTTATTACGCCTGAAAATTATATTATCATAAATGCAAGAAAAATTCGCAGTGTAATTATCAGCGACGATGAGAATTTCCTGCGAAATTGGACGAAGTTGCCAGTCTCCTAAAGAAAACACGGCTTCATGGTTGGTTCCACGCGTGTCGAGGAAGCGTTTCACAACGGCGCGCCGGGAAAAACGAAATTGAGCGCGTCACTGGCGAACAAGAGCGTCGGCAGCTGTCCCCGGAGGAAGAGAACGTCCCGGCGGCAGTGTGTCAGGTATAATGCAATCTCTTGCCTTATCCACGCTTCTATGAGAATACGACGAGTCTAAGTTTATTAGAGGAGCTGCAGGTTCTCTGCCTGAGCGTAAGATAAAAGGATTCGTGCAAGGATGCTACCAAGTGCGAAAACTCTGATGATAAATCGCAAACCATGTTACGAAGATTCTACTATTGTACAATTATACTTAAACTTTATTCGCATACTTCATACCTTGTCGTCCATTACGCGTGTATATATTATTAAGATTGTATAACTTTATGTGCTAAATTGCCCGCGTAGCAGTGACACACGTATGTCAATATGAGTGTGCGGAAGTATGTGTGTGCACGGCGTCTCGAAAGACAGATGAATGTAACTGTTCCGTTGACAGTGTGGTATGGAAGATGGTGAGTGCTGAGACGTGTGCAAATGTATATCAACGAAGATCCTGGAAATCGTTTATTAAATAAATCTAAAACTATTTTAATATGAATTCTAAGTGTAACTTTAATATTCCTTTACTTTTATTTCGGCAATTAAGATCCACAATTCTCAACATATATCAAGACAATGGAAAAAATACCATTGAGGAAAATATACTATCTGATCTCGGTATCGATGTACGAATTGAAGCAATCGATGTTGTTTCACCGAAAAATGGTGACGGATAATACAATTGAACATACGTTCAAAGAAGGGAATCATAGTAAATATAAACGACGAGTTAATAAATTTCGGTAATCGTTGGGAGTGCCACCAGGCTGTGTCAACAAGGGATCGTCTATTGCTGCTCGATGCTGCTCTTGGGACTCGTAAAATGCCGAATGATTTAGGCTCCCTCGAAACGTGAAGCGGTATGCATTCAATCGACGCGACGTTATCACAGGAATTACGGAAAATAAAGCTTGTATTCCTAAATTACATTCTATTCTCTGAGTCATGAAATTTCACCTAGATTACAATGATCATCTAAAACGGTACTCGCGACGCATCTCGGCGTGATATTCGTTTCTAGAGCGGAATAACGTTAGCTAAGAGTCTGTCTTCAGGATGAGGTAAAACGAAGCGGGAGATTGCCGCCGAAAGAGGGGATTATTAGCATCTCAATAAGAAGGAGAAACTCCGTTTGACTGTAACAAGGCACATGAATGCTCGACTAATATCCGTCGCGGTTCACATAACCGCACTATAATTCTGTCGTTAGAAATTGCTCGAACAACGTCGTTACTCTCTTCTTGACCACAGTTCTAAATATACGGTATCCGGATTAAAATCATGGCTCTCAAGTGGTTTGCAGGGTGGAAGTAGAGAGACGGAAGTATGCTTATGATCATTTCATCGCATTATTCATTTACGAATCGTTTATGACAGTTAACTGTGGTTTCGGGTTCTGGACAGCTAATGGAATGAATTTCAGATGGACAGATATCGATTTCGACCTTTTACAGTTTGCAAATTCGTTTGATTAAAATAGAACGATGGGTCTTTGTGCAACTTGCTGAATTTGTTAAATTTCTCCTGTTTTCCTTTATCGCATTATTGCAGGTCTATTGAGAAAACCAGACAATCGAAACGTTTTGTTAGATTTTACGAAGGTACAAAGCACCCATTTGCCTGCTGGAAGCATCTACGTGAATTTCCGAACCGATCTACGTTCCCTGGAACACAATGAAGCGATCGATAAACGAGGTGGTTGCCGCTATCGCGATAAATTCGCTTTTCCGTTTACGGTCGGGTCTCTAAGTTACCTCGTAAATACGAGACACGAAAACATATGTGCGAAAATTCAACTACCTGCAAAATAGAGTGTTCAACGAGGTCCCTCGACCTATTACACTCGCACGCGCTCACGGCTAATTGACCAAATTATTGCTGAAAAACAAGCTTCATCTCGATTTAAATTCCAAGCTCAAATCCAAGTTCGAAGTTAAATTCTTACGATGAAAATTCAGATTTTCCAAAGCAACGTAAATGTTATTCTGCATCGCACGTGTAAGACTTCGATTCGCTACAATCCTCGGAGACAATTCCGAGAAACAATTCTTGGAATTTTCTAATTCCCAAGAGTATCTTTTGGAAGTAGGGTAATAACGCTTTTACCATAAGAGCATAAAGTTCCTAATTCACATGATTCCGAGTAGCATAATGATATTACCACGATAACAAATTTTATCTCGTCTTATTCCCTTTCCTACCCGAGTCGCTTCATTTTCTTACGAAATATTTTCTCGCCCGGATAGAAATTATTACGAGCGGAAAGCTTACTCTATCGCGTACGTAAAAATGGCCGAAATTGCAGGAGTCTGAGTAGAGCGCGCGCGCTCGCTGATATCAGCGAACATCCCGCGATTACGGCGAAAATTCCCGCCGGAAGCTCTTCGCGGTGGACTTTTATCCGAGTTTCAAGGTAAGCTCGTGTTTACAGTACGCCGCTGGGAGCCGTACGAATAAATAGAAGACGGGAAAAAGCCAAGTGAAACTCGGGAAAACGGGATCCGGTCGTTTTCTGGACCGATTTCGCTTCGATGAGTTGCCGCTCGTCAACGTCAAAGCAAAGACCGTCAGGAGACACGTCGGCGAACATCTGACGACCGATTTTACAGCACAGCCGCGTGACTCGTTAATTATCAGCAAACAAGCGATTAACGATTCCAAGCGTTCTTTGTCATGCGAACACGAGTGCGTGTTCGTGATTTCAACAGGAAAGAAAGCGGCCAGGGAAATGAGATTTTACTCGAGATCATAGTTTGTTTGTTTAGAAATTAAAACGGAGAAATGAAGTCGGAGATGAATTTTAATGAGAAAGTTTCTTTCTCTTGTTTCTCTTTTGCGTCGAGCACGCGGAACATTGCGGTGCAAGAGCGTTTTTCTTGAAATGATGTTTTCTTTTGCGCGCTAGGTTTTATGTTTTTAATCTACTGCGATGAACTCGAGCGAATTGATACGGGAAAATCAAATTAAACCGTAACTAGTATGGTAGATATTATTTCATCATGTAAATAAAAACGTTCATAAATTTCCTCTTAAGCGAAAGATTGCGAAGTCCAACAGATGTAACAACAATTCTGAGATTTGTATTACGTTTCTGAAGGGAATCTCGGATTTACAAACAAGTCAATTTGAGTAGCCATTTCAACGAAGAGATTATAGGCATTTGTATCGTAATAAACTTCCCTGCGGCTTCGTAATTACGTCAGTCCTTGTACCTTTTGCCGTGATCTTTAAGGCGGACTTCGTTGGAAGTCGTTGGAAAACGCTACCAGGAAACGATCGCACCGCTATTTCTTTATCTTTACGAAGCGTATAACCAACCGTCTACCCGCCAATGGTTTCACCGAGGCTGCGTTCGATTTACCATAGCACGCTGATCAATGACGATTTTTCCGCGAAGAAATGGGTCGCGCGCGCGACTCGAGAAAACTCGACACTCGGCATTCACTGACGTAATCCCCGAAGTATGTTTAACCTCGTCGATTTGATCGTTCGCTGGTTACACAATTTAAAATCTTCGATAAAGTCGGCATGAAGCTCTTTGGATCGAGAACGGCGAGAGGAATTTTTCAACGCCAGAACCGCTAAACCAGTCAAAACGAATCATTTTTGATAAAATATAGCGTTAAAATTTGCAAACTTCGACGTTGCGAGCAAAGAATTTCAGAAGTTTAAAATCACGGTGACGAATTTGAGCACTGGCTGACATGAGCGTTGACTGAAATCGCAAGGTAAGATTTTTGCTTGTCGACTCGAGGGAATCGATACTTCAAGGGAGACAAAACCACATATCTCGTGCAACAGTACAACGCGGAAGCGATTCGGCAGACGATTTTATTTACGACGCCATTCCGCGGTCGTCCACCGAGAGGCGAAAGATTTTACTTACATTTTATGTAGGTCGCACCGATTTCACCGTAATCGCCTTTAGATCGCTGATTTTATAGGGGCAGATCGCGGCCATAGCAATGAGTTCCCCGTCCGACAACAAAATTTATTTCAGCGCAACTAACGGCGAATAAAACGCTACAAGCCTGTTTTCCAATAAAATTCCCAATCGTTAATATACTCGATTAGCACGATATAAATATTCCCACGCGCTCGTTTAATCAAGGACCTCGCAATTTCGAAGTTCTGCACGTGTAAAGAAGGACCACTTTTATTTTTCCAAACGAAGAGAGTTTGCTTCAAAAGTTTCAAATTTATTATTCAAACTAGAAAAGTACGAATTTCCGCGCCGACGAAACGTCCAATCAGCTCCAAAGCCTGTTTCACGAAAAGTCTCGTAAAGCGAGCTGACATTATCGGCAAGGATCAGCGAGCACGCGTTCAGTTTCCGCGATCCTTTCCATCCCGAACTTAATAATCTCCAGCCGATGGAAACGCGCGGCTTTTGCCGCAGGGTTTACGTTCTAGCGAGAATTTTCGGAAAAATTGAGGGCGTCGCTGTGCTCGTAATGCTACTCGTCGAACGCGGTTGCATTGTGCTCGTTTTATGCGCGGTGTCACGTGCGGATAAATGGACGCATTCTGAAATAAAAGTCGGCGTTCGTGTGGCCGAACGACGAGAAGCAGGCACGAAAACTGGGGAAAAATCGGGGATGCTACCCGTTGCTTGTATCTTTCGTATCTTTATTATTTCGAGCCTTTATTGTTGGAATTTCATGGGACCTGTTAGTTAGACCGAAAAGGACGAACGCATTCGGACGAGAATTTATCACTCCTCGGGGACGACAGGCTAAAGCGGCCCCGGAAAGTATTTCACTGTCCAAACGGTGCGTCGCTAATGCTGATAAAATGAACGTACGAGCGTCGCGTCTTTCATATTTGATAGAAGATAGCGGTATCACGGCGTTATTAAACCATACCTCGGCAAGAAGCCGGCGCAAAACGTTGCTGAATAATTAACAAGGCTCGCCCGACTAACGAGAACTTGGACAGAAAATTGTGCGCCAGTTGTGCGAGCCACCTCTCCTCCCACCAACGACACCAAAATTCCCCGCTGCTAGTCCTCGTTGCACTCGTTACAATTGCACCCTGGTGCATAATGCAAAGAGTCGGCTTGTTGTAAACTGCGTTTGCAACTAGTGACGCGACAAAGCGTTGTTGAATACCTATTTCTTCCTTTACTTTATTCGCTGAAACTTTGTGGAATTTAGTGGAAATTTATGCGCAAGTGGCATAGGTCGGCAGACGAAGACTACGAATAGGAAGCAGATTTAGACGCTGGCAGTCAGACCAAGAGTTGAACGAATTTAACTAGAACTGGAAGTGGAATAGGTCGACAGGTAAAGACCACGAGATGCAAGTAGATTCTGACGCTGGTAATCGGACAAGCGCGGTACTGCACGTGAAATAAGGACGATATTTCCATACTTGTAATAAATGGCACGTTCGTCGGATAATTTAATATCATGTACTTTGATGTCTACGTTGATCGATCGATTCTTATTTAGATACGAACGTAGTAGAAAGTTGCAATGTAAACAGTGGTTGCACGAGACGCGAAATACTTTCGATCTAGAAACCTTTCGATTCGAGCAAATACAGTGCAAAAAACATGGACGAGTCGTAGACTCACATGGCTGATTCGACGACGCGAGAAGCACGAGAGAAACTCGTGTTAACGATAAATCTAGTTGCTAGTGTAGGAAGTCGTAAATCTCCTAGGCACACGGCGAAAGAAATGAAAATCATAGTTCGATACTTTCTACTCGATAGAGTTCCTCTTCGTTTAGATCCCGCCGGCTTCCTATTCACGCTCAGCTGCTTCGCTCTCCTACTCTCCTCGTCCACACTCCGCCGTAAATTCGATCAGAGTAGCGGCATAATTGCAGGATTGAACGCGCGCGCGCGCCCGTGTGGTTTTATCGCGTGAACGTTTCACGCGGTAAGAATCCTACTCGAAAATTCGACTAACGACGAGAAGCAAGTCTAAACGAAGCAGTCGACGCTGCAAATTAAATACATAGTCTCTGTGTGGAGGATACGACCAAACAGGATTCGGAAGCTTTTACCGGGTGGTCCAAACTTTGCTTGGGTAATTTGGAGTAGCGGGCTTGAAAAACCGATGAAAATTGGTTACACGATGTCGGTGCGACGAGAGGATGGAAAATTCTGTTGTTGATCCACGAGGATAATCCAGAGGAGAGAGATTTTGTTGTCTCGTGTAAATACAGTGACTCGTGAAAGTAGAAACCTATAATACGTTATGCGAAACAATTCGAGATTTCATTAGCGTTGTAACGAGACCTGGAGATCGTCGATTATTTTCTTAAAGTTTCAAACAAATTTGTCTACGTACAGGGAAGTTAAAAAACATTTATTATAAATATAGATCTCAGATTACAAGGATCACAAAAGTATTTAAATAATCCATTAACCACTATATTAGTAAGTCTCGATGTTTGTTACCGCTACTTGGACCGTATACGAAGGTTGTTTCATTAAATATACATTTCATTACGATAAATATATCCTGCAACGTTAAAGTTTTTTTATGGTAAGCGTTCAAATATTCTCGTGATCCACTATAAGTGGACTCCAGAGGGTTTCGTGGCTGGAAGAGTGCCTAGAGTTAAGCTTAAGAGGATCTGTCCGCCCTGGGAGTAAAGAGTAGGCGTGTTCGTGTGGGTAGAATAAGGAAATATTTTCAGGAACCATCGGTCGACACGAGTTGCTATGAAGAGGCTATTTGGTAAACTGACCAACCAAGTGTGCTTGTAATGCAACCGCGCGCAATTAGTGGCGCAATTGTTTGGCATGACTAAGCGTACGAGGAAAAGGAAAGACCACGAGAGCGTTAATTTTTGAATCATTATCTGTAACAGGTTGAACAAACGTACAATTGTACGTCAACGAGAAAAGTTTCCGATAAAAAGGGCCAATCGTTGGAGGATACGTTCGCCGATACGCAGAGCAGATTCGACGGAATTTCGCGTTCGGGTTTCACAGAAAGGAAGCCACGGAATGCGTAACACGATCGTCGTCGGAGACTGGTTGCTTTTTCAACCGCATTTCACTTTCAAATACCTGGGATTCCTGAATCGCGCGAAACCAGTGACGTCTTTGACCAGTTCGCGGAAATCAAGTCGAAGTTTCCTATACGTTTGACCACCAACTGCTCTTAAAAATCCTGGGACCGGCTTCGATTCTCGGCCAACGCGATTTTCGCACTGCCGTACGGGCTTTCGAAATTCCCAATATTCTTCGGACCATTCAACCACATCGAGGTGGTGGTGTAAGAAAGTGTAGGAAAATCGAGACTTCACAAGCACCAGGATATTCCAACGCGACTCAATTAACTATGAATCAGAATATTATTACAAGAAAACCTTCCAAATTGCACTATTACGACGCACAACTAGCTTACGCTCACTCTCCCACGATGTAGTGTTGCACTGCACCACGGTTCAACACAACTAAAAGACGTAGCACGGAAAGTCCTTCGACCTAACAACGGTCTCGCTGGCTCGAACACTGAATACACTTCGACGATAACCAGGTGTTAATCACGAAACGCAAACTCCGAACGAAGAACGACACAGATCGGCCTTGAAACTGTCGGAAGAACGCAGTAACGTCACGTGATAGGACGAAACGATCGCGGGAAAGAAATCGATTTCTCGCGAGGTACGTCAGGCTCTCGCGACGACGATGGACCCGGCTCCACGCTAACCTCGAATGTTGTCCAATGCCTCTCTCTCTCGGTCGGCGACTCGTACGCTGCCCGATACAATCTATTTACGAGTAAAAGCACTCGCGTTGCATGCCAACGCGCGGCGGCCACTGGCGTGTGCCGCGGACACGAGCACCGGAGGGACAAGTTTTCGCCACGCACGTGTACCGAATCGAGACGATGACACATCGATGAATCATAGCGAGTCGCGATTTGATGGTTGTTGCTGAACATGTAATATTTGCAGATCGAATTCGTCGCAAGATCATGCTTCGTCTTCCGAGGAATTAATTAGGCGAATGAATATTCCATGTTTATAGACGCTTGTAAGAAATGCTGATCAATATGCAAGTGATTTTTTGGAGATACACGCAGGGATACTATAGAGAGATTTACGAGCGAATGTTAATATCTCAGGGCTTGAATTTACGTATTAAATCAATAAAAAGACGTTATATGCACGCATATATTTAGAATAAAAAAGTATTTATCTTCCTATGCAAATTCACTCTCCGAAAGCATTGACACCAATTTAATCAATTCATTTAAGGAATTTATCAACCAGAATATATTAAATCCGTCAAAATATATTAAATTATCGATTTAATTAATTTATGAACCAGCCTGTATAGCATGTTCCTCGAAATGTTCTAAATAAAACAGGAAGGTATTCTTACAGTTGCTGCCTGCCAACAGACATTATTCTGGACTCGCGAGAGCGCACCTATGAAAATTCCACTTCGTAACATTAACGATACTCGAAATAAACCGTCTTCGTCCGTGCCATACAAACCCGAGTTCCGTGCACCCGGATACAAGACGAAGTGTACGCGATGAAATTTAAGAGAACGCCCGCCACGGTGCACTTAGGATATCTTTAAATATTCTACGAACGTTCTTTCGGCGATGCAACGGGAGAACGTCATGGAAAGCCATAGAGTAACCATGTACTCGCGCGAGGTACGCGCTCTGCTTGCGGTCGACTTTCCCGCACGCTCTTCAACGTCGAAGTTCACCGGTCTGAGACGTGGGCGAACCGCGCGGCGCCCACCTACGTGTCTCGTTCGCGACTTCCACTAACCTAGGCCAACGTTTGCTCGCGTCCTGAAGCTGGCCCCGCGTCCAAATGCCTTCTTCGAGCCGCACACGCATCTCGCCCCGTCTCCGGACGATTTGTCCGCGTCGACGTCAGTCTCGTCGGCGGGCGAAACGCTTCAACGACGACGTGCAGACCTCGCTGAAATATCGAGAGTACCCACTGCTTTGATGGGAGTCGGGTTAATGAGCGTTTGGAATTTTGAGGTGAACGTTCGAGAGGATTTCTGAGATTTATGCCACGCGTTGCTTTAGGCTGTTTTGGTTAAGGTACGAATGGCGAGCGAGTAGAAACGCCGCGGCTGATTGACGAGATGCTTCGACGTTTCTCGTTTAGCTTCGATGTTTCTTCCTCAGCTTCGATACTTCCTGCTTAGCTTCGAGGAATTTTGTCAAGAATTATGTATCGTAACGTTGAATCCGTGAAATCTAATGAGGAACAGTCGGGACTAAAGTACATGGAAGTTGGTGAAAGGACGAGAACAAATTGCGATTCGTGGAGTGACGAGAGTCGGTTTTACTGCCGGAAATGTAAAAATACTTTTCTAGAAGTCTCCTCGGTGCTTGTAATTAGAAAAATTCAATAATTATATCTTCGAGGCTAACAGGACGCTTTCTCATGTTCGATCGTAAAATTACATTAAACTGAGAAAGTTAACAAACAGAAATTTATCGTGTTTTCTTCTTATAATCTTCGTATGCTTAATTCTCACATCGAATGAAAAATGAGACACATAGCACGCACGTTTCGACCGGCTTATTCCGGTATGATCCTTGCGAGAGGTGCAAATCGAGTGCGAACAAAGCCGTTTTCATTCAACGTTCGTCGCTCGCGGAAGAGCGTAAATTTATCTTGACGCGTCCCGGCGACGTTTATGCTTCTACGCAGTGGAAGCTCGGTTATTGACAAAAGTAGCGAGCATTTGTTCCCCTTTCGTTTTATTTTCCAACCCCTTCTCCTTTTTTTTTTTTTTTTTGTAAGAGCGAGAGAAAGAAGTCGAGTACGTTTCGGAACGAGCAAACAGCAATAACGAGCCACGATGTATACACTCGGTTGCCTTTTTGCCCCAGCTTTGCAATAGATACCACTCCGAGCGTACGAAGACGTTTCTATTTTCGAGCACCGTCGCGTCAGTCCGTTTCCGCGACTGGCTGTGTTTTACTTGCTCGTGTTTCGCTTCTTTGACCCCATGCCGAATTCGCGAGCACACAGGGAATCGTTATCGCCAATTACAGCTTGCGAACTTTTTTCGTGCTACTTTCAAGTTTAATTACGAAAGAATCGTAAAAAGTAACGAGAACGAGTGAATGTTAAACGTTGGAAGAAACTTGAGATGGAGCAAAAAGTGCGATATTTTAGGGGAAATTTCCTCATATTTTCCGATAAAGAGTTTAAATCGACCAGAAGGAAGAAGAATGCTTGTAATAATCTGAGAGATGTGTGATAAATGTAAAATTATAATCACCTACGACGATATATATGAAGCTGAAGCTGTTCTTAGTGGAATTTTTATGTCACAGACTCTGCCTACTTGTTCGTTCCCGCGAACTATTAAACAAGAATACGGCAGACAGCGGGAACAGCGTCTAGTTCTATTAAAAGCGACATTTTACAGCGGGCCACGTGATTCACAATGTTCCCGGAAATAAAGGTGATATGCAAATGCGGGAATAGCATAGTTATTCTCGCGCACGGCCGCGCCCCTTCCTTCCTCCTCCTTTCCTCGTTACGTCGCGATAAATATTTCCGTGAATTCCACCAGAGAGTTCGTCGTGTGCACCGAATAAAGGTAGGCAGGGGCGGGGAATTAAAGAAAAATATCGATTGGAAAAAATATGGGAAGAGCTAAGCGATGGATTCTAATCGCCAACTGTATGAATACCTGCTCGATTCTGCATCGTAGCAATTCCATATCCCAAAGCAAAAAGTACCTTCCTACAAGCGAAACCTGTCGTGAAAACTTCCTATGTAAGCCATATAACGCTTTCTACGTTTCGATTCGAATTTTCCAGCGATGCTCTTCCGATTTGCGTAACAGGATCCCGTTGAGAATGCGCCGCGATATGGCCGGGTACACGCTAGTCCCGAGGGACGAAAACCTGGCGACTTGCCTTTTTCACTAGCGAAAACGCGTTATTGCACACGATGCACGCGTCAGTCGAAGAGATTCGCATCGCGACGAACGAGCGTGTCTCTATATGGTGCGACGCGCGAGTCGTAGATTCTATCAATTTTTGACCGGAGATGTTTGTACCTACGTCCGCTCGAACATGTCCAGACACAGAAGAAACGACACGAGTTTTTTTAAAAGATAATTTCTCGAGACGATCTTCCATGGCTGGCGTGTTCGTTCGCAAATTAAAGTCAAACCGAGCACGAAGAAGAATTCGATGGGAAAATTTTAGCATCTTGAAGGTGGAATTTTTACGGAGACGCTACCGCTTTTAAGACGCGGCCAAAACAATCTTCCTTATAAATAACCATTAGCCGAAGTTATGGTTCGTTAGGGGCGACGGTGGAAAGAAACAAAATCCAGCCACCCCTTGCAGTGATGCATAATGCCTAGGGAGAGAAATAGCTTCACTGTGAGAGAGAAAGAGAGGGAGAGAACGATCTTGAATTTCATTAGCGAGTATCATCGTTTAGGCTGTCTCTAATCGACATCCTTTGACCTCGTATTTATGCAAATGAACCGTAAGGATGCCTTCCAGGCGGAAGAAAATTATCGATGGCTTCGTTTCCGCCGTTGGGAAATTATCTCGCCCACTGGATCATCGGGTTCGACGAACGCAATTTTCCTGCACGATGAATTTCCCATGCAGCCACCCTTTCTTTTCGTCGAAATAACAAAATCTGGTAGAAATCCTATTCAAGAAGTTATTTTTCAAAACACTCCACGAAAGATTTTCGTCCGGATTTCTACGAATAAAGAAACCGACAAGAAATAAAATTTAACAAAAGACTTGTCAAATGCTGAAAAAGGATTTAATCGAAGAGTTTGCGGTTCCAACGTTTAAATTGTATTTTTATTGAAAGAGAAGGAGAGGAGTGTAAAGGTAACACGTTTCGAAAAGTAATTTCATTTCGATTGATTTTCTGTTATATTGTCGAGTTGCTGCTTTAATTCTCAAAATTTCACAATTTCAGTCAAAGGAATGCCCCTTCAATTATTACGAACAATCGCTTTGTGTGTAATCCAGCAAACTTTATGAACGTAACACGTTGATCGCGTGATTGCCCGCTTGATCGCCTAGCGTTCATGGCGTTGACTCGTTTGCGAGATGTTCGTTACGAAATTACGCGCGTAGTAGTCGGAGCGGGCGCCGGAAATCGCGTGGAACATGGCCGCGGTTTCTCACGTATGCGCGCGCGTTTCCAATTAAGCGTAGATCAATTCCGATGTCGCCGTGTTCGTAATTGATATAACGTGCAGGAGCAACGTTATCGCGCGGCCATTCGTACTTATCGGCCGCTGCCAATCACCACTTTCATCCGGGTCGTGTCACCTGTCCAGTTTTCTACAGGACCAGATTACAGGATCTTTCGACCTCGACCAGGAATATCTTCGACGAGATTCCTATTTCTCCTTGTCGAGAAATTTATCACTCGAACAGATATCGATAGTAAATCACAGAATTCCTGGCTTCGCATATGTGCTATATTTAAATGAAACGAAACTGGTAGCTCGTAAGAATTTGTCGAATATTTCTATTTCGATAAACAGTCAGAGGAAAATTGCGCGTCGCGTTAAAAATGAAAAGGAAGCTAAAGCAACACCATGAGTTTCCACGCGAGACGAAACAGAAAGACTCGCTCACCGTGGCGGTTAAATAGAGCGGCTTTAATTGTAAATTTAATCAACCGTCTGCGCTTGAAATTGGAATTAAAATTGATAAGCTTCTTTCTCCGAGTGCAATTGCGTTTTTCTCGAAAACCGTACGCTAGCAAAGGTCAGCAACGTGCAACGAGGAAACAATGAAGCGAGAACGGTGAAAATTGGGTTTGGTTAGGAAAAATGCTTCGACTCATTCCGGTTATTTCGATGTAATTTACTGTTAAAACAATTTTATGCTAACGTAGCTCCGGTGTAGACGGATGCTAGACGGTGATGTTTCGTTCGAACGTCTTCGTTCTATCTGCAATGACGAAACGATCGATACACAGGACCATCGGTAACCATTATCACTGCAATCGATGTACGTATAGCTTGCTCTGTCGCCTATCGTACGAGATTACTGTTCAAACAACAGGTGGTTCTGAAAACGGCAATTAATCGAAGGAGGCTATAATTTACGCTCGTCGATAGGTTTTTGCTCTTCTCTGGCCTCTTACTTCGTGCCCTCGCGAGAACAAGAAAACGAAGGAAATTATTAATCATCTCTTCGATAGTTCCTCGATCTTCGACGTTGTAACGATCGATCTTCCAAAATGAAGCATCAAAATGAAACGAATATCAAAGATACGATATTTCTCGAGGCACCGGAAAGGAAGCGGATACAGTGCGTCGCATTAATTCCAGCAAAAGTCTTTCGCCAGGCGAATAAATCTGTCAGCGAGTGAAATGGGCCAGAGGAAACGCGTTTCCTTTGAAATCTCCGAGAGAGACACGAGGAGGGGCGCGAAACGCAGGCGAAATTTGTCAAACGGTTCGGAATGGATCAGAATCGCGAGCAGCCACGTACGAATCGATGTCGTACGACGAGATCGAGTTATATACCGGCCAGGCAAAAACAAGGCGAACACGACGTGGTTACTGGCAAACAGCCGTGAATTGAAATTCCAAACTGCCGGATCGTTATTCGCGTATTTCTAGCCATCGCGGTCTCCTCAAAATACATAAGCGGAACCGCGTATAAAAGCTTAGAGAAACGCGAAGACCCGAGGAAAGGTTGTCGAGTGGATAAAACTATCGATACGTTACACACGTTACAGACACGTGTCTAATGTGGTGGTGCTTTCCATTTTCCGTAGAGATAAGGAACCGTCTAGACGAGCCTAGGTGAGACGTTCGATATTCTCCTGTCGAACTCCATTCTTTCCTCTATAATAATAGTCGATCGCGTAAAACCTCGCGTACGTAAACGTAAATGGCGCGGTGCTTCCATTATTATGCGACAAGTGGATGTACGTGAAATTTGTCTATCTCTTCTCCTTATTTTCTTAGGACAGAACCATTAAAATTCATCCACTTGTAATGGACATTTAAAATCGCCCACTGTATTAGCATATTCGATTTTCTTTCCATATGCAGAAACGAATAGCAGTGGAGATAATAAAAAAAAAAAAAATCATTGATCGAAGACTTCCTCATAAATGAATATTCGTCGAGAAAAGAATTAGATAACGCATGCTACATATTCTTAGTCAAAAAAATCAAATGACGAGAAGAGGAAGAAGTTGAAGCAAACCCAATGGAAATGGAAAGAAAATCCGGAAATCGAAGTCACGTAGGTAATCCGGGTTTGGTCCGATCATCAGGAAGCGAGCTAACCTGGGGTGTACTCTTGCAATCTGTGAACACAGCGGAGTAGGTTTCGGCGCGGACGACCGTAGGATTTCCCGCAGGAACATTATCATTTTACCCGGCGGAGATTGCGGCTCGATTATCGATTCGAGGTGGCTCTCGTCAAGTAATCAAGCGTCGGTATTCGAGGTTGCTCTTTCCTTTCCGTTTTCTCTTGCTCATGACTTCCGCCGCAACGCCAATTGCTCTAACGAAATGTAAATTCTCCTTTTGGCCCTCGTTTCGCCGGCATCCTTAGCTCGTTAGCCACGATTGGAATTTCTGCGAGCCGCGTCGCCATCGAGACTTGTTATATACCAATTGCTAATAAAAATTGCTACAACGTGGCGAAGTTCCGAATATTATTTCATTTGGATGGATAACCAATGACGAAATTAAGGCAAATATAATATATGTAACTTTGGGACGAGGAATTCGTGTTTCGATTAATATTTAAATGCGTTTTACGTAGATACTTGTCAACTACGTTTTTACCGTCGATGAAGGAGTAGAACACACGGTCATAATTATTTCGTGGTTCAGTATCTACAACAAGAACAACAGAGGAAGAAACAGCTATGGAAAGGGCGAGTGGAACGTAAGCTAAAGTTAGTGGGGTATTTCCAGCCAGAACACCGACCCAAAGTTCAAAGTATAGAGCCACGGTTCGAATGATAAATGGATTTTAATCAAACGCGTTCCTTCAACTGGTCGATTCGTCGAAGGCAGCTTCGATCTGTCGCTTTAGCGCATCGTGTTCGCTGGGCTAATTAAATCTTGAGCTCGTTACACGATCGTGAACCTCTACTTGGTCGAGGAATCGCGCGAATATGCGCGTACCTTTCTCGATGGACAAGATTCCTTCGATCGAAAAGGTTTGTCGATCTCGCAAGAGTTTTGGGAATGTCCGTTGGCTAACTAGAGAGATCGAGCGTGTTTATTAATTTATTTGTTTAATTGTTTATTTGCTTGTTTGTCCGTTCCAATGGATGGCAAATTGTACGGAAACCTTGCCGAGTTGCGAAGAAAGCAACTCCCTACGGGCCGTAGCGCAACTTCGTCGACGAGTAATATACTTTTAACTACGTCGTTTGCTTTGTAAAGGCAGCGTGCAAAAGAACAATGCCCTTTGCCGTGAAATTCTGTGCGCCGAGGATAAGAGGAAACGCACAAAACGTTAACAATAGAGGGAACAATAACGCGAACCACATATAGTGACTCTTTAAGTTGATCTTTTGTAAATTTGTTTCAACATTCAAATGGCCTTTTCAAATCGCTAACAGAGAAGCTTTTTCGTTTGATAAGGAACTTTCCGGATAATAAACGGCAGTTAGTTAGCTTAAATCCTATCATTATTGCCTTTTGACGATTTTCCGCTAAACGAATTAAATTTAATATTCTTTGCGATATATTTAATGAAACGTACGTACATATTTTAGACTTAATAAAGAATATCGGTCAGGAAAGCTTGAACAAAGTTTCAACATAATATAACGAACGAGAAATATATATAAATGAAACTTCATCAACGACAATAATTAGAATTACAAAATTACGCGTTGAAGGCATGATGTGTTAAAACCTGAGACTCGTTAAAATTCCTGAGATCCACCAAAACGTCAGAAACTTCGAAAATTAAGGAGAGAAGCTAGACAGGTTTGCGGAAATGATTCTCGAGCTACGACCTTCAAAGGAATAGTGTAAAGAGGAGGTGAGCCACGTGGCTCGTTCTTCAAGGAGTTAATTACGTTTTGCTCGTTCTTCGTTAATCCAGTGGTCGTTCGCGTCCGAAATTTATTCTCACGGACTCAGCGGACGTTTCACGGAAGATGTTCGTTTTAATCCGTGTTTACGTTAATCTCGTACGAACGAGTCCTCCGCGTCCTTGTTTGTACGCGCGTTCATGTGTGTTGAAGTAACATCGAAGGAAATGATACTGCACGGGCTGAAATATCTCTCAGACGTCACAGCGCTATCACGAGAATCATTCACGCGAAATTTTCAGCCTGATCGAGGAAAGTAGAACGAACGGGCGAGGCAGAAATTCAAAGGCGTCCTATCTTAGAAGAAAGATCGATCTGACTTCGCTGTCTACGTTGACGCGACATTTTGCGAAAGATTAATGGTTTCGGAGATGGTTTGAGAGGTTTAGAGATGAAACGGACTGCTGTTATATTTGAACGATCGGAACACTTTACCGCGTAACATTGAGTTATGTAAATAGGTGTTTGAAATGTTAAATTTTAGATAGTTATATCGCGAAGAAACGAAGAAATAGAAGGAATACTAAATGGATAGGAATACACGTGATATATTCGTAAAATGTTTCTACAGGTGTACGAATACTTTCCCAAAGCACTTTATATGGCATATATTTCGTACGTCGTATATTTAAGGGGCCGCTAGATGAAACTTGGACGAAAGGATTCCCATATAACGCACGTGTCGAACATTTGCGATCACTTTGTCCCACGTGACACTCCATTTACTCCCCCGCGTTCCACCATCAAAAGAATTATACCCTCGTGACTTTTCTTTCGCCCTCGTATATCATGCCATATCTCGCCACATGCTTCGTAATTACTATGCAGGAACACGAACTGAGAATTATATGACGAATCCTATTTAGTGACCGGATGCGAAAGATCGAAAATTTAGTACAAATTCCGTCGATCGCTACGGTCCTCTAGTTTCGTTTCCCGCAACGTTAATTAATCGTGACTAATTCCCCTGAATGTGGCGTTCGCTGGTCGACAGATAAACCACATTTGTAAAATCACGCGCGATTTGTGTTGGAGCGTATCCGGTACGGATTACCGGCATCAAGATCGACCCAATTGATTGGCCATCCTTGCATCCATATGCGATCGCAGCACCTAATTGCGCTGAATATCGATACCGCTCGTTTCGCGAGGTCTCGGTCTTCTTACGGCCACATCCTCTGCGCGATCCTACTTAGAGCAGCTATTAACGTAATTGCTTTCCACAAGCCGCAAAAGTACGGAACATATTAGCAATTAGAACCTCGCGGAAATCTTCTGCACTTCGAACGCGAAACGCGATCACCTGCGTGGCTTTTTCGAAAGAAACGCGTTAATGATCTCGTTAGGGATTGTGTCGATAAATGAAAAAAAGTGTCTTCCTTTTTAAAGGTAGAGGAACTCTAAGTGGATATTTCGTATTCAAACGGTACTCTTACGGAGGCGATTGGAATGGTCGCGAGAGCAAGCGTAATTAGAAAGCCGAGGCAAGATGTAACGAAGAAAGGACAGAGAAAGTGCAACCATCTTCGGTTAAAATTCATTCGGGACGATAATTCGAGGCAACAGGTTGGCAGCATTGATTTTTCGCCGTGGCCGTCGATGCCCGTGGCTTTCGGGGTCATTCTCGGTTCTGACTCGAGGTGACAGCCGAGCTACATTTCAAGGCAGATCGAGGACATTCCGATGAACCGCAAATTATCGACTTTCTCATGCTATCCGCTAACTAACACGAAACCAGCCACGAGCCTGTCAAACTACTCGCGAACGAAATGTGGTAAAAGTTACACGATGGCACGAAATGTGTTTCTCGAAATTGCAACTGGATCACTGTTATTAGACGCGTGGGCACGAAGACACTTGCCGCCTATTACGGCCGAGCAGATCTCATTGAGATCAGCTTCCAGCTCCATTTCACGGGGCCGGCAATTGATTAGGTGAGTGGATCACGTGAGCTTGGCTTAAATAGGATGAGCCGCGGCCAATGGCGCGTGATAGAACAATTTCCTCGCTGTATTTGCGAATACCATATCGAGAATGTTGAATTGTAATTTTCGTTAACGATAAATATAAAGTTAACCTGATATTTAGGCAATTTTCCTGAGCTATTTCAGAAATTCTCATTCTCAAGTATCTCGGTTAAGAAGGAAAACGGGGTTCTAGATTCTACGTCACAACATCGAGACAACACAGAGAGGAGACGGGACTCACCAGAAACTCTCCGCTGCCGAGGCTCTGCTGCGATCCATCGGGCGTGATGGCTAAATCGGCCACGATCGACGTGGAGAAGCTTCGCCTTGTCTGATGGTGACACTTGTGTGGCCCGTTGATTCTCTGGGTCGCGTAGCTGGACACGTTGTTCTCGTTCAATTTCGAAGTCCATATCTCTTCCTCCCTTTGCGGCGACTGGCTAATGGTTCGGTGCTTCGTGAACCTTGAGATCCTCTCCGTCTTCACCCAGTCGTGATTAGGTCGCGGCTGTCGAGTAATCGTCTGGAGAGATTTCATAGCGTTAAATCTCGAGAAACCATCCTCCATAGCCGCTGCCCACAGATGATCTGGAAGATCCTTGGAACCGCGTTGAGTTTCCACCGACTGACGATCCGACGAGGAACCCAAACCCGATGTGGTCGGAGTGTTAGGAAAGAATCTTCGATAGGTGTCCTTTGAGTCCTCGATGTCCGTGGAATAAAAGTCGCCGTCCCGTGATTCCAGCGATCGATTGTTCTCGTGCAGGTTTAGTGACGATCCGATACCCGTCGACGTGGTCGAAGTGCGGAAGAACTTCGCCTCGTTCGCGGACGTCCATATCTCATCCGTGATCGACGAATCGATACCAGTCGAAGTTGTGGGAGTTCTAGGGGTTGGAACCGACATTGTTTCGATATTTTGTGTAAGGACACTTGCGATGGAACCAAAAGACGCGTCATTCTACTCTTGGCTGCATCGCAATATGTCGCTGTGTAATACGATCCGCGATTGTAATATAAAATTGTACAATTAATTTCTGTACAACAACGAAACAATTAGAGACCGGAGTCAGAATCCAGAACCTCTACCTGTAAGAGAGGTTCCGCTCCTTCCACAGCTCCTCAGGATTGGTGGTCGCGTGGCCCATGGCAGTATTCGTGAGAGTGGAATGATGATTGGCATAGGAACACCTCTGAGGGAAACCCATACCCTCGTCGAGACCAGCCGCCCAGAGTGACTCGAGGGGTAGGTCCTGGGTACCAACCGAGGTGCCCACACCCCTGTTGCCGCCCGTGCCCGCCCCGTGTTTCCCTCCGTTCGAGGGAAACACCCTTTCGGCACCCTGAAGGACGCAGCACATACTCGTGCCACTTCCTCCACCACCGCCGATGACGCCACCCTCCTCCGCCTCCGGCCCCCTGGAACCAGAGCTTTGCAGGCAACCTATTGTGACCGAGCTTTTAAGCTGCTCGCAGGCCTCGACCCCTTTTTTACGGGGCTGACGACCTTTCCTCCGTAGGCCTCCCTCTGAACTACGCTGGCCTTGCCAGGCCTGATCTCTTCAGGGTCGACCCTTCATCCTTCCCTCTCTCCTTGTTCTCTTCCTTTGTCCTCTTTTTCTTCCTCTTTTATATTTTCCCCGACCTTTGGATTCTTTGTTTGCTTAATGGATGAAACGTCCAATCACCCTCCTACTCGAATATCGCAGTTCTTCTTGACCTTGCTATTTTTAAGTGGACAGCAAGGTAGGCGGCACCGTATCTAATCGAATAAGAATATGATCGCGTCGTTGCAGAGATTTTTCACAAAACCGCGAAACCCACTCATACGTGCAAACAGTACCGAACGAACATAAACTAGCGTCTACTTGAACCATTCTCTTTAATCATTCGAAACACGACTACCTATGACACCTGGCTTTCTCGTCTCCGAGTCTTCTCGTTTTCTTAGCGATCGGACACTAACGAAGAGTAACGAGACAGCCAATGACGCCTGACCGCGAACCGTTCCACCACTGAAACGGATCCGAATTTCCCGATCGATCGATGCGGCGGGCGCAAACGGTTCGTGCGAGCAAATTGAAAGCCGCGTAATTTGTTATTTACCGACGTTGTTGTCCGTTGCAATTGATCCGAACCGCGAGATGATTTATCGGTGTTCCCTGAGGCCCTATTCACCCGGTACACAGAGCCGACAACCGCGGCGACCAGTCTCCGCAAAGGATTTACGGCTGATGTGGCCGAGTCTCGGGCCACCAGGTCGAACTCTGGTTACCTGACTTCCACCGACGGGTGGAGATGTTGATATGGTAAGGTGTTTGTAGACTATTCGAGGGGAAACGGGTCAACTGCTTTGGGGTTTGTTTTCACAATACTGTTTACGACTTTTCGGCCTCTTTTCAAAACCGGAGACGCCTCTGTTTTCCAAAATACAGTGGCTGACGAAAATATTTCAACGTTTGTCATCGAAAACTTTTACGCGTTTATTACGCGCGCGTATGTGTTGTATAAAATATTCCAAAATGTTTCGGAAAAGACGTCTGCGGACGTTGGAAAACATGTACTACCACTGAGAATCGAGCTTTCCTTACGAACTTTTTATCAATTCGGAACTTGAAAATTCTCGAAAAACACGATACTTGGTCGCATAAATATTGTAAACGTCGTCAGAATGGACAGACACGGTGTATTATCTGTCTTTGGAAGCGTAATCGAACGGAATTGGTGATATATAGAGAGACCACGAAATTCGCTTTTACCGTGTCCGGTGTGGCTGATGAGGATTTACGAGGTAAAAATGGCCGACGAACGAATAAGGAACGGAGCTGGCTAGGAAACGAGAACTAATGGTCGATACTCGAAAAGTCGGATAATATCGCGGCGCCAGCATTAATAACGCGCTTACCAGCGTTACGCTGATAATTTGCCAAGCGTGTACGATCGCTCGTTCGTATTAGTATAAATTGCATCGCGCGCGAAGCAGCGGACCGTTATCCCAGGCGAATTTGCATTTTGCTGGGTGTCGAGAACGACGAAGGAAACGTACACAGCAGCGTCGAGATTCGTCGCCGGCGATACCCTCTCGACTCGATCCGATTTTTGCATGCCGAACGCGCGTGTATTCTATACTCGCGCCGTGCTCGATACGCGAACGATTAGCGAATTATCGAGTCGTGCATCGGCGCACCGCGCGTGATTTGCATTCGATCGGGAAAACCGGCCGAACGAAAACCAACATTTAGGACGAGAAAGCGAGAAACCTTCGTTTAGAACGTTACGAGTCTCGTAAGCTTCGAAGGATGAAAAGATCTCCGTCTTCGGATAAACGAGATTTTAATTTAGTTAATTACTTATTTATTCTTGACAGCAGGATCGGTCATGTCGATAATGCGCTGAATAAATGAGAGATCCGATAAAAAATGGACTCTGAATATCTTAGCTTTCTCTTAGCCTCTCGGGTTATAACGTACATATAACAAACGCTCGACTCGTTCTTCGACGCTTGGATGAAAGGAACAGATTAAAGGGATGTGAATATTAAAATGGAAACGGTCTGGTCCAAAAATTCGGTCGCGAATCTCGGATCTACGTGTGACCTATTTTATTAAGTCAGCTTTTCATGTACGATACTGAATACAGTTACGAATATACGAGGTGTGCACGTACAGAAGAATATTAGATCGCTCGGTGATATAATCCTTTTTCATATACGAGTTGAGTCCCTTTCATCGATTTTTAGTGGAATTCCCGAAGGACTTGTGCAGTCCTAGCTTGATAACTTCGCGAGTTCTCCGACTCTCCGATACGCTGACTTCACGGTAAATTTTCCTCGGTCTTCCATCAAGGATACTTTCCATTCTCGGATTTTCAATATCCGAAGAATCTTGAAAATGCGAACTGACTCGAATACACTCCTATTGTCAACTGTTCCCGGAGTGAAACGTACACGAATCTTGGCACGCCGGAACCAAGATTCGATCGCTATCCGAGGATCTCAGGAATCGTGTAGTATCGGTGATATCGGTGACGAAGAGATAGGAATTTCCGATTGTATGAAGCACGCGATTTTTTGCTTTATGAAATGATGGAATCTCAGGAAGCTGCTGTTTTACATACGGTGATGCACGAGAGTATTCCAACGCTTGTAAACGCCCTTTATGTATATAAAGTGTGTATAGTATTTCTGTTACAGGAAACATATTGAAACGTTACTGGGATTCTAGCAAAGCCGGATTATCACGATTATATTTATAGAGTTTGAAACAGATCTGGAAATTTGTATAAAAATTAAAAGATACTTAGTACAAGCTCATACTTCGTTGTGACCGTAAAAGTATTTGAACAGTCAATTTATACATTGTACTAATAATGTCTCGATATTCGGTAGGGCTATCTTTAACGCTTATTATGTGCTTAAGATTCCTGCTCATGTCGTGTAATAATTTTTTACTAAATACATATTTGCGATAAACATCGTGTAACCTGCGTACATAGGTTTTCGGATTCGTTGGAAATTTTATCAATATGATCACGGCAACAACGTGTCTCGTTCTACCACCAATGACATTTCAAAATGTCGTAATTAATTATACGTAAAAGTTTTCTGCGATAAGTATTGAAATACCTTCGCGAGCCAGTGTGCACTGTGATACATTCATCGAGGATTATCATTGAAATTTAAAAGATGTTCCAATTTTATTCATTTTCGTGTAAGTGGTCTCTATTCTCGGCGAATAATTTATTAACAGGCAGCGTCCTTTTGCGAGGGAAAAGAAGGTAAATCCTTGGAAGCGCAACAAAGAAAAGAAAGAGAAGGCTTGAACGTTGAAGCAGAGAATATGGTAAAGCACGACCTCGTTAAATATTTATAAAACCGTCGCGGGTTATAAGTAAAACGACGTATCGGATAACTCGTTTCCGCGAGCTGTGTAGCTGCTGGCTCACGCGTAAAGTCATGATTTCCATTTAATGTCCCATGAATATCGTCCCGTAACCACCCAGAGACCTGGCACGACCGCCATAGTGCCACACTGGAGATCCAGCTCTAACTTTTATCAGCCACGCGGCATGTAGATCACGCACGTATCCGTGTTACACGCAGACGTGTATTGCACGGCGTTTGGTCAACGAGATCGATGGGACTTCCATCGAGGATGTACATGGCCCTTTTAAGGATCAGAGAAAACTGGATTTCTGATGTTAGTGGAGAGTATAGGGCGAATGAGAGTACGTATATACCGGGTGTTTCACGTACGATAAACGCTACCGTTCGGAAGAATTTCGATACTTTACTCGATTTGTAGCAACGGTATTCGAAACGTGTATTTAACCAAAGTCTACAAAACAATGATAAATTAATAATTCGCAGCACTGCTACCTTTTTAAGAATGACGAGAATATAAATTGAAATGAATTACCTACTAAAAGACAGCGATAATATATCGTGCTATTTACTGTGGCGCATATATTCACTGTTCAAATATCACTGGTTATTGTAACAACGGAAGATTTTTGTGATTATAATTTCTTAGCTAAAATACATCTGATCAAATATAAACACATGTTTCGAATGCTGCTGTATCTTACGAAGGATTGGAAGAACGAGTGTCACGAAAACAGTTCGTGACAATGAAAGAATAATAAACGATAGAGACGAATGAGAGCATCCTGCACAATCTCTTTACGTCACAACTGAATGTGTAACGTAATTGTATCGCATATGCGAATACTTATGAGCAGCGAGACAAGTTTCCGGACGAACAGCCTTTAAAAATTCACGATACTTGGCGATAAATATTCCCGCGCCACTTAATCACGGCATCGAGCGTCGTTGGTTGGTTGGCCGCGTTTTCAATTTCCATGAGCACCGTCCATTTATTTTTACCCCGTCGCTCCTCTCTCTCTAATCGTTCGCAAAACATGATCGATGCCACCTTGCCTGTCAAACCGATGTCTGAAATATATCGGCATTTCCGTAGTAAAAAGTCGTGAAATATTTATAGAGCCAAACGACCACAAACCACCTCTCGAAAATCGCCTGTCAATTTCATCGGCAGCGATGGTGTTAATTAAAGAAGAGGGCAGAGCCGGATCCAAATGACAAGACGTTGCGAAATATGGATTTGTAGATGCATATTCTATCTACAGGGTGAATCGTAAAGAGATACTACCGTTCGTAAGAATACTAACAAGTGTAACGTTTAAAGGGAAGCAGTAAAATTAAAAGTCAAGTAATCAGATAGCGTTGGATTACACGTCGGGTGTAATAATTGCGAAGAAAACAAGCATTGCGGATTTATCTATAATTTGGTAATTAAGATGCGTCTCGTTAAAAATGAGCAAACGTTTGGACGCGGAATCGTGGAAATGTCAGGGGCAAAAAATCGACAGGAAATCACGAGCAACGAGACGAAGGCGCGCGGGTGCTCGTAATAAAGGCAATTTCTATGGAATTCCATAGATATAGCAGAGTCGAGCAAGCGTGACAGAGCCTCGGGTAATTTAAATCCTGAAAGTTCACCATGGGCTTCATGCATAATATTTCAAGAGAGGGAAAGATGTCGCGACGGGAGATACTCGTGGTTCTCTTGGAGTACGGAGACGTCCGGGCAAAAGGAATTGCACGAGGACCAGCTTTCTTGTCCTCTCCATTCCTACTCTTTCTCTATTTCTCTCTCTTTCTCTCTCTCTCTCTCTCTCTCTCGTGTTCGTTGTTTTAGCCAGCTTCCTGTTTCGTCGGCAACGAGGACATTTATTTTCGCGTTAGATCCGATGGAAACTCGTTGGTTGGCGGCGGCGTCGCGAAAAATACACTTGAATATTCCTCGCAGGTACTTTACCTGTTCTACCTACTGTCTCACTGCCTTTTATTTTCGTCGGCGCGACGTGTGCGTTCTCCACTCTCAAACCCAGCGCTTCTCTACGTAAACATTCGCTTTTAATTTTTATACCTTGTCGAGTCCGAATCCCAGGTGGCGATCGCGAGAGTACGGCGAACGAAAATAATGTTTAACGTCTCTGGAAATGACGTGGATTTCCGAGGTTCAGGATTTTCGTCCGAGTGTACACACGCCCGCGAATATTGGGACGAGTGCGCGAAGCCGCAGAAATTCACGGTGAGTCTCGCAGGTCCTAGCCGTGCGTTCGAGCGTTTGAAAATTGTTTTTTGCCGACCCGTTTCGGTCGGAGTTCTTCCACGCGACGACAATGCTGGAAAATTAAAGCTGGAAACGAGTCACGCGTCGAATACGTGTCGCCCGTTGACAGCGCGAGTAATATCCAGCTTCGTAGCGCGCCACGTGCCACGTGGGCGACTGAAATACATCGGGGACCTTGGAATTCTTGGCAAACACTTTGAAACACGATACGAAGGAATCTCTTAATAAATTACGGAAGCAGACTTTTCTGTTAGAAATGGAACGGAATAAAGGTAGCCGCGAGATAGAAACGCGACAGGGCCTTTTTCATGCAGTTTAATTCGTCCTAGTTCCAATTTATTTCGGGGTGAAATGTCTAGGTCGGGATACGCGCGTAATGGATGCAATTGAACCGCTTTAAATCGCTTTAATTGCTGGTATCACCAGCGGCTCTCCCGATATAATCACACAGCCCTGACGTTTTCGAAATATACAGCTGATGAAATTGCGCCGGATACGAGCCACGCGGCCATTAAATTCCGGGGAAGAAAGGGGGGGAAACACAGTTCGATTTTCATCCCTACATGTGTTTAATTTGATACTAATCTTATTTTATCGAATAATTTCATTTTACATCAATGTTCTTCTTTTTTCTTCTTCTTTTTGCTCTTTGACCGAATAATTTAACTATCTCTCGGAATATGTGGTACGACGTGAAACGCACTGTTAGAGTAGGTAAGGTATATTACAGTTTGAAGGAAATTGGTCGTGAAAGTAAATTCCCATTTACGTGTCTCGATACTTTTGTTGGGCATCGATAGGATCGTGTCGTTTGCAGAGACAGTCGTAGAGAGACAGCGTGACTCACGGAACGATGCCCGTAGGTGGAAGTGCTCCCGTAAGACCTTTATCGGGGCAATAGTCGGCCAACAACTCGCAGTTATCGTCAATTGCGGCGGTGAGCGGCGCTGATAGGGCTGGGAGAATCACGGGAAGCGGCGGAAGAAGGCGTTCAAGCCAGAAGAAAACCCGTAAAAGGGTAATGGCCGAGTCGTCGTGCCGTCGAACGATTTGTCTTCAATTACGGACAGGTGAGCAAACGTCGATAGGCTACCGCCATATTCTTCGTGAAACCGTAATAAACGCGAGGAAAAACAATAACGCTTCGTCATACTGGAAATAGAAACTACTATCGTGCTATGGAATAAGTATTCGGAATATCGTGTATGTTGCACTATATGTAACATGTGAGCAATAATTCAGAGATTGCTTTAATAACTAAAAACAATGAAAAACATTCACTGGTTCACTAGATGTAACGGCATTTGTATTTTATCATCTCGTACCTGGTTATCTTCACAGGATATCATAAAAAGCGACTACTTTGCATTCATTCGCCTAATCGACGAGAACGCGAGAAAGTCGTAACAAATCCATCTCTTGATTTCGATATCGCTCGAACAACTCAGGTTAAGTTTCAAAATAACTGACGGATCTACAGAATTTTATAAAAAAAATACCTGTTTAGTTGGTTGGCAGTAGTAGCGAGACAACTGGAAAAATTTCAAATTTGCTTTTACTTCATGAAACGTTTGCACCGTGTAACGCTTTTTATCGCATAAGACATTTTACATTTATAATTCCATCGCTATGAATATAATATCGCTATGAACCTGACCTTAGTTTTACGACGCTGTCTTATCTTTAGCTGTTTTCTAATGCTACAAGTGGAAGGTCGTACTGCATTCGCCAGTAACGTCGTATCTTGTGCGTTAAGCCTTACAATGTCGTTTCAGCAAGATTTCCTTGTCAATTTTTCAAAGTGTCTCGTGTAATTTACATTTGTTGAGTTGCACCACTATCAACGCGAAACAGCGATTTAACCCGACAATCGGATAAAGGGAAATCGATTATTGAATTTTCATCGCGAAATCAAAGTCTCCTGGTTATTTGTAGATATCGTTCGAAAGGGTGGGACGGTTCGATCTAATTCCCGTAAAATACACCGTTTGTTTGAATTTAAACAGCGACACCCGATCGAAACACGAAATGTATGCGCGAAATCAACGCGACGGATATTTGCTCGTAGCGTAATTTCGCTGCAACAAACTGCAGCCCCTCTAGCCAAGTTACAAGTTACCAACTGCGTTACCGTTTCCGCCCGTACCGGGACCAGATAGCGCCGGCAATTGCCGATACAACTATTACAATATTCAAGTCGTGATAGTTACGGCGCTGCCACAAATTTCAGTTAATAGCTCTTCGTATAAAGGGTGAAAGAGAAATGGAGACGAGAGAGTGGGTTAGGGAGAAGAGATTCCGCTATGTATCGTGGTTGTCACGCGCCACGTGTTGCTCTTGGAAAACGTCGCTGGTGGTATTCGCGAAACGAACAACGATGCACGCGCATAGTTAGAAACGACGACGAAAGGGAACGCGTGTTTCTTGGAAAAGTCACTCGAAACTGTTTTGTTTCGTAGCTAATGAGCTAAAATAAACTACTCGGTGAAATTATTCTGTAATGATGCAAATAGTTGAAGATAAACCCGGAAATTTCGAAACAGGGAAGAGATATAAAAGATTAGGAATTGCCTGATAAGAGAAGCACGAAAAATATGGTAAAGTTGAACGGACTAGATCATCGATCGTCTACTTTCAATGATCGATGACGACACGCAGAGGATAAACGCGAATAGAGCTGGGAGATCGGTTTTACGGTCGGAAGGAAAGGCGAGCAACAGACCGAGAGTTATGGTTTTCGCGTTACCTTCGCCGGAATGCTTCGTCGTGTTATCGTTGTTCCTGAAGCGACTCGTAAAGTACAAGGTAGGTCGTCGCGATAACCGAGAACCCAGTAACGAGCGTGCTTGTCTTCTGTATCGTCCATTGTCGAGGAAATCGCGTACATTCAGTTAATTGTCTTTCTCGAACTTCTTACCCTTTGACTGTCGAAGTCAACGTTACTTTTCAATGACTTCTTTTCACAATATTAATAAAAACAGCGAGCTGTGATGTAAGCGAGGCAAATGTCCAAACGATAATTTCGCTCATTCGCCAAAAAACTTACAGAAGTTGGAAGAATCGAGAATGGTACTCGAACGGAGCCACTCGAACCAGGTGGAAGGAATACGAGGAGCACCTTGTAAAATTCCAAGTAGACCAAGCACTTTAATTGCATGCAGAAGTTGACACTCGGTAAGTTTTGAGTAGCCTGGAAGAGCAATTACGTTCGGTTCGCGGGAAAGTGGCTTTTACTTTTAGCTGGATCGATAAAGCGCTCGACGACCTTTGTGCAACGATTAGTCGCAAGCGAGTAATCAATTAGCCATTTAACGTAGCGCAGGCTGGAAAGGTCGATGGCTAGAAAGATGATGGACAGGAGACGCGACGGCGAGTATCTATAACAAACTCTTTGGAGAAACGTCACCTGGTGCTCGTAATTCGGGCATTATTCGGACACAAAGCTATACAAACAAGGAAAATATCGTACAGCAAGCGGGAACGCAACTGTCCAACGTATTTTTGGTCGCAATTTTCGTTCGTTCGACTCGACTCGGTTTTTTCCATTTCCTGAAAAATTGAAACACGAATTCGGCGACATTGGATCCTATTCAATTTTTCACCAGGGCGAATATCGAAAATACGGCCGATCTCCTCGCAGCGGCATTGTTTTTCATTGTATGGCTGGCGCAGTTGTTTTTCCCCTGGCTGAAAAGCTCGCGGCGAAAACGAATTTTCTCCGAGCGAGCGCAACGATCTCGCAATTCTTATTACGGGGGCTCGTATTTCCCCTGTTGACGTTTCCTGTTATTCTTGCCATTTCCATAGATACCGAGCCGTGGCACAACCTTCCCTTTTAATCGTGCGCTCTCGCTCCACCTTCGCGTCTTACGTATTCTTGTTTAAATTACACGGCGAGGAACTATGCCACGTATTATTTTCTTTCAACGATGAGATGACTAAAACTGTGATTCCACATTGTATAATTCGAATACCTATCAGCCACGGGTTGGTCATTTTCCTGCAGTTGAATACTCAGAAAATTGAATACAAATATTGCGAAAACAAATTCATCGAAATGTTCTGCGTCGCTAAAGAGCCGTGTATATTACGCAAATATTTGCGCAGTAATTCAGAAATTGAATAAAACTGGCCGATCTATCTTGTCGATGCTTTTTATTAAATTCTCTGTATCGTGGCTTTTATCGGCGGGGAAAGTAGCACGGAAAACAAAAGAGAAAATAATTCAAAGCGCGCATGCAATTTTCTGGGGTGTAATGCGTCAGCGATAAATAATCGGAAATCCCTGTGTGTCATGGCTGCATCCTGGTAACAGAGGCTACGTTTGCACTCGGTAAACCCGGCTGCACCTTTCGCGATCCAATTTTCCTTGTTTCGCCCCTTTCCACTTTCTTGTTTTCCTGCCTCGAATTTTCAGGCCAAATTCCGACGGGGAAACACGATCGTGTTCAGCTAGGAGATCCAAGGTCCGCGAGGATGTGATATCGAGAAGGTACGGGATTTATCAGACTTCGCCACCCCCCTCTTCTATCCCGGAACGTCGAAACGTGACCACAATGTGCGAATCGATGCTCCATTAGGATTAGAAGAAAATTGTGGATCAATCGAGGACGAGGCAATTGCGTTGAAAATGTTTCCACGTTTATCATCTACAGTATGTAAAAATACGAGTAACCGATCCGAGAAAATAAGCCAACAAATCCAAAACTTGAATAAACTGTAGCGGCATACGAGCAGCTGCTACAAAAATTTAGTACGGCTTCCTCTTACTCGCTTATAATATATTAAAGTATATATATGATCTCAATTCCGCAATTGTAATACATTGGTGGTATTTTCATAAGGCTAATTCAGGGGCGACAGGTTCTGCGATGGGTGTGCAGATGTCAATTTGTTGGGGAAAGCTGTTTTTCTTCTCATTTTTGTATCGTAGAAAAATCGGACTCCGGTCGCCGGGATTCGAACCCGCGTTGTCCCCAACGTTCGTAACTTAAGGCGCTAACCACCGCGCCGCCGTTGTCCGACAGTAGTTGTTGTCGAATGCCGCTACATAGTTAATAACCATGAAACGCAATCACTTTCTCAAACACAATTGGGGTCCGCCATGCTTATGTCAAAATTGGCAATGCAACACAGGCTAAGTTGATTGATCCATCCCCTCCCCCTTTAGGAGAAGGGGTCGCTATAAAACAAATAGAAGGCACAAGGAAATAGATTAATGTACAGCGTGAACAGCCATCTTGAACGCGTAATATGTGCTAAAGATGATGAAAATATTGAACGGAAGTTGTATCCCCAACTATGTCCCCAAGACGCGGTAATAATTGCAGAGATATTACATGCTAATTCGCAGTTCTGCCTGCTCAATTAGCCACTAACGATCGCTAATTTTCTCTCAGCCAATTAGAATTCCGACGATCCCTGTTCGCTTTCCTCGCCGTGTTCCCTTGTCACGCCGCCGTTTACTGGCACATAATCACTCAACCGCTAGGATATCCATCCGCGGACCGGAGACGTAAGTAGATCAAAGTAGTTTCACGTCGCACGACTTCGGCCCGGGTGCAAGTTAAGACGTTGTTCACGAACCGAGAGAGCAACTCCGACGAAGATTGGTTTCGGTATAATCGCTTTGTAGCCAGTCAGACGTCGATCAGAACAGCTCGAATTACATAAAAGTTTCTTGGATCAACGCGAATTTCCCTATGAGCGTACTCCTAGAATACCTAACATGTAAGAGTTTCTTTTTTAAAGCCTTGTACAAGTATCGTTGTATGTAAGTACAACCTCTGTGCACGTAGGTGGAATGATCAGAGATTTGTAAAAAAAAAAAAAAAAAAAAAAAGAAGAGAAAACACACAGAGTTAAACATTTCAATTTCCTCTACCTGAAAGTTCTACAATAGAATTCGTAGCAGCCGAATTCGAGTCTTTACCGAGGACAGCTGCCATTCTGTGTATTCTCCACGAGAAAAACACCGTAAACTGGAAAATATAAACCTCTTTTATCGTCGTCATTTGCTTTTACAACCCGATTATATTGTTCCGTGTAATTGAGCTATCCAACCGGACAGTTTCTTCGTTACTCGGCCTAAGCATTCTATTCGTTGTTCACGTTGTCGTTGAAACAACCGATGTACTCGTTTTTTCAATCGAACAGATCGCAGTGATTAGTCGGCGTGACGCAACGGTTCAGCAGAGCGTCTTTAAATCGCGCGTGTCGGACTTAGCGAATGATCGAGCTTACAAATCGGAAAGTAACGGTAACCAGGGCGTACGCGTTCATTCGGGAAGCTAGCGGCTCGTTAATCACCGGCTGTCACGTTGTTCGGAGACCGTACTGTCGATTGCAGCTTGGCACGAATCTTGTTTTCGTTCGCGAAACGTGCACGCGCGTACGTAGCTTGCTTTGCTCGCGAACGCGACACTCGTAATTGGATACAGCGAGTCCTAAAAGAAGTCGTAAAAACTTCCTTCTTCTTGTTCCTCGACTCTTGGTTGTGAGTCCTGCGAGCGGCGACCTGTCACGACACCAGCCAATCTCGAAACGGCGCGGAAAAATTTTAATCATTCTTTGACGGAGTTGCGAAAGTTTGTAGGAAGAATCGAATACAACGGGAAGCGGCGCGATAAATCTTTCATCCTGTCGCTGCTGCGAACCCGCGAAACTTTAAATTCTCATTCGTCTCCGCGGATCCCTTCACTTACGACGACGAGCCAGGAACATTCGAGGGGAGAGTACGATGGAAACGCGTTTGATGTATTGCCCCAACTTCGTGCCTTTGTTCTCTCCTTCGTTCTTTCAAACGCTAGTTACCGGATTCACGAGCCGTTCGACGGCTTCCTGAATTCCACTACGACCATGAATAATTTATGGTAGTTGGTAGAAAAAGCTAAGTGCGCGAAAATTCCACTTCCACTCGTAAATGTTCGATTATTAGTTTGGATATTTGCGATTAGACTTTGCTAAACGCGGTGCTCGATGAAGGTGTTTGTATGTAAACGAAACGTGCCGTGTCGTTAATATCGTTCATCGATTTCAGCTGTAACAAAGGCGGAAAGTCGGGTGGATATAGTTTATTTAACTAGCTGTGAAATCTCTGCAGCGATACCACGTCGAATGGTATCTCGCCAGTTATTAAAATATTCCTAGACCTTATCCAACAACGAACGTATTAGGTTGTCGGAAAAGTTTCTTTCGTTTCATAGATGAACAACAATTTCTGTTTGATATTATTTTATTGAATTAGGTATGATCCATTTCGTTCTACTTCTATTATTACGTTCGTGCATAATTCAATAAACTAATATAAAAGAAAAAACATTGTGCGTGTATTATTTCCTTACAAAACGAAAGAAACCTTTCAGACAACCTAATAATTAACTCACAGAACGAGATTATATGTTTTAAATCTTCATCGAGAGATTAGGAACCGAGCAATCACTTGGAACATGTTCGATGACGAGGAAGATTTATGTGCCATCTTCTGTACTTATTTCCTTGCTACAGCAGAACCTGACACTTCCGTTTCTCCTACTCGATTCGGGTTCTAATAATTTTTCTCACGAGATATCCTAAAGATATCTTTCGATTCTATTTTCTAAAATAAAAGCATCATGAAACCACGGGCCCAACAAACGAATCGATCGTCGAACAGTTCGACGCCTTTGTGCCGACCAAGCGTCTTGCCGTTTAATGGAGTTGCTCGCGCTATCTATCACACGCCAAACGCAAGCGGTGCTTTATCTGACGCTCGAAAGAAAAAAAGCGAAAGAGAAGAGAAGTAAAAGAAAGAAAAGGAGGACGAGAGGAACGAACAATGGCCAGGCGCGGAGAGGTTCTCCGCGACGACAAGAACATAGATCCATAATGGGCCGAATCGGGTGTTCCGACTAGGTGGGGTCGTACAGATGGATTTCAGGGTAAAAAAGGCAAAAGGGCGAGCCGGCTGGTTTTTCATCGACCCGATACAACGGACAGCCGTACGCGATTTCCCGGACATTCCCACGGGACTCGTGAAAACATCGAATACGACGCTTCTCTGTTGCGATAGGAATACAATAACGATTTCGTCCGACCGTCGTCCGAGATTTCCCGCTGAAAATGGGAAATTCGTTCTTCTTTCATCTGACTCGCGTTATCGTCATCGACGGGGGCTACGGTTACAGTGGATTCGCATTCCGAACTATCAGAAGCGATTGAACGAGATACAAATACACTAATGTCGAAAGTCTTGTCGCGATTGTTGTTTAAAGGAATTGTTACTTTTCTTCCGATCTAATAAAAAAGAAAAAAGAAACGATAGTACGAGATTCATTTTGTTCGACGGATTTTAAACTGCTCCTCCATCAAAAAGCAAGTAGATGTTTAGCTGGATCATCGAAGCCTCCCTGCAGCGTTTCTGGATTCGACAAACATTTAACGCCGTTTTCAATCAGCGAGGCGCGCCAGGCATTTTTGCGCCAACGTATCCCACGTGGTAGTTGTTTTAATTTTTGCTTTTCCGATTAATCATCGAATGCAAACACGCGTCAGCACCGCGCGATCAACGGCTCGTGGTTATTTTTGATTTTCACTGGGCGCGACATTTCCTGGTGCGTGAAAATATTTCGCCTGTATATCGACAGAGCCGCGTTATCGTGTTATTCTGCTATTATTCCAGCTGTTTAAAACGATATCGTTTGTTATCCACCGTGCGTATAGCCTGCTCGGAAATAAAAGCGATGGCACGCGACGAGATCTTTCGTGGAACTCGTTGGGAACGCGGCCGGATACCACCGCACGAACCGCCATGGATTCGACAAGGCATGGAAAATATATCCGTCCTTGTTCTGTGTGGAAAACAAAAAAAAAAGGTTTGAAATTGCAGGTTTTTCATTTCCACCGGCTAACCAAGATAACACGTGACACAAATTTTTTGTATCCTTTGCCAAAACGGGGACTTCACTAGTGAAAAATGTTCTCTTTACATGCGACCGCAGCTTCGACCGGTGATAAATTAATCCGTGTACTCTGAATAAAAGCACCGGAGAGAAGCTGGTACCAGCGATACGCGAAACGGATCCTGGGCTCGACGCTGAATCCCTGCGAACGACGTTCGTCCTCGAAACTTTCACCGAGCAACGAAATGAATTCATTTAGAACTCAATTACAGAAAAGTGGATTCGACCAATTTCAACTTTTTCATTTAAATTCCAATCTGTAAACGTTCACGCGTATCTTTCCTTTTTCCTCAAGTTATGGTTAGTTATTTGAACTGGGTCGAATCCACGACATTTTGTGTCTATGCTTTAATTCTCCACATACATGTACAGGTTCTTGTAATTTTCATATAGCTTTTCAGATTCGTTTCTTCAAAACTCGCGTCTCGTTAAAGCATCGATAAGATCTCCAAATATTTCATACGACACGGACGATATTCAATCATCGATATTTGTTCGGAATTTTGAGTGGACAGACCCATTTCCTTCTTTAGAAAATTTCGAATTGCATGCCCTTCCCGAGCTGTAAACCTAACGACTTCGACGTCAGGTAAAAGCCCCTGGAGAAGACCAGCCGGAATGGCTGATAGGAAAAATCAGCAACGTGGAAGGACAGTTCATCATCAGATATCGTACCGTACGATTGAAAGACTTCACTCCCAACAGGATCTTACCACCGCCGTGCATCACATCACACGTTACGTTGTACAACAAGTTCAACACAGTGCTGGATTGCTCTAACATTCGATATATTAAACCTCCTCCAGTTTGAGCGTTTATTCATTCGAAGTACGCGATATCGACCGATCGGTTTGACCTGATCGGTTGATCTTTAGTCGATGATTCGCAACAATATTCAATCGATGACGATATATTCGACTACTTTCGCCAACCTGTATCCCACATCCTAGATAGCTTGTAGTCGCGTGAGATTTAAATCTCGCAAAATCAATCTACACTCTTTGGCTTGGCTCGTGCGAAACGGTAAACGGGTCTCGTAATGAGAAGAACGATCTCGTGGTTGAACCGAATAGATGCTCAGTTCGCCAGGTAATCTCGAGGAACGACGTTTACCCTGGGAACTCGCTGAGTAATGGTAGCCACGCGGACTGAGTTAGATTAGATGGAATATAGACCGAACGAGGCTCCATCTCCTTAGTGGATCATTTGTCCAAACTCGAAACTCCGAAATTCCTGGCAGCCAGGCGCTACGCCGGTTCCTTCTCTATTAGCTCCGTTACTTACCTATTCATCGTTAATTTTAATCGCTCGTTCCCCGTGGAATACACCGCGGCAGCTTGTTTCTGCTGCGAGTTGCGCGGACGAAAATTAATTGTCACGAGTAGAATCTCCCTTTGGTATTCATCGTCAGCTTCGTTGCCTCGCTAGTGTTCGTCCTCTCATTTACCGACTACCGCTCTGTGCACCGTAAGGCGAAACCGTCGAACGATCGTCGTTATTGATATTAACGGGGTGATATCGATTAAGAAGAGACTACAACGGCGCACGCAAGGGAAGCTATAAATTATTATTGAAACGATTTTGCTAAAGGATCTAGTGAAATACAACGGCGCGAGCATTAAAGCTTCGCCGATTATTCTTGCTCTGTATGTAGTAAAATATCTGCTCCATTAGCGGGATTATAAAGATACGAAAATCTTCGATCCACGTTGTAAATCACTGCGTGTTTTATCCAAAGGAACTGGTTTGTCCGGCGAACTCGGTCGGCCTAGAAATCCGCCTCTTTCACTGTACGAACGTTAGGTAGGTAAGAAAATTGGAAGATAAAAGAAAAAGACGTTGGGAGAAACGGCTTGAGAAAAACCTTACGAATCGACCGGTGACGTTCGATGCTTCGATTCGTTAAATTACATTACGCTGCGAATTCCGCGCAAAGTAAGAAGGTTGCGCATGGAAATCCCTGACGGATGAACGCTCGGCTTCCTTTTCCTCGTCGGCCATTGATTTCAATCGTACGATCGCCTAACGTCGACCGACATTCGTCGCCGTGCACCATGCAAAATTACTCGGAGGCAAAAGCCGAGCAGAACGTCTGCTGTTTAATACGCCTTCGATGTTGCTTCTCTAAGGAAAGCCTCGGCTTATCCGCAATAAAGTTTCTCAGCTAAGAACTAAGGCGGCCTTGTGACGCCATTTAATTTGCAACTCGACTGTTTCATCCAGCTTCGAGGAACGCGAATCGAATAACTGAAAAACGCGGGTTTACCGTTTGCCGAGAAGAAGGTGCTCCTCGTCTTATCACTAGCGCTCTCCTAACACCGATATTTAAGATGATATTATTTAAGCCGTGACGCTGTTGAAAAGTCTGATACTTTCTATTTTTAACAGAACTACGATATTCGATGTAGGTTGTGAACTCTAAATTATGCGCACGTTGCGTCGATACGCTAGCAAACTTTAACGCGCAATGGAATCGAAACGACCGTAGTTTCCGAATCGGGCAACGCAACAAATTCTTCGTCGGGACGGGGCCGCAACGTTATTGGGCGTCGGGTGCGGCGAATGGCCTCGCTGGTAATTAACAGGGTTACAAAGCAATTGACTAAAGCGCGCCGGCGGATGTGCATTTACTAAATGCATTCTACGCCCGATCTTGTCCGCTCCCACAGCGGTGGCAGCCGCGTCTGGCGTCTACCTAAAACTATGCATCCTGGAACGTTGTGCCTCCTGCTAAACCAGATTCCTGATACCACCAACTATCGATGACCCTGCAAGAGACGTCTCGAATTTACCGTGCTGAGTTTAGCGATCGCGGTCGCGACCGTGCACAGCCCTTTTGCCACGCGCTTAAATATTAAGCGCGACACGCTCGAACGTGGAACGCGTTAAAAGCGTTCTGTACGACGAACGCTTTGACGAATCAAAATATAGGACCGTTCGATCTCGGCGAATCGCTTAATAAACGATCAATGTCGTTGAGCGTTTGATCGATAGAAGTTTCACGACGAAGAGTCAGCTTGTGTTCGACCATGTTAATTGAAACAGTCGTATCTGATCGAAAGATGGTTTAGAGGGAAATGACTTTTAATATCTAACGATCAGATCGAATTCGTATACGTTGGAAATGTAAATTGTTGCACCTACGATTTCAATGCAGATGCGGCTGTCTTGTTTAATATATACGCGGATAAACTGTTTCTCTGTTATCTGGCAGCAACGACTCGATTTAAACGAAGGTTGCAGATACGCCCCTTTTTACAGTATCGTCGTTCCATGCAAAGGAAAAAATGGCTGTGCGATTTGTTCGACGATGGTCATAATCAACGAGGAAACCTGAGACACAAAGGACTGTGCGGCTTGAGCGCGCATTTAATTAATGTGTTCGATACACAGAGTGCTATATGTACGAGTTGGATGCACGTTGGTGAAACAAAAGCGACAAAAGAGACTCAGGAAAATGGTGTTTACAGAGCACAGTGAAAAATACCTGTCCGCTGAATACGGGTCGTCTCTACTTCGGTATTAACGAAATTATTGCGCTACGAGCAGGATAGTATTTGCAAATTACTGGGTCGCAGAAGCTCGCGGATGAACCGACCTCGATCCAGCCGTGCGCTAAGGCCATGGATTAACAACTGCAAATCTGAATCTAACCTTATCTCCGAGTAAACTAAACACGGAGTTATTCTCGTGGAGAAGACTTTGCTTATTCCATTAGAGTCGCGTAGATTACGCTGGCGCGACCTTTCGCGAAATCTATTCGACTCTTCGTAAAGTATTCGCAGCTTTTGCGTGTACTAGGCATATCATTTATAACAGATTCATTCCGAACGTAGAGTTACGTTATGTTTGCGTTATACTATGAAATTCGTGATACAATCGAAGTCGGAGAAGATCTATAACTGAAGATAAGGGAAAAATAAAAAATAACAATGTTACGCGCGAGGTTTGATTTTGGAGAAAATCGAATTTGGAAATTCCTCGACTATACGTACCAGGCTAATTTTTGATCAAACATGCTGAAATTTGGTTTTGTCGTAAAACGGAGAAAGCTTTGTTCTACATTTTCGATTTATGTTCGCGCGTAGAATAATTTGTTGGTCGATTGTTTCGCTCGTGTCTAGTTAGGACTAAACAAATTCGCCATTCTCTTATCTCGAGCTATAAAGTTTCTCCGGCTTTACTCGTATAGCGAACTTAAAAGCACTGTGTATATCGTCGAGCAAAGGATTACTCGTCGAATAAAGCGATAATAACGTTCGAGTCGGATGGAACGGAAACGCGTGAATACGCTCAGTTAGCGATATTGTAAATCGCCGGACGAGAGGTGCGCGCAAAAAGAAACGTACGTCTTCCCCGATGCAATTTCATCGGCGTGAGGCAAAAGCAGCGAGAGAAGCAAGGAGCGCTTCCTGCCGGATAATGGAATGGCTTGCCGATGTTATCGCGAGGAAGCGTGCAGCTGCTGAATTTACGAGATATCCTACGGTGGCGAAAATGCGAAAGCAACAGTTATCCCAGCTCGGTTGCCCCCGGGAGTTCTGGTCCACGTGAACATCGAAGCTGCGGCGCGCCGTTTGGTGAAACAAGAACGAAGAAGGTTCGGATTATAGTAAGCCGCGATCGACCCCGCGGCGAACCAACCGCAAAAATACCGACCAGCTTTTAGGAGCCACACGGACCTCGCGACGAGAATCGATGCGACCGGCTCTCGTAGCTCTTTGCGGCTTTGCGCCTCGCGGAACAGAAAATTCGCGTGGGATTCGTGGCCGGGGCGGACAGATGCGCGTGTGGACGAGACGAGAATCGAATTGACCTGAGGCGGTCCGCTCGGGATCGGAATTCTTGCGATGACGATCGTTCCTGCCTACCCAGAGAAATTAAAAGCGGACGACGCGATGGTATGCCCGGCGAAAATCTACTGGAAGAGAGGCAAAATCGTCGTGGCACGAATATACGTATGTATTTACTCGGAATATATAGGGTGTCTCTGCAATTGTTATTCAATCGGATAAGGAATAATTCGTAGTGAAAACATACGCTGAAAATATAGAATAAATTTTTCGCTCGTGGGAAAATTTTATTCTGTATTTTCTACTTATTTTTCACGAGAAATCATCCACTACCCGATCGTACCACGAATGCAGATGAACAACCTGTGCATCTCTTGTACTAGGTTTGAAGATCTTCCAGTGACCTGGATATAAAGATCCGAAGGAGCCACTGGATAAAAGATATTTTTCACGTGTAGCAACGATAATTCCCGTTTCATCAGCATGCATATTCATCGTTCGTAGTCTCGATACTTGTCCAACGAGCAAGTTCCGTGGCGAAATGGCGCGTTTAAACGATCGCCGGTAACCCCTGGCAAGAAAGAACTCAATTTCTTTCTCTATGTGATACTCCGTTCAAGAATTACGAAGCCGATATTCGAAGCACACGGAATTACCATTTGAATTGCAAAAAGCCGATATATAGAGGCGGCAGGCGCCAGGTAGAGCACGCGAGTGGTCGACTCGCATAAATTTGCAAATTGTTCGAGCGTCGTCACTGTACACAGACGGATCAGTTTCGCACTCGCGTTCGCACTCACGTTCGCGTTGCCAGCGCAAGAGTAATCCAGGAAACGATATGCGTTTCTACAGTTTCGCGTTACACACCGAGCCAAGCGGATTAACGTATCATTGTCCCGCGGCACCAGGCTCCCGGAACAGTTTCAAACTGCGCCGAGTATACATCCCATTCTCTTTCATGCTCTCTGCTACGAAGCTACGTCGGAGAGTTTCGATGCCCGTTCCATTTCGTCCCTACGCGTCCCCTTCTCCAGGTTTCTTGTCCACTGGGAGCAAAGGGTCGACGTAGTCGTCGTCGTCGTCGTCCTCTTCGTTGTCTAGTCGAAGTCCGACAAGTTTGGTCGAACGAAGTTTCCGATGGAATTTCGACGTTTCGCTAATAGGAGCCCCTGCGGACCGCGTAGTTGCTCGTCAAAGCGATCCAACTCGTAATCGAGTTTCCCATTTGCGAAGAATCCAGGCCGTCTCTTTTCCACAGTTGCTTTTCCGTTCTTTCGCTCGGAAACTAGAAGAACACTGTAGCTTGTGATCGGTACGCCATGGAGAATTTAACTGAGCTCTACTTACGGGGTTACACGCGAATGCTCGGAGGAATTAACGAGCTGGAATGACCAGAGAGCATCAAACCGCCATATAAATGTTGGAAAGCCCTACTACCGTTTCTCTGTTCACAGGAGTTCATCAATTATTTAACAGCGCGAAGAATAATTCGCGGCCAGCGGAATATCTCGAAAGCTAATAGAGCCATGAATCCTCTATTATTCATGCAGCGCGTCCGCGGCTAATGCCGCGCGTTCGAAAAGTTACTTCATCGAGCAAACACAGTCACCATCGCCTTCGCTAACCCCGTAACAAGAGACGGACAAGAAAAATTCAGTTTTCGGTGAAATTTCGGACCGCTTTCGTCGAATTTTCCGTTAGCCCAATTCGAAACTTCTCCAATCGTGGAATCGGCTGGCTAGTACGTTCTTTCCACGATGCATCGAATGTTTACGCAACGAGCAACTCTGACTGAAACAAACAGGAAGTTCGCCTTTGGCTCTGAAATCAGCGTGCGCCGAGAAAGGTGCATCATTTTGGGGCCGATCGCGTTTTATCCGTGGATGGTCTCGGATAAAACGCGAATTTCTTTGTGTACCGTGTATGTACGTGCTTTCTATATAGCCCTCGCATACTCTTACTTAGTTTTGAATCGCGTTGGAAGCGCGCCTCTTACGGCAAGATAAAAGAAACAAGCTAAGTGTCACGCGGTAATCCAGACTAACGTCGAGTGCCAGCTAACAAGAGCTTCAGAGCTTTCTGCTTGCATTCTCCTTCAATCTTCCGTTGGCTTCTTCCCGACCTCTCCTTCTCCGCGTCTTGGGTCGTCTCGAGACGAAGAGGATGTTCTTGGAAATGCGTTTAAGATGGAAATTTCGGGGAAATTTTGTGCGACGAACGAATCGACTTCGACCGAATTTTAGTTAAAATAATCGTCTGAAACAATGGGAAGAATGCGCATTGGCAACTGACAGAAAATTTCTCAAGGTGTTAAGAAATCAAGAGAGGGTAAGATCAAGCACGAATCCAGAAAATACCTAATTACCACGCCCGACGTTTAATATCGATAGACGCCGCGACGCTGCATTCTCACGCGCCATTAACCGGCAGAAAAGTTACGATACAAGCAGCCCTCGCGCCGTAATAACTCGTCGCTCTAACGAGCCGGCACTAACGCTTAAAAAGTGCATCGCGGCGCGCTCTCAGAGAGGAAAAGTTCGCTTTCTACAAAGAAGTTTGCGAGGGCGGACTAGCTAATGAAAGCTCAAGGACGAAACAGGACATCGAGTGCGGTTAAAAAATTAAATGTCAACGGAAAAAACACGAAAAATGCTTCAAAGATTTTGTCTATCGTACAAGACTATTTGACTTTCCTCGAACGAGAACACTAGAAGTATTTCGAATCTTCTACAAATTAATTGCGCGAGGTGCTTTCCGCTTGCTGCTGAAATTCTAATTAAATTTCAAATGTCACTTGTACAGACAACTTACAGTACAAAGAGTATCTTTCGTTCTCGAAAAGATGTCACCACGATATTGGCACACCTTTATCTCATTCGTTTTTACACACGTTTCGGCATAAATTCTTATTAACCCTTGTCCGAGCGACGCAGCTCTTTCCCCGCAAAAAGGAGATCGACGAGCATGTGCCAGCCGTAGATCAAGAACGACCGCACTACTAATACAATGTCGACGTTATATCACGACGTATAGCCGACCGTGAGCAGAAGATTACATCGCCTCGTTGTCGTCAGGCCTCGTCTCTGATACGAGCATTTTCCGCGGAATATACGTAGATACGGGGATAATGCACGATCGAAGAACAGCCTGGTTGTCAATGTAAAGGAGTATAGAACATTTTAACGTGGAATTGTTTCCTGTCTCTAGAGGATGAAAGTATTTTTACACGTCTATGATACTAAAGTAACCGATACGATCTATCGAGATTTCAGGTTTGATGGACCGAAAGCGATAGATGGTGCGAGTCGATGCTTTGAAAATTGCAATTTACACAATCACGTATTTTATCTTATGAATATACGATACAGTATTTTACGGAAACTAACAGTGGACTGACTTACGCCACAATGACTCTCAGTCCTGCATCTTTCAAATCGCATCACAGACTTTTTATCGCTTCCTCGAATGACCGCAAACTTTAGGAAAAATTCCTGCCAGCTTACACGGTCCTTTGGAAACTCTTCGCCTTTAGAACGTCCCATTCAACGTTTGCTCGTGGATAAAGTTTATCTTGGTACGTGGTGCCGTAACGAACTGGTTAGAAATTACTAGTCGGAAAGTCACTGGCGAACAATGTGCCGTTAATACTTGCCAATACCAACTCGTCGATCGGGTTCTTTGCTGCAAAGAAAAACTTGGCGACGAGCACGAAAGGGGTGGAAAATTCGCGACGAAAGTTTCAACTTTTCTTGGTTGAAGCAAGTTACTCTTTTCGTTAATCGACGTTCGTACGAAGCTCGATCGTTTCAACGCGATATCGGTGGCGATTGGCAAAGGCGAACGCTGCCATCGGCTGCCTGAAAATCACCTTTCTAGTTGGGAAAATGCGCGGGGAAGTTTCGCGCTCCGGCTAATCTCGGTCTTAATTGAATTTCTCGACCGGATTCGACTCGCGTCCAGTTACTTAATAGTTGTGGAATTTCTCAGACGAAAGAACGAGTAACCAGCAGCCTAGAAAATGGAACACGAAATGGAAGAATCGAAAGAAACGGCAGAAAATGCGAGAAGCAGTGGGGGCTTTCGATTCGCGCGATATCAGGAGAAAGGCGTTAACCTCATCTTGCAGCTCGTTTAATAACAATTTCCTTTTCTTCTCTAGAACGATTCCTCCCTTTAACGACGCAGTTATATAGCGAATTCTTCGAAAGTTGCCCGGCTACTCGACGTCGAAGGTGGTTCTTCCATGAATTACACGTTTCACGATCTCTTCTTTGCAAGTTGCAGCACAACACGGTTGCTAACAGCGCGGTACTTTAGTCCCAACAGTGTTACGCGGAAACGGCGCAGTCGTTTCGACAAAAATTAAAGGCACAAAGTACTTGGGGGATATCCGCGAACGTAAAATAAATCTCCGTCGGTAAACAAGCAGCTAATCGCAAATAGACGACGGAACGCTCGTTCCTCCAGGGAAACGCTCTTGAATCTCTTTCCGTAATGGTGTACAACAATCGGTGCTTTTCTTTGCTCAGGTCCGGACCTTTTAAGCGGCACTCGTCGAATGAACGAACATCGACGAGGCATCGTTCCGTCTGAGGATCCGGATACCAAGCAATGAATACAAGAGAGACCAAGAAAATACCAAAGATATTTGAACGTTTACCATAGAACACTTTATACATATATATGTCGAAGATGAAAGGACATTGGGGCCTTTCTTTTGGAATTTTTGGGAAGACCCCCAATACTTTCGTCTAGACTTTTCATTATAACTATATTTAAATAATTAAACTTAGAAGTAGTTGTTTATGATTTAATCCGATTGTGTGTGCCCGAGATTTATGACAATAGGCTTGGACTCGAAGTGACATAAACGTAGCCACGGTCACGAGATGGACGTTTTTACCTAACACAGGTATGGAGTAATTGTATAGCTCGCCTTAAAAATATAGTTGACCGGAGGGCTACAGAGAGGTACGGAGAATGGTATATAAGAGCAGTTCCACTTGGACTGAGGGAGCTATTTGAGTTCTACTTGTGCTGTGGACAAGTAAGTTGAGTTACATTTGAATTGTGGACAAATAAGTTCAGTTCGACTTAGACTTTGGAAGAAAACGCATTTGCTATCCCGTTGACCGTGGATTCGTTATTGAACCTAAGATAATTGTCATTAGCATCTCCAGTATTTAATCGCCGCGGTTACTTGTCAAATTCTTTAATAATCATATTGGTACCCGTAAATATCATCTATATCGTATAAGAGTGGCTAATCCAAATGAAAGACCCGATGAGAACTCGACATATATATGTCGGAGAAGAAGGGACGCCGGAGCCTTTCTTTCGGAATATTTGGGAAGGTCCCCAATACTTTATTCCAGACTTTTTATTATAGCCGTACTTAAACAATAAAACTGAGAAACAGCAGTTGATAAGTCAAGTCAATTATGTTTGTCCGAGATTTATGACAGTGGGCTTGGGCTCGAAGTGACATAATGGGTCACTAAACGTAGCCACGACCACGTGAGGGACGTGTACCTATCAGAGGTATAAAGAAATTATATAACTTCGCTTAAAAACAGGGATTGACCTGAGGAATACGGAGAGGAGTATATAAGGGCAGTTCCACTTGGACTGAGGTGCAATCCGATAAGTTCGACTAGCCCAGTGAACACGTACATCGAGTTCCTAATCGCAATCGTCATCCGTTGACCGTGTATATTATCGAACCTAAATTCATCGTCATATGCATCTCGAGCACTCAATCATCGATATCACTAGTTAACTTTTGTAATACATTCGCATAAACAAACATCTGGACAACTCGCAGCAAAACTCATCACACGCCTCGTTTTCCAAAGATGATCAGACATATATGATACGTGTTGTTACGTCCGGTGACTATGTTTGAGGCGGCCACCAGCCTCACACATAGAATCGACGAGGTTGCACTCGGTAGTGATTCGCAAGAGACCCCGGGTGCACCTCTGAACGTCGGGATGACCACCGTGGGGTTTTAGTCGGTAAGAGTCCGACACTACACGGTCGTTGCTACGCAGCGCCGAGTGTCCATGAGAATTTCCCCACGATAAAAAAAAAAAAAAAAAAAAGCCTCACACATAGAATTAAGCGGACCGCAATAATCCTAAGGAACTGTCATAAGACACAAGAGGTTCTTTATGGTTATTGCTCCAGCAGGTAAAAATTGGGGAAACGTGGGTTTTCCACCATTCGGGATTCCACCCGCAAGCGACGTGTTGTGGGGCGATCACCACAGAGTAAGAGTTTTCCTCTGCAACAACATCGTCACCGGACTTCACGGGACCTACGACTACAGATAGGTCGACATCTCTTGACAGATTCATCGACATTAGAACAATCAACGTCTCTTTACCGGGTTTACACCCGTCAATCAACATCAGCGTAACTATCGTCTTTACAAAGTTGCTAGAAATACATAATATTATAACCTGTTAAACTCAGTGTTATACTCATTGAAAAACCCCTATTATCCTAATCGAAATAGGGGATCGATCCGTTCGTGGCGTCGATTATTCTAATCGTAACGAGAATTTATGACTCCCGTTGACGCGTTTCCTCGCGATCGAATACAGTGTTATATAAATTATTTTGAAATATGAGACGCGATTCTTGAGATTATTTATATCGATAACATTTAAAGTTAATCTGACAATGTGGGTGAAAGTTGCAAGATATTCACTGCAATTTTTATCGTAAGCTTTTGTCGCGTTGGATCAAGGGACGAATAACACATAGGGATGAAAGCCGGAAGTCCCGCGGATGGAAACATTGCAGGATTTTATCATTTATACGAGTTCCAATAGGCGATCCGACTCTTGTATCGGCCGTGTTTCACAATTGACAAGCGACAATCGTATTTCGCGTTCACTGGTTGCGCCAAGCGTTCAATCTCGATTGCGAAAGAGCCGATTTCGCGAATTAGGGATGACACTGCTGGTGATTCGTGAGCGATCGCTACTGTGAACGGTGCAATTTCGTCGTCGCGACGTACTTTCCGCGGACGACTATCAATCGTGTTTGATCAGCGTACCGTGAACACGACAGTGTACTTCTCGTCGCGAGCATAATTATCGAGATTGATATCCATCGAAGCTCGCCGCTTGTGTTTGACGGAGCAGCAAGGGTTGAAGGGTATGCGCGTCGAAGATGAAGGTGCACGTAACCGCGATTCTAATATCGATTGCCTTGCCTTCCGGCGGTTACAGCAGATTGGAAAGCATCATTACGCAAATGATAGCCTGTAGGCAGTGGAGTTGGAAATTTAAAAACAGACAAACTTGGTTGATTCGATCGAGTAAATTCTGTTGGTATGTGAACCCATTAAAGGCATAATCGCAACATCCCTGGTTTCTGATTAATATGAATGTGTATAGCTACAGTCGGCATAAATATTCGTTTACGTACTCGGCGTGTTTGAGTACCGCAGAACTCTATTTATCTGAATCAGATTTTAGTTAATGCCCGATTAAATGAATTTTCTCTGGCAGAATCCACTTACATGTACAAACAAGAACTTGCACTATATGAACGGAACGTTGTAGTTAGCAGGCAGTATCGGAGGACTCAATTATATGAACTTTAATTATGTAGACTGTTTGTTCTCCGATAATTTCGTTTAAATTGGAGTTCTATTGTATAGATAAATCAACGAACGCGCGTATGTACGTAAAATTGAAATTAAAAGTACAGTAATTAATGTATATAAATATAACGTAACGATCAACGCCTTCCCCTTCTTTCCAGTCTTGGACATCAGACAGGAAAAGCTACATAAAGATAAATTGTAGAAAATACAAATACGAGTGGATTGCAGAAATGCCGAGTGTCAAAATCCACTAAATTTCTCCGGTAAATAGAATACTTCCATTATCAGTTCTGATCTTCTTTTTATCGGGACCATTATGTCGACATTTTTGAACACGAGACAAATTAAGCAGCGTCGGTTCCAACGTTTTGTCGTGTTCGCAAGTAGAACGGCAGAGAATGATACGAATACCTGTTCGCAACACGGCGCTGATATCAACGTCATTCGCGGCTGGAAGCAATTAAGAGCGACAAAGTCCTGCGTCGACGATACTACCGACGACAAATTGTTCTGGCAATGGAACGCGTGGAATAACCGGTTCTTGCTAACGAAAAGTCGTGCAACTCAAACAGAGACGAACGAACCGAACAGAACGAAATGAAAGAAAATAAAAAAAAGCTTGAATCGATCCGATCCGCGACGAACACACGCGTATAAACGCCGAACGAAAAATAGCGAGTGTGCGGCGATTTACTAATCGCGAATAAAGAAAATGACGCGATAGATCGACGACTGAGACGTATAGCCAATCGATGCTATTGCCGATCTGTCGTATTATATGCGTGAAACGTTGAACCACTTGCCGCGTGTCTCTGGCGAAAGTAAGTACAATTGCACGCGTCGATTCGTCGAAAAGGATGTTATCGTGCCGAACGAGGCTAACGAACGCATCGTTTGTGCCGGCCGATTGTTTTAAACAGGCGCAATGAACCGACTGTATGGAAGAAAAAATACGATTAATTGCACCGCCAACACGCTACAGTTTCATTCGTACAGCCGCGTTATTGATTATCCGCTCCATATATGAATTTATAGGGACGGAGACAGGCAAAGTGGAAATCTGCAACCATGTAAATCGAGTACGTCGAGAATATCCAAATTGTGCGAAATATGATGAAAATATTCCGGACGAGTTTTACTCGGTATAAACTTGAAAAACAGCGCCAGGAATATATGCTAAAACAATTATTTCGGCATGGTTTATAGCACGGGTTTACGGTACAGGTAATTATTATCCCAGCTATAAAGTTTCCATGCATCTCTCATAAACCTAACAATAACACCGAGATGCGAGATTCGAGGCAGAGACTAAAACAGAAATACGTTTTGTTTCTCCTGTTTCCTCTAATTTGAACGCTTTATTTGCATGACAGGTAAAGGTTGTCCATAGACAGAGAAACACGGGCATTAGGCTAGTGGCCAACGAGAACGCGAAAATCCATATGCAGACGCCGTGTAATATTCGGTCGTAAATACCAGCAGCGTATAGAGCGCGTTGGCTTAATTCGCTCAGAATGTTTACGGTCACGCGATATTCGACTGGGAATCCATTTGGCCGCGGTTCTGACTGATCGACCGAGAACTTTATGCCCTGTTGCGAATGACAAACTGTCCAATGGGAAAAAATGAACCGCCGTCGAAAGAAATATGAATGGCGCTGACCGGTCAATCGAAAACGCGTTAATGAGTGCGAAAAACAGGATCACGTGGACGTATCGTCGGTGTTTTTATGTAGCCTGCTGAAACGTGGGAAACACGAAAGAAAAAAAAGAACGAATGGACGCGTAGCACGTTGATCGTGTATTCGATGGTGGCGCCCGAGGCGATACATTCTACGTGATTACTCGTGAAAAACATACATGGCCGTTAAAATTGTTCGTTTCGGGATACAATATTTATGAGCTCATTTATTCATACATTTTCCCTATTCCTATATTTTCTACCGATTTACGTTCCAATATCGATCGTGTCCGATAATATCATACAATAAGTTTGATTATTCTGTGCAAATATAGTATCGTGAACAAATGGCCTAAGAAAGAACCATAAACAATATCGCGAGAAAGCCTAAGTGCTGACAGGTTCACCAATGTGTCGTCGGTCCTTCGGTCGAATAGTCGCGCGGAAAAAAAAACCTACGTCATCGTGGCCACGGACGGTTGCGGAAAAGTTGAGAAAAGTTGAGAAAGACAAAGGGATGCTTCAGGGAGAAAGACGAATTAACAGTCAAAGTGTTGTCAGCGTCGTCGGAGACTGTAGTCCGCGTGAAAGAGAGCGTTGGAACCGTGGTGACGAGTGTTGTAAATTAACTATTTAATCGTCTTAGTTATAGCACATTACTGTATCCAGTTCACGTTCAATAACCTTCGTTTCCTGTTTAATCCACTTGAAATAAATAAATAATAAAATCCTAGACAAATACCGTTGAGCTTTAGCTCAAACGCAACACAAATAGCGCACAGAAAGTTCACTCTTAGGGGGTCTGAACGACTGAAAAAATTTGCCAGGGACGGGCAATCCGTTTCACAGACCAGGAGGCTGTACCTCAACGCGAGATTTTAATGGAATCGTTAATTCAATCGTCGTCGAAGAGCCTTGGTCAATATTTACTGGCGCCGACCGGATATATCAATCCCTTTCTCTGTCCACGACGTTGTCCCTTCTCCTTCGTCCCTTTTATCCTTGATGCAACACCCCAGCCGTTTTCTTGTCGACACCTAGGTAAACTCGCGTTCCTTCATTCGTCTGCTGTCTTTGCTTCTTTTCCTCGGAAATTTCGCGACAATCGATCATCGACGACCGAGAGATTCGCGCAAAAAGAAAACACAGAAATAGTCCAGTTCCGCAGCACCGTGGACCATTTTCGTGCACGACCTCGATGGTCATTCGTGTTTTGCATATAGATCCAGCGGTGTAAAAAGTAGGAGGGAAAGACAGAGCGGTATAGGCGACTGGGGACAATGTTTTCCCTAAAGAACACTCTGAATTCTGTCTCTTTGTTGAGATCGGTATCCATTTTGCAGGAGGCAGTATCCAAGGGCGGAAAGCGTTCGTTCTACCGCGATAACGCTGTCATCTTCCTTTATTTCGCACGGTATTTTTTCTCTGTCTTGCTGGGTAAAGCAATAGAATATTTCGCGCGCGCTATTTATGCTCGTTGCACAATACACCGCTGCACAATCACACCCAAAGGTATTCTTTTGTCTCGATTTCTTGAACCTCGTGTAAAGGCATCTTTCGCGTGATCCGACAAAGCGAAGGATCCGTGCATCGTCCTCCGAATAAAAGGGCGCAATTGCGAAAGGATAACTAAAAGACGTCTTGCATTTCGAATGACAGTGACACGAAGGACGCGAAATCTTTTTTATCGCAAACTCCGTCCATCTCGTAAACACGTCCCTGACCTCTACATTTATCTTGGATACGCTGCAAAAGAACATCGTGCATCTCTCACAGACCGCGATATTAACCGAGAAGAGTCCATTCGAAGTGTAAATCGGCGGAAAAAGGAAACAAATCGCGCGAGTACAGACTGGCAGCCGCGTAAATCAGACACCGACACGAGTCTCTTCGGTTTAACGAATTTATTCCTAGCGGATATGCAGGGGCGCGGCCCCCTGTCCGCGTGGCGAACGGAAGCTTATTCAAGGATTCGACGTTAAGCCGATTCAGGGACTCGTAATCTGACCGGCATCTCGGCCGCACCAACCCAACCGATCCGATCTAATTTTCGAACGTGTCTTCTCGTCCTCGTAATCCTGGGCCCAGACCGACCGATTATACACTGGTGCAAATTTATCGTTACAAACGGCAACGACGATTGCGACGATTACAAGGAAATGTTTCGATACCAGGCTGACTGAACGGATAACGAGGCTTCTCGTACAACACTGGTTAAAACCTTGTATCCATGAGCCGTAGAAATGTGGGTCAGGTACGCAAACTTCATACAATCGAACTCCCGCCGTTGCTTTCCTTCCGCCAATGTAAATATCAGCTCCATAACGGAGCTGGAAACTTTCGCATTAGCCCAGCCCAGCCCAGTTTGATCTTCCCGGGCTAACCGTTCGTTTATTTTCTTTGCCGATTCCCTGATTTCGTAATAGTTTGTTTTCCAGCTCTTGAATATATACGCGGTATATACGTAGTTGGAAAAAGGAAGAGTAATGTTCCAACATTTGTGTTCGAACGTGTTCCTTGTTACCGTTTTTCGTTGGAGAATATCGTGCAAAGTGTTAGAAAAAATTGCTAAATCCCGATTGGTGCACGAGACGTGTCAGTGACACGCGGCTTAAAAAGTTGGGAGTGGCTTGAGAATATAAATCCAAGCTCGCCGATGAAAAAATTTTAATTACAACACTGTTGTTTATTCGAGGCAAACAGGATGTATGTTTTATATATCGGCCTTTATATCCTTCAGCTGCTACAAATTCAGCAGTTTTACTCGATATTTGCTAACCCGTAGGAATATAAACTTCGAATTCGCGTTATCGCGGCGCAGAAATAAACGCTATGGCGGAGATAAAAGAACCACACGAGTGGAAATGAAAATTTTCCAGCGGTGCTCGCCAGTTTTCGCGTATCCGTCAATGCTTTGCAATTAATCGATCGTACGAGATTCGAACGTTTCGCCTCTATGGCCGTTCTTTCGGCTCTGCCTTTCTTTGATTTCTTCCTGCTCGCTCATTGCTATTCGCATCGACGCCCGGCGAGAAAACTTTGCTTCGAGACTTACGGTTTCGTTGCTTATCTCGAGCTCACGGCTCATCGAACCTGCTCCCTCAGAAATACTCCTTGTTCCCCGGTTCACCCCTTTCGTTTGTTCTTCGCGAATCAATTTGGATACAAATGAAAACGAAGAAGAAACCGGTGAGACGAAACTTTCGCAAGAAACGAGAGAACCGAGAGAAAATCTACACTGTCGTCTAGCGAAGTTTTAATTAAAAATTTCAGTCGATCGTTTTTCAAAGATGAATCGCTACCCGTCGGCCGCGAATATTCCGCGATATTCTGTGCAGCCTATTCGCTACGCAGAGGCTGCGCCACGGCCGGAAATTGCGATTTCATCATCCAATCCATGCAACGAGCGACACCGTTCCTCGTTTATCTAAGAACCGTTCCGCTTTTGCTTTGGATACACGGCATTCCATATTCCCTGTCAGCCGCGATGAACGCGATCGACTTATCTTCTGATAATTTGCCTTATACATCTGAACGAAGATGAAACAAGGAATTCCGAGAATTTCGCTTTACTCCACGATCGAGTTCAATTGTAGTTTTCTGCGCCCTCGACGACTATGATCGATCACATCCTACGATTTCTCCTTGTACTCGAGAAAGATGGAGAAATTGTACAAAACACGAACACGACGTTTAAACGTTGAAAATAAACGTAGAAACGTACGAGCTTTGTAAAAGGTGCTAGTAGAAAGCAATCAACTTTTCGAATGGAATCGATCCATTTCTGGTGGAAAGATGCGAACAGAGAGTCGATATGCCGTGTTAACCGGGCAAAGACAGGCAGTTCAATTCGAAGTTTCGAAGAAAGTTTCGAGCGGAATCTGGAAAGCCGCGACTCCAGCGAGCAGAAAGTTGAAAAGGTCGAAAAGCGGAGTTGATCGCGCGAGGATCGATGTGCAGGGCAAGGATCCGGGAAACCGGTCGGGAGACAATGGCGCTAGGAAAACAATGGGGCGCTTTCGGTAAGCTCCCACTGCCTCTGTCGGCGTATCGTCTGCGAGGGCCATTCACCGTGGCCAGTTTAACGCGCGGTTAATCGCATGCAATTAACTCGTTACTTGACCTTTTAATCAAATTTTACCATGGCCTGCCTCGATTTTCCAATTTCCCCGTCTCTCTCTCTCTCTCTCTCTCTCTCGCAACCCCTTCTTTTCTATCTCTTTACGAAGTCGAAGGTCTGCACTCTCGCGAATACCTCCGCTCTTGGAATCTTTGTAATATCTGTCGAACGTGAAATTCCAATTACATTTTTCGGCAACCCGAGCTGGATCACCGAAGAAACCGATCACATAAGATACCCACGGGGTATCCGTGATATTGAAATTCGTGAACGGAATATTTGCACGATCTAGTCGATATTTTGCGGTTTTCATAATACTCGTTCTTCGAGAAATTTCCAGGCTTCGTTACACCGCTGTTCGAACAACCGTGCAACTTTCCACCGAGACTGACAGATTTAATAAGGAACGAGTCGGTCGGTGACTCGAGAGAGAAGCAAATCTCGTCGAGGAATAAATCAAAGTCTCGAACAAAGTACGAAAGGATACGAAACGAGATTGTTGACCCGATCTCGCGTGATGGATACAACCTGGGTGCTGCGTGATCCGTATATCTTCGAACGAGAGAAACTTCCGGTTCCGTTGAGTGCGAAGATTTAACAAGTTCTCGAGTAGCCTCGGAGATGAACACACCTGGTTCTTTGGTCAGGAGTGAATCGTTACGAGCGGATTTAATTTATGGCTGGCAACTTTCGTGCCTTTGCTCTTGTGTCACCTACATCAAGAAAGGAAAGGGGGAAAAAGAGGGAGGAGGGGGAGAAAGGCTGGGGGCGAACGTCGAATAAAAGTAATTACGGGACATTCTTTCCTTTCGAGGCGAGGATTTTCATTAGTTTCAAGGCGATCCTTTTTCCAAGAAGATTTCGAAAATCGTTTTATTTTCTCTGACTTTCACCGTGAATTCCTCTTCCATTCTCCTACTCTGTTGCTTTAATACTCGTTGATAAAGGGGAAAAGGAAGAAGCAGGACCAGAGTTTTACGAGATAAAGTAGGTTTTAAAATAACTGCATTTCGTTAGAAGGTTATCAAATTGCCACTTATTAAGCGAAAGCACAGTGGAAGGAGCTTCGAGTTAATTTAATGGCACTCGGACAAATCCCTGGCGCGATTATCTGGTGATTACGAATTTCCTTAGAAATTCGGTTGTAATGCGATTTCTCTTGTACGAACCAACTTATATTCGACTGCGCGAAAACCGTTGCCGCCGCGAGCCCGGGACGAATGGCCTGATTATCCCAGGCTCGTCACTAAGGATAAATCAAATTCAAAGTTTCACGAACACGGCCGAGCAACTTTTAACTGGCTTCGAAAGCGGAACGGCAGAAAGAGGGAAAAATAAAATACAGAGAGAAAGAACGGAAGAGAAACGGCGGAAAGCAGAGGAGACAGGCAACGGGAGTCCAGTCGATTCGAAAGATTTAATGCAACATCGTCGATACGTTCGTAAATCTTGACCGTGTAACGGGAAAAACTCTGCAACGACTTCTACTGCTCCTGACTTACGATCGAGCCCCTCGTGGATCCTTGATCCTCGACGCGCTATCTCTCGACGAGAAACAGAATAAACGGCAACAAGATACGTCACTCGCGATTCGTTCACTGTTCGCACAATCCGACAACTTTATTACTATCGTACTCTGGAACTGTCACGATCAATTATCATCAGGTTGTTGACCGCTTGTCACGATCACGATTCGTTCAATTCTTCTCACACGACACGCACGTCGGTACCGATAATTTCGATCGATCTGCCGATGTCGCGTTTATCGGCTAATGCAATTTTCTGTTCGCGCGCATCCTCGCTCGACCGTACGATCGCCGACTAATTAATCAAAAATTCCCCAAGCGTCGATTAATCTCGATCGAAACGGAACCACCTTCTTCCTGTCTCGATATCCTCCGACCTTGCCCTATCAACGACCATCGAGACCGCTTTAAACTTTTCAAGTGGAACAAGATTCTTTTTCTGAAATTTTGTTTACCCTAGCAGGCTGGACATTGTTTTCAGTTCGCTTTACCCGAGCTACTAGACGTTGAATACTCGTGTTCAATTCCCAACGAGGCTGACTCTTTAAAAGATTAACTCTCACCCTACAAGATTATGCGTTTAATTTCAATGCGAGCGTCTCATCGCGAGGACACGATACCTGCGAGCCAAGAGACACCAACGTCGCGGCCAACTTACGTTCTCTCTAATTAGTTTAACACTCGCTCTTGCTCGCGCACCACTTGCTCCAGCTTCGTCGATTAATCTTTTCAATCGGTGACACGGAAAGAATCACTTCTGACGTGGATTCAAACGAAAAGAAAAAAAAAAGGAAAAAATAATTGCTAGCTCGTCGTCAATCGTGTTCTTTTCACGCGTACTTCGCCGCTACCTTGCGCCATGCACGTCGATCGATTAATTACACCAGGTTATCGGATTCTAGATTCGAGCGCAAATATCAATTCGGATATTGTCCTTAACCCTTGCGTTGTACTATCAACGAACAAAATCAAGCAAAATCGAATTTCAATATGGCCAATAATCACGTTGGTGTCATCGCGCGGTCGTCGTTTGAGCGAGCAAGATCGAGCTTCCACTGAATGCCAACGATACCAAAATTCACGAATCTCGATTTTACGGCCCGTCCTTTTTTTTTCAACTTCTTTTGGATCTATCGACACACTTTTTACGGCTCGAGGAGGATCGTTCGATCGAGAAAGGATCGATGAAATATATAGACAAGAGTCGAGGTGCGATCGCGTGTTACGTTACCGAAGAGAAACGATTCGGTGGATCGATCGATGGATCGCGATCTACGAGCGCCTTGGAAGGTCGCGTGACGCGTTCGCCGGGTCGCGAGTTGTACGTGGTCAGTTCAGCGTCGTGGAGCGCACTGAATCTAACAGCCCCACCCGCTACGAGGAAACTCGACGCCGGGCGTCGCGTAGATTCATCCCCATCGGTTGCCCGGAGCAACGCCGGCGTACGAGGGAAGCGACGCGACGCAAGCGTCCCAGACAACCCCGAAAGGCCCCAGACGACGCGCCGCAACCGGTGCGTACCGAACCACCGCCGGAGAAATCTTCGTCGCGTTCTTCCTTTCATCTTTTTACGATTCTTCTGCAGCCACACGCTGCGTCGCCTTTGACAATAGATACATACGTCTTTTAACCTATTAGCTTTGCTATCAGAGGCGACAATTTCATCTTTGTCGCCACGAACAAAGTCGAAGAGCAAAGTCACCCAGTACGAACATAAGCCGCTTGGTTTTACCTCTGGTATCGCTTTTCTTGCTTGTGATTGTTTAAAAATTACTTTTTATAGGAAGTAACGTGGGAACAGAGAATAATAGTAATGTGTCACACTATAGTGTCCTACGACGTTCGTCATTATAAACGCTTCTTTAAGGCAATGAAAATATATCGAGATAAAGTTAATAGAGATACTTCTAAGAATTGAAACAGCTGGCTAAATGCAAAATCTTGAAATCTCCATTTTGTTGCTGTTATTTCTCAGCTTAATTGTTCCCGAAGATACAAGTAGCCAAACAGGATAGCCCGATTAAATATTTTCCAGCGATTGGACACGCGTGTCCGGTTGTCCATCGAGGAGAATGTTGTTTCACCCCGATCCTACCGCATTGATGCATCGAATCGGATGCGCGTGATTTCCCAGCAATGGCACGACGCTTGTATCCGGATTACGCGGCCATCTGGCATCAGATGAATCGTCGATTCTCCGACACAGGAAACCAACATCTTTCAGTCGCTCGCCCTTTATCGCTGCCTTCTCGGCGCGTAATATCTGCTCGGTGGACGTTCTTCGAGAGCTATTTAACTACAGGAGACCTCGAAATTCCTAGCCATTCATTTCTGTCCAAAAAGCAGCTAAATAATTCTCCGACAAAAGATTCGGGCGTGCTCGACGAAATTTCTGACCGAAACAATTTCCCTTCCGCCGGCCGACGGAAAACGTGATCGGGCAACGCTGAGACTTGCGGAGTTTCGTGGGGGAGAGGACGAAGCACCGAAGGACAAACGGCTCGCGGACCGCCAGCGTCAGACACGACGATATTAATGGAGACTCGAGTGCACTCGCGGCGTGCATGAGCTATGGGTCTGCCGGCGGCACCGGCGGAACGAGCCTGTTGGCGTGTTTTGATGCACGACCGGCCGCAATTCAATTATCGATTTCTGACTTCGGTTCATTCGATTTGATCCCACCGAATCCAATCCAATCCCTGCGCTGGCTCGATGCCGTTGCTGTAGCTGGCAGGTGGTCCACGACTCGCTTCGTTCGAGGCATCCTCGCATCGATCATCGTGTCATCTCCGCTTCGTGCAACCACGGTTGTCTTTAATTGAGCGCTCCGATATCGAGAACTCCGCGTGTCGGCCGCGTCGCGTTCGCGTTTCCCTTATCTGAATTCGATCGGTCGGTGAGTGGAATTTTAAAAGCGCGAGAAAGAAGCGATTTTATATGAGTCATGCGCATACGTAGTACTGTTATCGAGAAGAAAGTGAAGTCGATGCTCTGAGCGACGCTCTCGTTCCACAAATAATCGAACTTCGCCAGAGGATGACGACAGATATGGAAGATCAATCGTCAGCTTACGAAAGTCTAAGAAAGTCGTCGACAAACTTATTAGCTGTTATCTGTCACCCACATGTCGGTAAATCGATACCGTTCAGTTTCTTTCTGGTAATCTTGTATCTTCCTGTTCGATGACACTTCGGCTTCGGCTATCGTGTTTCGCGAATGAGTCTGTCGAATGGTCTCCAGAAGATAGCAATTTCTCGCGGCTCTTGGTTTTACGTTCGCCAAACTTGTTTAACGAAGCTAGTTATTGCTCTGGGAGGGTGCCAGCGCCCTTTTACAGACGTATCGCTGGTAATTTAAGGACTATTCCTCTGGATAAGGACAAATTTGAATTCAAACTAAAAACACGTTTATTGGAGGCAGATGCGCCAGCGAGGAATACAAAGAGGGTGTTGAATGGGCCACTGGCGGTGTTAACTGATGACGCTCGAAGCAGGCAACGACGCTGAAAGGGCAGATATCGTTTCTCGTTAAGAATTTGTCCAACTCTGCCTTCTCCTACTCGCAGAATGTGTCTCTTCTTTCTGAAATTCACCCTAATGAAATTTGTTGTCTTAGTCATGCGCGCGTTTTGTCGACGAATTATAGAAAACTGTCGCGGCAAGTTTCTCTCTATTGTTCTTTAATGCCGTTTCTAAAGTACGCAGCGTCGAGTTTCTTAGAAAGCAACAAACTGGCGTAAATACACGCGGTAGTTTTATAGCCGAAAGCGGTGTGTGTTAACGACGACTAAAGGGCTGAAAAAGACGCTCGTTCTTGACAACTCCGTCCTTCATCGAACGATTAATATCGTTGCTGCCATCGTTAAACGACCAGAAAATAGCGTTGCAACGCGAGAACGCGAGATTAGTTCGCTGGAACTTCGGCTAACGACGATAGCGATATCTGTCGACCGTAGCCGCTGCTGCATGAAGAACGGTTGATGCGCGCCATTTGCACGGCAAACGTGTTATTATTTCTTGTTATACGAACCTCTGAAATACCAAACTGATCAACTCCACCTTTTGTGGTGTTCTTCGTCAATTTCACATTATTCGGACAAGTAATTATCATCCCATGCCTCAAAAATGAAATCTCATTTTCGAAACAGCTGAAAGGTATTATCGAATGCATCTACGTTCGTGCATTTTAAACTGCGTGTTAATAGGAACTGTTCGATTCGATGCGAAATACATCGTGTTCTGCTTCGTTTACGCTTGGAGATTCCGCGATCTCGCTGTTGCGAATTAATCCGATTACACGTACATCGTGAAAGTTGACGTGTGCATCATGTCACATTGTCACATCTGCAACTTTGCAATCCAATTCAACTCCGGCTAAACTGACATCCTCAAATTCATGACGTAGGCCGCTCAAAGTCGTAGTATTTTAGGAATTTGAAACTGATCCTGCACGCTGGAATTTGTCATATTTCATTTGAAATACGATTGTTTCTCGTGTTTTTGAATTCCACGTGTCCTGGTGAATAGATCGATCGGCAATGAATAGGAAATCGTGTCTCTTTTTGCAAGCGATAAATCAGTGTAAATAAAATCGCGATGCATACAGGACAATAGACAATGGTACGGGATTCGTAGTTTTAGCTCGAACGATCGGATAATTCGCGAAGAAACACGAGAGGCGAATCAACGTTAAGAATCAACACGATAGCACGTCGAAATAAACATTACTCATTCGCCGCGATCGGCGAACCAGTGAAAGTTGAGTTTACATACTGCGCGAAGACAAATGACAGTGATTATACTATAATCGTCGTAATCAATCTCAACGCTACAGCCGACAGTATACGATACTTGATATTACACGCGGAACGGCTGACGATCTGACTTCTGTAGCAATAAACGATGAATTGTTTCCCTGATGAGAAGCGCGTAATGAATCGCGCTTGTCGATCGAAACGGTGCTACGTGCCTTATCGAGAAAACGAAGAACAAGAATGGAAATCAGAGTCACGATTGCGGCCCACGAATACAGGGAAGAAAAATAAAAAGAAAGAAAATAGCATCTGATAGTCTACAACGAATGGATGAAACGTGGTGACTAGTTTGGCGCGAAATTCTCCAAGCGACGTGGAAACGAGAATTCGAAACGGGAGGAAGAATCTTATTGCCTCGTCGTTCCAGTCCATTCCGCTCTTTAAATAGTTGCGTGACTCTGTTTCTTAATAACCTCGTGGAGTTTAAGTCAACGATGGTAAAGAGACGAGAGAGGCGATCGTCTGCTTTTCTGTATCAGATCGTATCAACTGATTGCTCGATGTAATACGAATAAGTTTTTGATTCTGTGACGTGTACATAGGTACATACATATGGATACGCGTGGCATTGTTCCAGCTTGACAATTTTCAATTTCACGAGACTCATCGGTGTTTAAATTGCTGGTCGATGCATCGTCGAAGGAGTGGCTCTACGACAGTCTGGCAGGAAAATAACTTAGAGCGGTTCGCGCTAAATAACCTTGCTCCATCCCCTTATCTCTAACTCGTGACACACCCTATGAATACAAAACGTCCCATCTGAAAAACAGTTCGCTCGGTGAGATCCAGTAGGAGCGGCTCTTTCCTCCTTTCTGGTGAAAGGACACGGTACACGAGGCAACAGGAAAATAGCGAGAAGAAGGGGAAAAAAGAGAAAGACAAGAATAAAGAAGAAGGAGGAGGAGGTGGAGGATGGGAAGGAATATCCCGCATACTGGATCGTCCAACGTGAATTATACGGGCACAGGACGTAACGTTTACGCGCATGCCTACGTAAATACATCGTACAATTACCCGTGCAGCTCGCCACATGCACCTGTTCTTTATTTACCTGCAGGTAAGCCGTTTTTTGTCGGCATGACATCCGATCGTAATCTACAGCATCCGGCGAATACACCGGGAGATCGTTTCTTTCGTGATCGTGTTTCTATCTCTATCCTTCCTTCTTCCCTTCTCTCGTTCGCGCTGTCACGCCAGCAAAGTGGAATCGTTATTCCACGAATCGCTTTATCGTCAGGGATAACCAATAATTTCCGTTTTCCTTCTATATGTTTGCCCGCAAAAGATTCAATCTCATCCCCGATTTCCATAATTTCGCCATAATGCGTTGAGTAATAGGCACGCTGTGCTCGATTCACGATGTCATCCGCAAAGATCGAGCACGTTCTTACGGTAAATGAAACGAGAACGAAAATTCTGTTCAGATTTTGGACAGTATCGTTTCGTAAATATAATTTAGAATCAGAGACTGTATTCTGGTTTTTCTTTTTTTTTTCAGGTTTAGTACAGATAATTCTTTGGAAACTACGCGTATGGCAGAGTATCCTGTCTCGTTTATTTCCATCAAGAACGGTAAATCAATAAATAGATCGTTTCGAGTTAATCTGAATTGCGATTTTCCCTAAAACTCGATGGAGAGCAGCCTTATTTTCGAATACCACGAACGAGCTCTTTCGCGTCGAAGCCCGCACCAATGGTCGATCAGCAATTTTCTGCAAACTTATGACGTTAACTGCCGCCTCGGAGAACCAGCTTGTTCGCAATCTTAGCTTTAACTAGGCTAAACTTTCCAACTTATTGAAAGTTTACCATTCGTTAAATGGCTCGTGCTAAGGTTCAGACATTTCGTCATTGGTCTCTTGGTTTAATTCAGATCTACCAAACTGTATGTAGGTGATTAATACATATGGATGGGAAATAAACAATCAAAAGTTATAAAAAAATGCTATGTAGCGTGTGTTTCAATGGTTGCGAGATTTTTTACGAATGGCAGAGAGCTGTTTGTCGATGAAACCAGAGAAACCGCGGTAATGAAAGGTAATGGATCCTCGTAAAAGAATGCGCGCCACGAGTGAGCAGTGAAGTTTTTGCAAATGGTAATATTCGAAGCCGAGTGCTACTCGCAGGTTTTTCGTTTCGAACCACGGTGCACGCACAAAAAACAAGAAACTCGATAACGAAGATGGATGCGTTTAGAACTAAATGGTGCAGGCACCGTTGCCCATCGAAAGTTGACCGATCGATTTTCGATTATCCTCGTCACGTCTATGAAACAAGATACAGGAACTTTTAAACCTGAATCACTGTATTAAAACTTGTCCATCTTACGAAGATTTCATAAGTTTTCTCGTAAAACTATCTTCCTTGAAATTATGTATAAACGAAGAAACTAATGGTTACTTCACGAATTGGATGATCTAACTGAAAGTTATCGAGAAAGCTGCCCCACGCAAGTAGACAACCGCGCCTTACACGCATCGATGCGCGTACTGGTTGCATGTACACAGGGGCGTTCAGAGGAATTTTCTTCGAAATTTGTATTATTTTAGCTACTAACCCCAAGTTCGTTGTTTCCAACTCTCGTTTTCCTTTAAATAGCCGAATATTCTGCAAGAATGCGTCGCGCACAGGCGATAAAGTTCCCTGATACATACGCCGAGAATGAACTCTACTTTATTCTACACAGTAAGTGTAAGCCACGCTGCATGCAAAGAAGTCGAGAGAAGTTTTTAATTCACTCTTTTCGCCTACGTCTGTTTTATTCTCGTTTAGAATCTCTTCTGAGATATGTGATACCTCAAACTCGGTAACATCCAGTTAGTTTTCTTGCGATTCAAGATCGTCGGACGCAAACAGCGTCTGATATCAAAAGCGAAAACTGCTCGGACAAAAGCTAAGCTAGTGAGTTCGCGGCAGTTTAGATAGAAATCCGTGGCGCGTTCTCGTCGAAAATGACGGTCACGGTGTGAAATTGTGGCCGACCTGGTGAGAAAAAAAGAGCATTACGGACACAAAGAGGATTTCGCGCGTTCCATGCCGTTTTACGTGGCTCGATAAGCGGAATGTGCGTCTGGAATTTTGCGCTACCGTTGTACACGTTTAATGGCACGAAAAGAAGAGCCGCATAAAGAGAGCAAACGATGGTATTTAATGGAGGAGACGCTACGAACGTAGTTGGAGCGTCCTGTGAAAACAAAAATAACCGCGAGGTGAACAAATCGCGATCTCGAATGGAACGGACACCTACAAAGGAGCTACGATTTATTTGCAAGCACGCGTGACAAATTTTGTGGAAAAGTTATCCTTCCTTTCTGCTATACGTAGCTGTGCACAGAGCTGAAAGCTACAGTCGGTGTTCCCTCTGTTATTCTTGAGTCAAGTTTCGATATTAATGTCGCCGGCGGTAAATTTCCTTGCGCTATACTACGGACGAATGATACGGAACGCGTAAACTACATTATCGTAATGAAATGGAGTAGCTGAAAGGAGACGGTTCTCTTTGAATTCAGGAACGTCGGGGAATTTGTTTTCGCCTGTTCACCATTTTTCACAAAGAATCGCTAGCGTCTGTCACCGGTGGCGCTTTCATAACCGGTAGAAAAAGTGTGGCCCCGTTTCCCTAGCAGGGAACTCGCAGGGACGTGGCATAACGACCAAGTAAAATTATTACGACCGTCTCCGATGGTATAAATAATAATGGAAGCTCGCTGCTTTAATTAAGAGAAATACATTTCACTCGCGTAATTGTCCGTATCCTACGAACCGTTTCGAAATAATAAACAGCAGCCCATGCTTGTGTATAATTATAACGACATTTAATACGTACGTAATTAGCGATACAGTTTATGCGCATAATTATCGATATTCCTCTGATGGATTTTCCATTCGCGATTCGGCAACGCGTTTAAAAATTTGGCGGAAACGCTTCTTCGTTTATTATATTGTATTTATGCTTGAAATCCGCTGTTAAAACTGTTATTTAAACTAATTAATCACATGTTCTTTATATCAAACATAGAATTAAAAATTTGTTAGTTCGTATGTTGTAGATTAGATGTAATTAGGAATTGCGATAATTTTCCCAGAATTTTAACAAGGTTTCATTAACGCTTCTCGATATAACGAAGAGCCGAGCTAACAAACAGTGCGAATTCTTCCTAGTGTGTAAATAGCAAGCAATCTCGAAAGCAACGCTGCATGAGCAGGAAAATCAACGGTCAACGTATAACGAGGAGAGTAAATAAAGCCTGTTCGAACGACTGTGCAACTTCCTCTGTCTTTCATCTTCTAGACACCCTCGAACGCTGTGCAGCTCCTACAACATCTTTACGACACCCCCGAGCATTTCCCACGTAACATTTCCACGATCGCTTTACGAATCGTTTTCTTCCGCTATTCCGCTTCTTGAATCATCGAAAGCATCGTCGTAGAACATACACCTTACTTTTATTCTTCGTTCGATTAATGAAATCAAACAACGTTGGATCATTCCGCGGCGAATCAATTTTTTAACGTCGACGTCAGTATTTTGTTTTCAAATATAATCTATGCACAATTAAGGAGGGTTTGAATTAACAAACTAATTAATTAATACACCGGCATTGGATGCAATATGAACAATATTAAAAGCGTAATTTGTAAATGAATATTACGATAATAATGATTAATTTCCACGTATATAGCAACCGATGATATTGACAGGGAAAAAGAAAAGAAAGAGAACAGAACTGAGAAACGTAAGTACGAATACTAAATAAATAGAATTATTAGAATAGAATTTATTCTCATGATAGAAATGAAGTTCCCTGGGAAAATTGATGAAACTGTTGCCCCTAGCAACACAGAAGGGAACAAGGAAAGGGAATCAGAATGGAGGTGGTATTATTACCGTCGATTCAACGTCGCGGTCCGATCGTGACTGTGTCTGTCTAGACGCCATCTCGTCAGCTTCCCAGGGGAGCTGCTCAATATTTATCCGTCCATCGTCTTGGAATACGGTGAAATTCTCACGAAGACCGTCTCTCGTCGTCGAATCGTCGAAAACGTGAGATCAAGCGGAACGATCGACGTCCGTCCTCGTGACGAGATCGGTGGCGAGCAACGCGTCGCGTTCCTATACCTTTTGCAAATGTTTGCGGCCTGTGTCGACGACCAAACACGATTAATAGGATGCAGCAAGGGAGAGCGTAATGTTTCTGTTTGGAAAGTACGAAACATCGGTGCGTCCCGTCGTGGGAAATAGTACGGAAATTGTAAATGTTTGCTTAATATCGGAATCGAGGCACGGCAGAGGATCAACGAATAGGGAGATTCTGTCGGCGTTATTCGACGCGGGCGTAAATATTTGTCCGTACGTTACATCGGCTTTTTACGCTTGTAACACCGCCGCCCAGCCCGAGCACGGAAACGCCTGTGCAAATTTCCAGCCGTTCACTCCACTAACCTATAATCCGTACAAAAGAGAGAACGCTTACGAGCTGATCCGATCGAAATAAAAACATCGATAATTCGTTGTTATCGCAGCACCGCAGCAAATAATCTCTCGAGGAATTAAACGCGATGAGAATTTTCCAGCTGCATTTTTCGGGAGTATTTTACAATTAATCGCGAACGCGGTTTGTTAAAAATACAAAGCGCCACGAGAGAGGTCATCGTCGTCGGGAAAACGAATAGATGCCGCGAATTCGAACACGTTTCGATTTCTTTCGCTTCCGTTCTTGTCCGTGACCAAGTCCTAAATGTAAATTTCGACCGCGTCGTGACATCCTGGCTACGAGTCGAGAGTCGAAAGACAGAAGAGGATGAAAGAGGTGCGAGGGTATGAGACGATGTTAACGGGATTTAACGTTGGCGCCACGTGCCCGGAAATAATTCAACCACTTTCGAGCCGACAACCGGTGCTCGTACAAATCCGCATACGTCATTTCGACGCTTTCACGATGCCGTGCGTGCACGCGTGAATACAGCTACGCAATGATCCAGTCTATGCACCGGCTTGCACATCAGCTCGCCTATGATATACGATACAATGTCACGAGGTATGCAGCTACTGTTGGTACTGTTGCCAGTCCCAGGGGCATACTAGTTTCGCTCCTGTCGCTGCTATGACCGTAGATTAGCACTCAGACTAAAGTGCACTGTGCGTGCGAACAACACGCGTGACCGTCTGCGATGCATCTAACAAGTGGCGTAATTGGAAATATCTACAAACGATCGGAGATCTTAATGAAAAATTAAATAATCCTTCCTAGGGTATGTACGTGCGTACTTTCGAACAATGTTCAAAGTTATGAAAATCCTGGTATTTCTCGTTTGTTCCTGTATTAAGCACGTTTCACACCACTTGTTTACGTGGCAACTTAACTACTTAACGCGCGCGAGAAGGTGCTAATTATTTCGTTCGAAGCAACGACGCGTATATCTGTCGCGTATATCTGCCGGTTTTTGCAATCAGCCTCGGCGGAACACGCGAATGTTAGGGAATAACTTCCGACTTCCGTTGCACGTGACGCGAGCGTATTATCACCGGCACATAACTCTGCATCTCCGTGCATGCGAGGAGCGGCCGGCTTTTACCAGAAATTCCAGTACACGCGGTACAGATAAGCGTGATAATTCACCGTCGTCGGTACGAATCCTCTTTTCCCTTTTTTCCTCTGTTCGCTACGCCTGACGAAACCAGGAATTGCACGTAAACCGTGAATATTGCGCCGGTGCACCACCGCCAGACAAATGATATCCCCGCTACGATTTTTCTCCTGTTATTTGACCGTACTGCAAACGTCCGGAATAGTTTGGCCGGGATCATTTAAATTGGGCAAACGTACCAAAAATACGAGCTGAAAAGTCATCTGATCGAAAGATATTTAAAAGATTCTAATCGAAGTATAGTGATATATAACAAATTCTATAGGATGTTACGAGGAGTCGAATTTCAAGCTGAAAAATGTAATTTTTCGCAAGATAAGAAGTTCCAAATAAAGGAAAATAGAGTTGAAATATACGAAAGTCCATTGCTATAAACGTATATTACTATAGCGTATATTATTAGAGCCCGTATATATTTATAGGCAAATTCATGGAAAACAGTTCGGATCTGGTAATTACTTTTCATCCTTGCTGGAAAGAGAGCTTATTATTTTTGTAATATCTTCGCTCCATCGTACACGCAGTCTGTTGCATCTCAAAAGGTCGTTTTCACGCACGTTCTCCCAAAACCAAACCAATTTTACGTAGCAATTTCCGAACGTTTCAACGTGACCTATTTCCATGGACACGGCGAAATGAAACGTAAACTCGGCTCGATTTCGCCGGGCCCTTCCGACAATCCCGTATGCCGATCATCGTTATTTAATGGAAATATGTGGCAAAACGAGGCGTATCAGGTCCCGCAAAGGCTTCTGATGAACAGCTGCTAGAGTATTACGTTCTCATAGCAGCACCACGTTAATATTATCATGGAAATGCATGTTAGCCGTTACGGTGACGAGCTTGCGATTCGCACACACCCTACAGAAACACGCAATTTACCGTTGACCCAGCGAGCGTCATGATATTCCCGCCAGTGAAATTGTCAAATAATCATCGACAATGCATGCAGAATGTTGTTCGCGCAGCTGTATCTTGCATCTTGCATTCTTCCACTCGTTAAAAAAATACTCTCGGAATAATGGGAAGCGATTCCAGCCGTATATTACGTTGCATTGTGCATGCACGGTTATTGTAGATTTTATTAGCAAGAAACTTCAACGAACAGAGAATTTCCAGATGCTGAAGATCGAGATTGCCTAGTTGATACAGAAACTATTAACTTGAAGCGATTGCTGGGATGATTACGGAATGATAAATGTCGGAACGTTAGTCTGTTAAACATTGCAGTCCAAAAAAGGTGTATCAAGTGTTGTCGATCGTTCCAATCGATCGAACAATCAAGATACCCGATAGCATGCCTCTCTGAACTGCGAATTCTATACAACAGTTGTTTTATTTGCACGCTGAAATTCAGATAATATGTTCCCTTAAACGGAAATATTATGAACTTTGAAACGTTTGGTAGTTTGGAGAAGCCATTTTCTGGACAACGGTATCGCATCATTGTGGCAATTTTGATCGTGTTAAGCGACACAGGAATTTTTCAGAAGCCTCGTATCCTGTTCCCCCGGCTTTCCTTCAATCTTCCTTGGATATCCTCTATCAAGATTACCGGACCCTAAGTTTCGCAGGGGATGAGAGCACCTTTTTCTTGACATCGATGCGAACGCTTCTGACAACTGATTGATAGTGTATCGAAATAATCTTCGGCAGGAAATTACCTAGAGGCGAATAAATCGAACGCTGAGGCCCCGTTGACATTTATTAGTATCACCTACATCCCTCCTCGATATCGAGAAATTTTCTTTTACCTAGAAACACAGCACCCTGAAGGTTCTTCGAAATATACCGTCGGTTCGTAAACGACACGTGCAGCCCGGAGAAAATTTCACCTTAAGGATAGCACGCGACTATTTTATGAAATTTCGCCAATTAAATATGTATTCATCATGGGAATCCTCGTAAAGCTTTCGTCGAGGAAGCTCATAGAGAGGTCTACCTCGAAGTAATTTCGCCCGATACGAATGGCAATAAAACACTTAGTTTCAATTGTGATTGGTCACGAACGACGAACTCGTGTTTGCGGTTGGGCTAATTACAGAAACTAATTAATTTTACTCGAAGCTGTCGCTTCCAACAACCCTATAAAGTGTCGTGAGTAAACTCTACAACGCGGATATTAACCGGAAACGCTGTTGATCGAGACAAAAAAAAAAAAAAAATATTTCTTGTGCCAAGTATTTTTATGAATCGGCGATTTTAACGTACGTTCGATCAAGAAGATCGACAAGTTGCCTCGAGCTGGGATACAATTTCGATGGAAATTCCGTGCTCGTTTGGTGTCTTCAATTAGGCTAGAGGAAAGTGGAGTCGCGACGTGACTCGATGGAAGCCAGAAAGTCGACATAAACCATGTCGGTTGCCAGTGTTGTTGCTTCGTAACAGGAGAGTCCAAGACGAAAGAAAGAGAGAGACAGAGCTGTGGTAGAGACAGAGTTTCAAGCAGCACGAGCCACGAGCTAATTAAGTCTGGTCGAAACCACTGCCGCGGAAGCTTTATTAAGCTGCCGCCGGATGCTTGCTCGTAAATTCTACGAGCAAGCACGTTCCAATTTCCGAATTGGTTCGCGATGCGGCGCTTCGCGGATCAACGACGACTCGCAGGATATGCAACTGGTGTAAAGCCCTTTGCGTGATCACGACACCCCAACACCGATCCTTCGAGACTCATCGATCTCGAGAATCTTCAAGGAAAGAATCAAGAACTTTCGAAATTTCGTCTGCTTTTCTTTTTATTATTAGTCGAAAGTACTGTTCTTCAACGCTCTCTTTCTACGTCTGCAGTTCTTATTTTGAAAGTGCACTGCAACGTGAAAACGTAGAAATCATAAAAATGGAACTGATAAGGAACGGCCAGGATGGATGAAGAAACAAAACTTTTATTCCTCGAGGTCGAGCCGTACTTTGGCTAAAATGTTGGTGACATAAAAAAGAGAAGGAGGACAGAAGAATAATAAAGCAGGGGTTTAGTAAGAAAAAGGTTTATGGTAGCATTAGGCCACCGCAGAATCCCTTTTTCGTTTCCCGCAAATTTCATAGCTATCCATCAATCCGTTCAAATAGATTGGGATAGATGACCAAAACCCAATTTCCAAGGTTCGTGACCGAAGATTCGTTAGATTCCACTAAACTAGAACGTAACGCACGAAATATTTCGTATGATGAAACGGAGATTTCATGATTAAATTTTTGAAGAACCACGACGTGAATGTCAGTTTCTTTGGAGGCAATAGATAGACGAGTATGTACAGTTAGGTATATCTTTCGACTCCATATCATTTGTCCAACGGATCTTTAAATCTTTCTTCCATCGACTCCGGCTCCAGAATTTCCATAATACAGTAATACAAACTACTATCTTCTACGACCGAGAATCATCGTATCGAATCGACCAGTGAGAATACAAATAGAAATAAAGATACCTCTTGCTGAAATTGTATCTCCAAATTTGAAAAAATTAGAATCTGTTCTTACGTCTCGCTGCACGTCCATTCGAATTTTCTATAAATCGATCTTGTCATGATTTTAATCTCGTATTATCTAGACTATATATTACCACGATGGAAGCGCGCAGATAAGCTAGTAATTTGAAATGTCCTGTTATTAGTAATATATAGTCTAAATGTAATGGGTTTCTGCCCGTAAATAAATAAATAAATAAACAACAATTTATAGAGCTATGCCTTGGACAGTCGGTCGATCCTTTTTTAGCGCGATAACGTCGACGTCCTGCGGATTTTATGATTTACCGACACGCCCTAAATACGGTTCGCAATCTCCGTCATTGAGAAAAAAGCATCGGGGCCATAACAATGTTCAGCGAACGTGAAAAGCGCGAGAAAACCGAGGGAACGCGAAAAAAACTCGAGTCGAAAACGCGTGAAAGCAAAAGGACGAGACCAACGTGTCGTTAGCGCGATAACGATCGTAAAAACGTGGCGAATAACAGGACAGCCTGTTTTCCGAGATACTTTTGTTAGGCTACCAACTTTCTCTATCGTCGTTCAGGAATTTAAGCGCATTCCCAAAAATTTCTGCGATCGTCGAACCGTCTCAAATCGTAACTACTTCCACTCTTAACGTTGCTATCGTCGTTGCATTCGAAATTCCAGTGCTTAATTCGATATTCTATTTGTCAGGGAAGCTTTTTCTCAAGTAATTGCACTGTTTACGCGTGGAGCATATTCCTTTAAAGGTTTCGTCAGCATTCACACGCAACAGCAACAGACGGGCTGCTTTTATTTCGCGGTTTATGACATACTATGAAGATTAATGGTGGCCATTGTTTGCACCACGAGAGAGTTACCTCCTTGGTTTCTTCGGAAAAACGAGTAGAACAGAGGCAGCAGGCGAGAGTGAAAGATAGGATGTTAAGCTTAACTTTCTGGTCCCACAGTAGTGTAAAGAATGCGACAAACGACCTTTCGAGCAGCTGCACGTATATCTTACGGTCTCGAAGATTAAAGGACTTTCAAACAGGTTATTTCGATGACGTATATATCTACAATCTCTGTCGTTCTTTTCTCATTTTTTTTCTTTTTTTTTTTTTAAACAGGGTCGAATTTCATGCGATTTTTATGCAATTTTGGAAAGCAATGGTCGATCGAAACTTAAAAAAGAACACGGTTGCGAAAAAATGTTGCCACGGTAAATAAATCAAACGGAAGCTGTCATTCGTGAGTTTCATAAATCAGCGATCTTTCAGACCTGGGAGCGCATCGGTGACGTAGAAAAACGGTAAATGGTACGAACGATGAAACCAAACGCTTCCGCGAATTTCCGACGCTACCTGTAAATCAACCTCTCTTTCTCGTTTCTATATAAGCTCTTGTCTACCAGAAACAGGTTTTTAATTTGCACATGTACGAAGTACTTGAGTACTAGGATACCTGCTGATCCTGTATGAAACATGACAATTTGCCTGGATTCATGCAAAAATCGAATTGATTTACGAAGAACTGACTGAAGCTAAGATATACGATAAAGATATATAATAAGTTGACAGAAATTGTTAGCGAGAATTATGGAGGAAAAAATGAATTAACGATTCGCAACGTCCTAATCTAAATCTTTAAAACAGAACAGACAGTGTCACGTATCTTCCACGAATCGTTTGTTTTACAAGTAAGGCAACACAGTTTACCGATTTTCGTTGGCGTAATTATTGAGAAAATGCAAAACTGTAAAAAATGTCACTGTAAAGGATGGGATAAAGTTAGGCGGAAAGTTGAGCGATAAAATTCATCCTCTGAAAAGATTCTACTCGAGAGATTCTGCTGGGGGCACTCGCAGCCACTAGCCAATCTCCCAGCTTATTCTCGCGATAAATACTAATTAACTCTATGCCCTACTCCGCCATACAATTCCCCAACCGCCAGATAAGAATTTTCCTTATTCCCTTCTTATAGACTCTTTATTCCCGGCTGCTTTCGCCGGGTCGCTGCGGGGGAAATTTAAGGTAGCGCAAAATCGCGTACCCGCGCTTTTATTTCTGTCACTTTAATCCTCTTAAACCTCGGATAAATTAGAAACGAGAGATACACCGACTAAAAGCAGTATTTGCACATCTACTTTTCCTGTAATAATCTTTCCCAGGGAAGGAACATATCGGCGTAAGTTTTGCTTACCAACACTTTACAAACGGGATCCTCGGAACATTTATTTCTCTTGCTTTTAAATCTCGCTAGTCATACTGTAAATTATATTTCATTCGCATCATATAAACGTAGACATAGTGTAAGTTCTCCAATAAATAGGACAACGAATAAGCATCGTAATACTTGTGGACGACGATTATAATACTTACGAAAATGAGAATATTTTTCAATTAACGAAAATTACAATTAAGCGGAGTAAGATCGTCTAATACTTGTTACGTCCTCGAGTAAGTAGATTGCACCGAACCCCGCGAGTTTACCTAACTGCACGCGACCCGGCCGCAAAGTCCGTGTTCTAATAAACTTCGGAACGGAGCAAGTGTGCAGCCAAGTGTGCCAGCTGCACACAGACCGAGCTGGAATACACGAGGGACGAGCGCCACTTCAGGAAATTGCGAACCCTTTTTAAACTGGCTCTTTCATCGTCGCCGCGTTTTCCTTCTGATCCATTATCCTCCATGCATTATTCATTATTAAACAACTGCTTACTCCGTTCGGATAAAACGAAACGGCGCGGCGACTTGAAAAAACGAGGAGCGCAGTGACGACGGGGCAACTGGAGCCGAGCCACGAGAAAATATGTCGTCCTGCTCCCTTCTGCTCACCTTCCTATCTCCTCTCGCTCCTTCTGGTATAACGGATCGCCGCCGCCTTGAATTTAGATGAATTTGCGGTGTTTTCGGGCGGTCCTCGCATCTTTGGAAATTATTTAGAGCCTCGCACAGCCTGTTCGCCCAATGGAATATCCTTGTAACACGCATACGTACGCGTTCGTGGCACGAGATTTAAGAATCGTCGTTATGTAAAGCCTCCAAGCCAAATTCACTGTCCGTTTGTCTTCCTTGGCGCGCTTCTTCATCGCCAAAATGGAGTTTTGATCGTCGTGAATGCGTAGATTCTTTTCCTGGTTGCGTAAATCCTTTCTATTCGAAAGAAACTTATTTCCAGATCGAGCTGTTAGACATCGTAGCTTGCATATGGCATGACGAAGAGGTAATGCGACAGATGTTCCGAACTGCGTCATTCGTTTTCGTGCAATTCAACTATTAATCCGCTTCTTTTTATCCACCGTAATTTCCCTTAATGTGTTTGAGTTTAGACGTTCTTTGGATATTAGATTAAAGGGATTGCAGTAAAGTTTGAAAACACGATAAATGTTTTTCGCTCGCTGTACTATCCAGGACCTGGTGGTTAAGATATCCTGCAACATCGTGGAAAGTTGAAAGTTTCTCGATGAACTCCTTTCTGAAAGAATAAGGAACCGTTTGGGCCGCATCGCAAGTTGCTGCTAAACTCCTGAGAACTCTAGTCCCTGCCGATGGGGTATTTAATTTTCCGGCGGACGAGCGGACTATCCCTTCTCGTTTCCAACGGAACGTCAGCTCGCTCGATGAAAACCGATGCCGGAGGCATTGAAATCGTTCGACGACTCCCTTCGCGTAATCAGCCGAAGTTCAATAAAAGCACGGGCTGCCGGCGGCCGTCCCATGCAAAGTGGCCTGTTGTTTCGCGTGGACGCGTCCCTGGAAAATTTCGATCGAGTTCGCCGCGTGTTGCATACTCGAGACACGCTCCGCGCTTCGTTGCGGAAAATTTCATTTTCCACCGAGCAAAGCCCCCGGCCTTCTTCGTCCCCTTGGTCGCTGCTGCCGTGCAACGATCGCCTTAAAATATCGAAAAGCGGATCGCGGAAACATAAGTGGAAGGTGAAACGAGCTACCGAGTCGCATCATCTCGCTCTCGTCTCTTCTTCGATCGTTCATCCATCGACTGTTCGCGTTCTCGTCCTTTACGACGCCAACTTGCACCAACATAGCTAAGGAAAGTATTCGAACGTTTTTCGCAGCCTTTTATGAATGCATTATACGTTATTCGAAACATTTTGAAATTTCATTAACACCGTTACGAGGCTCGACTATCGCGATTTTATACGGGTAAAGTTTGAAACAAATCCAAAAGCGTAGATAGAAACTACAAAATATTTAATGGAGGTATATATCTCGCGGAGATCGTAAAAGTGTTTGAACAGTCAATCATCCGTTATATTAAGGTTTCGTACTATGTATTAAATTTTTACTAAATTTATGTTTACTGCGAATAACTTGTGCATATATTTTCTGGATGGTTTTAAATTTTACCGGTATGATCATGATAGCCGTGTTTCATTACCGTGCTAACGAGATTCTAAAATGTTTCCTATATAGTTTTCTATGGTGAGTGTTCAAATAACTTTCTACCACTATACGCTACCCTTCGAAAGTAGCCCAACTCTCACGCTTTCATGCAAAACTCTGGCCGAAGACTGCCGCGAAATACGTCCCTCGGTGTAAAGTAAGAGAGCAGCGTGTACAAAGAACTCCCAAGAAACTTCGTTCCGTTCGATGCACTTGGTATCGTGAAAATCGGTTTAGAATTTCGTCGACTTCGCTGTTATCGATCCGCCTTACTTCCGGCCGTGGAAGCGCGCGCGATACAACGTCACAATCCGACTTGTAAAAGGTATTTAGATCGCTACTCTGGCAATTTAAATATTCCTACGTTCACGACGTTATCTCTTAAATCGGAATTCGAGCAACGGAGCCGTGGTTTCAGCAAGACTTTTTAATGAAACACGTTCCGAGAGCCGAAGGAGACCACCGAGAATAAACCCTCGAGAGACCCTTGATCGACGAGTTGGAAACGAGACGGACACCATATGGCGATTTCAGCCACGCACGTCCCCTCCTGAAAGGCTGGGCATTTTTTGGGGGATCGGCCGTCTCACGAGGAGGAAATCAACATCGCGTCAAACACGTGGCTAAGTTGATAATCTCGTTCTAAACGGTCGACAAACCCTGAAGCTTCTTACGAAAGTCTAATAAATTTAACCTGTTAAGGGTCAGCGGCGACGGGTTAACGTAACATTCTATTTGTAATTTCTTTTGAATCGATGACAAAGTGGATAGTTTATCAAAATGAGATTGTAGAATCGAAGCGAAACGAAAAATAGCGACGAAGGAAATACCGAGTGAATTCTTGGAATTCGATAATGTATCGAAGAATACGAGTTCGATGATCGATTGAAATATCAAGAAGTTGGACCACGAACAATACACGTATATCGTTTATTGATAAATTGGAAAAAGCAACTTTGGGGTAGATCTATAGATCGTGGGACGCATACGTGTAGCGAATAAAATTTCTTAAAAAATGGCTAGAGGGTTAGCCGCTAAAACGCACACGGTATCGTTGCAAAGAGTACAATACTCGGAACCGAGAACGAGTTATATCGTGAGCGAAATTTCGAACGTTTCGGAAGCTGGAGAAAAATTTCTCCAGTTAGATCCACCCGAAGAAAAAGGGACAAGTCTAGAGAGAAAGGGGGAATTCACTGTTCAGCCGATCGCGAATGTTGCACGAAAATTTGCTATACTTGCATATACCTGCCGATAAAAGATTCCAGCTAACGCTGAGCTTGCTTCTGTCTTTTCTTATCCCGTTTATGAATACCACCGATTTTATTGTCCCCTTTCTGACCCGCTTCGCTTTCGGAAACTGCAACAACGAAACGTCATGAATTTATGATTTCGTGTGAACGAAACTAAGTCACGCTGGTGATTACATCGGTAAACTAAATATTCTTTGCACGTGACAGCTTCGATGGGAATTGGATTTCGATGTTAACGAAAGTAATTACGTAAATGTACGTCCAATAATTGAATTTTCAACGAGACCTGAAAATATTATAACCTAAATCCGGAATCGACGAGAGTGAAACCACTGTTGATACGATGAATATCGTAATTAAATTTAACGATGATGATGAAATCCTTGAAGAAACGTTCCGTTCTAAAAGCTTTGGCAAACGATGATTTCTGATAATTTTAATGAAATTCGGGTTACTTGAAGGTCGTCAGACCTTGTGTCGAGAATCACGCGAAAAGTATTCGGAATCGTTTCGAAGTCATTCGACCTTGTTTCAAGGACGGACTATGTTATTCGAATATCATTCGAGTTGGTGCAGAACACACTGATGTGCACGATAACTTATACGTTACATCGCGAAAGGGATTTCCAACGCAGGTTAACAATAAAGTTATTCACGAGGCAAGCCAGAAAACTATTCAAAGGAATCTAGCTATATCAACGTGGATAATCCTGCATAGCTATTGGGGTTACGATCACAGGATGTCAAAGTCGAGGATACGCTTCGTAACGTAGTTCCTATATCTCAGCCGCCGCCGCCGCCGTCACAAACGCGCTCTCGTTTCTCGTAAGACCGATGCAAAAACGCTGTTATACGTTGAACTGGTTTCCAGAGATACACTGTCTTCCGATCTTCGTCTTCCTTTCGCCAGCCTCTGCCCTTCCCACCACTATACAACGAAGATGTAGCGAAACCACAGGTACTCGAAGAAGGAAGGAAAAAGAAGAAAGAAGCAGAGTGAGACGAGCAAATGGAAGAAAAGAGAGTGTAAGAGGGGACAGAGTCGTGAGAGATGAGGATAGAAATGCATGGTGCTCGACATTCCACGGACGTCCTTCTTCCATCTTCGATATCTCTGAACTGCCTACTTTCCTTCTTATCCCAATTTTCCGCTTCTTTACAATCTATTTTACGAGAAATTATAGGCAGCTGTAGAAGCGTAGAGAAATTTAGGTTTCTCGCTTCATCGAAAGTCTAGAATCTTCATCCTCTCTCTGGTAGATAGTGGAAGAAGGAAAGGATTACAAGTACATTGTAGCAGCAGAAGCGAAAAGAAGGGGGAAATGCGAAGTTTCTAATTATCGATCAGGATTATCGCTAACAAAGTTTCGCAGGAATTAAAGTTACAGAACCAGGTCGGATTTATAACTGTCCCGTGTAATTAGCGTTTATGTAACTTTATCTCGGCTGTCAGATCCGAGAACGCGTCCTTTGCGTGCCAGCCAAGTTTCAGCTGATACGGGAACCTTCGGAGATCCGCCGGTATCTCGGAATGTCTGAAATTCGAAATAACGCCGGTGGAATGACGACGAAATTTCCAAAGGCAACACGGAGATCGCTGTGCAACGTACAGCAAAGTCGAGTGATTTATTAGAAACCGGAAAGCCACAAAGTCTCACAAAAGCCAGGAAAATCGTATAGGTCTACGATAAACGTGCTGTTTAATCCTCGCAAGATTTCAATGCTCAAGCCGAATATACATCTAGCGTATACAGAGATACGGCGACATTTACCTACGTTCCCCATCAAACGGATTTCTATAATCATCCAGGATCTGTTTCGTACCAGTTCCAACTTGCCCCGCTCGATCCCTTCGTATAGATTCACCTTGATTGCTAGTGGATGAAGAGTTATCCAACGATCAGGAATATACTTACCGGGAAGCCATAATTTCCACGAATATCCGAAATTGTGTCGACCATGATCGTGTCGATCGGATCGTGGGCAAAGCTCGAAGTCACGTGGCATTTGGCCGCAACAAGCACCGCGTAATACAAGGCAGGCTAACCATAGGAACAGCCTAGCGAGGCTTTGGATACACCGTAAACACAGATGTTCGCGGAGGGGTTACCTGGTGGCCAGAGAATTACCTATAGATCCCTCTATGTCTCGGCTAAGTCGTGTTCGATCATTGACGAACAACTGCAAGATAGTTAGAGGGAGATGTTGAGGGGAGAAAACGTGAAAACTCGAATCGAAGAGCAGCTGTTTGCTATGTAATTCCCTAAAGCCGAACGTACCCCCTAAAGAATGTTACGAATAACGTTTGATTCAGCGTGGAAGAAAAGGAACGGTATTTACAACATGGACGCAGGCAACCGCCAATAACAAACACCTTGACAATTTTTGAGCGATGAAATCGTATTTCATAAGAAGACTCGTTATTTCCTGGCATAGAAGAACGATCGATTCTGGTGTCTACCTTGTCCCAACACAGGCTTGCAGGCATATCGCCGACGAGCAACCGGCAGAATTGTTGTCACTGCTCGGTTTATGACTCTAATAAACTATAGGAAACTGATATAACTCGACGATGGTCGTTTGTACTTTCATGTACGGACCGGCTATCGACGATCAGACAATTTATACCCTGGCTGTTCGTTACCCAGTCCGTACACGCGCCAACTCATAAGTCTTCTTCGTCCACAGAAATCGATACATCGTCGGGCAATACGAGAAGATCGTGTGTCTTAATATCGTAATATCGTGCAACAACGCCGTGTAATTCGCTACGGATCGATCGTTACGGAACACGTCAAACGTCGAGGGTAGTCAAACATCGAGAAGTCACCGGTTTTACAAGTTTGCGCAACGTTTCGTCGCTTTCTCTCCCAATGATCGCTGTTATAATTTTTCGTATTCCGTCATTTTCTATTCTCTTCGCGGAAACACCGTATCGAAGGAACTCTCGTGGACTGTTTTGTCACGGCATCGGGGGCTTTCCCATTGAAATCCAATGAACCGTCGCTTCGCTTCGAGACGTTCACTGTGCATCCGAGCTCCGAGCCCACTCCAGGCACAGTGCAGGTGTCATCCCTTTGTCCCGGCCAGTCGATTTCTAAATAAGTCCGTGCCCTTTACCCCGAAGAGCTCTCCCGTTCGATTGCGCCACTCCGTTCTATCGTTCCTGCATCGGCAGAATGAGAAGCGACGCCAATTTTTATTGTTTGATAATTCATTATTTCGTACGAACTATAATACGTTCAACTTTTCATCGGACAAGAAATACATAATTCATGATTCCTCCATTTGCCGTTCCGTGAAAAGTCGTGAGAAAAGTTAACTAATAGGTATTAAAAATATTATAACTCAAACATCCCACGCAATTCACCCAATCCATTGTTTTGTTTTCCGAGAAAGTTCGGCGATTATTAATGCGCATATATTTGATGTTGAATTATACTATTTAGGTTTCTACGCCATCGACTTGTGCAGCCTGTTTTAATATATATATCGAGTGGCTTATTTAAAAGTTCATCTGGCGTATCAGCTAGTAACAACGTTTTAATTATTTCATCGAGGGGAAACACGGGACTCTCGAAGCAGTAGATTCTAGTACAGACGTTTTATGCGAGAGAACGGTGCCCGTAACATCTTCTTCCTTCGTTTTTCAGGCTTTTCCTTACCGTCATTCAAAATACAATCGTTATATATCCGAGCACGAGAAGCTTCCTCCATCGAGAAGGGGAAACGAGTTGAAAAATAAAGTATGATAAATTTCGCGAGAACAAGGGCACGCGCGTTTGTATAACGCGAAAGGGATTAAAGGTTTCCAGGGAAAATATAAATTTGATAATAGAACGTTTTATCGAGAGTTCAGCCGAATAATTTTAATTTTCTCCAATTGATCCGGGATAACGGGCGAAATATTTAAAGGGATTATCTATTATGTACGGTTAATGGCCTGGACGAGATTTTTTGTCCCGTGAAACATAAAATGTTTCAGTCACGAGCAATTTATAATGAATTTCGCGTGGCATATTTCAACGTCCCTCTGAAATTCTACAGAGCCTTCAAAGTGAGAGTAATTTTGAAAGAAATTATAATGCCAAATATAAAAAGAAAGAAAGTGAAAATCATTTAGGATAATCCATACGCATGATAGCATCGATCAAAATTCCGGAGGTTCGTTAATCATCGAAATTTTATAAACATAAAATAATAAACGAAGCATTGTATGATGTAAGAGGTAATCGTTCGAAACGCACAGGTCCTCAACTTTCCATACCTGCTTCTCCTTTCACCCACGAAGAACGCCTCAATCCTCAACCGTGAATTCTTTCACGCTTCATTGGCATTCGATGTTTCACCTCCGAATGCCTGTCGACTCGCGATATTTGCGCTTCGCATTAGCACTCATATTCGCATGAAATTAGATACACCGCTTTAGCTACACGGCAAAGGATTTCAGATAATACAACGCTATGTTTAGAATTCTCGCAAGTTCGATAGACTATGATTTAGTTATTCCCAATTGTTCGATCGAATGTGTATCGTGCAGGAAAACGAGGTAAACCGCGGTATTTCGATTAAACGATCAATCCGTATTTTCATCATGGAATAATAGTATCCTGTATGCTTTTTATAGTCATATCCCCGTCACCAATTAATTTGTACCGGGAATACGCGTGCACCTGCATACATAATTTTGGCGCAATGCATCAAAATCAAGCGAAGATTAATCGAGACGCACACTGTCAGAGACAGCAGCTGGTTTATGTATAGCACGTATCCTACCCCGATCGATAGTTTGTAGATCGATTTGTGTACGTTCGTCGCGATTCTGTAAGTCGTGAAAGCTTTTCCGGACTCGAAACAACGAATCAGCGTCCTGTCCCTGTGTGCAGTTGCAAACACGGTTTGTAAGGGCGTATGCACAATTTACAAAATATCGACGTTCGAAGCGAGAGCTCTGTGTGAAACGTGTACTATTCGCGAGCTAGTTTCGTTGGGTAGATTTTTGGGAAAAATAGCTCAAAACGATACAGGACGAACTTTACAGACCACTGCAATCATTTCTATACCTTTACCGTGACCCATTGTTCGATTGAACGAAATTTTTCAAAAACAGTCGTATGAAACTTGGATCGAACAAATCGAATCGCGGGTACAACATCTGATCGATCTTTTCCTTCGTCGAACCAAGATTTTACAAACGAAAAACAAAAAACTTACAGTTAATTCCATAAACATCTGCATCGAGACTCTCTTTGCTTCTCACATTGTCAGAATTACCATTTAAAAATACCTGTTTCATTGATATAGGTTATCCAGATATTTTAAGGATATCAGTGCATTATGAATTCTATATTAATTTGGGTAATTCCATGTCCTACGATGATTACAATTATAAACGTATCTAATATCTATACATAGGACATTACAGGATACAAATATGAGATTAATCAACGTAACGTCAAAGTAATATAACGGAACGTAAATGTTATAACAAATTCAGTGATGCGCCGATACTTTTTGTAGCCATTGTAAATAAGCAAATTCCCCAAAGAGTCGATTCCATTTCCGAATCGCGCAACCGTGAAATTATTGAAAGCAAGGTTTTCCATTTATCGTAGATTGACACAACGTAGCTGCGGTTAGTCAAATTCTCATCGAACGTACCTATATCCGTGCGATATCCGGCGTGCCCTGCGAATCGTCCTCGACTGGCAACAATCTAAACTCGCGGCGCGCATTACAGATACCGCGTGGGAATCATAGCAGAATTAATCGAGTCATAATTCGTACGGGGGTTGCCGGTGTGTATCGTCGTCTGGTCGCGAACAATGCAGCTGCATTCGAACCCCCAGATATGCATAGCTGGACGTAGCCAGCCTCATCGATATGTAAGCGTGCATGGACACGCGCGTACGTGCAGAAATGCATACGCACGCCGTCGTTGACGGGCGTACACGAACGTTTCCACGCATACGGACGCGCGTCGATGTTCTCCAGCCGCCTCCTCGATCAGGAAAATTTACGAGCAAACGGTCACCCGACCTAATCCACGGCTCGAATATGACGAGCAGCCCCGTCGAGTTTACGTTCGCCGCGATATTTCCTCGTGAATTCGATCGACACACCCCTACCCGCAGACTACTTTCTCTCCCCGATGCGATGCCACCGTCGGGACCATTTATCGTCAATTTCGCGCCATTACCGCTCTACCCCCAGCCACCGCTCGTCTTGTCATTTAATTTCCCAAATCACTGTCTCCTGAAAATTTTCTCTTCGAGGTAACCAGGAATTTTCCCGTCGTCTGGCAATTTTCGTATAAATTCGATCAACCTGTTCTGTCTATTTTTTAGAGAAGCTTCTCTAGAGGCAAGCGAAGGAAAGAGGAGCTTAAGGCTCTTTCGTTTTCGTATTATGTTTTTCGCAGAAAATTTCCCCCGCCTTAGACGAAGTATAGCCGTAAAGAATGTATTTACGAATAATCCTACGTATAAACATAAGGCTGTCTAAATAGGCTTATGTATATTCGCGTCTCGAAGCAGAATTAAGCAAAGTAACGTGACTCTGAGCTCGCGGCTCGAATTGCTCGCCATTAGTTCCATGAAAATACATCCTGGTCTTTCCCTTTCTTCGCTGCGACGATATATACGCGCTTTTAATCACTGTTTTTATCCACTGTCTGAACAGTCCTGAATTTACTGCGATCCGCATTGTCCGTAAATCACTCGCTTACTTCGAATAATGGTAAAAGAAGGCGTTAAATGTGACTTCCGTCTGAACGACACGCGGGAGAACGAAATTATGGCTGACGAGAACGAGAAATCGCTACCAGTAATGGCCGAGATTCTTTGTAACGGACCGATAAAAGAATACGAAGGCATTTTATCGGACGTTTGGCGATGACAGCACCGCGGGAGTTAATTGAGCTCGCGTATATACGGAATCTACGTTCGCTTATTACGTCCCGTGGCTAACGTCCTGAAAAATCTCTTATTAATCTGTCCCATTAACGCCTACCACTGTGAATGCTGCCTTAATGCGCCGTAAAATCCACGAGGTACGGTCGGTCCATGATTCGTTACGTCACGCGAAATTTCAACAGGCCCGGAGAAACATAAAATTACGCGAGCATATATACGAGGTGGCGAATAACCTCGTGCGACAGAGCATTATGTCAAAAGGTGAAATTTCGTCTGATTCTCCATGAAAAACGATTTACAACGGCGGACAAGTTGTTCGCTGAATAGAGGCGGGTGAAAATTAATTTACAGTGTCCTTGAGCAGGTCGCCGACGAGAAAAAAAGTAGCTCGGAGCCGAAACCTCGTTAAGGGCGAGCCTCGCGTTTTCTCTTCTCCGAGACGTACTAGCGCGCGTGCTACAATTTATTGCATCTTTCTTGCGCGTTAAAGCGTACTATGAACCGCATATCTAATGCTTGGTTCCCAGCACGGCTGAATCATAAATCGTACGGTCCTCTCCGTTCCTCTCGCGTCTTTCATGCACCACCAGTTTCTTACGCGGAGTCGTGTCTCGAGATCGTGCACCTTGAAGAGTAACCACGAGCAACGACTTCCACGGTCGCGATACGTACTACACCCTTCTGAACGATAATTTCCGTTATTCTTAGTTTCGCTTGTTTGGGGATGCGATATTCGCGCACACGCCCGTTCATAAGCATTAGGATAGTTTTGGAAAATAAGGTAAGCCTCAAGCAGGTAGATATTATTGGGAAATTATCAAAATCTTGAATTATTATCTCGTTCAAAATTTCAGATTGAGATACTGCGGCTCGTGAAAACATGTACAGAAATATATGAAAATATTGCCAGTTTTAATAGCTGCAAGTAATTTTGATTTCTTTTTTTTACATTTAATCACCTTATAAGAGACTTTCAAAAGACTTATACATTCGGATCTAATAAGTTATTTTCATATTATCATATTAAAAGGATACTTTTAATCACAAAGTGGTATCAGAAAACCAACGAAAATATCTTTACATGTAAACGAGATTGTATGTACACGATCATTAAAATCGTACTCGTTCCTTTCATACGGTTCATTAATGTTCCAAGCAAGATTTAATCGCGGTTAATTATTTTCTAGCGACATTTCCCAGTCGATAACGTGCAGCTTCCGAGGACCGAATTACCGCAAAGGGATCCGCTTATTCGTGCAGGTTTTACGTAATTAGAGACAGAGAGAAGTCCAGAAACTCGCAACTATGTATTTTCTATTATATGGCGGTTTGCCAACCGTAACGCGGTCTGTTTACGGGATTCGGTCGAAATCGTGCGAGGCGAAATTTGTGAAGTTCGAAATCGGCGTTGCACGCCAGATTACACCGGTCAGCTAGTCGGCGCAAACGGAACACCGTTCGAAACGAGTAAAAGAGGCTTTGCCCGTAATGACCGTTCCGCGTATACGCGATCGAGATAAAGAGCGAATCGAACATATCTCGGTTAATTCCGACTTGTAATTATTGGAAGAACCACTGACTCAGCACGCGGAACACAATATATACAACCGATGCGAAATGGTAAATGTAATTATTGGTTTGCTGTCAACCGTATCTTTCCAGCGAAGCTTATCTCGTTTCGAATTAAAACGGCCGAGTTTACGCTACTGGAACGATCGAGATAGTTGTGAAACCGTGCCCGTGAAACATCGTTGATTCGTGAAAATCCACGACCTTTCTTTCTAGAACGCGAAACCGATTAAGATCCTGGAATCGATAAAGTCAATCGTGTACAGATACTATTAACGCTAGGTCGTAATAAAACTTACGTTTAACTACTCGACCGTGTCTCGAATCATACGCTGTAATTTATAGTGCGCGTGTATCACGTTGTTGGAAACACACCTTACTTGTGGCAGAGGAAGGTGGTCAAAGGTGCGAAACACCTTGCGCTGTTTAATAGCTCTTGCTATGCTATATACTATATTACATCTATAGAAAAGCAAAGAAAGAAGCGTAATAACGTTGGTTTGTAATCACTCACCGCTTTCACTGATTCGTAGTCTCTCTTTCGGAGCAGTTCCATCAGCCTCTGCCGCTCCATCTCCTCTTTCGTCACGTACACCTTGTTTTCCTTAAACCTTGCGTTCTGCACGTTCTCGTAATTGTCGCACAAAACGTTATGAAAACCGATCGGTCTCTGCTGACCGACATATTCGATGATCTTACCGAACGAGTCACCAGCACTGTGCTCTACCGAATCTTTCGGTAAATCCTGCTTGAATTGAAGATTCTTCACTAACACTTCGTTCACTACCGAGCCACGGTCGTCGGTTTCTTTCAGGTTCGTTCTTTCTCCTTTCTCAGTGTCCCATTTTTCAGATATCTCGCTGGTTTCCTTAGCATCGTCCATTGTCCGATCCGACGTCTCGTTCGATCGAAGACACGCGTCTTCGACCTTGAACTTTGCCGCCTGCCTTTCACTCTCCAGCTCGTCCACCGGAATAGTGGCAGTCGATAGATTGCTGTTCTCCCGCGTGTGACACGATTGGCTTCTGTCGGCCACGTTCCCAGAATCGTAAGGGATCTCGAAGTCCTCGACGATCATGATCGGTTCCGTGACCTCCCGTTTTTCCTCTTGTTCGTTGCACTCTAACAAACCAGTTGCTGCGGATCGAGATTGCAGGTTCGTCGTCTTGATACCCTGAGGGGAGCCGGATGAGTGAAACGTGACGAACGTTCTGGCAGGTTCGTTTTGTTGGTCCCGCTTTGTGCACGTCGCCGGTTCCTTCTTCTTCTCCGGAGGACCTCCTCTCGATCTACCGTTCGCCAGGCATTGCTGAATCTTCAGGCACTGACTCAATCCGATCTCCGGGTATCTGCAAACGGATGCTTCGCTCTTCTGATCGTCTTCCTCGATAGTCTCCAGGTGTTCGTACCGCAACTCACCGACCCGTTCGTAAACCTCCGCTTCTTCTTCTTCTTCTTCTTCCTCCTCCTCGTCGTCCACCTCCTCCTCGTCCGCCTCTCTCTCTTTTTCGTTTCGTTCGTCGAGCATAACCGCTTCTTTGGGAGGCGACTTGAGATCTGATCGACCGCCTGTTCCACCTTCGCCATAAGCAGAAACCTGCAAAGAAGGTCGCAGGATCGATTGGAGGTCATCCACGTGAATCACCTGAGGCTGCAGGCTGCGCTCGTAAATCTTCTCCACGTGATTCGGCGAAGAATAGTGCGATCTGCTCGGAGACTTTTCCAAAGGACTGCTTCCCGCCGATCTGCTCTTTGCCGAATTTTGCTCGTTCAACTGTTGCAACGCCGCGTATACGCGACTATTAGGTTTAAAAGTGGATTGAGGCGAATCGATCGGCGAATTCCTCGCCCGATCGTCCTTCGAGTCCTGAGAACAAGGAATCTGATCCCTCCTCGGCACAACCGGTGGCTTTCTAGCTTCTGACTGCGCGATGCCGCTTTGAAGATTTCTCGGTTTCGTGACGCGAGATTCCTGCTGACCTTGAAGAGTCCGGACACGCGCACCAACGGCGCCGTAAATAGTTTCCTGCCTCGTCTGATCCACCTTGTTGTCTCTCTTATCTTGAAGATACCTAGAATCGGCCGATTCGCCGGTAATCCTCAGGGTATCTCGTGTGGGCCGATCGACGCTCCTCGAAACCTCCATCGATTTACAGGCAGCATCGGCTGGTTTATCACCGGCTCGCAGTGAATCGCTCGTGAGAGCCGGGCGCCTACTTTCTCCGTCCTTATTTGGTGAGATCGGCTCGCCTTGGTCACCAAGGTTGCTCGGGCCCTTCGAGATGTTGTTCCCTCCACAGCCTCCTCTCGCTCTCTGGCCTGTCTCTTCCTTAACGAGCGCTCTCGTCGCGCCAATCGTGTTTTGATCGTGATTCTGAGATCGTTTAAACGACGCTTTCCTGCAGGGGATAACCGACGATGTGCCGCTGCTCGTCGCCGCCGCGGTCGTGCTCGTGATCGTCGCCGTTGTCGAACCACCGGTAACGCCGGTAGCTACGCCGCTTACTCCAGATATCCTGCTATGATCAGACTCGTTTCTGGTCTTTACCAAATTCGCCAGCCTGTTGTCGGCAGCGCTTCTCACGCGACAGTTCTTTTCGGCTTGGTAGATTTGCGACGATTCTCCTCCAATGCTATCCGCTTGACTGGCTTCGTTGCTGGATTCTAATCGTCTGGATCTGAAGCTGGAACTCAGGGGTCCTCTTTGAGGAATTCTCGAACCGGTAGAAGGACTGATGTCTCGCGATCTACCTATCACGCTGTTCGGCGCGCTGAAGCCGTAATCTTGTTGCTTGGTTCGGTTCTTCAAGGCGAGGTACTCTTTATACGTGCCCCTACTCGTGTTCACGCCGACGTTCACTTTGTCCACCTTGCGTTCCAGTTTCTTGTCCGCGCGACTAAGGTCGTCGTAGCTCGACGACGTTCCATTCAACTTGTCCCTTCCTTCGTCTATCGATCTGGACCTCGAGTCTTGACGATATCTCCTCTGACTCTTTTGATCGGCGCTACTGTTCGATCTGGTCAGTGGTTTCTCTCGAGACACCGAGAAATTCTGACTCTGTGTCTGATTCAACCATTCGTCCACCCTTTTCTGAACTTCACCTTTGCGAAACAACACCTCTGGAACTCTGATTCGGCTGGTGTCCACGGTCACAGCCACCGGCGAAACGCACGGAGAGGAATTGTCCTCGGTCGGAGACGATGGAAGAACGTGTCTTACGGATTCCTTCTGCCTCTCCCGGGACCGCTGTCTCACTTGGGTCTGTTGGTTCACTTTCAGAACTGGTTGGGGTTTCTCCCGGCCCGGCGAACACTTGGGCTGCATCCTCGTCGCCAAGACTCTCGATTTTTCTTGCTGCTGTTTCTTCTGCTGATCCATCATGACAGCCTCGAAGTTCGACACGCTGATACTGCCGACGTCGCTCAAGTCCGACGATCTTCTGTAATCGAGATCCTCGTACTCGTCCAAGATGTTGTTCACCGATTGCGTGTCGATCGAGCTGATGCTCTTCGACTTGTTCCTGACTACGCTCTCGTCGCTGCTCGAGTAACCGTGGTTCTGCTGTTGCTGCTGTCGATCGTGACTTGGCGGTCGTTTTGCTCGTTCTTTCGGTTTCTGATTCTGATACTTCAACACGGCGTTCTCGTAGCGTTGCAGAGGATTCTCTAAACCCGTTTCGATCGCCTCGTTCCTGTTTCTCTTTAAAGCTGGCGATTGCTTGATCTGTCTATGCTGTGCTAATTCTCTCTGATTCAACATCGAACTCTTCTGTAGCATCGGGACGCTCGCTTCACCACCACGATACTCACCCTCTTGAACGATCTTCGGTTGAACTATCGAACGGAAAGTGGTGAAACTCTGCACGTTCCTCGAGCTTAGAGTCGGAGCGGTGGCTTCTTTTGTCAGCTCTCTCCGCGTGATATTCGATCGAACGCGGCGATGGTCAATGCCCGGTACCGTGCCATCCTCATCGGCGAATGGAATGTTGCCGCCACCGGTTAAGGTCTTCAAGATTATTTCATCGTTCATTTTTCAGCGGTAATGCCAACGTACTCGCATTTTCGAATCTCCCAGGAAAACTTCCTTTCTCCTTTCCGTCCTCCTGCAACGAACATTCCCGTTAAATTACTATGCATTACACGATACTTATACGTTGTTTAGTATTATCGCTGTACACAGCGTACGAAATAACGTTAATTGCGTTATCCATGTAAATTAAGAAACGAAATTTTGCAATACGATTACTCCACGGCGCATCGTCCTTCTAATCCAAAGTGAAAGGGTGAAGATGAAAAGAACGCGAATGGCAAATTGAAAATGTTCGTTTGAAATTCCATCCTGAAATTCATAATTCAAAGAGAGGAATGGTTTTTGAATATTTGATGATACGATGGCACGAAGACACAAGCTTCCATAAAACGGTTCTCCCATCGGCTTCCGGTTAAGCGGCAACCGCACGTTCTACCAATGGAGGAGTATCCGGTAGTTGACCGATATCCGGTCGGAATTAATTCGGTTTTCGGGCCTGGGGCGCATTAGATATTGTAATGGTCGGCCACGTGCTCGTGCGTCGAATCGTTAAAGACCATAACGGCCGCTTGGAATTCAATGTACCTGCTCAACCGTTGCACGCTGAATATTGACTATCGAGCAGTATATTTACGCTCGTCGCGTATATTTATATCATCGATATATCAAAAGATTAGGTCCACCTTATGAAACCACAAATATGCTTTCCGTAACATAAACGACTTGTTAATCGTTCGATACATTCATTTCAGACATACCCGTTAATAGTTATCAAAACGGTTAGTCAGGAATTATCCCATGGGGATAATACAAACTAATTCCTAATTATAATTTAATTAACCATGGATTCCATTCGAGTTACACACTCCAATTGGTTAAACTCGTTTGTTTCTAAATTGCCTTTGTTTCATCAACATAAATTTCCAGCTGCTTATTTCTCAACGACTACCCGCTGGTCGTTCCAAGAATTCCAGACAATTGCAGACAAACAATTCCGACTACATCGATAGGATCACAGGGATAGTACGGAGTAAAGTCTCAAAAATTTCAGCGATAAATATCGCAACGTCAAGTCCTGCTCGCCATGGCAGATTAGTTTCAATTCACGCGAGGGAATAGGATCACGAGCAGCGTAAATTGAATTAAACCGACGTCCTATCAAACGTATGTACTCCACACACCGTTCTAACGTTTCCCACGCGGCCTCGCCTCAAGGATCTCTCGGCTGGAGTTCTACTTTTAGATCTGTTCATCGAGATATCGGCCGTGGGCCACCGCGTCGCTGGGAGATTCGTGCGTAGAAATGCCTTGTTCGCCCGTGGCCCCGTTCTCTCTCTGAAATTGACCCACAATTAAGACGTCGACCGTGTGCTGCCTCGAAAATCCGACCAAGAAACGCGATTATCAGTCTCTTCCTCTCTCCTTCTCTTTATCGCGTTAACTTGGACCGCTAAACGACCAACAAAATCATTTTTTCCGAGACAATGCGCGGAACTGGTAAATAAAAGGAAGGAAAAAAGGAAGAGAAAGAGAACGGAACGAAACAGAAGGTTCGTTGTAATTGTCATCTGGAAAAAATACATTCCAGCGACGGTTGGAACGCGGTACTCTGAATGGCGGCGTTCCATCGTCGTCGCTGAAACACGGAACGCTACCGCAAAAACCTATTTTTCAGATGCACTGACCCGGATCTTAAATCTACCTCTGAAACCGTTACTGCGATCGCGTTACGCGGCTAATAACCGCGAGCATCCATACCGAGTACTCGCCTGTTGCAATTCTGTGATAGTTCGCCATTGGTATTCGTTATTAACGAATTTTTTCTCTTTCGTTCAGAGCACACGAGCTCGTAATCGAATGCACCAACTAAACTAGCGTGTCTCTGGTAAATTATATAAAATACGGCGGTATGAGTGAAAAATCGGCAAAGATCCGATTCGCGATGCTGCAATGCTATGACGAGCGGAATTAAAAATTCCAAGCGCGTTGCGCTGCGATTCAATGATCCTAAGAGTGAAGCGCGTAACGAGATGCATCAAGGTGCTATGATTATCACTAGATGATATTTTTATTTTTCAGACACATTTCCGTTTTGCTAATTGAAGTAGCTTAACCGAAAACGGTACACGCTTTTCCAGTGAATATTAATTAACATTGAGAATACGTAACGTAACGAAGAAGGATCTGGAAAGTTAAAGATATAATTAGTTGGGTGAAAAAGAGAAACGAGAAGAAATCGTCACAAGTGGATGACATATGGCTTGTTCGATTCAGGTCCACCGGATCGGTGTAATTTGCGTCGCAATTGAAATCTAGCAGACTGAAACGGACCGGATCTCGATTGATGTCTGCCAGAATCAAAGATTTAGCTGGGATTTAACACGATTCTCGGATCGTTGGCCGTGACTGGTTAGTATCGAAAGAAAAAGCTGCCGCCTCTAAAAAAACTCGAGGATTTCTGGTTACAGCAACTTTCCTTGGCATACATTTGCATGAATTTCATACCAATCGAGAACGTCAAATCAAACTAGACAATTTCGAAGTTTAAAAACTGACGCTCCAATGGATTCTGACGTGTGTACTCTCCTGGTTTGGATCGTAAAAAAGAAAAGAAAAAATCCTAATTAACATCCGATGTTCGTGAACGTCGAAATACCACACACGAACATTTCCACTGTCTCGTGCCGTACTCGTTCGTATCCAATCGACGAGACTCCAAGTCGATGAATCGAGTAGCAGGGGGACCACACACGAGTCGACGCCTTGTGTTTCCTCTCGTATGTACCTCGTCGAGGAACGATCGCGCGTGAACGAATACTAATTATACGCGTGGACGATTTCTTTGCACGGCTAACAGCTGATCTTTGCACTCGTTGTTAATTCGCATAACGCGATGCACACTTGTTACCATCGTGCGACGAGCCTACGCGATCGCGGCCGCGTGGGTCTGGGACACTTCTTTGCGTAGCTGCATGCGAGCTTACCAACACACGACAGTTTATACCTTTCCTCTTGCCAGTCCGAGAGAAATTAAGAGTGGATCGTAATTATGGCAAGTCTCCGAAGCAGACTTGCCAAAGATAGTTGTGAGAATTCCAAATGGCTGAATAGTATCTGAGATGTAATCGAAATAAATGATAAAAAATAATGATAAATGACAGGGTAAAAAAAAAGAAAAGAAGCAACTCACTTAGAGAAAAGACAACTATGCCACGGGAGTGCTTCTCGATTTATTCGCTTCCGGACCACCCGGATTGCATGGGGTGTAAATAAAGACACCCCTATCTATCGAGGAAGCGTTTTTTAACCGTTGTACTCATGCTGCTTCACGGACCTTTAAACAGACGTTCTTGGACCAATGCCAATAGCAGCGGAACGTCTCCTAGAGAACAACGTATCTGCTCGATTCATCGACGACAACGTCGAAAGACTCGCGTGCCTTCTGAATGGAACGGGGCAGGAATGCGTGAAGAGCAACGTGGGCAACTCGACCGTGGCACCGATTTTTTAATGGGTTAATAATCGTTGCAAGCATCAATCGCGAAAACACTCGTAAGCGTTAGTTTGGCTCGTTAAACCAGCTCGTTCGAGTGGCTTGTGCACGATGCTTAAACCTTTTTGACCCGTCAATTGATCGCGCGACGAGACCTTTAATCTCGTTTCTGCTTCACCCTACGTTGCTCTCTCTTTCTTCGACGTTTCTACGTCTCTATCGTTTCCCCCAATGATTCTGAACGAGGAACTGTCTCGACTGTGAGACCTGAATGTATAAAACGCATTATGTGCAAATTCGATCGTGTCACGAAAGCTTTGCGTAATTGCGTTGATTCGGTGACGTGATGACAGACAACTCGGAGTTGTACGAACATCGCACTCCCACTCGTAAATATGATATCTGGATGAAAGGCTCGGTTTTTCATGCGTTAAAGCGTTTAATCGTACTACCGCTTCGATGTGAAAATCTTGTCCCTTTCTATAAGCGCGGCGTTTTGAGAGGATTTTTTGTAATAAAATCACAAGGAAGGAAAGTCAAAGGGAAAAACCATCACACGAAGTATCGCGATTTTGTCGAACATGATAAACGAAGTTTTGGTACGTCAAATGAAAATGAAGACTTCGTGCATCTAAAAAAAACTCGCAGATTGACTTCACCATATCTGCATGATAATGTCAAACCATTAATCTTTCTAACAGATTGATGCTCACCTACATAACGTCAGATAATACAACTCCTCCGCGCCACTTAATCACACACGCATTTCTGCATACAGGGTGTTACTACAATTTTGCTGCAACTCGAACAGAAAATATTTTAATCAACGTGTAAAAGATCATATCGAAATATAAAGTGAGAATTTCTTATCGGAAGGTTGCATTTACTCGAATGGTTTTAATTTTAGATAATCTTATATATAAGAAAGGAATAAGGTCACAGATGCACACGATTGGAGCATAAAGTAAAAGGCGATGAAGTGTGAAATAAAGGACCGAGGAGACAGAGTGCATAACCTAATTCCGAACAAAACGTGACCCTAGTTGTTCGTTCATTCAGAAAGGATCTGTTAATGAAACACCCTATAGATTCGCATCAAAGCACGAGCGGCCACGAGAGTCTATGATGATGGAAGAAGATTATATCCGCGTAATGGTAGATATTTTATCACTGCATAATTAAAATATATTAGCGGGAATTCTCTTTTCTGTCAGAATCGGTACAAAATTCTATGAGCCACGGGAATTGAAATTTTTCGTTCCGAATTTGTGAACGCTAGGGAAAGACACGTTTGGAATATCAATCATTTCACAAAGACCGGCGATGTAACCGAGGTACCATTATACCGAACTACGTGATATGGATATTAATGGGAGGCAAAAAAATCTCGCCTCGAGGATATTAAAAATCGTAGCTATGGAAGATGAGCATCGAACGTTTCAATATTCCCTCTTTAATACATCTCGTTATAAAAGTTTCATTACATCTTTAGCATTTTTAATAGGGAACTCGATCCTCGCGGATATAGATACTGAACATTCAGAAGAACATAACTGCGCCAGCTCATGAAATTATTCAAACACTTAGCTCAGAAAGTTTTTATGAATATATTATGAGCACGGTGCAAAATCTTTTGAAATTTAATTTGAAATGTAAATAAACAAATGCAGAATATAAGTAAACGATTCTAGGACCTAAATAAACGTCCTTACAAAATTGAATTTCAAACTTAGTACAAACACGTGAGCAAAAGACATGGGAGAGAAAATATGGAGTGCCGTTCTCTGAACGCTATTTCTTGGAAAATCTAGGAAAGTGAGTTTCCAAGTTAAGGATGCCACCCAGATTCCTCGGAAAAAATCGGAATAGATGTATCGCTTCTAACCTTTCGCCCCTATTCTTCTCGATAGTACCCCAGTGGTTCTCGAGAGAACCTTCTGAAAACACTCGATGCCCTTTCACAAGCTCCTACCCTGCTCCTCCACCATGTTCCTAAGCCGATGGGCTATTCATGGCCCTGACAAGGCTAGCCTTTGAGGTGTATGACCTGTGCAACTGCACCGAGCGAACCACGCATAGAAATGCCCCGTGAAACGATCGCTATTTCTGTTCATATTGCGATGCTCCCTTTGATCGTTGCTTGCTATTTATCATATGCCGCGTGGTTACAGTGTAACGCGCGGGTTCCTGCAATTAAGAAAAAGATTCCATTCTCCTTTGAAAGAGCGCCCTCGCGATTGAATTTTGCGACACACCGTCCGTGGCCACCTCGCTCTATTAAGTCTTCCTTTCCCTATTCATCGTTAATGGCTTGCAAACCTCGGAAGTAGCGGATCCTTCACGGTCGCTGATTAACTCTTCGTGCCTGACTCGTGTACCTCGTGTTGTAAATCAACCAAGGCTTGAACGTTTGTAAATATTTATTGCCAATTGCAGCTTGCTTTTTCAGCCCTTTAAGTACGGTTACGTTTCCATAAATCGTTTCCTCGAAACGTAAAAATATGACAAAGGTAAATACAATATCGTTAGCCGTACGATACACGAAGATAAGCGATCCACAAACTTTCTAAATTTTCTATAAAGTTTGTATTAAATTTACCTCAAATTCCTACAGAATTTATTCTACGCGATCGCCGCGCATCTAAAACTCGAATAAAATATTAATATTGCTCGCTGATGGTAGCCATATTCGAACGGTTAATGAAATCTTTAAGATTGTTCATAAAGTACGGAAATATGTTTTTAATAAACGATGTTAAAAATGGAAGTCAGCTTTTTTTTTAAGTCTTTAATGATAGCTGTAATAAGACGCACCCTTTGCGACTTTTTTTTACTTTGAGCAAAGATTCTCTCCGCGTGGGGCCTGATTCGTGGCCCGCAGATGTGGTCCCCAGGGGCCGTACTCCTGTCTTCTTTCTTCTCCTCCCCTCTTCTTCTATTTTTTCCCGGCCTTACAGAGAAGCGGGTCGTTTTTCTTTGCAAATAAACCACGTGCCCACTTCTGACAAGACAATGTGCGTTGCCAACTCGTGCGAGATATCGTACCACCGCGATGCGAAATGAGTTTTTTCTTTCGAGGGTCCTCGCTGTACGCGACTTATTTATATCCTTCGTTATTGCCCTAAATTTGGACCAGCTCCTCTGCCGCTTTGTAACGCGATTGGATGAGAAAAGAGCCAGCTTTATCCGTGAGAAATGTTTCGCAACGTTCGAAATGATGACCCTCGATCCACGACAGATGTTTAAAGCCAGAATTCAAAGGCATTCCACGCTCAGGGTGTAATCCCTATTTTCACAACTGTACGTGATACAGATCCTTGCGAGAAAAGTAGATTACGAATTTCCCGTCGGTCGAAAGAATTATCAGTCTCGCAGAGAGAACTCATTGTAATCGATTAGAGTTCATTGGCACGTCCATAGGACTCCGTTGATTCGATTCAACGTCGTAACCATGCAAGCTCCCGCCATCTGGACGAGGAAAAAAAATTTAATTTCGTCGCAATTAAGGAAGGAACGAGGTACAACGAGCTTTCGTAGGATTTCGTGCAGCTACAACGTTAACGAAGGCGTGATTCTACGATATTGGAGGCAATAGACGTCGTCGAGAACGCTCCCACAGACGTTCGATTCCTCGGAACGGAGCAGCCTGCCGGCTGCTCGTCTTTGATCTCGCTTTTGTACCGGATACACTCGTTACGAGGCGGCGCTCTCTCTTTTCAAAACCGAGCGACGCGACGCCGTGCCGGGCTGCAAGTGCATTCACACGAAGATAACCAACACGAACGAGCGGCGCGCGGCCATTCTCGTCGCATTGTTCGGCTCATTCGGAGACTGATAATCGCGGGGAATATGAATCGGCCTATGGTGAATGTTCGTCGAGCTTTATCGTACGGCCACGCACGTAGTGCTTTGACCGTTCGTTATTCGTGGCACGAGCTCCGGTTCATCCAGTAATTTCGCGTCAATCGTTATTTTTCCCGAATCCCTAATGACACTGGTAATTCGAAAATTTATTCCGGGAATGAGGTTATCACAATACGAAAATGTTCCCGATTTATCTCTTGAAAACAATGCTCGAATAAACGCGCCAACGTTCGAACGAAACTTTCAAATCCGCACTATCTAAATTTACCGGATTTATTAATACAAAATATCGTAAAGTATCGTATACGTTTCCATTAATCATGATACAATCGAGAAAAATAAATCAAAAATATAGAATAAGATTACTTTAGGCTTATTTTTCCATATAGAAATACATATTTTCAGAGACGGTCCATGTACACGGAACGCATGAACGTAAACATTTCGCAAAATCCATTATAGCCGTAATTAAGTGGGATAACGACCAAATGAATTTATCGACGCGATAACCGGCTTGTAAAATCGTTAAGTTTTAACATAGCATTCGTGTGACTATACGGTCGAATGGTCGAATGGTCGAAACGAAACAAAACCGAAAACGAACCCGCGATAAGTCATCACCGCGCCCATGAAACTTTCTTTGTTCGCATTTTGTGCGTTAACCGGCTCCGTGTCTGCCGATCGTACGAGCGTAGTACACCCACGCTCGCCCCGTCATTCGATCTTCGTATCAAGCTAGAGGGGATTCTCTCTGCGTAGGATTCTGTGAATGATACCGTAGAACGACGTGAAATTGTCGGGAACGGTGCATACTACGATGCCGCGCTGCCTGTATCTTTAATTACTGTGACACTGTCGATTAATACTAATATATTACAATATCATATCAGGGAACTGACGATTAACTCAGCAAACGTACGGATCTTTACTGCGGATATTCAGGCAACGTTTCTGGCGAACATTCGTTCTTAATGAACGACTATCATTACATACTACTTTCCTCAGATTTAAGAATCCATTTTATACGTATCAACTTTAGTTGATGTCCCAGCAGTCGTTCTACACGAGTCACAAACTTACCGACGAGGTGAGAAAAAGAATACAAGGTATTCAAATTGGCGAATTACGACACCTCTAAAGAGACTCATAAATCGCGGGTGGCGAATCTACTTTCTAGTACGAGCATTATGCGAGCATGTGTAAAGGCGTGTACAGTACATACATACCTAGCGCGACGCATTCGCTGGGATCGGATCTCTCCTGCTGACTACTCCCAGTAATCGACTGTGGCTACGTTATCCTGGCAATTTCTGGCTGCGCTAGCACAGCGTAATTTCGTCGTAACCGGCATTAACCGGTGGTGCACGTTGTCAGCCACTCGATGCCCTGCGCCATCGGTGATTCCTGATTGCACACCGAATGGGTCTCGCTATCAGTCCAGCGCCGCCAAGTCATCCGCTGATTTGTGACAACAGGTATGTACTACGCGACTCGACGCGTGATAGTCACGAGAGAATATCGTGATGCACTATCGGGCAAGGGAAACAACTCGTAGAACACCAAAGTAAGAAACTTCAGACGAAGAGAGAAATATCACGCCTGCTCGTTCAACCGATAGATTCTCGCGTCTTCTTCGGTGAAAACTTCTGCACAGAAACGTTTCGATTCGAAAGGGAACAGTGCAAGAAACACAAGCGTCGCACTAACGCTTCGTCGATTTGAAACTCGCGAGACCCTACGCACCGTCGTTCCTACGATCACCAGACTACTTTTCCATCAAAGTACAACTTTTCATCGGGGTAACTTCAAGTCAGAATAGGACATTGGCTCGAGGTTTCGAGCACGTTCGTGTATGATCGTACCCCGAGTAAACACTGTGATTTAACCGGATAGAGATTCACCGTGCGCTGATTACATTCCTTTCGTGACGGGCCTCGCACAATCAATCACTGGCTTCTATTTCTGCCGGCGTCTCAACCGAGATACCAGCAGACCGCAAGCATCGTTCGTGGAACACTTCAGCCACTGTGTTATTTATCGGCGTGTCTTCCAGAATCTTTTCTTTCTGCCGGCGGACGCATCGATCGTACAATTTAACGTCCCTGTGACGCTCTCCGCGTATAGATGATGTTTAACGATCGTCGGTACCATTTCTTTTTATCCGCTCGAAAGCACAAGTTTTTTCGGTAACCACTGAAATATCGTCGGAATGTCTCGTAACTCTTTCTTTCCGGTGTTGTTCGTCGGACACGTCAGTCAACACGATTAATCACACCGTCGCCGAGTCGAACTTTTCACGGGCGTCTAATTGTGCAACCGGACTCACTATCAGTCCGACGCGACGGACTGACAGTTCAAACACTGTTATCAGCCGCGGGAACGAAGCAGTGCACGCAGCCTATCGCTCGATGCTATGCCGGAACGATGCGCCTTCTGTAAAACGATCGTCGAACATTAATCACCATGGTTTGGTGAGCGTGCCAGGCTTCCGGTTTTCGCGCCCTTTCCACCGTCTATCGAGCAAACCTGCGAAGATCGACGGGTATCGTTGGTTGTCGCAACTCGTTCGACCAAGAGATGCGTTCACATTGAGAAACAGAAGAGGGCAATTCGTTACGGACGAGTTGCAGCCCGGAAGAGGATCGTAAAGAACGATATAATTTATCGATACGAAGCTACAAACTACAGTATGTACTTATTATAACTTAACGAGCAAGGGTCATTTTTTTTCTTTTTTTATCTCTCAATGGACAGATAAAAAAGGAGACCTCGGTTAGGTATCAAAAGGCAATAAAATTGATGGTAATAAGCGACAGAGAAGAAAAAAGAGAGAAGGAAACTGGAGGAGTATAAATTTTGACAGCGTTACGATAGAAAGATCCTGGAGGAATGGATGAGGTTGAACTCGAGAGAGACAATGAATTTTGGATTATGTCGTGGCGCTGTTAAAAGACGACGAAGAGATTAAACAAGCTTAAGAAGCGGCAGACGAGTCGGATACCCTTCTTAAGAAATTACCTGAGAAAGATCTTGTAAGCGGGGTGTGATCTTAAGGGCATTAAAGTAATTGTCTGCTACTGTCGACACTAGAGGGGCGAACTCGCATATTTTACCTCATAGCGACGCCGTGGAAATCCACTGTGGAAAACATGGCTCGTCACGGTAGCTGATATATGCTTTCGTGTATTCCGGGAAAGAAAATAGAAACACGGAAAGAGAAGTTGTTCAACGAAGAATGAAAGAGAACAAGCTGGAAGACGAAACGGAGCTACGAACGCAACGCGACAACCGGAGACGCCTCGGGTCGAGAGAGTTTGAATAACGCGGCTGAAAAAAGCTGTCGGTGAATTAACGATGCTCGCAATTATGGATGAGAAAGGAATAATACTTTATTTCAACGAACAATCACCTGCGCGATGTCACTAAGAAAACCGTACCACATATTATCTCCAGACTTTTCACAAATATATTTCTCTCAAAGAAATATCGCTCGCACAATGGAGAAAAAGATCTCTTGATTTTATCTCACTGCACTGATATCTCACGAAATTGCTCGGTGAGCCGATCTGTTGAAAATCGAGACGCAGGCGCGATGCACAACATCGATCCTCTCGATCGCGCTGGCGCGGCAAGACTGCCGCGTGGATCGGGATCGTGATCGAGGGACGACAAACAGGAGCGGAGCAACCGAGGGTCCGATTTCTGTAGGGCCCCGCCTTCGATGTGCCATAGCACGATACGCTATACTCGTAGTTTTTGTTGAAACTGTATTGTTGAATTCTAGAGAAAGAATCAAGCTACGGATGTATAAAATATAGCAGCGTTACGATCAACGGTAGAAGATAATAATTCTTGCTGGAATTTCGAAAACCATATTCTCAAGGAAAATGTGCGAGTTTTATCGCAGAGTAGCTACAATTCTCGATATTATTTTTCTTCCGTGGCTCTTCATAAATCGTGGTTCGTGTCTTCAATTTTATAAACGTAGCTCGTGCTCATAGGAAAGAAGATTCTTTCAGCCGACAAATACGAACGAAGAGAAGGAAGAAAATTTTCGTCCGACCATAGTCAGGGAAGACGAATGAGATCGGGGTGAAAGCATCACGCAACACATCGCGCCGTGGTATCGTTCAATTAAATTAATGAAACGTCACAATTCCATCCCTCTGCATCGATACCATCGAAACAAAATAAAACTCAACCAACGCGCGCGACGTTTTAACGAAATTAAACTATCACCGTTCGAGAACCGATAAGTCAACAATTCGCGAATGTCAACAGCGACTGTATCGTTGATCCCGCTGCATCGGTGAACACTAAAAAACTGCACGCCACCGAATCCAAAAATAAAACGAACAAACTATCAAAGCTACCACTGGGTAAAACCGATTCTGAGATGAAGCGCCGTCCACGTTGCCCCAAAAATTCCACACAGTCGAAAATCAAGTTTGACCGGCGGTGGCCACGCGGCCTCGAGCCCCTCGATCGTGCGAGAAGAGTGACGAGCACGAGGAGCTCGTGACGAAACACCGAGTTCCCAGGTAGTCAGGCCAGGGAATGTGGCGAAGCTGGTTCCGATAGGAGACGGAGGTGCCTCAGCTGCGTACCACATGGGCACATACCTGCAGGTATGCGTGCACTAACACCAGCCATCAAGGTGCATACACAGTGACTCTTGTGAGCGTCTCCCTCATTAAGAAACTCGACTGGTCCACGGCGTGGACGATGTTTTTCGCACACGGACAAAGTTCAACGCACACCATGCGTCGAAGGGCAACGAATAGTCTGACGCTACGAATCGAGTCCCACGTGGTTTCTCTTCTATTTAATCTCGAGATTCTTATTCGCGGTCGCGCCTCGAACGCGCTACCTGAATTTCAAGCTTTTTTGTTTCTTCTATATCTTTCCCTTTTTTTTTTTTTTTTTTTGTTTCTCTTCTTGTATCTCGTTTTTACGGCGAGGTATAGCAGTAGGATTTGTTCGTTCATTTTCACTACAACGTTTAGTTACATGAGTGAAACGAACGATTACATCGCCAGCGGGCAACTGTACGTACGTATGAGAAAAGGCGACTTCGCGGATTTATTAATGTATCGCGGGACGGAAGTTCGTAGAGTCGTATTACTCGAATGGGAGTCGCGCGTGCATATCGCACGTTTTTCACGTGAACTTGTGCCGCGCCTATTCACCGATATAAGCTTGTAGTTTATTCCGGCTCGTAATAGCCGTACAACCGACGCTTTTCTACCCGTGAATCGAATTATGAGCTCGCCACCGTTTGCATAATAGCCTTCACCGAGCTTTGTGCGCGAGTTCGTTCAGCCCCTTAAATATTCGCGTTTCTTGATTAATTTCCTACCTCTGCTGATTTCAATTCTCCAAAAGACATCCGTCCAAAAATCTACGAATCTTGCATAACGAAAATCTTCAAAAATTTCATTTCCATCCCATGTAAGAAAAAAGAAAAAAAAAAAGAAAAAAAAAGAAAAATATAAAACAGCTCTGGTCAATTTTTCGTTAGAGTTTTATCTCCATACAGAAGGAAACAGGAAGCAACGAGTTTAACGAGAGAGACGTCACGCAAAAACGGAAATTAATCTAAGGAAGAACTTCATACACGTTGCATCAACTTCTTTCGCCTGTTTCCCGTCGGTAAACAGATTTTTACGATCGAGAAACTGGAAAGCATTGTTTCCTTGTATAAGCTAATATTTCCTGTGAGAGACCCGGCGGCGACGTCCGTAAAAAAGCTTAGATGTTCTTCATCCCCAAGTAAATCGTGCAGCACGAGCTGCGAGCATGTTCGCTACGAGCACGGAATTGTTTACGAGGGAGTTTAAGGGTTGACGAGAAGGGTGGTGGCGCATTATGCCAGGGCAAACGACAAACCACCGAGAACGAGAAGTTTCCTCGTTCCTCGCCAGTACTTCCGTGAAACAAGCCTTCCACGCGCGTAGCGTGCGTTCGCCTCTCGCTCTGCAGGTACCCAAGGACTCTGAGACTCGTCGTGTCGCCGTTGGAAAATTCAACGCGAATCTTAGGAATTTGAGCGCGGGACGGCGCGAGATTAGGAACTAGTCAAAAGTTTACAGGTTTACCTACCAAAATTGACGCAACTTCCCAAGCGAGCTTTTAACTGCGAGCTTCAAGTTTGCGAATTAACACGTTACCTCTCCGCAAACACGACCTATGAAACTTTATCTCGTGTCCGGCGACACTCGTGCAAATAAACGTCTTGAGGAGGGCCGCTTTCAGAGGAAACGTTGTTGCTTAGATATGCAAACCGATGCACGTAGAGAACGATACATAGAAAGGGCATTTGGAGTATGTACTAGAGAACAAAAAACAGAAAGACAAGAAAAAAGAACAGAGACGTTGAGACCGCCTGTGTCGATGATTGAGAAAATTCTGAGCAAAACTTTCGCCATAGTCTCCTGAGAAAGGATTCCGTTTGTCTCGCTTTCTCATTGTAACGCTCAGGTTTCTCGCTGCGAAAGTTCTACGAACTCGCAACACCAATAGCTGGAAACTTCCCTCTACCTTTTTACTAATTAGGTAACAAAATATATTTCCTCTCTTGCCAGCTGCAGACGTTGCAATGCTGTAGTCGTCGAAAGACGACTGTGAATCATGGGTGTCGTATTCCAGACAAAAGCGACTACATCGACGATGTGATTTCGTGGAGACAAACGCAGCCTCGAATACAGAAACACGTTAAACGGCGTCAATTTTCAATAATCTTTTATCCGTGCTTAGCATCGCTGGTTTCGACGTTTCAAAGTTTCTCTATCAGACTAGGCACGATTCGAGGAATTCCTCGGTCAGACAGGGAGGATATAGTACATAGACTTTGCCAACACTGGCGAGAACGAGCCGATGTTGCGTGAATCGTGTTGTTCGCGGCGTTAATGCAGAATTCACGTCGGCAGCTGCACACGACAATCTAGCTGCGTAGTTCGAGAGAACGTTAACTGGCCCATTGCGCGGCGCGTCGCGAATGCAAACGCGCTCGCCGAGAATTCTCGAACCGCGTTAAAGCACGCCGGAAGCCAGAGGAATGGGTCAACCGTAGCTAAAGTTGAGAATTTCGACTACTGCTTTGCCTCAAAAATAGTTATTATATTATAGAAAAAGAGTTATTATATTATAAACGCTATGCGTTTATTCTACAAAGCGATCGCGAAAATTTTTCAGAAAAAACATACGTTATCGACAAAAAACATCACCGAATGTTATCAGTCTCTGGAAATTCCAGATTTTATTCCGCAAACGAAGAGAATCGTGTAACTAAATTACAGAAACGACGGTAGAAAATTAGAAGTATGAATTAACAACTCCGAGGAACCATACCATCACGAATTTTTCCGGATAATTATTCGAAAAGTTTCGCGATGCTGTTTCCGAAAAGATACATGGTCCGCTCCTCTTTATTATCATCAAAACGTGAAATGTCGAGAAGCACTGACCATCGAAAACGTGTAATTTCTAGATAAATGTGGTTTCGCCCGTAAAATTACAGGGGACGGTTCAGTCAGTGACGTGTATTTTCTGCAACCGGTTTCCGGATGCGATTCCAAGCCTTTTCGGTCCACCGAGGGTCGCGTATTACCGCGACTGAAACGAACGGCCATCATCAAACCTCGATGTTTGCTTGTCTCACGAACGTTTTAGCACTGCTAACCTCGAATCTTTACGTTGATCGACGTCTTGGTGCAAGTCGAATAGGAAAATAACTACAACCTATTAGATCCGCTACGTTTTTTCTTCCGTCTAGCAAACCGTTACGAGGTCGCGCAATTGCGATTCGGTTTTATAGCTCGAATTTCAAGACTCGTCAGATATCTTCGTGTCATGTCGCTTGGAGAACGCGTTGCGGCCACTTTACCGCGTCACGGTGACACTGGTATCGCTTAGTGTCTCGATACGACTGATGATTATACAGAACTGGTCTCTGTCGTGTTCGTGGTAGGAAAAGACGCGAAGTCAAAGACTAGAGTGACTCCATGATAACGATGGAATTGAAGTAGGTGCGGTGTTCGTGTATTTAAAGTGGAGCACAGGCGCAAAAAGCGCCGTTGAGCAGGAAACGAACGATGGAATTATTGCGAGCGGAAACTGCTCTTCGAGGCCAAACCTCCAGAGGTCGGGTTCTCTCTACAGCATACTTTAACGATACTTTACGATCCCCTTTCCGTTTCGTGATGGAACGTTTCGAAGACCACCGCGATAATTGTTCGGTTACCGAGAAGGAGCACAAGAAGAAACAGAGAATAACCGCGAGGCTGAACTAAATCGATAGACTGTTCATCAAGCGGTATAAATATTGTAACATTTATTTCTCTCTCGAGAGAGAAATGACCGTAAGTGGCAGAGAAATGTAAACCAGTCTGGTGGAATTACCGGTTAAATTTCACAAAAGCCGCGTGTTCCCCATAGCCCGCGGCAGGTAGCGCGTCGAATTCCTCCGTGGCTAACAACGATGAAGGAACGCCAATAAACTACAATCCCGCAATAAATAACTAACCGACAATATAGTTGATTTTCGTGCAACTCCGTCGCGTTAACCAGCTTGCATTAGAGTTCGTTGAAACTATTCCCGGTACGGAAACCAAAAGGGAGAAAAGCGGCTAGCCAACGACTTTCCGCGACAGTTGTTTGGAAATTTCCTGTAGAAACCAAACGGATGGTGCTCAATACACGCGGATACGTAAGGGCTGACGACCTGATTGGAGGTAGGGGTGCGTGTGCATACAGGGCAGAAACTCCTAAACTGCCTTAAATTCCTTGCCTTTGTCCCCTGTGTAGGCGGCTTTTCGAGTGGCTATATTTTAACGCAGGATCGGAACAATAAGCCGGTCGACGAGCAGAGAGCCCAGAAAAATTGCATGGCAAGGACGGGAGATGCAGGGGATGAAAAATCGGAATGTCAGAGAGAAGGAGAGAGGATACGGTAAGACAAAGACGCAGCAGGCCAGCCACTAAGGATATATTCATGGTGTTCCGCCTTTTGTCCCCGTGATCATATTGTGCGCTTGGATCCTGTACCGAACGGAGCACCAGATGTGCGCCATTGCACAGCCAATGCAACGTAGCGTTCATCGGCTCTGCTAATTTCGCGAATACGACCAGAGAGCACGGGGGAACGTAGCTTTGCAATAGTAATTGCCATACAGCGCTCCAAATGAAGTTACATACTTATTCACGCTTATGTATGGAACGATGTAAAATTAAATTTGAGGAGAATATATTGATGACAACAAGGGAAGAACATCTTCCTATACAATGGCTATACACTAGCGTCGTTTGTGAGATAGCAAGTGATCTTTCATCGGTCGTTTCTTCTCTCGTGTATAAAATAAAAATTTTATCTAATTTCATAAATCATTCTACATACGTAGTAGAGAAATACGGTGAACGCTCTTCTGCTTCTATAATTTTCTATCATTCATGTAGAATTTTCTTGGAAGTCTATAGGGATAATTATTTGTAAATTAAAAGTGAAACCAGTTTCAAGGGCGAAATAGACCTACAGTATGCGATGCATAGACACGCGGTTGCGTGCAAAGGAACGCCAAGTTGATACGGCCCTGTGCACGCTAGCCGCGTGTACTCGCGGTATTTATCATTCGAACGTGACTTACCTTTGCGGACGACGACGTAGAGAAGGAGGTAACAGCCTCTGCGACTCATCCTGATGCGTTTCCGGGAGAAAGGGCCGAGAACAGGGGTTTATTGGTCACGGATACGATCCAATGTGTGCAAGCTCGACGATATCTCGATCTACAAACACACGGTGACCATTGTTAGAGAAGAAAAAAACATCGGCGATCGGAGCGCCAACAAGTCGAGAACAGACGAGATTATTCGCATTCGAGCGAACATTTCGCAATGATTTCACTTGCAAAAACGGCATCTTTGATCAAAAGCAGAATAGAGTCAAGGCTAATTCGAGGCAACGAGTGACTCCGCTGCACCAGTTAAATGGTTACACTGTTGGATTTTTATGGTTAGGATTCAAGTCAGACAGATTTTTTTCTAGATTGCCGAGAGGATTGCCACGTAACGCAAATACAGAATATTACCTTTTATACGTCGAGCTGTTAGTTGTGTCGCATTCGGAATGAAATTCACGCAAATTCACCGTATCACAAACACGATGTTCCATCACGACGCGCGCACTTTACAAAATCATTGCTTTCACTAGTGACCACCAGAGTGCCAATGTTGTTCTAGCCAATCAAATCGATTGTATCGTAGATGAAGTTCGTTTTAGATAAATCAACCAATCAACGTGTTTTTTCTCTAACAATTCAAAGTATCGTCGGGTGCCATCTTATTGTTAGTGTCATTTTCGTATTTATTGACACGTTACGGGCCGCGATTTGGATTAACGTCACGATATCGTTTGTAGTTAGAATAAAATTAAAACGAACTTGGATTTGAATTTAGAACTTTACAAACTTCAGTGATCTTTGTGCTAATGATAAAATATCTTTTTTGAAGCTGAGAATACATACAAGGAGTATTTCGTTATGTGTAACGAATAACGACAAACTTCATATTTTACACTGTACACCGTACAATCGCGGATATGCCATGCAACTGTGAATATGCCGCATAGAAGGGTAAGTCGATTCTTTACTATTAAATGAAAAAACAATCGTCGCAAAAAGTTCTCTTTTACGAAACGGAAGGATACTATTGTCCTTTTAAAACAGCATGAAAACAAGGGATTCACTTCCATCTCAAAAGCTTCCTACCGTTTCAAAAATACCAACACCCATCGTTTCCGGTGACCTGAAATGGCAAATCCATCTACCCTACACCACTAGGAATACCACGTTTATTTGTTTTTCTTTAGATGCTTGTCGAGTAGGCAGCTTCGCGGTAGCTTCCATTCCTAACCTCTAGGCGTTGCTCGATACTATCGAGAGGAACATAAATATTTAGCGTGTGCTCCATATGACACAGCTGGAAGGGAAGAAAGTTCTCGAGACTTCGCTATCATATAACATGTAACCTTGAACTTTGCATTACCGGAATCGTAGCATTAATCATTTCGCTCTGTCCATGCAAGTGGCCATAATGACCGATCTGTTCAAGAAATTGCTCCGCGTGAAACTCAATTGCAATGTTGATCGTACGTATGAACGTATAGTTGGTTAAATTACATCTTCCAAAGCAAAGAGGAAAATGTTTTCACGTATCGTGTAGGCGAAAGTTATAACGAGAATATAATGCTCTTTCTCGCTGTCGAGTCAGCTGGACGCTCGTTAGAATAGCATTTAAATAAGGACACGGGTCCCGCGGTGATCAGGTATCGTGGTAATTGGTAGAAAAGCTGCCTGACCCGGAAGCCGCGATCTCTTATCTTGCTCGTCTTGACATTTCGAACGCCCCGTAAGCAGAAAGTGCTTCACGAGAAGAAATGCGTACGCCGCGCTTTGAGAGGGTCGACATGACGACCATTGTTCCGTTTTGCACACTCGTTGCCTCAAGCTCCTCTATGGTCAGTCGAGTATAGTCAATCTGGAGTAGCCCGAGGCTACCGAATTACAATGGAGAAAGAACCGCCTTTCTCCGGCCGTAGTTGGCCACAAACAGACATCCAAGTCGGGCACAGGTGCATGCAGATAACCTAGCCTGTACAATGTGCAGCACACAACCGCTAGAACTTATGTAGTTCCTCTTTTCCCCCAGCCACACACGTCGTTATCTTAAAAGCGTACTCGTCGTACGGCCAAAGAATGTTCCAAGAATCTAAGAAATTTCAAGCGCTAGAATATAAAACAAGTCGATAGGGTGTAAAGCAAGGTTTTTTTTTTGGCAAATGAATCAACGCGTATTCTCATATACGTGTTTACGGGGCAAACGTGGCGTAAGTAACTTTACGGCAGGAAAATGTAATTAGGAAGTAACTCGGAGACATGAACGAATAACAAAGAATTAATAAATTCATCTAGCGCCCGCGGGTGTATGGAGCCATGCGGGGGAACAATAAACAGAAGCATATTTGCGTGGAAAAATATTTGCAATGTAAATTTCGCGTGCGCAACGCTGTCCGCGGTAATATAGCTAAAAAATACGAGCTACGAGAAAAGTTGGACTAACAAAACGTGATGTTGAGCGCTTTTATTTTAAAGCAATACGCTGTAGGTGGTGGAGCGTTTTCCTCTTAGCAAAAAATCATTCTGTTTGTGCATGCACGTATTGGAAATTATTAACAATTGGCCCATATACATTGAGAGATAAGTTGGCAATTATTTATTTGAGAAATATTCGGGACAAGCTGGGAAAATACAATTCGATTAAATATGAAAAAATGTATTGAAAACGTCATTTGAAAAGAATAGCTAATCAAATAAATAAAGGACGAAACTCAATGAAATTTCACATTTTCATTTTGATGTATTTTGCATGACATATGTAATAAAATATTAACAGTTCGTCAACGATGACAGAGACGCATTACACTGGCGACCGGTTTACTCAACGGAAGTATCCTGTATCGGTTGTACCATTAAGCAAATATGATTCACAGACGAAATGAAGTTAAACGCGGTTGACGAACAGTGTTGAAAGGATAACAACCGACGTCTGCTTTGTCGTTCGAATAACAATGTCCCCTTGTAAAATCCTGGTTATGTGGATGCGACGAGGAACGAAAATAAACGAGACCGAGGAATGGAGATCCTGTGTCGAGCGGACGTTGAGATGTGTGCAATGGTTCGATGTATGAAGGTGGTAGCCATGGCTACCTGTCGCCGAGAAATTGCACGTTTATGCAGATGTTCCAGACACCGGAAAAAAGAGCGACGTGGAAAGGATGCCGCGAATCGGAATGCGGCATGGTTTTATCGATTCCTTCCGACACCCGACAATCGACCAGTCCTGTCATGTAAAATGAAAACCACCCGACACCGGGTGAGGGAGGCAGCAGTAAAATATTTCTTTGCCTCTTCGCGATATCAAACAACTCCTTTAAGTATGGATTTTAAAATATCTTTCGATACTGTTTGCCCTTTCGTATCTTTCCCTTTTCTTCTCTCTTCTTTTTCTTCCTATTTTCAGAAAAAAATTAGCTAAACCGATAAAACGTAAGAGCTAATCGTAAAACAAGCACGAGACCTTTTTTATAGAAGTGCTCGCGAATGTAGTACGAAAATAACATTTTGTTTTGCCTCTTTGTGTACAAGTATAATTGACTCAAATTAACGCAAACGAGTTGCTGGTATTGTTCGCCTACCGATTTGTTGTTCCGTGAAAAATTATCCGTTCAAAGTAAAAAACAAAGAGGAGGCAAAGAGAAAGAGAGAGAGAGAATGGTGAAGGATGAACAACGATAGGAACGGAGGGATGAGAAAATCAATCCGCGAACGCGGCCAAATTGTCCTCTACCGAGCGTGATTAGCGCGCGGTTTAGCCCTTGGCGTGGAACAGGCCAGATGAATCTCGCAACTAAAACACCCCGAACGTAACGAGCATTTATTTTTATTCGCCGTGACTAAGCGCGATGCACCAGAAATACGTGCATTCTGTATGAATATTTACATTCCGCCACCCCGTATAAATAGTACTCAGCGGAAAAAATGGGTTAAAATGGAACACATCTCTCCGTAATAGATATCAACCGGAAACGTTCACAAATTCACTCTCCGTGTTCCGCATTGCGTATAATTCTTATCGAGCCTAGCAGGCCAAATCGCATATTTCTCCCGAGATCGGTGATTTTCGACGTGTTCACATCGAGAACAGCCTACTAATGGTTTAACACTGGTTTTCATTGCTCGGATGAACTTTGATCCCTTAGGGTTTGTTTCCTCTGAAAACGATACTGTTTGTAGGAACGTTCGTCGTATAGAGTTCGATCGATGCCTACTTTGTATTTGTTATAATTTTGCAACGATTCCTGAGATTTCTTCAACTCGTCTATTACGTATTTCGTGTCCTCTGCTTCCATTTGGGAATTTATACTGTCGCCGTACGTGCTGACGCATATCATCGTATGGGACTCGTTCTTTTCAGATCTCAGACTAGCCTAAATAGAAAATTCATCGTGTACAAAGGAGAGACAGGATTTTAGGAGATATATTTCTATTACGTTCGATTGATCCGAGTTGGTAGGTTGATCAAAATATTCAGGTTTCTTGCACGATAAATACACCATCCCAAATGGATAGATAAAGAAAAACGTCAGGTTTAGAAAAAATTCTGCTGTCCTATGGAGAAACATGTCGCATTAGAATCTAATTTCCAAATGTGAAAAGTGTTTGAATTAAACTTAGGCTTCTTTGACTCACCTATTGCAAATCCTGACAGACTTTCGACCAGTGTCTGGATGCACAGGTTGCCTATATCGATTAAACACGACGCTCCTTGATTTTAGATCCTTTTCCAAATATTTCCTCATCTTGTGTGTCTCTAATAGAGTGTCCAATCCCCAACGACTTACTACTGGTATGCATATGCCGATGATCCACTTAAAGAAACCTGATGAAAATTCTCGTTTGATTTTTGTAATCGAAAGATCAGATTGATCTTTTTATAGTACCCAGTAACAGCAAAAGTAGCAGCAAAACGATCAAGACCAAGCAAACAAGCGTAATAACGTCAGGCCAAATTGAAGAAGGCTCGACTTCGCTGTACGTTCGGTTTCGACTATTGATAAAAAGTGGGCCTGGAAAACCAGTGGTTTGATAATGTTCCTTTGATACAGGCCGACCATCTTTTTTGTCGTGGGCGTCGGACAAGCATGAGCATTTGCAGTGTCCCACGCAAGAGCAACGATCCATTTTTCGTACTTTTATCTCCCTCCATGCTACTGGTTCGTCGTAACGACTCAAGAGTGTTACTGAAGATGAAAAGGAAACGATTAAAGGAAAAAGAAGGAATAGATCTCTTTTTGCGATGATTTATTCATTTTGAACGAAAAAGATAATAAACCGTCAGAAAATTTCATAGACTAAGTCACGACATTTACCGGAGCAAGAGAATTCATTTAACAAGAGTCTACCGGTGAGACTCAAAGCTAGTTTACGATCACGATGGGACGAGATTGTCTTTGTCGCACTCTCGGCGTTCAACCATGATGCCGGAACTCCTTGTGGACAATTCGTAATCCGTGCTCGATAAGAGAACGAATAGGAGCCTTTGTTACTAATCAGCATCGTTATCACCGTGTAATTAATTGCGGTATTATCTACATGGACCTCGGTGAGTTGGACAGACGAGCTGAAATTTAATGAAAATTGTCTTCACCTTCATTAACCATGAAAATTAGTTTGCTCGCGCTAAGCTCGAGATATTTTAAAGGTAATGTGGCATGTGATACGACAGAAAATGGAGGCTATTGTCATTCCGAGAAAATCTATATCCAAGTGGAAATGTTTCTGGGTCGTGTTCGACGCAAAGATTCGATCATTTTTTAAAAAGTACTTGGGCAATAGGTGGCCAAAATTTCAGTGGAAACATGTCCTAAAAACGATCATCACCTCTGGAACTCACCCGACTTTGGGAAGGGCATTGTAGTCGTCCTTGAGTTCGATGTCGATCACAGACACGTGCAGCGAATGGTACTCCAGAGCGAGGAACTGGTGGCTTCCGGTTCCGTTCACCTTGTATTTGATGGCTTCTCTCGGCACCCGAGCGAAATTGCTCAAGAAGTAGCAACCAGCCCGCCCAGACTCCCGTGCTTCCTACCAGCACGTGACATTAGATCGAACGTGTACCTTTCGATAACACCCGACAGTTTACGGAAATGTTCCGGCACCTCGGGAAATATTCCACCCACCCTTCCGTTTCTAATCCGTTAATAAACGAGGCCGCTTACATTTCTCGAAATCCATCGTAATGCATACGTTTTAAAAATGTATGTATGTCTTGTTAGTTCTGTTATAACTCAAAAAACAATCTTGTGTGGTGTAATACGTAACCATATCGGCTGAAATGTTTCGCGTAACGCGGATAGTTTCACATAACGTTTCACGTGCAATAATATGAATCATGTTTATTTAGACGAAATTACGCGTACTTGGTATGCGCAGTTGCTACAATGAATTCACTCACGTACTGTCTCGCAGCTCATATAGTGTTTTATGAACGAATGCATTAAATTCGTGCATAATAAATTACATTAGCGTAGCAAATAATACGGTCTAAACTTCCCCTTACATGTCATAGTACAGTACATAACAGTGCATGTGAATTAGTAATTTGAAACAGCGCTGGTTAGATCTATTTCTCTTTTTCAACTCTATAACAGTTTAGTTATTCAACGATATTTGGATAGGACTGAAATAATAGGTACCCGAAGCATTCTAATTTTCGGTATTTTAATGAACTGGATGTGATGTATGTGTGTCACTTGTTAGATATCCAATTGAATATTTCACAGCTACTATAAAACAAACCAAGAATACGTAACGCTTAGGTATCTGTAAAATTGATATCGTAACTCTTTACGTGACAAGTAACTAGGGGCTAAAATTATTGGTAGAAAATAAAACGATAGTGGACAGATTAATATTAATATTGCTTCGTTTATTGCGCTTGTCATACGTACGATGTCGTGTCTCCAGTAGTCCAATGGTTGATTTTTCAAACAGGTTCCACTGACACGTTCACACCGACCCGGTTGAGCAACGAATGCAGTGAATCCCACACCAGCTTTATCACACTCGTTTGCATCCTCGTTGATCTTGTCTGCCTGCACCACTAGGTACTCGCTTGACCATCCTGCACAATTTAACCAGGACGTTCTCTCGTACATTCTAATGACTAACCTGTTCGGTCTTTTTACGATATTATTTTCAAAACCTTCAGCTTCTGAATACTTTGATCTTTTGCCAGAAAGCGTAGACGGTACCAGCAAGCGGTCTCTCGTGGGATTCAAATTGTATTCGATGTTCGAAGTCGCTCTCACATCGTTATAGGTAAAAGTCACCGTATTCTCTTTATTTCGATAGTATTTATCGAAGGTACCCAATCTGATGAGATAAACGTCCTGTGTAGCGTGAATTTAATGACTCCAATATCTCAAACGTACTTCATCTCATTGTCGTTGATTAAATTTACCTTATGATCGAACCATTTGTCAAGTCTTTCCACAAAATCGATCCATCAGACATAGCACGTTTCATGTAAATTTGAAGATGTATCTTATGGACTACTATAGGTTCTTCCAACTGATACACAGAGTACCTGAAAAATTTCTCACGTCATTTTACTCTTTTATTTCGACGAGAAGAGGCTAGGCGTCGAGGAAGAAAGAACATTTTGAAACGAACCATAGATCACTGAAACGTAGACAGTGGGCGGATTCTAAATATTTTAATGGATCTACGTTAGGAGGATGTCTGTGATCCGAGCAATCCTGGCCGCCCCGAATTTGCGGTTCTTTCAACCCATTTTCGCCAGACGATTTTCTTGTAGATTCCGTGTTTTTCGTCTCTCCTTCCTTCTCTGAAAATTCATCATGATTCCTCCATTTGATTCTATAATCTACATTCGAATGTTGAATCTGCTCCTCTTCCGATAGCATAAGTAAATTCCTCTTGAAAGGCCACTTGCTCTTCGCCTTTTTCCTATTCCTCTTGTTCTTCTCCCTTTTTCCCTTCTTCGTCTTCCTCTTTCGCTTTCCCCGACGTTTCTTTTTCAGATGCTTCGCATCCTTCTTTTTGCCACGATTCTCGTGTTCCCGTTTCTGATTTGCCGAACGTGCATTACGTACAGCCGTATCCCTTTTTTCCTTTACACCCGATTTATTTCCGCAAACATCGTTGTCCTTTCTCGACATCTTTTTCCTGTTCTCGAGATTCGATTCGAGGAATTGGTCATCCACGTTCTTACCCACGTTCTGCGGGGCAGATTCCTCCTTCGTTGGTGTTTCTTCTTGTATATTGGCCAAGTCGGCCGACTTCTTATCAACCTCCAAATTCGTCTCGAATTCCTGTTCATTCGACCGATCTTTCCATTCGCTCGCCACCGGAGCATCTGCTGTACTCAGTAGATCCTTTTTATCGCCTAACAATTTTCGATCATTCAGTTTGTCAGAACGTTTGGACGGTACCTCGCGTTTCAGGTCATCGCCTTTTATTACAGAATCGATTATTTCCTTTATTAAGTTACGATTCTCCTCTCTTGAGTTATCTTCGACCTCAGAGTATTCAGACTCATCGTTATCCTCCGAAGATTGTGTACTGTCTTTGATGCGAGTTCCTTCTCCCATCACTACCACCGTCTCGGTAGTCGCTGTTCCTTGCTTGCTGTCCGGGGCCGAGAATTCTTTCAAACTCCAAAACGTACGATTGTCAGGAACTATGATAAACTTCTTCAAATGTATCAAAGTACGACCAGTCGTGTTGCTTGAATTCCCCGTATCGGCCACAAGTTTCTCCAACTTCCTCACAAAGTCCGAAATCGCCAACATATTCTTCTTCTCGATCGACTCCTTCCTATCTTCGTTGGCAACTACACCTTGGGGTAAATTCGGCGAAGCCTGAAGCGCTGATTCCGCCTCTAATTTTGGTTTTGGATAGGACATCTGCGCCTCTATAACGGTTTCGTTGGAACTAGTGAGCATCGTTGTCGTTGCTACTGCTGTTGTTGTCATTGTCGTTGCTACCGTTGTTGTTGTCATTGTTGTTTCTACCGTTGTTGTCGTTGTTGTTGCCGATTCCGCTGCTATCACTAACGCTGGTTTTGGATAGGACATCTGCGCCCCTATCACTGTTTCGTTGGAACTCGAAATTATCGTTGTCGTTTCTATCATTGGTGACGTCACTGCTGACTTTGGTGTTTCTGTCGCTGGCTCTGTCGTATTCGAAGAATCTTCGATTTTAAGATCGTGAATACTGAGAACCGTATTTTTCACCATGGATCCTTGATATTTGTCAGGAACGATGGTAGTCTCGGCTAAATCAAATTTCAACGTGGTACTATTCAGTATGTAACAGCCTACTTTCTTTTCATCTGCAGCAGCGTCTGGGTCCCCATATTCGAAATTATTTTCTGGCAAATTAGACTGGTCTAAGGAAACCTGAGGCGAATCGTCCAGCAATTCATCGCTTATCTTCTTCGAATTGGCTTCGTTCGAAATCAAGGCGACTCGATTTCGATCTTCCATGTTCAAAGACTCGTCTTGCTCAGCGCCAGAAAACTTCTCGCGTTCCTCCACTTCAGTTTCCTTTGGAAGGCACGTGGCTGATGCAAAGGATTCGGAATTCTTCTTCAAACGTTTAAGACTTCTCTTCCAGCTGCTGCTAACTTGCAACGATTGCTTCGATGATGTCGAGTCTTGTTTCGTTGGATCTTCCCTAGGTTCGATGGATTTCTTTTGCAAGTGGATCAGTCTTTGTCGAGGATCGTTTCTGTACTTGCCTGCATTTCGATTTCTAGCGCGCATCGTATCGAGAAAGTATTCTCTGGCTACCGATCGATCGTCGATTTGATCAAGAGGTGCGTTCAGAGACGATTCAACGTCATAACCGTTCGGCAAAAAATTAGCATTGTCTGTTCCATCGGACGCGAGTGTGTCCGACGCATCAATAAAAGAATTCGCTGACTCTAATGGAAATCGATTGCCGTAGCTATTCGCTTTTCCATCGTAGATAAGGTCTTTCCTGAAAAATTCGGGCTCTGCGTTGAAACTGATGGACACCGGCCGACCGTACGCATCGTTCTCCAAATGAATTTTTCCAGTAAATGAAATTTCGAAATCTTTCCCATGTCCATCCTCCCCGTTTTCAGCTTCGGAGTTCTCCAAATTTTCTTCTTCCATGGATCTCATCTGACCTTCGGTTCTTAGATCCTTCGGATATCTATCGAATTCATTGAACAAACTGGAGCTATCGCTCACCTGATTGTAAGAATTATCGTTCTGCATATCGTCGGAAATCTTCGAATCATCGTCCGTTTCTTTTTCCAAAAGATCTCCCAATGCTGGATCTGAATCGTAATTTACACCAGCAGAACTTTCCACACTGTTATCATCATCAGACTGTTTTTCCTCCAAAAGTGTCCTGTCGTTTTCTTCCATCTGTTCTCCGGGTAAGAAATAATCGTAATCACTCGACGACTCCTGCGAGGAAGGGAGCGATTGCTCTTTCTCGCCACCTTTATTTTTCTTCTCCCGTTTCAACGCAGACCTCGTGGCATCTCGTTTCTTCGACTTCTTATGGTCTTTATCGCGAGCCGATTTTAAACGCTTCCGGTGTTCAGACGCACCCTCGTCGTACTCGATATCCGAATTATCATCCTTGATAAAATTGTCTTCGTCCTGCTGAATCTTCTTATGGTCCTTGTTGGATCTGTGGCTAGCCTTGCTCTTGTCGTCCTTCAGTCCCTGAACGGATAGCAAACGTCTGCCTCTTCGATTCGTTTCCGCCTCGCAAATGACGTTCTTTGTTCCACGATCCCCGACACGGAGGACTCTGTCTTTCATGCAAGGCGGTAGGATCCTTCCTAGAGCGCCATCAGTTGCTGGATTCAGAGAATCTTCCCTCAAGCTGTTTTCGTTCCTCGCGTTTTTATTCTTGCGCTGGCTGGAACTTTTACTGAAAAAAACACGGTCGTTGTTACTCTTCTGTTTGACAGTATACTCCAATGATTCAGTCGTGACGAACCATGGATGATGGATCCATTTGATGTCAGACGAATCAGGAATTTCACTATCAGACGCAGGTTCCCTGTTTCTCCTTACGTCTCTAGAACCGTCTACATTCTCGTTTGCAATTTTCACTTGATTTTGTCCAGTTCGTGGATACTTCTTCGAGGACAGCCTATCTCTTATTCTTTTCCCAGCTTCACCCGGATCTTCGACTTGCACTTGTACGTAATTCCGCTGTTCACGAGAGAAGCTGCTAGTCACACCCAACCTTTCCTTCACGACATTCATGTTGGCCGCCTTGAATGAAAATTTCATCGCGGAATCCGCTCGCGTCGATCGCTTTTTCTCGCCGTGATCGATCGGATTATCTTTGTACACTCTTCCGTCGAGCTTGTCTGTCTCGTGAAACGCCTCTAAATCCTGCTTTTTAATCATCGGAGCCGTAGTGCGTTTTACTTTCTTCTTTCGACCGTTTATCCATTTCTTTCTCATCTTCGACGATTCCACGTTTCGTGAGATCGACTGCGGATCGACGAATGCCGGTTGAGGTATCGGCACAGAAATCATTGGCGTCACGTCGGGGAAGGTTACTCCCTCGATGGAAACCTCTTTATGAAACTCAGCGCCTCCGGGTGAAGTTCGCGGTACGCTTTCTGTGGATTTGACCACAGGTCGAAATGTTTGGTCCGTGATTTTGGTCATCCCGACTGAACTGGTCGTTTCTTCGGTCGTATTTGTCGTCGTTGACTCCTCCAGCATGATCGTCGTGGTCTCATTGACTGTCGATGTCCTGTTATTCGTTGGTTTCAGCTGTTGAAATGCCTTTTCAATGTTTTTTTTTAGACCACCCAATCTGTCGACTAATTTTGGAGACTTGGTGTCAGATTCCAGAGTTTCCGTAGAGATTGTACTTCGTAGAGATTCGGTAAGTGAGCCCGTAGCAATTTTGAAAAGGTCTACCACGATCAACGCTTGTGTAAAGTCGGATGTTTCGCTTGTAAATGACGTAGGATTCAATAGCGACATATCATCGTCGTTAGAGTCAATATTGTCAACGTACTCTGGCGCGAACATATTAGATGCAACTTGATTCTGTTCCTTCATCATGGATGAACCCATCGGTGGTGGGATCACAAGCTCGGGACTGGAAGTTGAAGTCTTGTAATTGTCGAGCGACTGGTCAGGATTATTCGCAAACAGATTATCCTTTTGATTTGCTTGTACTAGTTCGTCCGATGCTTCGTTTTGAGAACCTACGTAAGAACCCTGATTCATGTCAAATTTACTGTTATAAGAAGAAGCTTTTTTGCTTAATTCATCCATTTTTTCATTCAGGATAGCTTGTACAATCCGCTTTCCATCGACAGTTTGGTCAATTTGTAGAGGCGAGAGAGCATTTTTATTTTTATCGAAGTCATCTATCCTTTCATTGAGAATTATAGCCTCCGTTTGATCGGGAATTTCGTCAATTTGTTGATACGGAAGCGCATCGTTTACTTCTTCAATTTTATTTCCCTGCTCACCAACGTCAGTTGTAATCATCTCTTTCTTATGCACAGGATTAACGTTCATCGTATCGCCCTTTTTCTCTGTCAGAATTGGTTTTGAACCCATCGTATCCTCTTTAAGGACGTCGCTTATGCGACTGAATTTGTCCTCGATCTGTTTATCCACGCTATCCTGCTGACTAGTTTCGTCCCATGAAAACGAGTCGTCGCCCATCTTGTTCCCTTTTTTGCCCTTTCCATTTGTTATTTCTGACTTTTCATCGTTGGCCAATTTACCCGACCTTGATTTCCCGTCCGTGCCTCCCTTCAGGTCCCGGGCAACGTCTATATAGACTTGCACAACGTGACCGGGTTTCCGATTCGCCGTCACGAGTTCTTTGTCATCATCGGCCTTTTTGCTTCTCTTTCGTCGACCTCGGCTCCGGGACAAGTCATTGAATCTCTTCGATCTGTACCGCGCCGACCGCCAGTTTTTCCAATTTCGAAGCTGTCTGCGCGATCGTCGGAAATTTGTCTTGCTCCCATAACCCGTAACATCCTGTTTCTTCAGCTTTTTTCCTTCCCGACGGTCGTAGCTATTTCTGCACGATAAGTCCTTCAAGGTTCTCTTCTGCGGAGTGTAATTTTTTATCCTTTCCTCTTTCGGATGCTTCTTTTCACGCGCAGAAAGATCCTCCTTTCGCAAGGTGTTTCCACCTTTCGCGACCATGTTCGAAACCAGCTTTCGCCTGTCTCCAGCAAAAGTTTCGCTACAACTTGCGTCCTTCTTGTTACCGTTAGATTGAAAGGATCCGGACCTCTCCCGTTTCTTGTTAAAAGTCCCGAGTCTGGTCTCTCGCGACGTGGATGTATTTCCCATTACTCTATTTAAATTACCCTTCCCGATTTCCTTCGTTCGAGCTGGCCACGCCACAGGAGACCCATTGCTATTCAATACACCTGTCGACAAATTTTTTAAAGGCTCGTTTAAATGCATAGAAGGTCGAATCGCGAGCGAATCGATTGTCGACGTAACGGGAAACATTTTGTTCCTCTTCTTGCCCGACTTCAGAGGCGGACCTTTATTTCCATACGAGGATTCTGCCCGGCATTTCTTTCGTTCAGTCTTCTCAACGTCCTTCCCGCCATTAACCTCCATCGACTGCATTTCCGCCAGTAATTTTTTTCTCCGCTCGTACTTCGTCGAAAGACGAAATTGTGATCCCGAACAAGCTTCGTCGTGTATCGAGTTCACACATTTATTTGGCTCGCTCACGAATGGATTTTTCGAACGCTCCCCTTCCTTTCGCGATAGCTTTTTGGCTTCCGCCTTCGAGCTGATCGAGTGGAATTCGCGATTGCTCGTTCCCTTTCCATCGCGCGAAACCTCGCACTGGTTCCTTCTATCTTCGCTCGTGGATTCTGAATTTTTTATACCTGTCGTCGATTCACCGCGTTTCGAATTTCGCTCGCCCGCTACTCCTCCGCTTTTCGCCTCGAAGACTACGTTCGTCTGCGTCGACGCTCGATGTCGTTCAACGTCGACGCTCCACGCTACTTTATCTCTGCTTGGCGGCCTTCCAGCCACCATTTCCGGAGACAGGAACAAGCTCCACGTCGACGAAACTTCACCTTGCTTTCCTTTGTATCTTTCTCTTGCAATCGACTTGGTCGCGCTAGAATTCAAAGCCTCGTTCTTCCTCGACTCGTGGGATTCCTCGCGATTCTCCGTTCCTTTATTTACGCACGCCTCTTTCGATAAAACTTGATTGGATTTATGACAAGTTTCGGGTTCGAAAACGTAGGATTTGGGTGTCTGGTTGGCAAACAGATTCGCGTGTAGCGTGGCCGATTTCTTTCCGGACCGAGCTTCATCCCCTTTGGCCTGGCTTCGTGCCACCGAATTATCGTTCGAACTCGAGCACTTGCTTCCCGTCCGTAACCTGTTGCAAGGTTTGTTTATAGTATGGTTGTAGTTTGACTTGGCCTTGCCATCCGAACTTTTGTTCCAGCCTCCGTACTGACGTCTGCCGCTTGTCTCCGAGTCGCAGGAACAACAGAAACCCTGCAATCGTTTCCTATCATTAGCTACGATCGTTGAATATTCCTTGAAGAAAACAATCTCCTTGCAACTTTATATTTAGTCCTCGATCATTGTTATTCATGCATGGAAAACGTATAATATCTTTTTCGAATTTAACAAAAATTCTGAAACTTTCTACGTGAAATAAAGCTGTGAAATTGGCAGTTCAAAGTGTAGTCGACAGAGGCAATGAACAATTTGGTTTTTGAATACAACGAGAACGAGTTTATCCATAAAGTTTACCTGACTAAATGGGACAGGTTTTCCACGCATAAAGCTTCGTCCACAAGTTGGTTGCTCGGAATCTACATCGCACCCCGTGTAATTCGGGCTCCGGTTGTTAATCACTTCTTCTCTCGCCTCTGCGTTAACAACCTTGTTCAAAGTCGCGCGATCAATACGACTGTCCGCGAGATCTTGCCGACTACTCTGCTGGTATTTCTACCAACAATGGCTAAAAGGCTCCGTAGAACGTTATTCAATTATTATTTATCATAATCTGATAAGAAATCGACAAGTTCTTCGCGTGGCACGATAAATTACCAGCAGAGTCATCAGACGTAAACTACGTTATCTTTGCGTGGAAAATTAGGCTACTCAACTCTCCTGATACTCACACTTTGGAATTTCAACCCGTACAATTGCAACACGGTTTCTTGACGAACTTTGATCACGTAGGGATTTTGCAGTGGAATTTTTTTCATCGTTATGGGGTCCAGCACGTGATCGATTACTATGAATTTCTCTTCAATTTCAGTCTGATAACAGTATTCCGTTATTACAAAATGTTAATACGTAGTTCGTGATATCGTATAATATTTAAATGTTTTAAATTTTTAGAACACAGTAGGAAAAAGAAGAAAATTGTACTAAAAATGTAGTATCGTCAAAAATTGTATAAAAATCGATAAGCAGAACACCTTGCCGATATTGTTGAATCTCAAGCTGATAACGATGTTCCTGATGCAGTTTGTTATCGTCCCTCGATCCTGTTCCTCGTCGTACCTACGTTTTCCACGAACGTGAAAATCATCCCCTAACGTTCTACGAACGAAAACCAAGAATCGATTTTGCCAGTCGCTTGAAATCCATCGAACTCTACTCTAATTATTCTACATTCTATTCTTTCCATTCCGATAACTATATTATACAACATTCACATTAATTATGCAAAAGTCAAGTGAAAACTTATTGTACTTCTCCTGTGTAAATGCGGTGCAACGTGAAACCGTGGCCCTGATCTCGATCGCCGGTCGATTCCATTCCTCCGAATCTTCGTCGATGTGTTCGCGATTTGTGAACCGAGACGGGCAATCAGGATTTCTTGAGGGGTGAAACCGAGGAACGTATTCGAATTGCGACACATAGGAGGAGCGGGTCGTGCTCATTCTGGGATAAGAGACGAGTATCATCTGCACAGATCGATCGCGAAATGAATAAAGGAATTTCCCAGACGAGACTTCGGTTATCTATTCTCGAAAGTGTATTCGACAGTCGTCGACGTGTTTATCGGGTTACCCAAAGGATCAGGAGATGCCAGACAGCCAGTGACATGTTAGATTATCTGCCAGGGAACTCATCCTCGGCTACAGGCGCGCAGCCTCAAAGTTCTCGTCATGTAAGAATTTTCCACGCGTGCAAGAATGAAACTGGATGGAAATTTCTGTCTACTTTTTTTTTTCAAATAGCGATATCTCCTGACAGTTTTCGATTCGGATCGATTATGTTTTTCTTGGATGTTCCGTGGGGTTAGAAGCAGAGGAACGTCGAGACACTCGTCTGTTTCCCGATCGATAGGGAAATCGAACGTTAACGTCACTTTGTTCTATATTCAGGAAATCATTATACTTTGAAATACATTACAATCTCAATTGTATATAAACCATATTTATTTGCCATATCAGCTATCAGCCATTTACATTTACAACGGTGTTTGAATAACGTGACTTTATGCTTTCGATTCGACGAGGGACATCCGAGCGCCATCGATGACAGCTCTTCTTCCTCTTACGATCCGTTAAACATCGTTGAACCAATAGAATTTTTCCTACGATCAAGATCATCGAGAAGACGCGCGTCGAACCGTCCCTCGAGTTGCTTAAGTACTGCTTAAGAATATCACAGATCGCGATTCTTGCGTAAACGCACTAAAATTGTAACAACCTTCGCTAGCCGTCGGCTCGCGACAATCGGATCTCCTTTTTGGAAATCCTTTTCGCGGCACGATTGGTTCTTTTCGCTCGAATGCGAACCATTGCGTCTCCGTTTCGACGACCAAGGGGAATTACGAACACCACGACGAACAGCTCACCAATTTCTGTTTCACAAGCTCGTTGATAAAACCAAGTTACTCGGAAACAATCGCTCGACGAGGGTAAACGAAACCTGTGTACCTACCGTACGAGTATTTTGTGCAAGGAACGTTTAGAAAGGGAAACGTGCAACGTTTCTCGAATTGTAAAGGAATCGTTGCAAATTCGTGGATATCTCTTATTTCTAAGGTGTTGATAAAAAAGTTCTCGAGATTCGTACGAATCAAAATGTGTAAGATAAGGAGATTGAAAGGAGAAAGTAGAGTTTGGTGTGTAGATGCTGTCGTCGATTCGCCGAGGGAAGAGTGAGCTGCTCGCCTGCAGCGACTAGACTCAACTGAAAGCCGAATTTCCATCGAGAACCGAGCGAAACGGTGTCACGAATAAAAAGCGAAGCGTTAATCGAAATTTGTGTCCGTACGGAGAAAAACCGAACGAAACAGGTGAATAGAAGCGCGCGCTAACCAGCTTGATCTCTCTAAGCCTTCGTGGAACCAGCGTAAGGCGATCTATCCGCGACGAGAGATTTTCCAGCCAATCTATTTTTGAAACGATATAACACGGACAGCTCCTTTACGCAAACTTCATTTACGTTAAGTTAACTAAACTAAACCGAAAAGGATCATCAGGGGATACGTTATTTACAGGCTTTACAGACTAACAAGAGCGAAGACAATCGGTGCGCGAGAAACTAAACGATTCGCTTCGTAAATGTTTTCAGTTCGCGTTCGTTAAGCCGTTTGCACGACACGGTCTGATCGACGAGATTTCTCTCGCGAAGTACTTGCACTTCGTGTTCCATCGAGGCCTAGTCTCGATCCTCCAAGAGTCAATTTCAACTATACTCGTTACTCGAGAGATTCTAGAAATTGTTCGTTAGCTTTCTTACTCGATTTTTAACTCGAATAGAGACGCGAGTCAGAGATATAGCTCGCCTTTCCTACAAAGTTGCGCGTTAATCACGTGTTCACGTGACTACAACGTGGCCGTATACTTTTATTCTTGTCTATCGAGAAACTCTGATCTCGCTAATAAACGACATGCTTTGCTAATTCCATTAGCAAGCTTGCCGGTTCTCTACTCGCCTTATCGCAAACTGAACGATCGAAGCGCTTTTTGTAAATTTACTTATTCTGCGTGTGTACGTGTACGTCTTTATTAGTTTCCTTTTTATTCGTATTTTGCTCGTGTGTATCACACTCTCGTCTGTTCCGCCGTACAATTTATTGCTTTCACTATAATAAATCTAAGGTCCTCTAAAGCGTCATAGGGAGAGATATTAACATTAATGGCGCGTTTAAACGAGATTACTTCGACGACCGTACCGAAGATCGACATCTCCTCGGTTGGCCGTTCTTTAGACTCTGAAAACGCTGTAACAAGCTTATCTATCGGTCGATCCTCCGTCATCGCGAATCGCATCTTCCTAGCGCAATACTCGTCCATCTCTCGATGCATCCTTCCACTTCGATTCTTCGGTTTTCCGGATAGAATTCCTGCGAAATATCGATCCACGTAGTTGGCGATAAAAAACTAATCAATATAAAGATGTCTTGCAAGTATCGGTATTACCTGAACCGATTCCCTCCGACGCAAGATCGCTCGACAATTGCTGAAAAAATGATTAGCCCTTGTCGCTTAGAGTGTGTCCAACCACAGCACGCCATTTTCCGTATCGAATCCAAATGATCGAATATGTCGTAGATGAAATCTGTCGGTGAACGATTGTCCAAGCCTGATCATCACCATGTGGTACATTTGTTAGGGGGGTTCATTTTGGTTCCGATCGGGCAACGGAACGCATCCGCGAATGCTTGAGAGTTCATCATTATACCGTTGACTCTAAACACATTTTAATGGGTGGTATTTATTTCTCAATAACGTTAAATTCTTCGACTGAAGAGAAAGACGCTGGCTACCTTTCAGGCTGAGGTGTGTGATAATCGAGCTCAACGGAAAGAATGTAGGCCTCGGCAGTCATATTGGAACAGTAAGTCTGCAATATAATTCAGAAATAAGATTAGATTCCTACGATCGTCCCTCTCACATAGTTACAATTACACTAATTTCCATACGTTTATGAGAAACTGAAAGATTCAAAGATGCACAAAATGCAAAAATATATGAATTGAGATATGTATAATTTTGTGTGCTACACCAGATTAGCCGCGTAGTAGTGACACGCGTATGTGAGTATGAGTATATGTGTGCACAGCGTCTCGAAAAACAGATGAATGCAACTGGTACATTAGTAGTGTGGTATAGAAGGTGGTGAGACCAAGAGAGTGCCAAGACGGGTGCAAATATCGACGAAGATCCTGGAAATCGTTTATTAAATAAATCTAACACTATTTTAATATAAATCCTAAACCTAATCTAAGTATTCCTTTACTTTTATTTCGGCGATTAACCCTTTCGCTTCGGCAGTCCAGTCGGCCGAAGTACCGTCACTGAACGGAAACGCGCGCCAGAAATACGCACAGTGTGCGTGGTTGCTGTATATACGTTTTCCTAAGTCTTAAGTAACAATAATTCTTGTAAGAACCGTATATGAAATATCGTTTCACTGTCAATGGATTTAATAGATGTTTTAGCATGAAACAGTATACGACCGTTTGGATGTTTGAAATAAATTGCGCGAAACGTTTTGATGTTGTTTCAACAACGAGTAACTTCAAGAAGTGACTAATCCAATATGTCAATAAAATCTGTTGAGGTTATCAGATGTATGAACAGGGAAACGCATGGATAAATTGTAAAGTAGAAAATATATGTCGTATCATCTTTGGAAAACGGGGCGTGTAATGAGTCTTGCTGCTAGTTGTCCATACTTGTCTTATATCAGATGATGTTTGTTTATGGGAATGTATTACAAAAGTTAACAAGTGATATCGATGATTGAGTGATCGAGATGTCTATGACGATGAAGTTAGGTTCGATAACGAATACGCGGTCAACGGGATGACGATTGTGATTAGGAACTCGATGTACGTGTTCACTGGGCTAGTCGAACTTATCGGATTGCACCTCAGTTCAAGTGCAACTATCCTTATATACTCCTCTCCGTATTCCTCAAGTCAATCCCTGTTTTTAAGCAAAGTTATTTAATTTCTTTATGCCTCTGTTAGGTACACGTCCCTCACGTGATCGTGGCTACGTTCAGTGACCCATTATGTCACTTCGAGCCCAAGCCCACTGTCATAAATCTCGGACAATCATAATTGACTTGACTTATCAACTGCTGTTTCTCAGTTTTATTGTTTAAGTACGGCTATAATAGAAAGTCTGGAATAAAATATTGGGGACTTTCCCAAACATTCCGAAAGAAAGGCTCCGGTGTCCTTTCATCTCCGACATATATTTTAATACAGAAGTGTAAGTACAAGTAGGAACATAATTTGAGCTGGTCCTGATCCGCACGCTAGCAGTGTTACCCTACGACTGAAAGCTCCGAAGCCATCGTCGTCTGTTTACTGTCTATGGTCTGCTTCCGTCCCAGTCTATTGTCTATACGCTGTCGATGGCTTCAGTGCTTGAGAAAACTAAAAAGACGAGATGTAGAGTTTTCTTAGAACTGGTGACTACTTCAACAAAAGCAACAGAAGATGTTCTGGCGATAACGAAAATATATATTATTGACTACAGATAGCACTTGTATGCCGGATATATGAGGTGCCGGACCCAGGAGTCGTCGCTCTAAGCGAAAGGGTTAAGATCCACAATTCTCAACAATATGGAATATATAGAATGTATAACATTTAGCGCAATATATTTGGCTACTTACGCTCTGGTCTCTACTCTTCTAATTATATTCAAAAAGATACGAATTCGTAGAGTTAAAATGTGGATGAAAGGCATCGTATGTTTACCTGGGCGGCGCTTATGAAGAAAAGCTGGCTCGGCCGAAGTCCCTCTAATCCGGGAAGACTTCGATCCTTCCCGTTCGTCAGGGTATGCCAGGTTTTATAAGAAATTTGCAAGGCTCCGATATCAGCGACATTCTCGTTCCTCGTCACGTTCCAATCGAACTGAAAAACCATTCGAACGAGTTCCACCCAACTTTCGATATACTTGCTCGAAGAAAATATGTGAAAAAAATATTCTCTACCTGTACAGCAACGTCGTTCCCATAAAACTGAACCTTCCTCCAGAAGCTTCTGGCATAAAGCCTCGCAACGCATTCGATCCTCGCTTCCAACCTCTTCCAAGACTCTGGCGTGATCCAGAGCCACTGATCGACGTTCATATCGGGATCCAATGGCAGTCGACGTCGATGGAGGTCGAAAGCGTGGAGAATCTCGTGACCGATCACCGATCCTAGAGTCGCGTGCGCTGCATACGCTGGCCCAGCATCCCAGGACCATGACCAAGCTGTCATCATTGCCAATGGAATGCCTGAAATCGATGAATTCCCTCGTCAATATTCTTTGGCCAAGCTTATAAAATGTTCAGAGATCCATTTTACCTATTGTGTTCGTCGAAGATTCGTAGTAAGCGGATACGCTATAGGGATGACGACGTCTGCAAAGATAAAATTAATTTTATCCCATTCTATTATCGATGGGTTTGCAGCAATAAGGAGACAGTCCCGATATCTACAATCGTATTTATCGGAAAAGAAAGAGAGACATAGGTTTCCTGTTCAAGAATGTAGAGATTTAGTACTATGAATATTAGCTGACTACGACGAATGCACAGTACGTTGCAAAGCGACTCGATTTTGATCGATCGTGAATTAATTTGGTTTAAAATAAATTTTCTTGCGTCAGATTACTAAGAAAGTGATTAATCCACTTTTATTTTCGATCCTATTGTTAGGACATTCGAAGTAAGAGAATGCTCACTTTTCGGTGACGTTTCTGCGCAAAACCTTGTCGTCCACGGTGCGAACCTGTCGAAATCGTTTCAACACGGTGTGGAAGAAATCTGCCGGATCGATCTCCACCTACCGGAAGTGATAGATGGCAGTCACGAATAGCTGACGGAAGTATCGCTAGGAATACGCGCGCGTCGCATGCAAAGAAGCACGAGGAAGGCCTCACCTCGGCCATTTCGCGGGCCAGCAGGCTCTCATTGTGGAAACCAGGCCACACGTGAAATCTTCCCCGCAACGAGTTCAGCTTCAACAACGCCTGCGTCCTTGTCTCCTCGTCTAGCCAAGATTTCACCAAAATGCGCTCAGCTACTGTCTCTTTCACGCGTTCGAACAGCCCTCCCACCTGTTCGCGACACGATGCAATTTGTATCGCAACGTTTTCACCGAGACAAAGGAAAGAGAAGAGAGAAAGAGCAACGAGAGCAGAATAGAGAGAAGCAGACGCTATTTTTCATCGCCTTACCTTGTTAGCTAGGTTTTCTAAATACTGCGGCGTGTACTGCTGCACATACAGAGCACCCACGATTTCGCTGAAGACATCCTTCGTCAGCTTGAAACAGGACAGCTCCCAGTCCTTGCTCCCGGTCACGTTCACGATGTCGTGCAGGGTATCCGTCGCGTACAACAGCAACAGTCCATTGTGAATAATCCTTCGTAAGGGTATGCACTTGTGAGTATTGTTTGCGCGTTTAAAACATCGCTTTCTATCTTCGTTTTATTCGACCCACGAAAATAGCTATAACTCTCGTACGAGTGTTCGTACGAAATAATAGCCTGTGGGGATATGTATTTCAACGGAAAAGAGAGGATAATGTCCTGGCGGCTATAATAATGAACAGCTGGCCCCGAAAGCATAACGAATTAGCGCTATCGATTCTATCGAACCTTGCCATGCCTCCGCCACAAGCGCGATCTCGTTTCGACAAATTCGAGGATACGTATCTCTTTCTTCCCTCCTTGAGCTACGTGCATGTGACAGTATTAACGGAACTATAATTTCGATTGAAGTGAAATCATCGTCCCTATTAGTAGAAACTCGATTCTGGTTGATATGGGGCGAACAGAGTAGCGCAGATGGGCGGAATTTTCGCAACGAAGGGTAATGGACGAATTAGGCACCGATTTACGATGCATGCTCGCTGCTGGTATCAAAATTTACGGTCGTACCACGTTTATTAACCGCATACGGTACGCTGCACTGCGTACGAACTTCTCTGCTCATAAATGTTACGCCAGACGCTGATAGCGTTCTCCGCGCTAACAACCTTCGCGACATTTAACCTACGCTACGCTTCCATTTTCATCTGCCCCCGAGCTCTCTACGAGATTAATTCTGGCGACGTTGCGACGGTTTAAGAGATGATTTGGAATATCATCTGGAAATTAACTGGCGCACACATTCCTAAGAACTTGAAATAAAAGTTGCAAGTCGGACGTTGAAAATTCCAATTTCAAAGTAAACGATGAACGATCGTAAATCACGAGGATTGATATTCAAAGCTACAGCAAATGTGAAAAAAACGTTCCGTGTCCAAAGAACGCAACGAGTCCGAATATTAAGGACGATAGATGGGCAGAAATTGGCGGTAGGATGCAAACGTCTGGTTCTTTGTTGCGCGGAATACCTTCGGCAGTAATTATCGCGGTTTGCTGGCTGTATTCATCCTCCGGTTGTGTCTGTCTGTCTGCGAGAGATAATAGCGAGGGACGAGCATAGGTTGCCAACTGTGACGTTTCGGAATCCAGAGTGTTTGCTCCGCCAACCAGTCCGTTCTGCTGATATTACCGTAAACTGACAAACTTCGAGTTTGATAATTTGTAGGTAGCCCGTGTCTTGCTCGTTACCCACTCGAGAAGAATGTGACAATCAACGAAGAAGCTACCCTCTTTAACTTTCCAAGACTAGTCGAATATTCGAAATAATTGTCCCCCTGTGGTGAGATATATAAAAGGCGAAACTATCAGTTAGCTTGACGTTATAACGTGCTCCAGAATCTGTTGCTTCGAATGTAAGCTTTACATCCGACCAGCAAAGAATTTCACCTTGGATTTGCTGGAAAGGCCGAATTCCACGTGTTCAACGACCGAATAACCCGAGTCAAGGTATCCGAACTTGATCCTCCGGCGAATACCGCATCCTGCTACCTCTTTTACAACGTGCAATTTTTTTCCTTCTCTCTCGATTCACTGAACAGCAAACATTGTCGTGGGAACTCGACCGAACCGAGCAGCCAATTTACCCATCGAACTTTCTGCTTTCTAATTAAATTCGATGCTTCGTCGATTTTCTTCTTCATTCGCGTCGCTATCGTTTCCGATAGACTCTACGTAAATCGAGTTACCGATCTACTTTACGAAAGAAAAGAAAGTTACCACTTACCGGCAGGTCCACACTCGAGCATTTTACGCGATTAAACCTTTTTAATCGTTCGACAACGATAATAAGCTTCGCAGGAATCACTTAAGGGTAGAGAACATCGTGTTGCCGTTTAACTACGTTGGTACGCGGCTGATACGCATGCATTATGCAAATTCATCGGCGGCCGCATCGTCAAAGCGAAGTCTGTCAACGTTTACGACATTCCGCAATCGGTATATGTAATCCAACCGGCATCCAGCGTGAAATTCAACCGAGCGTGGCGAGAACTTCGTTTAATGTAATCAGTACGATTTGCAATAATCGAGGCTTCTCCAAGCTACTTCCAGCATGACTCGCTATATCCCCGTACATGGTTCAAACTATCCTAATAAAAACTGTTTACAGCCGTGTGACTACCATGGGAATCAGTTTATAGGAATTCGCGATCCACGAAATCCATCGCGCTGAAATTTCGTATATTTTTTTTAATCTCCCGCTCTGCGCGAATATTCGGATGAATTGGCCTCTTTCGATACGTTCTTCCTTTTTTTTTTTTCTTTTTTTTTTTTTTACTACACGTTGAAGCGACAAATTATGGGAAGCAAAGTTTGCTAATTGACGCAACGATAGGCGATTTAATCGCGTTTCGATTGCTGGTTGTTCCATAGCTTGTTTCGATTACCAACCGAACAAACACACATATCGACGATCTGGCAATTTGTACGTGCGGCTGGATATATTAATCCCCCTGACGAAGAATCCTCGTGGCGATGAAGCTTTCGACCGAATCGGTGGATCGCGCGGTGAAGATCGTTTTTCTCAAACCCCTTGATACGAGGATTAAACGATTGGCGGAACACAATCGCGGAACCGTATCTGCGTGACCTACCACCATTTCAATTGGCTAGCTCAGCCGTTTTTGAAATTACCACTGTTAATAAAACTTCCAACAAGCGTATCGTTCCTCTTTCACGAATTATTTTACAGATTATTCATCGAAACAATAATGATGTTCACGTTCTTGCTGACGAATTCAAAATCAACAAGCTCTTCTAACGTTTGCTCTCCGTTTAATGGATACTTCATTCGTGATCGAACGTATAAAATGTTAAGCAACTTGCAACAATTCCAATCGATCAGGTTGTCCGACGACAGCGTGAATTTGCAGCTCTCGATCCCAAAGGAGCAAGCTCGAAAACGAATGTATCGAAAGCGACGTAAATTTGAACGCGAAACGTTCTTCCGATCAGCCAGTTGTAGCTCGTTCAATTAATATTCATTCGTTATGCAATTCTCGGATCGACAGACCGATATTTACACGCGATCATCAACTTCCGCAATATCGACCGCTCGTTATCGGCTTGTATTTCGAGCCAAAGATCAAAACAACATTTACGTCATATAACGTTATTTATGAGGAAAATCAACTGGGATAGCTGACAGTTGAACTGTAACTTCCACGTTCATGAAATTATCATTAGCATACATTGAGTATTACTTGTGAATATATTCCGCTCGTTGACGAACAAACAATATACGGAGAAAGTGAAAACTACGTTTCAAACGAATGTTTTAATCGAATGAGTCCGCCTCGATAAACGAGTTTACGTCGAAAGAAGCCGTGGTATCGATAATTCATCCTATTTACGTCTGCTTTTACACTCGCCATAACAGTTCTGTTTAGCATTTATGGCACGACGAATCGAATTGGTTCGGCTAAAAAATATCCGTACGGCTGCCATAAAGGAGAAAATTACGGGCAAAATGTGAATCTCGCGACGAAAAATGGTATGGCGATCGTAAAAATCACCGGTGCACCAACGATGCTCTCTGTCGTTATTTTTAATACCACGCCGGTGGTTTGGTTAATAAACAAGTCGCTATAATAATGGCAGGCGTGTTTTTACTCGTTTTTTGGATGCGTTGCTCTTTGCCGCGGTAAACGCGCGTGCAGCTGGAGAACGGTAAGCGTGTTCGCGTGCATCCGATCCGCGAACCATTTGCCCTTGTTTTAATTAACGCAATCGATCGACGAGTATTTTTGTTGTACAGAACATGATCCTAACGAGCAGGATTTATTCCCCAGACGCGAAAGCGTGATTATACGGTTCCACCTAGAGCCGTGAAATTGCAACTACAGCCACGGTGTTGTTCTTTTCAATTTAGTTCATTTATTAGTCATTATGGGATCTATCAATCAACGTCCATGTAATTTATGGTATTTGTATTTCCTCCGCGTTTCCTCCATTTGAGATTCTACTGGCTCACGTGTTTCTTAATTAGTATCGTAATACTAATTATGCATCTGTGAATCCTGTTATGTGAAAGTGTAGTTGATCGCTTGGACTTCGACTGGTATGAACCAACAAATGTCCTAACGTCTATGAACTGAAGCGTACATTTTCTGCGTTTAGAGAAATGAGGGCCACGTACGAAGATGCGATAGATAGAACACGAACATTCCGCAGTTCTACGATCGATTCTGTTCTACGATTTGTGTAATCAGCTGTTAAGTCAGAAATCATGTGCCGCAGAGGTGTTCGATTAAGGTTCCACACGGCCAGGGTCTTTAATATTCCATGGATCGGGCTTAATGTCGCGGAAAGACCAGGAGGAATCGAATTCGTACTTCCATGGAAGATACGAGCCTGCGAGATTGCGCTTGGCGCTGCATCTTTTCGCGAACGCGATAAATTATTTTCCAACCTTTTCACGGGGGATTTAAATTCCGCCTTATCAAAGCAACGAGACCGCGAGGTTGCGAGAATTTATGGCAGCTGTTTCGTTTCACTGCGATACCGACACCACCTTTTTTTCAAATTTCAACGCTAAAAATACCACGCCAGTCCGCGAAAAGTCCACCGCGCGTACGCTTTGATTGCCAGATGCTAGTTGCTCTCGGGGAAAGAAACTGACAATCCTCGAATTTCGTGCGAGTGAGAAATTCTGACGAACTTTCCCAGGCAATTTATCGAGGCGTAAAGTGGCGCTTACCTTCGGGAAAAACGATTCAGCAGTTTCCCAAGGCTGCGGAAGTAACGCGGAGCGGTAACATAAACGTAGACCAGTTGATCGTCGTAGCCGTAAGCAGGACGTTCCCGATTGCGGCTGTGATTGTAAAGATCGGCAGTGGCAGCGCCTAAAGTGGCGTTCAGCAGCGTCCCCCACCTTATCTAACCCAGGAACCAAGCACATCATTTTTCCTCTGCAAAATTGCCGATGATATCGCGACACGCGTTAACGTCTACTCACATAACCGAAACTTTCTTGCAGATACGACATGTTGAAAGGAACGTACACCCTCTGATCCACGTCCACCCAATTGTATAGATCCTTGTGCTTCGGATAGATCTGTAGGGACGAAGCAAAAACGTTATTCGATGGATGAAACGGAGCAAAAGGGAGCAGAATGATTCGAGAACGTAGCCAAATTGGACGATGGACAAAGAATGAATGCGATTATAAAGTAAATTGTCAAAGGGTCAAAGTGAAAAACGCTTCAAAGATATTTAGATAGCGATTCGTTATTGGGCTGTAAAAGATGTATCGACTCACCTTGCTGAGAGATAGACAGAATTGTAGCAGCAGATCGGTCTCCGAGGCGCGATCCTTCGGATCCATCGTCTTTGGCAGAAGGCCGTCAACGATCTTCTGAATCCTCCGCGACCTTTGCTCTTCCATTTTATTCTGAAAGCAATCGTCCACTGCGTGAGATCACCCGATTAATAGACTTTAGGTCTGTGTGTATTTAATCGGCCACGCGTGTAAAATCTGCTCGCCCACTCAACGAGGATAAGCCCGCGGATTCGTCAAAAAGATTCGAGTGTTTCTGGTCTGGTGATCGTTAAAGGATCAGGATTGATGATCGTGAAAGGGAAACGACGAGATAGGCAGCCGGACAAATGCGTCATCCGTGACGATGGAGAAAGATCGATGGTTCGAACGTTTGTGAAAAGACGGCGGACTGATACTTGGAAGGGCGAATCTCGAAAGAACTTGAAAGTTTCATCGCAAAAACTAAACCGCGATTGTCTTCGAAGATGCAAATCCAAGATCCTTCTTTAAAGTTGGAACATCTCAGACGTTTATTACTTGCTTCCATGATAACGACGAACCAACTTTTCCAACGCGGCTTTTCTCGAGAGGAAGGCCGGAATTACTCGAGCGTAAATAATTTCGCGGGAGATCGATGAGCGCTTCCGGCGCGACTCCGCTATCGGAGGGAACGCGTCAACGGGACGAAAAAAGAGAAATTGATCGAAGCTCACGTTGATAGGGCCATTCAAGACCGAGGATGGCTGCTGGTTCTATCTTTGGCACGCATTTCGTCGGAATTTTTCTGCTCGAGGAAGGTTACAGCCAGTGCGCCGCGATTCGCCCCGGCGCCGGTTGTACTTCTCCGAATGTCCATGTATGTAGCGTAATGGTACGACTATCGAGCAGCTTCTTTTTCTCTGCTTCATTTCCTTCTTCTCCCCCAGCGAGCAAAGTTTCACGCGTTCCCCTGAGAACTGGAACAGCGCTCGCCGAAATGTCTTCCGGTAGCCTTGGCCGGGCCATTCCCGCCATCGTCGACACTTTCGTCGAAATGGTCTCAGAGAAGAGGTGTATTTAATAGACCGCGATTTCTTGGGAATTCTCTTTGGACGTTTCGATGATCTTCCTACACGATACCTAAATTTTACACGTATTCAAGACACGCGTTTAAAGAGAAATAATTTCCATTCGAATCGTTGGTCGACTACAAGAGCGTAGATTTCACTGCAGAATTATTAGATCCTCCACATTCTATCGTTTCTCTATTTCCAATATTTTAGCAAGTTCTCCATTAACGTTCTTCTCATTGAGACGAAGAACTACTTGAATCCTCATCGACGCTGGCGAGTGGCATCAGATCGGAGAACAAGACCAAGTTGATTGCTTGAAATCCTTTATGAACAGTTCACGGGCTGTACAAGTCCCGTTATTATTAACGGTTCGACGAATTAAAAGGAACACCGTGAAGTCGATGGGCATCGTTATCGAAGTCGTTAGCGTGGCACAAAGCTGCGGCTTCCATTTCCTTTCGCGACAGTGTGTCATCACGTGCGATCCACCCTCTGCTTTTCCTCTTTCTCCCTCTGGCTCTTCAGCTTGTTCGGTCGGCGTGCCCACTTTTCACCCCTGCGCCCCACAAAAATAACGCGACCCAATTTCTCCAAGTTTCCACAGGATCGAGCCATTGATTCCGTGGACGTGGGTTCGATGGGACGAGATTCTCGTCCAACTCCGCCTGTCCTCGAGTGTTCTCCAACGATCGTTCCCTATTCGCTGTGTTCCTCCTTCGGTAAATAAATGAAGTCACGGCGAAGAAGCTCGTCAGCCAAGCAGAGCCAGCGAATGGTATGGTAACTAAAGCAATATCCGCTGGTTCGTGTTTTATTCGCGCGGAACGAACGGCGGAATTGAAAGCGCGGCGGGGGATTCCGGCGAAGACCCAAGCCGAAAACCGGCGGATGAAACGGAGAAGCCGAGGCTACCCGAAGGAAAAATTCATCCAACAGAAAGCAGGAACGTCCCAATTATGGGAAATTGGCGTTAGATATTCTGGAACCATTGGAAGTTCGGTCGTTTCCTTCGTCGGGGGCAAATTTTAAGGAAAGAGTTTTCTAAAGAATTTTTACCTTTGCTAAATTTAATAAAGTTTCTGAGGATTGGCGTGGCAGAACTTGGTAGTTTGGTATTTTAGCTATAGCTAGCGTAAAGAGAAAGTAACAAGGGAGAAAGGAAAATGGACAGCAGCGATACAGAGACAACGATTCTGCCTGGGGAATATTCGGAAAAAAAGTTCGAAACAGCGACGCTGAAATCGGAACGACGCCCAAGCGGGCAGGGCCGAATTAATGAGCTGGATTCGATTACTCGTCTCGATACCTGGCCAGATTTTTTGTCCCGACCACGCGCTAAAGCGTCGTAGGGATTTTGAAAATTCAGCCTCAGGCTGCTCGGTGCTTCGGTGAATTTTTTTTTACAAAACCACGATTCGATTCTCTTCGTTAGTGAAAATTTCACTCAAATCGACCGAGCGAAAGATAATTTGAAAAAATGATAATACCTGGAATTCCAAAGAAAACCTAATCTATTATTTTAGATTAAATTCGCGCTTAGTTTTGAAATTGAATTTATTTAAATTCTTTCTAGTTTCTACTGACTGAATTTATTTAAATTTATTCTAGTCGACTAGTATCCTTGCATGTTACGCGCATGTCAAGAACAGGTATGGAAATAGTAATAACTCGTGGAACAAGGAAGCGTTAATTAAGTAGACGCGTTGTCCAATTCTTTTAATGAACGTTTTAACGTTGCTGGGCTCGAGTAAATTAATAAGGTGAATCCGATAATTCCCGGCCAACGGTCGCGGTTTATTTACACCGGTTAGAGCTTAACTACTTATATGTATTTTCAGGGTGACAGGGTAGCGCGGTGAAAAAGGTCCGACCATCGCGTGGCGTTTTATTTCACAGGAGACCGTGCAAAACGCGACCCGCAGATTAAGCGTCGGAATATAAAACGATGAAACGCGAATTTATTAAATCCGCGTTGCCGGCCAGTCTAACAAAACCAGTTACGAATGGCTGCTCGTCGTTTTCAGAAATTAAGCAAAATGATCCGTGTCCCTTGGCCGTCATCTGTCCAATTGCCAAAACAAAGAACTTGATGAAAGCGGACGGTGTAATTAATTTTTGGGACGTAAGAATATTTTTAACCAGCAAGAGGACGCGATTGAAATTTTTTCATTCTGCCGGGAGTGCTGGTATAAGTAAACTAATCAAAATTATTCTTTATTGGAATTTTAAAATATCGAAGCTTAGGTGAGTAGGGCATAACCCAATCTTACTATGTATACGTCCTTTTCACTGTTCCACCGTACGAGACGAGATATTCTTCGAACAAAAGCCTTTTTCGCATGCAGATTATTAAAGATGTAGCACGACGTCGCATCGAGTCCCACAAGCAGAGCAACGAGGCCACCGACGAGCCCGGCAAAGTCATTAATTTAAATTTCAATTCGATTTCCATGTTACTCGTTCCCAGAAGCGACGGGGTCCGGCAAGAAATCGTACGGTCCAAACGAAGAATGGCGCAAAAGAGGGACGCGGATGACGTCGCCGTCCGCGTTCGTGATGATGCAAACAGTCACGGTGCATTTAGTCGAATTTCCAGCGTTAATTAAGGTGACGTAATCGTGGGACACGTGTCAGAGATGAAAGCGAGGAATCGGACATCGGGTCTGATGTGGCTGGAAAATAAATTGAAGATGGATCATGCTGAATGGTGCTTCTGTATGTTCTAATGCTCTTCGAAGGATAGAAAATAGAGAGCCGCCTCGGCAAAGGCTGACACGGACCAACCATAATGTCCCTTTCACGAGTCAATTTCGTTTCGAGATACGAGTCGCGAAAGTGGACGGCGCGTATTACGTTCAATCGTTTGCTACGCATTCGTTACGCCAGGATTTTTTCAAAAATTAATGCACGCACTTTTCCACAAAAGAGCATGGAATTACCGTGTTATCGTATTGAGAATTTTGGGTCTTAATTGCCGAAATAATGATATAGGAACTCTATATTTACACTTAGAATTTATATTAGAATAGTTATATATTTATTTGATGAACGATTTCAAAGATATTCATCGATACACGCTCGCACGCGTCTCACCTTCTTCCATAGCAGACTGTTAACTGAACAGTTTACACTCCTTTGTTTTCGAGACGCCGTGCACGCACATATTTCCACACACTGAAATTCACATACAAGTATTACTACTACACAGCTAATCTAGTCTAGCACATAAAATTATACATATCTCAATATATTGTATTAATACTGTTTGCTCGTTGTGTCGTTTACGTATGGCAATAACTGGCGGGAAAAAGATCGCGCGCGAAAGTAATTGTTTCAGTGAGATTGTTTAACGAGTTTAATATCACACTCGAAGTCTCTAGTCCCTCTATCAATTTTCCTAGTTCAAACATCATCCGCCGCGTAACATTTACTTTCCATTCGTTCTCCGACAGTAGAGCGAAACCGTGTCATTCGTAAAGTGGAGATTTGTCGAAAAGTCACAGTCATATTTACCGCGATAAATCGCCGGGAAAAACTGCTTACGCAGATTCATACCGGATACGAATGTTTTTAATCCGTGGAATATCAGTGGTTTGCGAGAGCAAACGAAGCGTCACGACCTCGCTGTGCATTTGCCCGGATATTCAGCCACTTTGACTGCGAATCGATATTCTTTTGATTTCTCCTGATAATCAAGACACCGATTTAGAATCAAACAGAAACGATCGGTTCTAAAAACTTGGATCGAGAATGAAGCAAAATCATCGGCTAGAAACAAATCCTCGACGTTTACAGAGGCTCGGTCGTTTCACTGAACCACTGCAGAAATAATAAAGATATCTTACCGGAAGAATTCTGCATTTCCACGATACGCGACACATTTAATTACTGATAATTCGTCGTTCTGTAAACATTGGGTTGCGGGGAATTTCATTAAAAGCTGGCACGCGCGCCGGCAGATGTTAAACGAAACCGTGCGTAACTCGCCGAGCTTCATTAATCAAAATCGCCGTAACGTTCGTACGTGGATGCATCGAGGAAGCTGGTCGTCGCGTTCGATGGATTAATTCCACCGGATCGTTGTGTCCGGTGAATCAATTCGACGGTAGATAATACGAATAAATATAGATACGCTGGGAAAATAACGAAGTCGTATCTACTATCGGAGGACGTTGCCGAAATTTATCGCGTTCGGTGGCAAAAAAATAAAACTTGGCAGATTAATTTTCAGCTCTCGGCCACCTTGCGATCTGCTCGTAAATTGCGAGGTGTGTTTCCTCGGAAAACGGAAGGTCCCTGGCGAGGTATCGCTGTTCGAATAACGTGCAATTTTTGAAGAGAAAATTCAGGCGCGAGAATACCCCGGAGAACGACTCGATATCGCCAAGTCAGAAAGCGTAACGATATTAATATTCATCGTGCGAATTAATATCAATGGCCACTACTCTGACCGGAATTCGAACATGGCATTTATTAAATTTAATCGAACCCTTGTATCTGAATTAACGATCTCTCCGCCCGATGAAACGAGCGGCCAGAACGAGGACACTAAATATCGTTGCCGGTTACGTCTGCGCGTTTCGACCTCGTGATATAACGAACAGCCGATTTCTCGTGTTTCTTTCCTCCTTTCGTTGCGAACCGGTCAGCTCGATACAAAATTTATACGCGTTAATTGTTGGATTTATCGAATTCTCTATGTAAATTAAACAGATTTAGTGTGCTTATATATACATATACGTGTGTGTGTGTGTGTATTATTATTTATGGATGAAATTTAGTGGCCGGTTATCGTAAATTATATAAAGGGCCACAATAAAATCCGTAAATTATTTAAGACCCAGACGAGGAGGATGTGCATACAAAGTAAACCAAGTATCTGAAATATATGTGCTCGTAAAGATAGTCTATCTTTAATCAATAAACGAAGCACTTCATACAAGTTTTTAATCGTTTACGAAACGGACATTTTTCATTTATGCGAATAAGTCTGAGGGTACCTATTAGCAGTTATTATAATTTCATTGATATATCTGCAGGGTTATTACGCATATGCTTTATCGAGCGTCGCAAGATTAATAATGGTCTAATGCTTTCTTGGTATATAAATAAGCAAGAAGCATAAAACATGGAAGGAAGAGTAAAACAGGCCCTTGAATCTTCCCTTCTTCCATGATAAATCACGCACCTGAGAATCATCAATCCATCCGAAACCACCATCGGTATCCTACGAAATTATACGGCATTGAAAAAGTGGTTGAGAAAATAAAGATGAAAGAAAGAAAAATAAAGACCGCGGAGAGGAAATATCGCAGAGAATGTCATGGAAAATTAAAAAATTAGTGTTGTCAACGGGCTAAGGAAAACGATGAACAACCTACAATCATATTTACGAGGATCTGGAAATATCGGTATGGATTGAGGTATTTTCTTTTGATTAGAAATCAATCTCGAAGCAGTAAATTAATTTTCCAAAAGCAATCGAAGGGTATCTCGCTGCTCCAATCCCTAAGCATCCATCTTCTCGTCTCTAATTCGATTCAAAGCGACACATTAAGACGAATGGTGAAAATAGCAGAAAAAACTACGCTCGCGAACCGCTTCTCTTTCGAACTCGCAGTGTACACCGAGTTTGATCTCCATTCGAGAATTTCGCACGAGTGGCCAGTTCGAGGGGATAGTTCGAGAGGATATCGGCGTAATTTCAACGGAAAGCTGCGATTTGCCGCGTGTACATGATAGCTGAAGCTAAATAGGCCAGCCAACGAGTCCGTCGGACTATTTATTCCATGGATGGACCTCTTTATTGCTATCTCGAGGAAATTTCACTCAGTCGCGACGTTGCTTGTCTGGCGTCGGTGCTGCTTCAAACGATGCACTTTCACGAAATTTACCGATTCGTGGGAACAAAGGACGCTGGGACGCTTGTCACTGCTGAAAAATTCGACCAGAACCGATAGAAAATTATAAAAACGATATAATCGTTTGTTAACGCCGACACATATACTCTCGATACTTCTATTCAATGGCTGATTAATGTCCCTAACTGCTTGTCATCAAAGATCGTGAAAAATGGGAACGATCCTCGAGCGGATTTGACTCGAGTTTGAACGACTTCGACATGGCAAAGTATCGTTCAATGGCGTGTTATCGTATGAATAGCTCGACAGAACTGTTGTTTCTTTGAAAAACCGTACTTGCTCAAACAATAGCCTGAATAGATGAACGTTATAAATTTTATTAAGGTGAGTTAGACAGTTCGCGTAGTGGTCGTGTGCTGCTAATTTCGAGTTCACGTTGAAGCCACCGGTCGCTAGTTAATTAAAGCTACTTGTTTCCGCGTTATAATATTCCCAGTTTGGTTTTCTTCCGCGTGGCTCTTTCCTTCGAGTATATTTTCCGAAACAAGCTGCTCGAGCGCGCGCTGAAAGGGAAACATCTTTTTAAGTATCCAACGAGCAGTTCTGGCCAGCCCCCACTTCATTTACGCGGCCGCTGAATTCGCAATTTCGTTACCACTTTCGGTCCTTGTTTAATTGCAGTTGCAGAAAAGAAAGAATTTATCTCGCCCGCCGACTGAACTAGGCCGAGAGTTAAATTTGTTTTGCCGTATACTGGTCCATTCGTGATGTATTTTCGAGGAAAACTCGCGTCACGAGCTGCGCTACGTTTGTTCCTCGGCGCGCACCATTTGTCGTCGTAGGCCAACGTCGCCGGATGAATCAATTACGCAAATTAAATCCGACAGTTTCAGCCGCGCGACGGTGGATACGTTTCTCCGGAGGATGTCGTTCGATTTTCATGAGTCGCATTGATTGATTTCCACGCATCCTCGATCCGGACGCGTGCAAACTCGTCGGCCAACCAGCTCCGTCGCGATCTATTTAAAACTTCCATCAAATTAATTAACTGAGAACTACCGTTGCTCCATCGTCGAGCATCGTCGCGCTGGCATTGTTAAAAATACAACGTTCCAAAGTTGAACGACCGCTTATCGTTGCAGACTCTTCAACCACGTCGCTTCTTAAATGAAAATCAAAATTAAAAGATCAATAAGAAAAGGCTCCCGTTATGATCTTTAATCTTCTATAGTTCTTGGACGAAAGAGTGTTAAAATGAGGAAAAGCGAAGAAGCGATAAAATGGAAATTGCATTGCTTCTTTCCTGGAAGAATATTCGTAGGAACACGGTGGAACGAGAACGTGTGGAAGACAGCAAGAGTGGAAACGGTCAACGATTAACGCGACGCGTTAGACAGAACACGCGTTATCTGCGCTTTGTCACGACGATTTCCAAGAAAATTGATCTTCTCTCGAACTTTCATCGGCTCGGGCTTTTCGACCTTGCTCCCTTTCCCTTGTTCTTTTCGCTCTGTTCGCATCGGATTCTCTATGAGATTGTTTGCGGTCCTCGTGTAGGCTTTCCCGTTCCATGCGCGCCGCTCTTCATTTACTGATTCATATTGCGAAATCGAGCGGAAGACTTTCCTTGGATTGCAGTCTCGCAATCTCGCAGATCGTTCCTTCTCTCGTTCTCTCTTTCTCGTCTTCGCCTGTAATCATGGAACGCGCGTTTCCTTCATTTTTACTCGACTAACTTCATGGAAATGCAGCACCTTGCTAATACACTCGGAAAAGTCTCTGTTCTCTCGCTGCTGATTACGAGAGCCGGTCCTCCGTGTCTGGTTTGCATCTTTTCTGACTGTCCGATTTCCTCGTCGTCGATGTCCTGCAGAAAGGATATTGTAGTTATTTCTAAAGCATCGTCGCATCGCGGACCAACCAATCGAACAGGATATCTGGCACACTCCTCTAGGAGCTATATCCTTTCAGTAAGGAACGCGTGAACGTTGTCGCGTCGATGGTTCCAGGACAATGCTACTCAAACTAATCGATTACGCAAGGATTTCTTAACGACCGGTGAAAAATACGATTGGCAAGGAGAATGATTTTACGCGAGAAAATAAATGGAAAATGTAGAGTGCAATTATTTGATACGGCGCTTCGTCCTCGATAAATTTGCCAACTTGATTAGTATATGTTGTAAATTACTGTTGTTGCTCTGTATAAAATAAGTTTGACAGAGAGAAACGCGTGACGATTTAGGAAACAGACTGGAAGCTAAAGCTCGACAGGATCGATGTAACGAGGTATAAATCGGCACGAAGTTATGCACCCTTCGAAAGAAGCGCAATTTTTTAAAGCTATGATTTAGTGCATTGATGCGCGAGACTGGGACGATCGTATTTCTGCGGTATGGCGCGTCCCGAATTAAAGACACGGGGCTCGGCTTCATTCTACACAAAAGACATATATCTGAACGCGTTACACCGCGCCAACCTGTTCGTATGAAAGCTGCCGTACCGCGTGTTTTATTACGATATATTTTTCCAGACAGCGCAATAACTCTTGCGCGAATTTGTACGGCCGATCATCTCCCGGGAATCAGGTTGCCTGTAAAAGTTTCTCCCAGCACCGGCGAATCTGCATGTTACACGATCCGAGCTTACCGAGAAATGTTTGGCTTCTCTTTGTACAGTTGATCTCTGAGTGCAGTTAATTTGTGTGCGTTAATTTTAAGTTTGCCTCGGGGTTAGAAAATCGTAGAAACTCGCGAGCTCAGATTTTTCTGGCTTCGTTATTAAACGACACGGATGTTGAGAACCATGAGGAATAAAAATTTGCAAGTTCTAATTAAAGGATGGTGACAGATCGCAAGCTCGGCTGTGATAACGAGTGAAATTGAAAAATATGACGTGCGAATATTACAAGCTCTAATTGAGAGTCGGGTAATAGCGGCAAGCACCAACTTTTACGTACTGCAAATTACGAGATACCGATATGATATTGGAAAAGAAAAAAAAAAAAATGGAAAAGAATTGCGAATAAAAGTAACAAGTTAAAGTGTTATCGATGCAATCGAAGGAATTGTAAAGTCTGACTAAAACACGATAGAACGTGGTCAGTTGCATTTTTACATTACAGGAATTTTCAGAAACATTCTTCCTCCATCTGACATCCATACAAACGTAAACCGATCGTGAAACGACAAGGATAGCTTTCGCTGGCAGCATTAAGTATAATCTCGCGTGCATAACTATTCCAGGAGTCAAAAAGAAATGGGAACACACACACATACTCGTATATGGAACTATAAAATCTACACTCAGTGGAAACGTACGATCGCGAAAGGATTTTTATTTCTTTGGTCGCTATCGACGTCAATGGAACGTACATTACTGCAGTCTCCTAAATACGGGCTTCTAAGTGGTCGCAATTTCAACTGCTCTGTTCTCGCGACACGGTTAACTGACCGAAATCAACCGTTCGAATAGAATCGTCAGAGTCCCAAGCAAGACAACTGCAATCACGATTTGTCTTGACTAACCAAATCGATGTCGTATCCTACATTCAAACAACACAAATTCCAATGTTCGCCAGTTCGGTACTTGTGGAAGGAAATTCCGATCGATTTACGAGAGACGGGGAATTTTTCGAACGAAGAAATTGAAATTTATCTCGACGTCGTCGCGTCGTGTTCCTAGCACTGATTTATAGTCGCTTTCCCGGAAGGATGGAAACAAGCGAGTGAATTAGGACAAAATGCAGAGCGAGATCTCCTTGTTGTGGAACTAAGAACTTTCCAGCCGAGTTACTCGCCTCCTTTCCCTTCTCGTGTCAGTTTCCCGTTCTTCGTCGGACCAACTCTCCTCCGTACGGAGTTCCGTGTATCAAATACGATTTCAATAGAGGGTTCACGGTTCTTTGGCATTTCCCCGTGGGACGTTCGAATTTCTGCAGCAGCGCCAACCTAGGGGGAAAGGTATACGACAAATCGCCCTGGAGAAAAGTTTCGGCAGGCTGAAGCGTGACGAAACGATGGATACATTTATTCGCCTGCCTCTGTAAATCTTACGTTTCCTTAGAAATTGCCAGTTCAATGTAATTCATGAAAGCCTGACATTGGACAAAACGCTGTAACGTTATAAATATATGTAAGGTACTTGATGCGAAACGACCTTGCTGCATATTTTACTGGCAGACAGGAGGGTTAGTTCTACACTCGATATCGCGTCCAGCCGTTTTGTTGAACTTTGTGCTTCGTTGAGATAAGTAGGGTACATCTCGCGGATGATTCATGGACCCTAGTTTCTGGGAAAGTCTGCCTGGCGCTCGCCAAGCAAAAGACGTCGTTGAACTTTCGGTCAACAATTTGAAATCGAGTCAACTTACAGTACATTCATGAGTCGTTTCGATAAAGATGGTTGCCCCTAATGCGCTTCGAGTAGCGTTCGAGAATTCGACGTTATCAGCGAGTCACTTTACTGGCCAAGTTCGACGAAGAAGTTGGCACGAATTACGCGCATAGTTCACCGCGGTGCACCATAACTGTCTCGCGATACAACACACTTAGCTTAGAATTAATTCCGGTGGTGGAACCGTAATACTACGAGTGATTTGCTAAGATCGCTTCCGGTGGTGTTCGAGTTCGGATACCGTGAAACCTACGCCAAGGCATAATGCCAAATAACGCTATAACGAAGCGAATTATTGCAGGCGCGAGAGGATGCTGCAAATTTTGACGTTTCGACGCCCGCTCGATCGATGCCCGCCGAATTTTCTACTAAATTCGATTACACCTGCCGCATGAAAATTCCTATGACGTACTGTGCGATCACTTGCATAACGATGAAACGTTCCGAATGACACGGCCTTCGTAAATGACGCTTTGACGAATATATTTTCCCAACGAGGACTAACGCCATCATTCGGCTGAAATCCGCGCCCCATTAAGATATCGAAGCAGTTTCTTTGAATTTATTCGAAAAGCATCCGGAGGGAAATTTCCGAATTTAGTCGCGCTCGTCTCGATAAACCAAAGTAGAACAGATCGTTTCGTCTTTCCAATTTCTCCTCGATTTCTTCCTCTCTCGTTCCATTAGCACGGTAACTCTGTTTCACCGAAACAATCGTTACCTCGGGATAGATAACACGCCAAGTTTGAAGTTTCCAAACGTAATCTGATCCTGATACAGCGTTCGTTCCTGTTGCGCTTACGAATCCGCCTGAAAACTATTTCCAGTAACGTCGATCGAACGGAAGTTCGTCTGGAATTAGAGGAAGGGGTTGTCTTTGACAGGAAAAAAAAGCGGCTCGGTAAACGTAACTGCTCCAGGCGAAAACTTCGATGCAGTTTATCTTTGGCCGAGAAGCGATTTCGTTATCGAGTCGGCGCTCGGCTGCTTTTTCCATGCGGGCAAACTTGTTTCGAATTTCTAAATTCCCTTTCGGTACAGCGGTTCGTCTCGCCAAAGACGATTAATCGCTCCAACTTCTACGAATAAATCCTACGCCCTTGTGTTTACCAGCGCTCGTTTTTTAAGATTTCTGACACTTATGCCACGTTCCTGTCGATCAAATCATTGAGATCTTCATTGTTCGCTATTCGCAAAAGCCAGTGGCAAATATACTATCGATGAATATTTTTCACCACCTATTCATCCACTGCTTTCCAACACCCACTAGGATACAGTATAACGTTTCCTCTCAGAACCCTTACTTTCAACTCGCCCTTTGGATTTTCGCTCGTCACGCACTATTCACCCTCAAGAGAACCCATCCCCGTCTACGTACACTGTATATACACACACACACAATGATCACATATGTACGTCTCATAACGCTTGAAATATGCGCACACGTACTTGCACGGTTCTCAAGCGTCTTACAAATCCTCGCGACTCCACTCGCACGACATGACAGAGCTTTGTCGCGAATCATTTATAATCCTCCATCAACACTTGCCGAGCTTATGAATTCAAGCTTCTACTCTCGCGAATATTCTCGCGATTAATGAAACCAGCGAAACGGGTCCACGCAACAGATATCGTTTCGCAGCGTTGGATATCGCGTTCGTTTCGAACCGGTGATCTTCTTTCTATTTTTTTTTTTTTTTTTTTTCATGTAAGTTCGCGTTTAAATAGCACGATATAACGGAGTACTCGACTAGGCTGGATTTATACGACGGTACAGCCAACCTAATTAGGTTCCCGACGTTCGATCGATCATGCCAAGCCGCATACCATACCGCGAATACTTCTGGATCGGATCGGCACGGCGATCAGCGGTTAATATCGAGATTGAGATTTCGACAGCACTGACAAGTGGGTCACGTGTACCTGACGTCTCGAGTCGCAGGCTTCTTCGCCACGCATTTACATTCCACGGAAAATGAGAAAAATCTGCATCCTCGGTCAGGTTTTGTAAACTCCGTTGAGCGTCGATCTCGAGGAGGTTGCAAGGTTACGTGTAAGACGAGTTACGTATTGCCACGAATGTTGGCTCGTTTTCTCCTCTTCTTTACATTTCCTAATCTTATTGCTATATCGTACAATATATTAGTACAGACAATTCTAAACAATTCCGCAACAAACACAATGATCGACACGCAAAAATGTCGATTGAGATTCGTCGTTCAAGTTGCCAAAAACTTGAATATAAATTGACGCGTATTATATGCTAACTCTTAGCGAATGGAACGATTCGATTAATTTTTTCGTAATACGAGAAGCATCGATAGGTAGAACAGCTGAACAACGATTTCGTTGAACTAAATACGTTTCAGGAAACTCGACCAATACGTCAGTCTTCCGAATGCAACCATAATTTGTACTCATCCATTACATCGAAGCAGAGAAACCGCAAGACCGGTCGATCAGTCATCGTAGCGAAACGCTCGATTGCTCTACTCCTACCCGCGAGCAAACTAGAACCAGTTCCCAACATATTAATTGATATTCGAGAGGGGTTCCAAGTACCTGGCCATGGTTCTCGAAGACGAGAGCTGGAATCCGGGTAGCACGAAATTAATAATAATTTCGATCGCATTGGCGCGAGTTTAATTCGTATTGATCGGCTGCGTCCCAATTTCAGAAGGGAGAGGGGGGGTGCAATTATCCGCCTCTATATGCTCACTGGCAGCCCACGATAAAGGAAATCGAAACAACAACGCAGTATACGCTCGAATCGTACACGAGCTCGTTTATTCGTATCGTTTGTTTAGTAACGTTTCGCTGCGTTCTACTCTCGCCGGGATCGAATCGCCATCGCGAGTAAATTTAGACGATGGAAAACGAATGACCGAGAGCACCTAGCCGGCCACATTTCCGTTAAAATGTTGGAAGGTCGATGCTTCGTCGACCGAGATATAAAAGCGGATCGAATTAAAAAGACGAAGAACGCGAGGAAAAATGGCAGAGATTTCGTTTATTAGCAGCGAGAATTTACGACGGTCGTGCCGTGGCCAAACTTGTTATCGAGTAATTCGGGAAAGTCGTAGAACACGCAGAAAACACGTCACGATCGTCCGGCCAAAACTGATAGCGTGATATATTGCTACGACGTTGCGTCGCACGGCTACCGAAATACGAACGTAAACGCGAGAAAAATACTCGCGCACGTTTTGAAAAAACCTGTCCTTTCGTACAGAGGGAGACCCTGTTTCGTCATTTTGCTGTCGAGTTTCGAGGAAATATTTTTTCCATGCCGTCGACTGAAACGCATCGGTATTTTATTTGACGAAAAATCATATGTTCCGTAGGTTCGCGTGTAAAGATTGGCGTAGCGAAAGAAATTTGCTCGGCTGTCAGGATACAATTACTCACGTACCTTGATCATGGTGTAAGCTCGGCTTTCCTCGTGGACCGCCCTCTTTCGCTGCTTCTCCATCATCGAGTACGCCTTGGCCCATCGTAATCGTTCTTCCTGTGACACGACACAGTAGATTCAGCTAATCGTCGATTATCTACGCTAGTGGTTACTAAAACTATCTTCCATGATACATCGAGTCCATAACGGGAGGAAACGCAAACGTGGCGCGTTAAATTAATCGCGATATTCCTGGTCAATTTGTTCCCAGAACAAATATTTCCTTTCGTTTAAACGATCCGACGTTCGACTTCGTGCTAGGAATACGTTGCAGCGGAATCGACGGTGGAAAATTCACACAGAGTCGCGCTAAAAGGCGTAAACGCGCAACGAATCGGTGGGAATGAAGCCTCGGCAGTTGTTTTTCTCGTATCTGTATCGTAACAGAAGCTAAGCGACAAGTGAAAAGAGAAGAAAGACAGAGGATATAGGAAACAGATAAAGAAATTAGCAAAAGAAATCATTATGTTGAAAAGATAGATAGCTCAAGTTAACCAGTCTTCTTCGGTTAACGAGTTGAAGGGAGAGAAAGAAGGTTAAGACTATAACCAGAAATCCTCATCTCACCAAAAATGTCTCGTCGTTCGAACCACATAAACTCTACCTTTCCGTTGATTTTACAATTAAATATATCATACATTTTCTAGCCATGCTTCGATCGAAAACAAGAATCGCTATACCACCAACGAACAATCAAATATTGCACCTATAGCTGTACGTAAAACTGTGAAACTCCATCTAGAACCTATCTAAACCTTCACTAGTAGATATATCAACCACAAATTAGCCCTGTCGAAAATAGGATAGTATATTTATCACATTCGACTATTATAGCACCAAAAGAAGGGAAGGTTAACGACACCTAAAAAAGGTGGGAACAGTGGCGAAGGCGAGGGTAATCGCGGCCGATTCATTGAATTCCGTCCGGTTCGCAGCTTGTATTCCGTCTTTGCTGCGGATGAAGTTGTACCAAGGCGAGAAACGATGGATCGGCACGTTGGCGCGCGCGCGCGCGCGAGAATGAGAGAAAGAGAGAGAGAGAGTATTGAGCTTCGATCAGCAGCGCGAGGAACGAACACGATTTTCTGAAGGAAGCACGGAAGAATGAGAGACACGCGGAAGAAGTACCTGGATCTCCCGTGGGATCAGACTGGTCCGTGACTGGTCAGTCCTCAAACGGCTTCAAACATGCCTCGAACGGCTTCAAACTTGCCTCGAACGGCTTCAAAGTTGCCTCGTCCGGCTTCAAAGTTGCCTCGAACGGCTCCAGACGGCTTCAAAGTTGCCTCGTCCGGCTTCAAAGTTGCCTCGAAAGGCTCCAGACGGCTTCAAAGTTGCCTCGTCCGGCTTCAAAGTTGCCTCGTCCGGCTTCAAACTTGCCTCGCCCGGCTTCAAACTTGCCTCGTCTGGCTTCAAACTTGCCTCGTCCGGCTTCAAACTTGCCTCGAACGGCTCCAGACGGCTTCAAAGTTGCCTCGTCCGGCTTCAAACTTGCCTATTCCGATTTCAAACTTGCCTATTCCGGCTTCAAAGTTGCCTCGCCCGATTTCAAACTTGCCTATTCCGGCTTCAAAGTTGCCTCGCCCGATTTCAAACTTGCCTATTCCTGCTTCAAAGTTGCCTATTCGGGCTTCAAAATTGCCTCGCCCGATTTCAAACTTGCCTATTCCGGCTTCAAAGTTGCCTATTCCGGCTTCAAACTTGCCTCGCCCGATTTCAAACTTGCCTATTCCGGCTTCAAAGTTGCCTCTTCCGGCTTCAAACTTGCCTCGAACGGCTTCAAAGGTGCCTCGAACGGCTTCAAAGTTGCCTCGCACGGCTTCAAAGTTGCCTCGCACGGCTTCAAAGTTGCCTCAAACGGCTTCAAAGTTGCCTCAAACGGCTTCAAAGTTGCCTCAAACGGCCACGCCGAAATCACATGTTTCGCTCAGCACACCACGCGAATATTTTTATTACTCAAAGCATATAATGGCAAAATAATAACAAATTGATGATATGAGACGACATTCTTCCCCAATGGACCGTTTATCTTATTGATGGTCACGTGTGACCACTGTGGCGCTTTGGTAACAGTTGATAGCGACATATTATAACAAAGCTTCGATTATTTCAACAAACCACTCGCATTCGTTATTTCGTCGTAAGCAAAACGTCCAGAATATATTGTTGAAACGTGTAGGAGATATTGGTAAACGGTATTTGTTCATTCTATATATTAGATTGACCGGAAAGTTCCTTTCGTTTTATGAGGAAATGATAGATGCACATTTTCCCTATTGTTCAATTGTATATGACTCACTTTGTTTTATTACTACAAAATGGATCATACATGATTTAATAAAATAATATAAAACAAAACATGTGCACCCTCTAATTCCGTATAACAAGAAAGAAACTTTTCGGACAACCTGGTATAATGGTAAGGTGTGTGCACACCTCTAACTGTGCGACATGAAATGCAGAAGAAAGAAGGGCAGACGCACGAAAATTTTGCAGAGTACTATAAAAAAAATGTTAAACAGGATCAAACATTGCTAATTGGACCAAAAAAGTGACCACCTGTTGTCCAGATTGTATTGATGAGCCACATTTATGTTCAAAGTGCTTTAACACAGTGCACCGTTAGATGCAAGATTTATTCTCATTTTTTAAATTGATTTTCTAATAAAAAAGTTTAATTGTTCAATGGGGCACTTTTTATTTCAAAGTATCTTCTATTTATCGGTTACATTCAAAATGCCCTAACTGTCAATTTTCATTCAATTTTTACAATTATAAGAAGTTCAATCACTCCGGTCACCAATGACCAACGTGGAAGGCAAAGTGTTAAAAAGACGAGACAAAGAAGTTTGTCCCTTCTGATCGGATAAGAAGCGTAAAATAACGAGGCTCGAACGATATAATCGCGATATCAATTAATCGATTTTGTTAATGATTCGTAACGCGGATGAAATACGTCGACCGCAACACGAAGGTTCCATTAATCATGGAGATCGAGCCGGTAAATCAGTGACAGTGCAGGAAATAGTTACTAACGAGGTGTTTTAATGGCGCCGCTAGAAACGCGATAGATCGTTCGCAGGTACCATCTTTATGGATAATACATGATTTTGCACGCTATAGGACGCCTTAAAACGTAAATTAATAAAACGAGCAAAAAGTATCGCTTCTAATTGTAAGCCACGATATTCAATTTTCGGACGTAACTCGCTTAACCCCTTGGCCTACACGTTATCTGCCGATCGCACGAGCTATAGTAAGCAAGAACTTCGGTCGCGCGCCGTGCCATTCATTTGTTCAGCCGTGTGCCCGAACTGGCGCAAAATGTATACTTCTTATGATATGTGTATTCAGGGGCTACAAAAGGAATTGTGAAATAATAAACAACGTTTGAGGATAAATAGTGTTTCTAAGACGTCTAGGGCGTAATCATGATCAATTGATCAGTTAACAAAAAGAATTTATTATTTCAAAGTGGATAATGAATCACTAGCAATTTGTAAATTACCACGAGTCAGACTCGTGGGTTCCGTTTATGGCACAAATTCTTTAGCACGAGTTATACTCGTGGGTTCCGTTTATGGCATAAATTCTTTACCACGAGTCTGACTCGTGATTATAGGCCAAGGGGTTAAAAATGATTGATAAGCGAATTTCTTCAATTAGATGCCAGATAAACTGATTAACTCGGCTCGAATAACCTTACCTCGTAGTATAATACAAACGAGATAGTCACGGTTCCAAAAATTGAATTTATTACGATTCGCGCTGTCGTCGATAGAGTCGTAATATTTTTCACTTAGAGCCGGTTTCACTTACCGGTCGTATAATCTGGATATGAAAATGTTTAGGGCAAACACGTTAACAGCGACTGCGACAAGGCCAGTCGCGTATCATGCTCGTCGTAACAGTAATTCTACACAGTCGAATCGGACTCCGTGCATTATCATAATCGATATTTCGTTAGCATAATGAAACGATACTCTTGCTCGTTACGAAATGGAACGTCCGCACGAAACGCGACGCGGCACATCGATGTAATTTGCCCTCTGAAATGGCTACAATCGAAACAGAAACAGTCGCGCGATTAAAATTCTCCTCGCTTCCTGATACACGCGGTGTATCGTTTGTTTGTTTAAAGCAATTAATCGCACATGCAATTTCCCTCTACACGCATAACCTTTATCCGGTTATTGGCGTATTAAAAAACGATTAGAAACAGCGAAACAACTGTTCCCCGCGATCTGTCGTTTTATAATTTACCTTTTATGCGCCTCTTACGCGTGCTCGTTAATTCCCGCGACTTCCACCAAACAGAATCAATGAACAGCATCAAAAATGGTCAAACAAAATGGGAAAAAGCATATTTTTACGGATGTTCGAGTTACAATGGTTCGCGAAAATATTTGCACATTTACCACGGAAAGCCTTTATCCACGTATTGTACGTACAAAACACTTTGTAGTTTCAGTGTCACCGTAACGAGGTACGACTGTTGCGATTAGATTGGTAACATCAGAAAGCACTCTGAAAATGTATATAGAAATTTCAGTAATTTCAGTCGACGCTCATAACCATGCTAATAAGATTGAAAAATGTTTCGTGTGACACGCGTAGTGTATTCACAAAAGACTTCTACGAGCGTTCAGACATCTTCGCGGGCTACTTAGTAGTATCTTGCGCAGGAAACTTTTCTTACGAAATAAAGTACGCGCAAGACGATACGAGTAATCTCCACTTGCCAATCGTCCATCCAAGCGATCTTTTTGTGAATTTTTAAATGTCGTCGCTCAAATCGTTGAAAACCGACGATTTTAAAACTCGCGACGATAAGCAAATAACGTGGAGAGAGAAGAAATCATGGGTGGTGATGCAGAAGGCGCCGGATCGGAAGGTCAAGCTGTGCGGGGAAGATGGAAAATTAGGAAGATAGTTGTTCGATGTGAGCCGAGGACTTTGGCGGTCGGCCAACCAGCTCCGACTATTTCGACGTACACCTCGGCGGTTGAAATTCCTGGCTCCAGTCTGTCCTACTCTTCTGTCTGCCCTAGCATGTCCGCGTCTAGCGTAGTCCGCGTATCTGGCATCCAGCTAACGGAGCTACACGAACCCCGGCCGACTTCCTCTTCGTTTCCAGCCTTCCGGCTTCCCGGTTCTGGCCGAGTTTCCGCACCCATTGCTCTCTTTGCTCCGCGATTTATGTTATTTTTCCAGCCACAGCTTATCGCCTCTCGTATCGCGCTCGCTTCGTTCGCGCTCCGCGAGACATTGACGGAATTATAGTTAATCTGTTGGAAATTTCTGAACCTACGTTCCTTCGGTAGCCTTCGACGTGGAATTCTACTTTTCAAAGATATCTCAAGTTTGGACAAAATGTGGAAAGATTCGTCGTATACGATAGAAATTGTTTTTATTTGAATGTTTTATTTAAGAGAGAGAGAGAGAGCAAGATAGAAATATACAAATTCAACGAGGATTTTTCTTCTCCCTTCGGAAGAGAGCTATTCCAAGGTATTTCGACCGATCTTGTAAAAGATAGAAGGAACGTATCGATCGAGCTCGATCTGCAAATATGCTACATTTACCACGTCGATCAAGAATCGAGCCATTATTCATCTACAACGAGCTCGTCACGAGCCATAGCATTTGATTGAAATTCAACGTGCTGCTGGCTCCTTACCGACCGAAACAACGCCGATATTGAATTCGTGGCTCCAACATTATCGAACACGTGCTTCTAGCCTGGATTCATACGACAAGGATGATCTTGGCGATACCGGTGTAACAAAGTTTATATCATCGTGAGAAGTTAATTACAAGTCGATTTCGTCTCATTCTCCGTGCTAAATCTACATAATACCATGTTCATATTTCGAATATTCGCGCAATCATTTCATTGTAAATCGTCGAAGATCGGTGGAAAATTTTGGCATACTTCCTACTATTATTAGTGTTACGTTCTATTTAGTTGCTGACGAGAAGATAACGTTAACTGACTTTAATGCAACTGGCAATAAGCTCCACTTTCGGCTAAGGCAGAGGATTAAAGTTGTTCGAAAGTAAATTAACAATATGTAATGATTTATTCAAATTGACTGACAAACTGACGGATATAAAATTCTTCGGTTGACAAAATGATGATTCTTCGATAGACAAAATGATAACTAACTCTTCGATAGACAAAATGATAGCTGACTCTTCGATAGACAAAATGATAACTATTCGGTTGACGAACGGTAATTAATTGATAATATTCGATAGACGAACGAACGATAACAATTATTATTACTCGATAGACGAACGTAATTATTCTTATACTCGATAACCGAACGGTAAATATTCTCAGACTGACTTCTGTGAGTTGCTACATTTACATCCGTCGGAGATGAAAAAAGGTCTTGAGGTTGAGGTCTTTCTTTTGAAAATGTTTGGGAAGATCCCCAACGTTTGTTCAACTGCCGACTTTGTTTACAATTTAAATTGTCTTAATGTCGTTATAGAAACATAATTAAATAAATATAAAAACATGGTTCGATAAGTTTTCGCAAGATAAAGCTTTTAGCGGCTTTAACTGCCTTTCGCTTCAAATACTGTAAACACGGTTTCAAATAAACGTTTTAATTACCTCGATTTAATTAATAAATTATCAATTTTACTTTCGCGCTACGGCGCGGGACGCGACAATTAGCATAAAAGTAAACTCAATGGAATATGTTTGCAGTAAAACCAATTTTCATATGTTTGCGTTAAATATCTTGGAGCTTTCATGTACGTTTTCAGGTGGCTTTCGAATTGGACCAACATAATCGTCACAGTCGTGTTTTGTTACAATTTTATTTAGCACGTGTTTGTGTAATCTACGCGTGTGTATATAAAAATTGTTTATGGCAAATGTTCAGATATTTTCGCGAACCAGTGTACGACAGAATTGGACGAAACAAGACACCGGTGAAACCGAACTCTATACCAAACTCACACCAACGAAAGCGCGAGAAAGAAAAGAATACCAGAGTCCTGCGTTGATTTTTTTCAATGTGTCCGTCAGCCATTTTCTCTGCAACCGGTCTATTAACAGACAAGTTAAAGTGTCATCAGGGCTGGTACCCTTTCACGTCGAGGTTAAGTATTAAAATCCTCTCAGCCTTAAGCTCTTATCACAATCACAAGGACGTTCGTCAGACAAAAGAGTCGACGCGTTGAGATGGGAACATCCAGCGGGAGCTGCGCCCCGATGCACCGTTTTATGCAGCGTGCCAAGCTTGCAGCGAATGTCCAAACGCCCCTTTTTCAACGTCTCCCTAGGCTTTTATTAAAAAAGTCCTGTCAGCCGCGGAAATTATCTGGCGGTTAATACGCCACCGTGCTTTAATTTATCATTCTGTAATTAATTCCCTGTGCGCGCGTTTTGTCCGACTAAGAATGGATATGACGTTCTTTGAAAGAGCGTTAACCAGAACGGAAATTCGACGAGAGAACCTTCTTCCCTACGAACGACAAAACGAGGAATCTTATGGTCTGCTGGTTTTAGGCTTTTCTCTATTTCCCAGAAAAATGGAGAACCGACAAAGGGTTTTCGAGAGAGAACGAGTAAGAAAGACTCGTCGATCGAACATCACGATCTTGTTTAAGATGGTGAACAGCTGAAGACTACTCGAAAACTCTCGACTCAGCGAAGGAGCATCGAGAGACGCACTCGAAGCGTCTCGAGCTTCCGACTCCTCGTGCACGGACATCGTTTCCCGCAATATTCTCTCCATCCGTGCCACTCGTACTTACGCTTCACCTTTTACAAAAAGCAAGCAAGTTTTGTAAAAGATTCTCTGCAACAAGTAAGCGGGGGAATCTACAGCTCTGGCATAAGTCAAAGTTACACGAAACAATGCGAGGGGGCGAGATCGGTATCGCGAAACTTTAACGAGAAACTTAATCACATCGGACTGCCGATCAACCAGTTCTCTTTAATCTGAAAAGGGTCGTCCCTCTTCTGGTCCAATGAGCTTCGCCGCTACAATTTTGTCCTCCGGCCTTGTAATTAGCATCCGAAATTCATGGAGTAATCCGATTCCGGCCAAACCTCCGCCGTTGACGAAAATTTTCTCGTCAAATTGGCCGGCGCCTGCTTTCTTCGTGCCTCGTCTTCGAACCTCGCGCGCTTTTCGCTGTACTCGGGTCTGTCTTCAAGGGGATAGACTCGGAGGAGGATTTTCCAGGCGACAAAACGAGAACTTACGGTCGATGCGTTTCTTTCTCGAGATCTTTCTTCAACGTCTTTTCTGCAGCCTTTTTTCCACGAATATCCCTGACGAGTACGCTGGCCGATAAATTCTGGTTTCGTAGCACTCGACGGAAGTTGCCGGAAGGGACCTACCAGTTTACCGAACACGATCATCGCGCGAGACGTGATGACGATGGGAAACAGTTGAAAGAACCGGCCGAATAATTAATGCCCGGCACGTTCTCCGCCTTGGAACGCGGCTCGATACACGTAGCACAGGATCGAACTGCCATCGTTCTCAGAAGCTTTGCAAACTTTCGTAGACACCGTCATACACCGGAACTTTTTCCTGCCGTTAATTACAAATTAACTCATCAGAATTATTCGTAATCCCTGGCCTTGTCGCATAGAATATCGAGTATACTTAATATTTAGTTGATAGTTTTGAATATTGTGGGAGTGGAAGTACGACGCTTTAAAGGTGGACAAATTCTTTTAATCCGCAGACTTAATATAGAAGTGACACGATGAAAAGGAAATCAGTTAATCATCGTTAGTTAGGTACATCGTTGAGAGCGTTCGTTTTAGTCACGCTACAGTTACTTTCAATTCACTAGCTTGTACCGTTGCGAAAAAGGGATCATCAATGATCGAATTTTGAACGTTGCTTTTTCATAAAATCTCTATAGACTCATACGGTACACTCTGCTCGACACACGTGTTAGAAATTTTTATGGGTTGCTCCGCTTTTTTGAGATTTCAGGGTAAGTGCCTCACAGTCCGCTTACCAAGAGGCATCAGTGTCTTCCGCACTCCGTGGCCAGATCCTTTAAAAATAAGGTCTCTGTTGCTTGGCAATGGAACGCCGTATCGCTCGCCATTAGCAAACTATCTGTCGCATCCTCTGAACAATCATATCGTCTACACCTTACACACTCGTAGCCCGTACGTAGCTCGGCGACTTTGAGTAGCCTGCTATCGACTTTCCAAACACTCGCTCAAGCAACCCGCCGCGTATGCCAAAGCTTTCACTGAGCCGTCATAAATTATAATAAGGCTAAATAACGGCGGACTATCTGCCATCGCATCGCCAGGAAAATACGTTGCCTTTAACGAACGTGTAGCCAGTTCCACGTTCGATATAAAAAATACATACTGAAATTTGCAAGCGCAGGTGCCGCGGGTACACGATGTTAACGAGCTCATGTTTCGATAATTAATTTATAGACGATTAAAGAACACCATTTAGTCACAGCTTTCGCGCGCTCATTCGAGAAGAAACAACGCGAGAGCTTGGATCCAGCCTTCGATCGATTTTCAAAGCCAAGCGCCATATGCACAGGCTTATGCTGTCAAATAGGCGATAAGCCTGGTATTAAACGGTTCCACCGTATAACGAAGACGTTTCTCCTGTATTTTTCACCTAAATCGTCGCGAGCACGTCGACTAAAATAATAAAAGTGTCGCAGCCGATCTCGGGCACAAACAATCGCATTTTCCGACTGCCGAAACCTCGAAGAGGATTTATGCTCGCGCCGGAACTCGCCACACATTTGCTTGAGGAATTAACCGACGCTCCTCCGCTTAATCGCGCAATCAATTAGCCCGACCGAGAAGTATTCGTCCCTGGAGTCTCGATAGCGCAAGCATACGCGACGATCCCGCTCGTTAATTTCCTGCGAAATCGATGGACGCCGCGAGATTAGGCAGATTACGCAGGGAAAATGTTGTTGCGCAGTTGAGAAAACGCAAAATGGGAATTATCGTTGGCGTAATAGCGGCGAGAACCACGTAGAGATAGCGAAGCTTGTTATGGGAGCGAGATATAGAAAAATTAGTTGGATAACGCAACGACTATCGTGCGTAACTACGATCTCGACAACTTTTGGATCGACTCTCGATAGCATCTTTAGACTAAAAGGTTCCTTTTGTCTGTTAATGAATTAATTAACCGATGTTAATCGTCGAGCAGATTTTACGGGAATGCGTTGAAATTTACCAACATTCTAATTTATCGCGTAATGTCGTCAGAGGAAAGCTTCCATGCACTAGAATTTACAATTAAGACTTATCTACGATCTTTGCAAGAAACAACGAGTTATCTACATCTGGTACTAAAAATTAAACAGCCACATCGCAGTACACGCTATAAATTATAACAACACTATGAACTGCAACACTCACCGGGTTCTCCGCGAAGAACGCGTCTTCTTGACGTTTCATAGGCAGGTCCAAGAAGACGGACGACCTAGATCGATCGTAAAGATCCACATCGACGAAGAAGTCGAAGAGGGGGGCGCCGTTCACCCTCAATAGCCTCGAAACTAGGGGCGTAATGTCGGCTGGTGCGATGCTCTTCGGGGGTAGATAGCCGCCGAGTTCGCGTAAAAGCTCGTAAACTGAAACAAGCGACCGTAAACAAGTTTTAACGAGGTTCGCGAAGCTGCAGCGTGTCGTAGAGTGGAATTCGTCGTGGGAACTCGGTGTCTCCATAACAAAACGAACAGAGAAAGGAGGGGAAAATAGGAAGGAAAAAATAGACGCGACTAAAAAAACACGAGTTCCAGCGGAGGTTTCGTTTAAAAATCGATGCGTCGATTCAACGAGTACGTACAATGAGAGCACCGGTATTCAGCGGGGAATCAAGTTCGAATCTTGATATATCGCTGTCCTCCCTCCCCCTTTTTACGAGGGACTTTTCATCACCGACCTTCGTATCCCTTCTTTATCAACGTTACGCGGTCCAACATGAATGCAACGATAAACCATAAATGAAATCCCAGCACACGTCGCTTGACACGCGCGTGGGATCCGCGGTAAAGATCAACAGCGCCCTTATCGAATTTAACGATCTTCGCTTAACGCGTCTCCACGAGAGAACCAACGACGACCTTCGGTTCACAGATACGCCGCTATCGAAAAGCTGTCAAGCTTCGGTGCAGTATTCCACGATCGTCGCACACCTTTTAAACCAATGTTTCCCGATATCTTTGCAATCGTGCTGTAAAAAGAGAGAACGTTTCTAAATTGTCATGGATTATATCGTTGAAGGTTGGTTGCTACTTTATTAGTTCTTGGTTACCACTTCCATCGGACTCTTATTGGTCGATTAACGTCGCGCTCGATTCCTCGTTACGTACGGTATGGCGACGTACGACTCGAATTAACGCACGTCGGTCGAACGGAAGTCGGGTTCCAAGGGAATGAAAAAAGCGCCAGTAGCGTTAGGCTTGCGTGTGGCAAATGATAGCAATCTCGGTATAATACAGCCGCTTATAATATCATTGGCACGATTAATCTGGCTGCGAGATCGCAATTCGTAATATAATTTATTTCGTAGCGTGCAAATCGAAAGGAACGTGTTTAGCGAAATCGTATTTCTCGTCTTGCAGTTTAACAACGTAAACTTAGGCTTCGCTGAAAATTGATTTCCATTTAAAGACGCACCAGACCGATTCTATTCGTCCGAAGTCATCGCGACAAACGAGAGACTTCTGCTCTTAGCTCCGCCTTTTGCCAAGGATTCGTCCCTGTTCTCATTCGCCTCATATCTGTATTCTTCTTTCTCTATCTCTCTCTTTTCTTTTCTTTTTTTTTATTATTATTATTTCACATAGGGAAATTGTTATACGTTCGAACGGCCGGTGGAGGATTTCGATCACAAACTCACCCCGTTTGTCTTCCTGGAGAAACCACCCGAAACGCCATCAAGGGGCGAACCCGGAGCTCGGTGAATATATCCGAGTTCTCGAAATCTGCAAGTTCTCCGTTAAGTAAAGCTTCGCGTGATTTCAATCGCACCGAACAATCGCGCGCGCACTCCTCTTACATATACGAAATCGACATCAAGCACTGCGTCCTCCAGCCACAGCCCCTCTTTGTCCCCAAGCCCCCGACCATTCGGTTACATCTATATCTTTGCATGACGCAAGCTGCACACGCCGGCCAGATTGCTTTCGATCGACGCCCGAAATTCCTCCCTTTATTTTACACCCCGATACGTCCTCCAATCTCTTCCAGTCATTCATACTTTTCTCTGCTACGAAATAACTCAACATGTTCCGTTGTTACGCAACTTTTAATCTTTCAAGTGTTTCTTACTTTGCTACTTTGATTTTTTACACTCTGAAACCTATGGAATTGTGGCTATCCGGAACGTCAACCCTTTGAGAATGTGATTAATGTTGAAAGTAATCGTATTTGGATAAGAAGAAACAGAATCTTGGTTATGTAAATGCAATCGAGAAATATAAATAAGGTCACTTGAGAATAGAATGTAACAGAAATAAAATGTGGTAGAAATGAAATACGCTTGCTATAAAAGAAGTATCGTAACCTAATATCGTCTGACAAATTTCAAATCGTTCTCCAGTAAGAAGCAAGACACGTTTTTATATCAAATTAGTTTCAAACGAAAGACACTTTGTTTCTTCCTTTGCATATCTAATTACAACTCCAATTTGCTGCCGATTTTTGCCAATGCTTTTTTCAAAATATTACGAATCGACGATATCAGCAGCATGTTCCCTGTCGTTGAAATAATCATGGATAGTACTATATATCGAAAGGATACTAGGGACAAGTATAACGTCTGTTATGCAAGTATCTGCTCACGACTGTTGCTATTCATAACTATTCAGCTTTGAATACAACACACCCTTTCCAATTCTCTCGCCCAAACAAGCATCGCTACAAACCATTCTAACACGGTACACTCTATCCAATTTCAACTTTGTATCAAGCATCGCTCTATTTAGTATCTTTTTTTCGCCCACGTAAAATCCTTGGACAGATACCAAACTCATTTCCCTAATTCCTTTGGATGAAAATGGATCTTTGCTCGATCGGTTTGCATTTAATTGTGACGCGACGAATTCCGAGGGTGGATGGCGCCATTGCGGATGGACGACTGAAGGATCGCCGGCGTGAATTAAGCCGGTCGGGCATGGATAATTTCCAAGCCATAGCTGGCCGTATCTCGATTGAATTCCCATGCCGAGGAAATCGGGGAAGACTGTGGGTTGCGGAAATGGAACTTCCGGATTGTTTCCATCGTGCGGCGGACTCGACGTTCCGTGGCTGCCGCGTTTTCGATTCGGCTGCCTCGCGACAACCAAGCCGAGTATACGTGCCACGATGTCTCGTTAAGATGCCTCTAATTACAACAGAACCCAGTGAGACCAACTGGCGACGTTGCGCAGCTGGAAATTAACTCGTTAACGGGACTCGCACGAGGAAGGGAAAAAGTAGCAACATTAGAACCTACGAACAATCTACGAATTTCTAAATTAATTTCCTCGTACTTTGTCAACGTCGACGATGAAAAGCCGCTTTTCTCTGTCTTTCGACGTACAGAAGTCGTCGTCCGCGTATTACAAACAGCGAGAAAGTTTGAATTATTAAAAACGAAGGTTGAAAGCAGGTCATGGTGGAAGCGTCGGTACTCGTGAGACTTTGTACGAAGCTTGAGAACTATTCTTAGTTCTGCAACATTATAGCGCAGGAATATTCATTGGTTTTTGATATCGTTCGATCAATCCACGTAAGATAGTGTATTATTTAGTTTCTTCTCTCCCTTGCTTAACTATTCTTCTAATTATTCCAAACTAATCAACATTATTAAACAGAAGGTAAATAGGCTTGAACAAACAACTAAACAGAAATTAAATCGAAACATTTCCTCTATTGTGAAGAGTAACGCGATCTATTAAAGCTCGTTCCCATAAAGAAGGAAACGCGCGAAATCGATCGTGCAGCTCGAAACGAGGAAAGCGCGAAAAAGGATCGTACACAGAGACGCGCGTCTAGCTTTGCGCTTCTCAACCTTTCCATTCAGTTCTCCGGCGACGAGGAGACGCGAACTTGCCGCTTTCAGTGAAAAGTGTGCTCTTCCGCGTCAAGAGCGACTTTGACGAACACTCTCGCCCGGTTGCTATACGAACGTACGCGAAACATTCCACCCGTGTTGTCTCCCGTCGGTGAAATATTTCGTAGAAACTTGTGCCAAACTGCTCGATCCACCGTCGCGGATGAAATTACGTCCTTTTCATTCGTCCATCTTTCTTTCGTCGATCAAGAGGCGCTGAAACCTAAATACTCGGAACGACCGGATCGTGCTCGTTTCCAATGAGCCGAGAAAAGTCACGGCGGTGTCGACTGATCGAGATTGTCCTTGACACGATTCCGAGTCGAGCATTAACATCGCAGGGGGTTAAAAAAAGCTGCTCGTCGACTCTAACTCTCTAATGTACCTCGATGGCGTCTATATATAGAAGCACTTTGGTACCTTGCTTTTTCTTCGCTCTGTCACGCTGCCAGTATTTCGCATCCAATGTTCCCAGACAATTCTACGCTTTTTCTCTTTATCATAAACTAGAATTCTTATATAATTTACTTGAACATCGATGGGATTAAATATTTTCATACACCGTACGTTTCAATGAACGAGGTCCAGGTCCGGATCTCGCGTTAGCTAGATTTTGCAACTCTATTTCCAGAGCGTAATTAAACGAATACCATTAGTGAAATTATACAATAAGTACAAGTAGATGGTAAATGATCGTGCGAGCGATCCCAGGATATATGGTTTCGTGTATGGAATGAATCCGTTCTCTGGCTGCGCCGTCAATTGCAGACAATCTGCTTCGAGAATAACTGGCTCTTGATATAATTCTCTATTCTGTATCGTGATACTCGGTTTAAACTGGTAAATAAAGCAAATAAACGAAATATAGCTGGACGAAGAAGGAAAAATTCGTAACCGCGTGGAACACGACACGGTGGAATAAATAATAAAATAAATCGTATGAAAAAGTTGCAGACTCGTTCAGCCAAGTTCGACGGATAGCGAGAATAGCTAGGATTGAATGCAACAGAACAAAGTTCGAATCGGAGCATAGTTTCCTCGTGACATCCAACACCGAATAGTTTCTCGACCAGGCGGACAAGTAAATCATCCTGCGGACGTAGCCCGAGGCCAAATTGCCCAACCTTGACATCCTTGGCGACTTTCGACTCGCGACGCGTTCGTTTTCGTCCTTTTCTTATTCGCCAGCGGCTATCCTGCCGCTAACTATGCCCGTGCTGCGATTAATCTTCCCTCGTTAATTGGGTAATGGATCGTCTATCGTGCGCATGGAACGCAGGGTACAGGTGGCAAGCTAATAATCGATTTTTCGCGCTCCGTCGTGCCGCGTATCCAGAACAGAGGAAACCACTCGATCGTCTGGCTCGGAATAATAACCGTGTCTATCTTAAAATAGAAAACGTTTCCTTCGAAACAATACCGTCGACGTACTACTTTCAAAGTTTGTAGCTCTCGCCATGGCAACTACTGCAACAGTGGCGTAAAGGGGAACGCTACCGCCTATACAAAGTACGATAGAATTTGGCGTGCGTATTGCCAAAGTATCGGAAACGTATGGAATACACGAGACGAACTTTATTAACGCGAGCAAGAACCTTGACTGCGACCGCGAAAGACCCAAGTTCCAACTAATGGCAGCCTATTAGCCGCAATTGCTATAACGAGGCTACAGTTAAATCAACATCGAACGAACGGCGAACGTTTCTACGATGGAACTTGTTCCCTGAAAGTCCGCTACGATTACAAATTCTCCAAATAAGAAAATTTCTCTACTTGAACGTTCGAAACTCCGACGAAAGTTCGTAGCGTATCAAAGCTTGTTGCGAGCACTTGAGAATGAAATCCGTGGAGAGACGGGAAAAGCAAGGGAAAAGCTATCGTGTTACCGAGAGAGCCATTGTAACGTCCAAAGCAGAGGCTGCTCCTATTGCAAAGTGGAGAGAGAAGGGTGACGAAAGTCGTTGGCAATAGTGGCGCCTGGCTACAATCGTATAGAAAAGGGAGAAGAACCATACGACCGCCTCCTAAAATAATGTCGGCAAAGCATGTGAAAGACATCTTCACGGAAGACGTTCGGCTCTACCGATAATGCGAGTTCGCGCGAACACGAATATCGCGACCTTCCTTCGAAGAGGATCGAATGTCGAGCACGCGGTCGACGCGGAGACGAAAGTGGGTCACAGATCGTGACCCCCGTTGGCAAGACGCACGCGAACTCGTGTTTTCGCCTTGTCGTTCCCCTTGGCTCCATAGCATGCGTGTACGCTTTTTTTTCCTCGGGGTTCACCGTGTCGCCGTTATCGACGTCGTACGCACGCGATCGGCTTCGCTGCGCAAAAACCACCGCCGTCTTTTTACCATCTTTGCATCGCGGCTGAGAGCTTGAAAAACTATCTCAAGGACCCATCGCGCGGCCAATGACGTCATCAGATGCGCATTCGTCCGCATAATTACGCATCGGGGGTGTTTCCAACCCCTTGAACGATTAACCGCGTCAGCCACGTTTCGAGAGAACGCACGCGAGTACCTGACCGTTTAAAACGGTCGATGATTTTTACGCTCGTCCATCTCTAAAGAGTCTGGAAAGTCTCGTAGCAAGGTTTTCGTCGGAAGGATTATAGTTATTGCTTTATTATTCCGCACGATTTTATTATTCCTTCGAGCTGATAGATACGACTGCTGCCGTTACCGACGCGACTTCAGCTTTACGCTCTGAAAACTTTCAAGGTTCTGTAGAATTATTAAGACGGCCCGCGAGCGATATACTCGACGTAGTTCCGAACCGCTTTAAACGCACGGTTATTCCGAGAACACGTTCACTGGATTTACGATTCATTTCCGCGAAACGAGCACGAGCTAATCATTCCACGTTGGAAAAAGTATTGGAAGCGTAATGGAAGACGTTCGACGAACCAGCCTGGTTCCAGTAGTAGTTTCCGACTGTCGCGTGATCGATAGCCCGTCAACTATTTTTATCAATCGCTGCGGTATAAAAGGCAGTCGTCCAAGGTTGTGCTCGATACTACGGACTAATCATCGTTGTTTCCAACATCCGATAGTAGCGAGCAACCTGAAACGTTCTCCGTTCTCGGAGACTCGCAAACGAGCAACGACCGCTCGCGTACACGTGCACACACGGGTACGCACACACGCACCAACCAACCAGGCGTAATATCCACTAATTGTCCCGCGATTAATTACGCGCCCGTCCGCACATGGCCAACTGCGACCAAGCTAATCCGCCACTGACATTATTATCCGGCTGATTGTCAGCCACGTTATCGAGCTTCGTGCCGGTGTCGTTTCGATCGTCTCGATTAGAAGTCATTTACACGAGCAATTTTCACGACGATACCAAGCTCGATTGCACCGAGTCGAACGAATGGCTGTACGTTACAGGAGTTGAGTTATTTAATAGCGACGGCCGAATCAAGAGATCTAATCTACCAGCCACGGCTAGAAATTGATGTTAACTGGTAAAGCGCAAGCTACTTGGTCACGGAAAATAAAAAGGCTTGCGGTATTTCGTACGAATCGATAGCTTTTAGAAATTTAGCCATCGTTCTTTGCTCGATATTAACAACCTTGTAATATCTTCGTTAAAACGCGTTTTAACGCTCGAAGAACGATAATGAAACGTGACGATCATCTTTCGCCTGGTCATTTGTTTTCATCCGAACAAAAATATGATCGGTTAAAACAAAAGCAGAATAAACAGGAATCCAGTGCACCTCTCGAAAGCTCGATAGATTGATATCAACGACGATCTACTGTATCTATATTAATTCGTGACAGCCACTTTTCTTCCGAGCCCGCGTCCAACCATAAATAAGCGCAGCCGAACGAATGAATTTCTTTTTACTTTTGAAAAAATTCCACGCGATCCAGCGCATAAATCGCGGACAGGTGGACGCGCCATCGATCAGAATTACCAAAAGCCACGGTGTCGAAGGGCTGGAAATCCCCGTGGCGGAGGGAAAAATTTGTTTCGACCGTTTCGCGCGCGATGTCACTGAAATGCAAATCGCGGGGCGATAAAAAGGCAGCGTGCTGACCGCCGGCAAACTGTCCACCCCAAACACCGCATACGCTCGCTCGGAGAATGCTCACACGCGAAGCATAATCCTCGAATCAACCCCGAAAACCAGCCGCGGGCGTCGCTAGAAAAAAAGGGATCGCCTCTGTACTGTTTCGTTTCGCCGACAAGCTAATCGATCGCCATCAGTTCCATTTCTATCACGCTGTGCCTTTTTTTTCCCCACCTTCACCGTCTCTCTGTTTTTCCTCCTGCCGATGGCTTTTTTGCGCGAGTTTCAATTATGGTAAAGAATTTTTTGTCAGCGATCGCTGTCGACGCGTGGTCTGACGCCAGGTCCTCTCGAAACGAACCACAACCGAGCAGGCCGCAGCACTACAACCGCGGCCTGCACACAGCTGAAATTCTGGCGTTCAATTAAATCCGCGTTGACACGCGGTCAGAAATTAAAGCCGTACCTGGCCTCCAACGAAATATCGCGCTTCACGTCCCTGCCGTGATATATTTTTGCAATTTTCTGATAAGAAACGCGCAGTACGTTCGTGCAATGAGTGAAGCGCGGGTATTTATTTATTTATGAGGGATTAAAAGATAGAGAAATTCACGGATATATACTATGAAACAGCCGAACTAGATTTAGATTTCATTTTTTTTACTCACGTTCGCGAGGATATGAAACCGCATGAACATCTATACTCTGCTAATAACTTACGCTTTTATATTTGCGGGGGATGAGTTGTTGGTTGAGTTGTTTAAATGACGAGATTACTTGGTTTGGAAACCGTCAAATATATCTTAAACTATTATAAATATAATTCAGAGTCAACGGTAGATTGCTCGATACTGGTCGTTAAAAGAATGTTCGATAAGAACGCTCGATACTAACTGATTCGCTGAAGACTAATAAAATTCCTTAAGACTGACACTGACAAACTGATCATTTTACGATCGCGTTTGTTTATTTATACCAGTCGGGAGAGTACCGGAAAGTTTGAATTCCACTTTGGTTGACTATTTGGTTTGTTTATTATTACATTATGCATATCCTAACGGTGTTGATACTCCGAGGCAAAGCAACAACATGATTCGAATTGTCATGCGGCGCTACATATTTTTCTGAGACATTTTATCTAGGATTTCGAAAGACTAGGATTTTGTAACGTTGCGAACAATTTGTCGATTAGAGGGACAACCACAAATAATTCATGGCGATGCAGTGAAACGGATGATCGTACGCGTACTCGTTTCAGAAGAACTCCCGAGCCGAGAGAGCAACGCGATTCATCGACAGCCGGCTTAACAGTCAATTAACGTCGAATGAACTCGATGCACCGCGGCGAGGATGGCGAACGAGTATATTTTTCCAACACAAAGCGAACCGCCGGCTTTTTGTTTCGTGCTTTAGACCAGCTCCACCAATTTCCAAGGTTCGCATTATCGCGGTGCACCGTAATCACAACGGCCTTGAAGCGCGTTTCCATGGGATATGCGAGACCGTGGTGAAACGAGCTCCGTTTCTATCGTCGTTCCGAATAATCAGAAAAGAGCAACGACTTTCAGAACGAAACGAAGAGATGGAGAACAAACGGAAGCGAAAGTCCTTCGTCCAAGTTTTCGTGATACGCGACTGCAAGTGGATAGGTAACGAGATTTCACGAGCGAAGCAATGGATAGAGATGCTGCGAATTCTTCCCTTGGTCTTTGTAGAAATCGCAGCTGCGATCGATTTCCAGCGGAAGGCCGGAAATGATCGGAGGGCCTTGTTTCTCAGACAAACACGGTCACGAAGGGTATCGGGCATCGATTATATAACCGCTATCGATCCAGCTTTAAGAAGCTAACGTAGAATTGAATGATAGGTCGCTAGGGGATTCCCGGGAAGAAGCACGTGGCCATACGTTCCACGTTGCATTATGAAACGATAAGAGGATTCTCTCTACCTCTGTCCATCTCCCTCGCTCTTTCTTCCTTTGTTCTCCGATCGAAGCGATACGAGTACGGTTCCTAAAAGAGTCATGTCAATTTTACCGTGGCTCGCTGTTCCATGAAGATTTGCAACGCGATCCACAAATCTGATCGAAATAAGTGTAGTGTAAACGAGCGAAATCAGTTTCGTCGGAATTTAACGGCGGTCGCTGCAATCATGTTTTAATCAAATATTCTATGCTAGCGATCGAATCGATCGCGTTCAACGACTGCTAGTATATTTTCGAGCAAACAATCGATGCTATGGGACAGGTTCCCTGAGCGTAGCCAACAGGTTCTCGTCACGTCGCTTTGCGTACGCATCTCGCGTCACGTCACAATTATCCCATTCTAACCAAGAACCTCTCTTCGCCCGTAAATAGTGCAAATGTGTATCGCAGATAGTACCTTTACCGTAATACCGTAGGGTATGAAAGAATCGTCTCTGGACCGTGGATGACCATTCTAGCGTTATGTTTCGCTTTGAAGCTCGTAAATACCAGTACCATGAATCATACTGGCGCAAAAAGAAGTACTCTATTGTCGCGATCGCTTCGATAACAGCAACGATAGCCAGTATCGTCGTGATATTTCGACGAAACGAGGCTCCGTCGAATTCATCTCTGATTAATGCCGCTGGCCGACGATTTGGCGCCGATACTGATTGATTAATCGCACTGTCGGCCGTACGGTATCGGCTCCACCGTACCCGACATTGCCTTGCTTCTATTCTTAGACCGCCTACATTGACTTTCTGGGTTAAAGCGTGCGGTCGTATCGCAGTGACGCGAGAGTCACGACCAACCTGCCTCTTCTCTTCTCTTCTCTTCTCCGAGTCGAATCGCCCACTTTTTACATCATCGAAAAGTTTTCGATTGATCCTCGTGACCCCGAGACTTTGGTCGGGAGATAAATTTTATCTGAAACTCGACCCTATTCCGTGCTTACAATTAACCCTTTCTTCGAAGAAATGAATTTCCTTAGGGAAACAGGGAATCTGCTAGATTGGTGAAACTGCACGAAAATTTCAGCGTAAATAATAGCCAACCGCTTGGTCCATGGGAAACGCCCACTCGAAGATGTGGTAGCTGGAACCTTTAGTTTTACTAAATTCCTGTATCGTTAACAAAGTAGATATAATTATCATAGCCAGATATTTCTTGGTTTCACTCGGTTTAGTATCATCGAGATAATTCTAAAGTAACATATCCAACTATCTACGTATACGTCTCGAGAATTATTTTATATCTTTGTTACACGATCATGCGATTGTACGATTTTCTATACAATTTCAAGAACCATTCTGTTTTATCGTCGCAATATATCACCAAATAATACAATTACGACAGTCGGCTCGTTTCTAATTCCTTCGCTAGAATGTAAAACTCCATCGACAGTACAATCGTTCATTGTCCGATGCAAAAAGATAAAGTCAATTCTGGAGAGTCAACGAGATATGGTCTTCTGTTTCACCATTGTAACGTATGACCAAGTAATTCAATTATGACAGTCGGATCGGTCCTAATTCCTTCGCTACAATGTAGAACTGCATGGATAGTACAATCGTTCATTGTCCGATGCAAAAAGATAAAGTCAATTCTGGAAAGTCAACAAGATATCTTCTGTTTCACCATTGCAACGTATGACCAAGTAATTCAATTATGACAGTCGGACTGATCCTAATTCATTCGCTACAATGTAAAACTCCATCGATAGTACAATCGTTCATTGTCCGATGCAAAAAGATAAAGCCAATTCTGGAGAGTCAACGAGATATGGTCTTCTGTTTCACCATTGTAACGTATGACCAAGTAATTCAATTATGACAGTCGGACTGATCCTAATTCATTCGCTACAATGTAAAACTCCATCGATAGTACAATCGTTCATTGTCCGATGCAAAAAGATAAAGTCAATTCTGGAAAGTCAACAAGATATCTTCTGTTTCACCATTGCAACGTATGACCAAGTAATTCAATTATGCCAATCGGATCGGTGCTAATTCATTCGATAAAATTTAAAACTGCATGGATAGTACAATCGTTCATTGTCCGATGCAAAAAGATAAAGTCAATTCTGGAGAGTCAACGAGATATGGTCTTCTGTTTCACCATTGCAACGTATGACCAAGTAATTCAATTATGACAGTCGGATCGGTCCTAATTCCTTCGGTAAAATGTAAAACTCCATCGATAGTACAATCGTTCATTGTCCGATGCAAAAAGATAAAGTCAATTCTGGAGAGTCAACGAGATATGGTCTTCTATTTCACCATTGTAACGTATGACCAAGTAATTCAATTATGACAGTCGGATCAGTTCTAATTCCTTCGGTAAAATGTAAAACTGCATGGATAGTACAATCGTTCATTGTCCGATGCAAAAAGATAAAGTCAATTCTGGAGAGTCAACGAGATATGGTCTTCTGTTTCACCATGGTGAACGAGATATAGTCTTCGAGGCTCGCTACAGAATAGTCTCGCGCACGTCATTCTTCTTCGCTTATTTTGCATGCATCGCATTCCTGTAATTCGTTGCTCTCACCACCGTTACAACTCGCTACCACCGCAAGCTCTGTCTTCCGTCACCGAGTTGTTCCTCCCTCCACCATACGATTTTTTCTTTCTCTGGCGTAACATCTTCCTCACCGCCGCATCATAATACGAGAAAAGATGAGAACGCGAGGAAGCATTAGCGACCGCCATTGGAAAATGCCCTCTTCGCTTTCACGGCGATCCCTCGCCGCACCAGCCTTTCTCGCGGGAACTATTCCGACGAATTCTTCGTTATTGTTTGAGCGTGTCTCGCTGAATCCATTGTCGTCGACGAGTGAACGTAAAACCGGACGAACCGCGACGTCTCTCGATCCTCTCCGGCACCGCGAGTTTTAAAGACGCGCGCGCGATTCAATAGAATTTAACAAACGCGGCCTGTCGTTCTGCACGCTTCCAGGTATCCTTTTGCCAAGTATCCGTATACCCGTAGCACAAGGGAGAAGGCACGTCGTTACGTCGCATTCGTATTTTATCGCCACTGTTTCGCTTTCAAGGTTTGACCAAGAATTGAGTAGTACGAGTCAATGATATCTGACGCTGGCAAGGTAATGGCATGGTTGTACCGTTTCATTCAGTTCGTTTGCACTTGGAACACGGTCGAACGTGTAATATACACGTGTGCATTCATATTTTGTCACGATATTTTGCTTTTCGAACTTTGCATCAAGTAATACGAGTCAATGATATCGGACATCGTTGAATTCATAACACAGTTGTGCTGTTTCATTCAGTTTGTTTATATGCCGAACGTAGTGAAGAGGATACAACGTGCCAGTGCATTCGTATTTTGTTACGACATCTGTGCTTTTAGTTTGACAGAGGGGGACAGTAGTACGAGTCGACGATATCTGACATTGTCCAGTTAATAGCATAGTTATGTACTGTTTTATTGGGTTTGCTTTACTCTGAACACGGTGAAAGGGACACAATGTGTCACAGCATTCATATTTCGTTACAAACCTCTGATTATTGAAGTTCGACGTGGGACGAAGTACTCAATAATACGCAACACAGCGGAGTTAATATCGTACGTAGTACCGTTTTATCGAGCTTCATCCATCGCTGAATCGGAAACGACGTCTCGTAAAACGAAATACGTAATTTAATACTCGTCGATTCTAGTTGCTATTAATTCTATATCTATACATAAAAAGAGTCAGCAAGAAGGAAGCGGTAGGAGTCAATAATATCCGGCGTCGATCGCTATCCAAGTGTCTACCGAAAGTTGCCATCGCAATCGCCCACATCTGCGATTCCAATTTCCTTGCTTATTCGTGACGCTTACGCTCGCTTCGTGGAAAAGGATCCCAGAGGCAAAAGCGAAACCTTCACGATCCTACAAATTTCTGACAAATAATATTTCATACGATGCGAAACCAACAAACGTATCGTTGAGCATGCACTTTTCTTACGATGGGAAGTCGAGAACGTTGCGGTACGAGCAAATAATTTCCGACATCGTAACACACCATCGTCGTGCTTCTCGATAAAGACGAACGTTACGAGTGTCGTTTCGTTGGCGAGAAAGAAACTTCCGACGAGTAAAAATCGTGGTCCGGGAAACAAATCGCTGAGAAACGTTAACAAAACATTTACTTCCCGAGGAAGCCTCGATGTGACGTAAATCGCGTAAAATATTCCCACCACGCCGTTCATAAATTTCACGTAACGCGTTGCACGATACATCGGTGCATGTACACGCGTAATATTTGCAGAATCGGCGATGGTCGTTCGAGTTCGATCCGTGATCGAAAATGCTCGTTTTATTGGCCGCGAGAGTTTCGTGATTCCCGTGCGTATGAATAATCGATCAGCGTCGAGGCGTGAAAGCTCGGCCTCGGGGATTCTCCGAAGAGAGAGAGAGAGGGAAAGGAAATAGAAGCGCGAGGAAAAGAGGCCAAAGAATGGAACATCTGTGTCGGCGATTGAATATATGAATGAACGTCGCGACAGATATATCATGGCTACGTTGCCGCACTACGTGTCGCGTACGATGCGGCACGAAACGCAACACGTGCACCTTTGCGCTAAAATTTATGGCCTCCTCCTCCCTTCTTTCTCTGAGATTTAATAAGATCTTGCGACACGGGCTAGCTCGCAACTTACGATATCTTATATTTGCTACTGTAGTACCGTGGACAAATGGTCTAAGAAATATCAGCTGAACCATAAACAATGTTGCGAGAAAGCCTAAGTGCCGACAGGCCCATCAACGTGTCGTCGGTCCTTCGGTCGAATAATTACGCGGAAAAATGCCTATGCGACCATGGCCATGAACGATTGCGGAACACGTACATGGCGGGGCTATGGGAAAAGACGAAGGGATGCTTAAGGGAGAAAGACGAATTAACGGTCAGTGTGAGTTGAAAAGTCAGAGTGTTGTCAGCGTTGTCGACGAGGATGGTCCGCGTGAATTGTGAATTAACTATTTAGTTGTCTTGGTTATACTGTATTTAGGTCGCGTTAAATAACCATCGTTTCCTGTTTAATCCATTCTAAATAAATAAAGAAATCCTACACAGCTGTAATTGCATCGCGATTCGAAATTGCACAGAACGCAATGCGCAATACAGAGATGTATAAGACGTTCTCCGTCTGGGTTCCGTTCAGTCGCGTTTATAAAAACTTTCATTTGCATAGGTAATTACCGACGATGTGTCGAGAGCACGTTATAGTTGCGCGTACATGGCGAAAGATGGAAAGACAGAAAGATGCGTGACGAGCGATCGTTCGCGTAAATGCGATTCAGCGACGCGGATACACGGCGCACCGGTTTCATTCTCATCGCGTGAGGACGTCGCGAGCGAAGAGACGCGAATGTGACGCATCGTCCGCGGAAACAGCGTCGTTAACATGGACGCAACAACGCCTCGGCGTTATTTCCGGTAACGACACTGCATTTGTCTGTCACGCGTATCTCTTTCAAATGGAAAGTCGCCTGTGCCGGTGTCGTATCGATCGACGCCTTCAGGATCCACTTACCGGGTGTAAAATTCACCGGTTTCTCCTTGAATTCCAAGCAACCGTTGTAAAACTGGCCCAGCTTCTCGAACACGCCCACCATATGGCCCGTCTTGTTCGCCAGCAGCTCTGAGAAATGTTAAAAACGCGTTAATTATTAAATAGGTCGAATACGGGGCTGGTATTCGGTCGATCGCTACGGGACACTTTTCGTAAATTTTCAGTATAATTTTCGTTGGGAAATGTAAGACGTTTACTTGAATGTTCATGTCCTAGAAGAATCTTAACGTTGGGGAAATATTTTTACGCGCAGAGTTGAAACACGAAATTATATACATCGATAACGATTCTTGTTTCGAAAGTTAACAAACTTTTTAATCCCGTCGGAGGCTTCAAATTTTTATACCTCATCTCGTATTTGTTTCAACGAGCGAAGAGATACGATACTTTGAGAAAAAGTTCGGTAGAAAATTGGAACAAAAATCCTTTCCTATTTCGCTCGAACTTAAGAAAAGGTTAAGAAAGAAACGGAAGAATCGGTAGAGAAGATTGTAGGGTTAAAGGAAATACTAAATCGCGAATATATTCTTCGAAATGTTTCAAACACAGAGAAGCGATAAAAATGGTAGACAATCGTCCAGAAACGGAATATAGCATCGTGAACGAACCGAATGTTTCCCGAGTGCACGCGAACTCTTTGTACCGAAATATTTTTCGTCGCTGTAGATGCATCGTGGCACGAGCAAATATAAATCACGGATTCATTGCTCTATAAAAAGATCGACGCGAACCTCGACCGAATATACCACGACTCGGCCATTCAAAGTTCGAAAATGGCAAAGGTTCGCTTGGATATCGCTAAAAGCGATTGAGGAGGTTGTCTCCGCCGAAATAGATCGAACGAGGATTCGTTCCGTTTTAAAAGCCGGTGTTACAGTAATCGGAGAAGTTAATAAAACTAAAGAAAAATAGAGTCGCTAGAAGCGTAAGTTCGCATTCTAACGAAGACAGACGCACACCGAAAGGATTCGAGAATCTGGCGAGCTGACATTTATGGAGATAAATTTTCAAGTATTATACCAAGCTTTCCACCTATCGTTTTAATTAAAATCAACAGTCGATTCGAAATTCTTTCCTTTTCTTCGAATTCAACGATTTTTATACTTGCAATTTTATACTTCTGCAAATCGATTTATGATAGCATTTCAGCCCGACTACTAGTAAATCACCGAGAGCCGAACATGGAATGGAGAAGAAAAGGAAGAAGAAACGGGAACGATGGCGAGCGACGAGGCAAACGTTCGACTTCCTCCGTTCGTCGAGGTCGTTCGACCAACGATCGTAGCTCGTATGTGGAGCATTGTGTCGAGTCATGGGACAACGTGCATGACACACTTCCGTGTGCACGTATATCGATTAACATGAAATATTTATAGTACGGCCAACCGAGTGGCCGATCCGGCCTTCCGTGAGGCCTTTGCTGACCTCCTACGGGACGTCCTCGACTTCCACGTCTTCTCTTCGTTCCCACTTTATTTCCACTTTATGAGCTTTTATTGCTTCGCGCTTTGCATTGCGCATATTCGCCGGCCAATCGTTACCGTTCTTGCGATCCTTGGCCATTTTTCAACGCGTTTCTATAAACTCCATCCATCTTTTCCGTTTCCACTTCTCTCTTCCTTTATTCTCTGTCTCGCGAGATTTTCCATGATCGAACAATGGACTTTGGCGGACGATAACGTGGTGAATGGAAGGAGGTGTCGCCAAAGACGACCTTTCGCCTTACTTTTACGAATCGAATTTACGAGTCGTTTATTCGACGATTACCACGTTTTCACAGATTCGTATAAGCTTTCTCCATCCCTTTGAAGATTACAATGGTTAAACTTGACGATGATTGAATTTCTACAAGAAATAAGACGAAGATCCAAAGAAGCTTTCGATTGATAATTTCTTCGAAACGTGTCAATTCCGCGAGAGATAAGACCGCGAATCGAGGAAAGCTTCGATTAATAATCTATGCGAAGACTCGTGACCGCGGCAACGTATATTGAAAATCGATATCGCGTCTACGTTCTTGCACTACACCCTCACACTCTGTGCCAGACTACGCGGTCGTACAAGGAATTAGAATTTAATGCAATCAAGAGCGCCGCCGTCCTGGGTATCCTGACGCGCTCAACAATTTAAGCGAAAGAAAAGCGCCGTTCCTCGTTGCTTTATCGACCATTTCGAATCGACTAAACTAAAAGCAGGAAACACCGAATAATGCCTCCTTAATCGATCATTATACACGACTAGGTATATACTCGATATTCAAAGGTTTGCCAGAGAATCGTGTTTAATCGACCAGTTCGATTGTACGAGCCTAGTCGGTTGAATTTTCACGGCAACGAGATTCCACGCGAGATTCCACGAGCAACAGTTATTTCCATGGAATCGCGCATAACCGTGAGATATCCGGGAAACACGGTAAAACTGTGCGTTCGTTAATTCCTTCTGTATCGATGCTTTCCATTCGAAGCAGACCGCGGTTTTGGGATCGCTGATTGCGCCAAGCGAAAATCAGAGAGCCACGAGAGGGGAAAAAAGAAACGGAAGGAAACTGGAGAACAAAACGGGCAGCCGCACGAAATAGATGAATCGCTATCTGCAAGCTCGTTACACGCCGTTACGAGACGAGTTTCGCAGGCACTCGTCGCGACTTCGCGATTCCAAAGTACCAGCGGAAGTCCGCGCCCGGTTCTTTCGTTTCCAACTCTGTGCACGCTCGCGCCCTCCGCCCCTCCCTCCTTTTGTCGTCACTTTCTCGTGCCGCGGTTCCGTCTAAATGGAAACTCGAAATTTCGGCCTGCTAACCACGCGTACAGAAGCCTGGCCAGCTTTTGTCGACACTCCCGAGATAGCCCGGACCTGTTTTCATTTTCTCCATTTCGCCCAACCCCTCGTTTTCTTCAATTCATCCTTCTCTCCTACCACTTCGTGCTACCGTGTTTTTGTTCCCCTACTCTATTCGTCCGCTATCCGTCCCTCTCTTGCGTGTTTCTAAAAATAAGAATAATAAAAAAAAAAAAAAAGAAGAATAAAAGAGGAAACATTCAACCGCGTACGTGCTTCTATGAACGCACTACGAGAGCCAATGGAACGTTTGCGTCCGCGGAAAGATATCCACTTGCCAAGTTGGAAAAGTATGTCGGGGCGAAGTTGTCTTGGCGCGAACGAAACCAAAGTTTCGACGATTGAATTGTCGTTAAGACGTTGCTTAAAAACCGCTAAACGCGAACGTGAATATTCAATCCACGGCAGTGAAAAGGGGCTGGAGAACAAAACGCGAGAACTCGAGTTCGCTGTAACTTTTTCTTTCCGGATGAATCGTGAAAGGTTTTGCGGAAGAAGTTTCCACGGCGATGGCAGTTTCCAGGCCATGCAACTTCCCGGCAAAGTCCACTGAATAGATTAAAACGCGACGTTTTAGGATCTTTGCGAAACATTTCTTCTTACAATTAAACGTTTGTTTTTCTTTTTCCTTTCTTCTTTTCCCCCCTTTTTTCTTCGTTTGGCTTTTAAAATACATATTTAGGCATGAATCCAGGCGATGCATCGTGACAGCCATGATGCAAATTACGATCACATAATACAGGATTTTTTACGAGCAATCCGGTTAGAACGTTAACAGAGGCTGCTGCGTAGTATTTCAGCGTAACATCCCGGTAATGCGCCCGGACATAATGGCCGGCCCGTAATGTATTCCATAAAAAAAAAAAGAGACATTAAAAGCTGACTAAACGCAAACTTCCCTACACCGACCGAATAATCTTCCATCTCCTCTCTTTATGGATTTCTTTGATAGTTAACAATCGCGCAATTAAGATCGCGATCGAAAATTATCCACTATCGAGTTGAGCTTGTAAAAGTCGATTGATCGTAGAAATTTTTGATAATCTTACAAAGCGATTGCAACACCACTGTGCGGTGTTGCGTGTATTCTAATTACAAATTCATTTTTAAATGCGGTAATCTCGACTCGAAAATCATCACGGTCGATCCACAATAATAATAATAATATCGTATCATATTTGTACCACCTAGTATAATCAATCAGGCAGTGAATTATAGCGCAGCTATGGGAATCGTTTTTATTTCAGCTACTAGAAAAATCGCGAAACAAAAGTTTAAGCTGATGGACTTAGAACTAGCTACATTTTCATACTATTAGCTACATCTTTAAACGCTAGTAAACAGGAAGAAGTCTCGCGTTACAATACTTTCGCAGTTTCGTTTCGCAGCGTTCCGAAACGACCAAAGAAAAGCTACAGCCCCGCGGAATTTCAATTTCTCGCTTTATTACGTTTCGTTGCCCTAAAATAACCAAGCGGAAATCCTATGGATTCACGGATCAAAAAAAAAAATAATAAAAGGAAAGAATATTTCATGGCTACACGCAGTTCTATTACCAAAACGGTTTTGCTTTTCCTATCTCTTTCAATCTGCCTGCCCTGTGCCGGCCTGTCTTTTCATTAACAAATTACGAAAACGATCAACGATGCATCCAATTGCCAGTGAATATTGCGCGCAGTCAATCGACACAGAATTACTCTGCCCAAGCTCGTGCTCGATCGGATCCCATTGCCATTTTCAACAGGATCGATAACAATTACGGTTACGCGCCATTAATAACATCCGCGCGTTAACAAACGGAAACACAAGACAGGATATTCGACAGGGTGTCGAACTATTCCTTGACCAATCTCAGACACGCGTCACGACAATTTGCGAAACGACGAAGCGCTGGGATTCTCCGTGCCACGTCGATCGAACACGCAATTCCCAGTTTAGTAGCTCTCCTAGTTCTGTCACTAGATACAGCTATATTGGAAAATATATTGTTGGAAATCTTCGTTCGATGTTTCTGCCGAACACCCGGACCATTGAGGAGAAAATTATAGATTTTAGGAATTAAAGAATTTAAAGTTTGAGAAACGCAATTACGCTGGCAGCTCAGAGCTTGGGATCTCTCTTTGATTAAATCTATACCGAATTTACTATAGTAGTATAGTATGAAATTGATACTACGGTTATCGATGGCAATATTCTTCAGCTGGAAAAATACTTTCTGAGAGTAACGGAATTCTAAGCTTTGGATTCTATAGAAAAATTCTTGGATTCTTGGACTATACGGAGCCACAATTCCAATTTCTAGGCTGTAGATATTAAGCCACTGTGTATAATGCGGATATTCGTATTATCTCATAATGGAATCCCCGAAGTTGCTTCGTATCATAGGCAATTAATTTTCTTCGTTACACTGAACGAAAGAAGAAGAAACAAAAGCGTCTATGTCGTGTTTCTCTAAACTAAACTTCGACTACGAAGTTACCGTTTCCTGACAGATACACCGATTTGCTTGCACAGTCCCGTTCGTGGTTTCCTCGGCTCTCATAATCGTTTTAGGGTAATCGGTGTCCTCGGGTTATTCGCTGCGGGTGGTACAAATGTTCGCGGGTCGTACGAGGCGATTTATCGTGGAACTTGCAGCAGTTTGATCGCTTTAAATGGGGGCACCTTTTTCCGAATTACCAGTCCAAATTAATCGTTCGTACGTTTCCCGTAAGATCAGATTTCCACGTCCATTTCCTCGATTGAATCAGTTCGAAAGTAACAGTGGTCGTTACCAATTACACGAATGAAAAACACGAGACCGTTTTGGCGCGGATGAAAGTCGATACGGTGGCGAATTTTCGCGGCGCCAAATAAACGCGTAGTCGAGAACGGCACGAAAGAAAGGAGAATCTCGACAGAAGGCAATTTTCCTTGCGAGAGATAGAGAGAGAGAGCTGAGAAAATTTATCGATGCAAACTATTAAGACTCGGCAGGGACGAGGCGAGTTTCAAGGACCATCGAACGAAAGGCTAATTAGAGGAGTTCTCTTCATTGCCCGGAGCTATGCCATCGAAACTGGGCTGTTTGCACCTCTAGCTCTAGTCGTTTCATCGTCTAAGAATAATTGATTCTCTCCTTGATGTCGCTTTCGAATCGAACGTTTGGCTACCTTCCGAATTTTTTGCGCCAACGAAACGCCAGCCATGTTGCTACAGTACTTGGCCATCTAATTATGAACACTCAAAACTTTCAGAATTTTTCACTTTTCTAGCAAAGTAGAGAGAACCTGTGGCAATTGTAAAAGCAAAGTTTACCGAGTTGATGCGTATGTTTCTACATTTTGCCTTTTTACAAGTTACGAGTTCCATCGTTTTTGATACGCGCTGTATGCCACGCGCGCCATATATTTTCTGTCCTTGTGATTTTGCTAGGAATCCTAAATTTCCATCTTCGAATCCTTGAATAACGCGATGGTCTATGATTAATACAGAAAAAATAAAAGTAGAAAGAAAATAAAAAGAAAATCGCTAAACTTCGAACATGTTCGATGACGTTCGAGTAGAATTGCCAGATCACAGGAAATGCGAGGATGTTCTTCTGGCCAAGGGCAACGCTCGAAGAACGATCGTACTGACAAAACTTCGCGTATCTAAATCATCTCTTAGAAAATAAACTGCGCGCAGCGTAAAGCAGTGTCACAGTTTGCGACCATGAGGTTCCTTTCCTGACACTCGGCTACGAAAATAATCTTCATAAATAGCGTGGCGTATGTAGAGAAGCAAAGAAGCTGTATTCAAAGCTCGCGCGCGGTGTCTCGCCGTTTTTCACCAACTTTTTTTCCGCGCAACTTTCGATAAGGGGGATTTATGAAGTGCAGTTTGCCAGGAAATTCCCGTAACACCGAGTCGCCGTCGCTGCGGTCATAAACGGAACTTCCACGGAATATAGTCAAGCGCCGCTTAAGACCCTCTTGCGAGCCGCGTTCACGCGGATTACGATTAGCAGCGGAATTTCAAGCGACGACGATGTGCTACCGCGCGTCTCTACTTCCCCGATAACTTCAATTTGCATCCTCTTTCAACCGCTAATAGTCATCTAGGAGAAAAGTTCGCCGAAGGACGATGCTTAATTATTTGATACGTTGCTAACTTTTTCCCAGATATTTTGCGCAAAATTAACCCGCTTGTAACTACATCGGTATGTCTGTGTTCGACTTTAGGTCACGCTTGCAATGTTGATGAATGGTACACGGTGGACAGGAATGAGAAATGAAGAGAGTTCTTGCGGATGAAATTGGTGATTCAGATTGTAGCACAGACATTGTTGGGTCAGTGAAACGGGCATAAAGAATATCCGACAGTGACGATGTTCATAGTGATAAATATATCGCGTAATATATCAAATTTGTATTTTTACGAAAATAGTTAAAAAAGTAAAACCTATGTAGAGGATTGTTCTATTTGTTCGATATCACAACGAGTACTATGTTCCTTTAATATCTCGTGTATTTTTCCGTATTATGTGCGTTCGAATGATTTTACGAACAAAATGAAAAAGAGAAAAAACGACGCTCGTTTATAACTTCGTTCCGCACGGTAAAAAGACCAATCTGCGTTGCTTCTTTATTATCGAATATATTTTTTTCTGCAGAAAATGTAGGAAAATTAACGCGTACCACAACTAGCATTTCGTTAAACAATTTCTCGGAAAAATTTCCAGTTATAATATATAAAAGACGGAAGTTTTTCAGGCGTTTGTCTCGGTAAGGGACTGGCTCACCGCGAGTACAATGCGATTACAGGGATAAAAACGTACATACGTAATGAACTGTGGGGGAGGAGGGGGCAGCTGCTTGAATTTGAATTCCAACCGTATCCTTAATGTCTAAGAGCGTCTGAAACACGCCACGTTCGTGCCACCGGCATGTTCCAATTCGAGTTACCCTGTCGCGTCGTGTGTGCATACCGTGCACGGACGTTTGCGAATTCGTCGCGCGGAAAACCAGAAGAATACAGCCTCTCGTGGTCGAAACGCGTGCCCTCCGACTTAACGCGAAAGTAACCGTGAAAAAGGTGCATTGAAAAAACCGTCCCTCGTGCTTTTCCACGAAATCTTGGTAATCGTACAACTGCCAAGGCTTCTTAAGATTTCGACAGAAAATTAGGGTAAAGCTTGTGTAGTAAAATTAAACGATCCATTCTGCTCCGCCTCCATGGAATCTTAGAATGGTAATCGTAGAATTGGCGAGATTTGGAAAGAAAATTATAGAGAAGGTAGGAGAATATAGGGCGGTAAGATTTAACAAACTCTACTTTCGTCTACGTCTCATAAAATCTCCGAGAATCTCGATGGCTAGATTCGAAAAATCTCGGGAGAAAAATCAAAGGAGAGTTTCGTGGAATTAAATATGGACGACCCAATTTTTGCGCAAGATTCACGGTGGCTCGCTGCGCGGGCCAAGAAACAAAATAGAGGTCAATTTATTTTCGTGGGGAGAAGCAAGTACATAAACTGCAGGCAAAAATACCATGTCTAGACGAGGTTGAAATAGATCGAGCAGGCCGCAGTGATAAAGCTAATTTCACCGGAGCCCGAGAGATTATCGAATTTGTGGTCAGAGTGTGTTGCCGCGCGTCAGGCTGGATCCGCCGCGTGCAATACGAAACCAACTTTCTCGCTTAATCAGTGAGCTTCCCTTCGAGGGAAGGAAAACCGAACAGTTCTACTGTCGGTTCGTTTAAACTTTCCCAGCAGAGGCGAACAATAGCGAATTAACCGAACTGTATCTTACGAAGAACTCTAAGAGGAAACAGCTTTCTGGGAAAAAGAAGAATTACCGTTGGCTGGATATTTGGTTGAGACGCGACGTCGTCGTTAAGATTTCGCTATGCGATTCGACAGGAATATATTTTTAATGGCGCAATGTATACGACCGGTTGCTTCGCGTTATTGGGAATATAAAGCTGCTACGTCGTCGCGTCTCACCGATGACGCATCGCTTCTCTGTACCGAGCATGATATTTCCAAGCCGCAAGATGAGTGGGCAGAGTTACATTTTTAATGGTACAATGCACAGTCGGTCACTCGTCTGCATTGGGATTTAAAAATATAAATCTCGCAAATAGCGTGTCCTTAAAATCGCAACGACGTCGTGTAGCTCGTTTGCACCGAGCTTCGTATTTCCAAGACTCCGAACGATTTCATGGAATTAAATTATCGATTAAATTTTTAATAACGTAATGCACGAAAAATTGCCATTTCCCTGTTACAAATACAGGCGTAGTGACAATATCGCGAAGAGGTTGCATCGTTTGTTCGCATCGGCCTTTAAGAATATAAACCTTGCAAATCTACAACGTCATTCCTATGCATCAGGAAATCACAACGACGTTAGACGACTCATCTACGTCGAAGTCTATTTTTCGAGGCTTATTTACGTTGCACGGCGTTGAAAACTCGTAAATCGAACGAACCACGAGGAATTTCGACTCGTAACTCGTCTGGCTTATAGGGCGAACTTGACCCATTAAGCAGGTTGGATTAATCAAGTTTGTAACCCCCTTCTTTCTTCTTACGTAAATTTAGTAGCTAAGGCTTCGTCGCCGGGGTTCCGGAAACTAAGACGAACGACGCGTACGCTATACCATCAGCCTATTTCGCACCGTCATAGGTTTCTATCGGTCGTACATTGAAAGACAAACAGAACACTAGATTGCTCTATGCGTTTCTCTTATAATATAATTCGGCCATAAACGATTATCGATCTGAAACCGAGCATAAATGGAGCATATTGTTTGAACGAGATAGGGGCGAGCGAAAAATTACGCCGCGCACACCTGAAACATTCAAGCGGAAATCGATCGACCGAGACTTGCACAACGTGCACATACGGAAGACGATAACTTTCACGAGCTATAGATGTTTAAAGACGCGGCGATAAATATTTGGAGAAACCGCCCACGGAAACCGGGCTTACGGGCTAGGCACCGAGCAATCGGAAATTCGAGACGTCTGCCTTTCACAATCAAAATTTTGGCGATTGTTAGCATATCGGGGGACTAAAAAATCTCGAATCAAAGGAAAAATCTACGAGGTGATTATAAAAATTGAAAGATTGTCGCCATAGAAAAAAAGAGGTATAGTTGATCTATACATCTAGCAACTTGTACGTACATTTTCAGATTTAAACTTCATCGATATATAGTCGTGGCAATCGCGTCTGGTCGCTGAGTTAATGAAATGTCAAAATCTTCTATATAACACACACACACACGCGCGCGCGCGACATACATATACAAAAGAGTTTTCTATGATAAGCGTTCAGATACTTTGGCGAGCTATCCGATCTCGTGGAAACGCGTTCAAGGAGAATTTGCAAAAGAAAATCTGCTGGAAGAAAAAAAATAGCCTAAACGAATCTTCGGCTGGCATCGAGGCTGATCCAACGTGATCCCTCGCAAGACGGATCGAGCGAAAAAGACGTGTTTCCAAGGCGAGAACAGGCAGCCAGGGAGATTTCAGTTGATGAGAAAATTCGAAAAAATCCTGGCGCCAAGCGGTCGTATCCCGAACAAAAGAGGAGTTGATTTTTAACCCTTTGCCAAACCCCTCGTTTCGTTTCGCTCTTCAGCGCGACAGTTTCTCCGCTTTTTGTTCGCCTCGCTTGAAAACGTCGGATAGTCCGAGATCCTTTTGCAGAAATAGGAACGATAAGTCACTGGGAACGATCGCGTGACGAGCGAGCAAATGCTCGCAGCACTCGTTTCTATTCCGAGCCGGAGACATTTTCCGGTCGAAAACAATTCCATAAATGCGAGGCGCCGTGATATGCTACGAACGAAAGATACACGACCCTGCGATTCGTTTCCTCGCATTAATCTCCATTCGAGCAGGTTCTCGCGAGCGTAACTACGACTCGAAAATTTACAAGCCCGAGTGAGTGGCATTCGCGCGAAAAAATGAGCAGGAGAAGCGATGAATTATTACGCGGCGTGTCCATGTGTTATTCTTTGAGCACGCCGCGTGTTTTTTCATAGACTTCGTCCCTGTAAATCTTCATTTCCGTTGACTCTTTTTTTTTCCCTTCCATTCAGAACGTAAAGGGGAAAGGTTGTCGTGCACGGGTTACGAAAACACGTCCCCCTTAAAGGAAACAAACCGATAACCGAAATGCTAACTTAACGACATGACAAGAACTCGCTTAAAACACTGGAACAAGTAATCTGTACTGTACATTACTGTATATACGCGCACGATTTTAATGGAGATGCTGCAACAAAAATAAATAGCTTGTTGATAAAAATCGCGGTAAGAAATACTTTCGCGGTGATAATCCAAACTAGTTTGCAATTTGTTGATAATTCTAGCGTTAGGTTTCGACTAAAATTATTACATCCAACGACGATTGAAATGGAAATAAGAAAGTAGAACGTATCTCCGTAAGCGGAGAAGAATGCGACGCAAAGGGGAAAAGAGCGAAGTTCTGGCTTAAATTTTTGAAAGAGTTCGACAACTATCGTGCCTGCGGACTATTCGCCAACTTTCCAAGTAAAACAACGAGAAACAAAGTTACTTCGATTAAAAGACCAGCTGTTCGACGCGTGAAAGTGTTTAACCATGTTCGCGGTACGCTCCACGGTACAAAGAAATCGCGATTGCTCTCTGGAAATAAAAAAAAAGCGATCGGATAAAGCGTGTCGCTAAACTGGATATCAAAATTTCAGAGGGTGACTGATCATTATCCAGGATGAATTTAGGAAAAAAAAAAAACAACGAAACTGGCCAACTTTTTTCTCTGTTCCCGTGGGTTGGACACTTAGCGGCTTGTTTTTCAACTCCTACGTCAGCGTACCGTGACGTATGCACGTCCAGCTCTTTTAATCGCGTGTGACCTACATAGCCGCGGCTCGTCTTCTGTTTACTCGCACGTAACCGCGGCGGATATGTCGGTATCTCTGGATAATTCGCGTGCCGATTAATTCCAATTGTCGCAAACCTCGTTCAGATTTTCCGCTCTATACGTCCGCCAGTTGATTTCAATTTGCAGCGACACGACCGCGTATCTCCGTGACATTCTGATTCATTCGAGTCGACGAGCGATCCAACTACGTTTGCCCGATAATTCCCGTGAAAAAATAGCCGACGAGCCCGATCAATCTCGGCTCGCTGAACCATTCGATTATCCTCGACGAGGAAGCCATAAGAAATAGGGTAGTGGAAGCAACAGATTACGAAAGGGATCGTCGCCGCTTGAAACGAGCGGCTATTCAAAGAAAACGCAGCAACGGAATTTTTAACGGCCACTTTTCGTCCACAGAGTCTAAGGACACGGGCCCGAGATGATTAAGGTCGGCCAAGTGGATGAAAAGGAGGAACCGAGGGAAAGATAACTCCGGCAGTCGCGATAAGACGGTGGAAAACGGACGATCACGCGTCTCGGACGGTGTTTCGATGCGAATCGATCGGACGATCCAAGCTCGCGCAAACAGCGACACGTTCAAGGCTGAAACTTTCGTACTGAATGGCTCGCGAGCATTTGGTTAATTGAAAGTTGAAATGACGGCGGGAAATTTGGCCGCGGTTCTGAATCAATTATCCATCGCTCGTCGTGCTTCGAGTTTCCCAACGATGGAAAGCCCGGCATCCTCTCTCGTTTTTTCTCGGGTCGACGAGAAATTAATTCCAGCCCTCGAAATTCGGTTCCATCGATTGCCTCGGTGTAACGAGCTCGGCCGAACGTCACGAATAACGACGCTCCTCGGTAGAATTATTTTTATACGGGAAATATGTAAAAATACATTTATACGTGTAAAGTACATTTTAATCGCAGGCGAGGACTCGCGTAAATATTTGCTGCTTCAAGCGAAACTTCCCCTGCGACTATCTTAGCCAACGAACGGAGTTCCAAAGGTATCTTAATGGGAAAAAAACGAGCAACGAGGTTCACTCACTGTGAAGACGATCGTCGACCCTCGCCTGAAGCATGTTGAAGCTCGAGCTCGGCCGATACGGCTGCTGATCGCGAATGCCGCCGCACGCGAACTGATAAAAGTCCTTGCAAGGATCCACCCCCTTCTTCATGAACGCCACCATCCGCTTCGATGCTTCCTCGCAGGCTTTCGAGTCGCACAAGCCCTCCGGGCCATCCCTCTCCCTGATGCAGGCTTCGTCCTGGAATGGAAATTCTTTTCTTGTTTCTTTTTCTCGTGTTTCTACAATGCTTCCTATCTTCCTTTCTTTTCTTTTTTTTTTTTTTTTTTTTTTTTTTTTAATTGTACCGTCACTTGACAGAAGCGAAAAGCAATTCGAGTTAGTGTCAAGGATAACATCAAAGATTAGACGGCATTACGAGGACAATTTTCCGGAATTCCGAGACGGTAAACGAGGATACGGGAAACGACTGAAGAACAAAGTTTAAGGATTAACGAGAACATCTCGCCGAGAGGCGAAGGATATATTTAATCGTGTTATACGTTTAGACGTTTCGTCGTAAAATTATTAACGCGTGGAGAGACGTCCTCGCTAATTCGTTCGCGCTATGAACGTCTACTGTACTCGAATGCGAATGATCGAAGCAACGAATGTTTTTTTCTGAAAGTTGATCCGATTCCTCGGCGTGTAAAAATGAGCTGCTGTCTTCTTCCTCTTCTTGCTGGTTAACGCGTTGAAGTCGCGGAATATTTGCGAGCGAAATCGGAGTTCATACGTCTTCCTCGAAAGAGACGAATGACGTGACACGAAGTTCGGGTCTCGCCGAAGATAAATAAGAAGAAAAGAGAAAGGGGAAGAAGGTGTGAAGAATCACTGGCGAGTTTCGTCGGGAACCTATTCGACGAGTTGCTAAAAATTCGAGGACCTAACGAAAGGCCAGCCGTGGTTGCGTCCACGACTTTCATTGTCATCAATTGCTTTTCATCCGGACCGGATGGCCGTACGTCTTTTTGACAGAGACGGATGATCGTTCCGCCAATTGTGCCTTACTTCGCCAACAGACCGGATACGACCGAGTGAAATTAACGTCAACTCGACTCTCCAGAACTCTTCATTTATTTCCGTGGAAAACAGCATCTAAGCGTAAGAAATCGTTCGAAATCGAATCTCCTAGTTGCGCTACTTTGATAACTTAATAGACAAGACCCGATATAAATTGAATCGGTCAAAGGCAAGGGAAATCTGACAAGTGCAGATCATCTTTTTGATTTTCATATTATTTGCTAGTTAAAAACGTGTATTTTTCATACAGCACGGAAGGAGGAATAACTTGTTGGAGATGACGTAGCGACATGTAAATCGCCGTCGAAACATTTCACCCTTCAAGGAAACCTAATCTACATCGTCCAATTTAGCCCCCGCGAACCTCGTAAACATCATAGAAGCCATGTTATCAGGCGGTTATCTGCTATCGAGCCGCCAAAATGGGGCAAGTACGATCTCGACCCTCGATAAATCCTTCGAGCATCACGACTTGTTTCACCACAACTCGTCGGCTTGTCTACTCTACGATTACCTCTGATTTCCTATATCGATGTATCTCTTATTAATGTACTCTCTGATTAATCGGAATTCCTCCAGACTAATCAGACATTCGTCTTGGGCGATCCGATCCGGCTTGCCTGGCGCGATATGTACTCGTCAAATTTCTCGATTCAGAGACGCGGAGCTTGTGGGATTCTTCGCGAAGTCGTCCGCAAAATTTCGGATTCTCCAACGCACGTGAAATGGAAGAAACCGCCGAAGAAGGTCGCGTTCCCCGTCGCAAGGGGAATATCCTCTCGACCGAAGGTTTCTTCGATACGAGGAGTCTCTTGATACGCGGGAAAAATGAATTCAGGATAAATAGAATGAAATTACGCTCGTAAGCTTTCAATTTATATTCCAGGCACGGCCTACCGCTCTCTATCTAAATCACATCTTGCAGAAGATGGCTGAGCTCGTTTCACCGTGCATTTACCTCGTGCCGACCTAACCCGCACGCACTCACCCTCGCTTAAGGAGCGAAATCATAGCTACGACGAGCACGTTTCGTGGTTGAACCTCGGTTACATGTAAGAAAGCGTTCCAGATGTTATGGAATGCAAACGGAATTTTCGCCCGCCTTTGATGCCACGCGTCGATCTTCAACGTGAATTCTAAAGTTGTGTGCATGATATGCGTTTGCGACAAGAAATACGCTGTTCTCGTTAAACGTGTATTTCTCGTGGTTGTGATATTATGTTACAGCAACGTGACACGAGGGATGTGTTCGCGTGACATTTGGTATATTTGCGTTTCGTCATAGTCATCGTCAACTATTCTTAAATTTCTTACTTTTCCTCCTCTCGTTATTTCTTTTTTAAACAGTCGAATTTGAACCACCAGAAGACTTCTCGTTTTCATCTGCTGTGATATCCATACGTGAAGTATCAGCGACATTCTTCCACAATTTAGTGATTTTTAATTCGCGTTTAATTCGAGTAACACGCGTAACCAAGCAGCACGTATCGACGTTAACCCGAAATGTTTCGAGAGGATGCCAAATACGCTGGATTATCCAATGGACTAAATGCCGTGAAAGAACAGGTAGTACAGAGTACCTGTTTTAATCAGACACTTCTGACTGTAGCAACTTTCGAGTTGGAAGTTCGAAAAGGAATGAAAAGTTGCAAATGCACCGGACGAAGGAAACTTGGAAGAGTGAAAGAAGATGGAGCAAAAGGATGAGGGATTTCCTCGTTGATTCGAGTGCCCGGGTGGGAAAGATAAAGGTCAGGAAGAAGGGCGAGACCTTGATCCAGCGTAGGGTTGACATTTGCCTCGAAACCTTAGCTCGTAGTATGGCTTCGTCGCGGTGCAGCACGTGCTGCTCTAACGACCCGGCTCGAACTTCCATCGGGAAAAGCATTCAACGACTCGAATCCATCATTTGTCGGCGACGCTGAATATTCGATGTCGAATAAATCATCCACAGGATTCTCCATATATCCACCACAACGACAACTACGGTTTTCTCGACATTCTCGATTCTCGTTTACCTAATCCTCGTTGCCTAGGATCGTGCAAACGTTTTCGAAAATAAGCTGCATAATATATATCCTATATATTCCGACGGCGTATAATTCGCATATTTGACTCCGATTTGAAACCAAGTCGATGTAATTAAGTCTCAAATTTTCGTTTACGTAAGATGCCAGCAGTTGCGAACCTTTTCAATTAGTTTAGCGTTACGGCTACGAATTCCAAAGATTCTGCTTCTTTATATTATACTTCGATGTCGCTTCTTGCAATTGGATTCTACCAGAAAATTGAGCTATTTATACATCGTGGTCTGTTAATAACAAAGAACGAGGCTGTTGGCTATTCGTTTTTATACGAACCAGCAAGAAGGTTTAAAAAGGCGAACTAAAATGAATACACAATGAGGTTAAGATAAACATTGTTAGTTAAGCTAGAGATATTTAAGCGAGATATTCCTAGCGTGGAATAGCTGTATACTTTAGTATATAAGGCAAATGTGTTAAATTAAGGGAACGTCAGCGGTATATTACGTCGATATAATCAATCCTCTGGCTACGTCCGGAAAATTCGAGCGGCAATCTGCTTCGAGTCCCTCTAACTACCACCGCAGACGTAATTGCTGCAAACTTATTAACAGGCTAAAACCGAGCGAAGACACGGCGAAAAAGAACCGTTTAATTGATCGTGGATTACCTGCAGGCTTTTCTTCTCCGTTTAATCCTCCAGAAACGGCGTTTAACGTCCCAAAGAAAATTTAACGATTATCATACAACCGAGACGATTACGATATACGATATTTAATAAGATCTGGTGCTGGAGAACGATTCTAACGAACGCGTCCGCCGACCATCGACCGCGCTTTAAATAAAATACAGCGTCAGCGAAAGGTAGCCTCGGTTCTGATAATTCCCCCGTAAAAGTGTCTGCAACGGGCGAAGGGATTTTTATACGGTTGGCCAGGCAAATTGAACCATTGTTTAATAGAAACGTATGTATTGCGCGCGCCACGTTGAGTTTCGTACTATTCGCAATAAATTAGCCTCCACGACGACTGCGTATAAATTCGTTTCTTGCTCGTCTATTTTGAAAGCAAGAGTCGCTGGAAATTCGCTTTCGGGTGAAAGTAAGCGCGAAATACTTTGCTCGTTTTTCCAACTTTTCGACGAAAGTGGAACGACAGGAATTTGACAAAAGAGAGACAAGCTCCGAATGAGATGGAAGCAATTACGGAGCTTGACTTTGCGGCTGATCGATGTATCAAATCCGTTGAACAGAGTTCGAAATGTGATAGGTTTCCGATATATGTATGTATAACTCGAAATATGGATATTGGTATCAATTAATAGAAGTTTGTCGGGCATCTCGTAAATGCACGTTGATGACAGACTAACGCGTAACAGTCATTTCTGTCGGTGACAATGAAACCATAATTGATAACGTTATCCTGGAAATTTCGAGCGGCTGTTGATGGTAAACTATTCCCCTTTCCTTTTCGGTCATCGCTTACACCACTCGTTTATAATTTCCTTTTTTTATTTAGAATTTCTCAAACGGTGACACGCGTCGTTCGAGTAACTTTAAAGTTACAAAACCCCCCTTCGCCCCGCGGTAATATCTCGCCGATAAAATTAATAAATTCTTGTTGAACAGACGGTCGTTCGAGGGAATCTATTTTTATATTCCACAGTTTATTCTCGCCTCTCCGCGAGACGATCGATCGATCGCGCGTTAACGATTACAGCCCGGTCTTTAACCCTCTTTCGAATTTGCAAACAGCTCGTTTCGCGGCCGAGCGTCCAAGCTGGCAAATATTTTTTCGCTCGCTGTCTGCGAACGTACATTAACTGCCATCAAAGTAGCAACCCCTGGAGGCAACGAATCCGCAAGCAAGATTAATGTTGTCCGTAAAAGCAGCGTAATCTCAATAACCCAGCTCTGCTAATAATCGGTTGAAACTTGTAAACAGCTTCCTTCTATTAAAATCTTCTCGTTCGTATTTCCTTGCGAAAGTATCTGAAATGCTCTGCCGCGAGTTGAAATATCCGACTCATCTCGATAGATCGACGAATCTGTTCGATGGCGATCAACGTATAAACAGCTTGTCCAAGTGCATATTGAATTACGATCGCAGTATCCAAGGACCTTTAACTGAATTATAGCTTGCTTAATGTTAATTGAGAAGCCGCATAAGGATAACTGCGAACTGATACCAATTATACGGCCATTACTCATTCGAGAACAACAAGGGGTGCTACGCATTTAGCTCTGTTGAAGGTTTCCGGCAACGACCGTGTTAAATCCAATTGAGATTACATGCTCCGTGTATAATCGCGTTCTATGCTGTTGATAGCGACGGTTCGCATTCCAAGGCATCGCATTCAGATTCGAGGTACTTTGTCGCAAACACGCGAAAGAACGAAGATTCTATGTTCCAGATTCCCATTTATGTGCTGCGATCCCCGAGGGGCATACGTTTCAAAATATTTCCTGGATGATCGACGCGGTTATTTTATATATTCTACAGTAACATTTTCTACAAATTACCTTTGACAAATGTACCGCGGAATTTTTAAATTTTAAATATACAAAAAATGCACAAATGCGCGTAGCATGTGTACAGAGCGATTTAACCACAACTTCCGTATTGGGCCAGGTGCTTTGAACTTTGCCATAATTTTATCTTCTGCGAAGTTTGAACAACGAAAGCGTTGGTATCGTGAAAGCGTTTAATCAAACTTCCCTTCAATTAAATAATTGAACCTGAAAACGTTTTCTACGAACGCTAATAGACTTCTCCAAGTATTTTCTTAGGCCCAAATTACCTTTGACAATCAAAGTTCTACCGTACATTCAAAATAGGACACTTTCTGCGATACCTGATGGGTGAAACTGTTCATTCTTTACACAGTTGATAAGCAAAACGGTATGTTGTTGTTCCAATTATTTTCCTGTTACACGAGGATGAGCAATTTAAAACAGATCGAGCAACGCTATCCCGAGTTGAAGTAAGATGGAAAGACACAAGCGCGTCTCAATAAAACACGTCTAGAAAATATTCGATCTCGTTTACATCTGGAGAACGTCTCTTATATCGGAAGCGAATGGAGAGGAGAAAAACGCGAGGAATCAGCTAAAAGACGGAGTGCGACATTTTTCTCATTCCTTGGCGTGGCACGAGTTCGCGAAACCCTTCACGACAACTGATCGCCGAGATATATGGGCGAAATTTCCGTGGATAACCGCTCGTGTTTTGCTCGTGACGTCTCCAGCTTTGGCGACATGAAAGCGCGTGATATAACGCTTCAGGGAAACACTGCCGGTGAGGACATAAACTCTCACGGTCTGGCTCGCACGGACAAAACCTGTTACACCACGCTAACTAGCAAACAGCTTACAAATCGTCCTCCTTCATTGAGCCTAGACAGCAGCAAAGACAAATTTACAACGTACGTCGAAATTCGTGTGTTGCAGTTAAACGCGGAAATATCTTTACTTCATCGAAGTGATAAATCGTCGCGAGCGAATGTACATGCATTGATACGTGGTACGCGTATTATCGAACGTCACAATCTTTCAACAACCTATTGGATAACGCTATGACGTTCGGTTAGTTACGTGGATCGTTTTCACGTGAAAAATTGAGCCTCTCAGAAGCCAAACTGATCGACTTCGCTTTTTATAAATCCCTTCGTTTCGTTACGATCGATACTCGAATTGCTCACTCCTGTAAGTTTATCCGGCGAATTCGAAGGTAAGAAGTTTCCACGAAAGATGGTAAAATTAGAGACTGGATGAAAATTCGGATAGCGATCGTTCGATAAAATAAGCGAACCGATGCATCATGCAAAAGACCGGTGATAAAGGCACCGATATCCCAGCGATCGAAGCATCCTATAGAACACGAGACAAGACCGAGAAGCATCGGGTACATACGTCGCTTTATGATCCAACCTTCGTTTTACGAGGATACCAGCCGACGTCACGTTGGATCTCGTGGATATATCGTTCGGAACGTCGATCGGTTCAGCCGTGATTTCATTTTTCGGGAAAACGCGACACGTCGATGAAATTCTCTCGGCAACGTCTCGAAATTTCCACTTACTATCTTGTATGGCCTGCTTTATACCTCCTTGAGAGACATTTAAACGCTGATTTATGCCTCTTCATCGCATTGAACCGCGTGGAAAAACATCAAGCTCGTTGTGCTACCTCGAGTTGCTCTTAATTCGCTAGCAAGGAAACAACGATGCAGAAAGCACCGCGATATTCCATTGAATAGCGGAGAGGTCTCGCGCGGAATGTTAAAAACAATGGTGCGGATTTGAAAAGATGGCTGTCACTCACCACCGGTACGCATTCACGCGGCTGCTCTCCCTCCGGCAGCGTGGTGATGAGGAAGAGGACAGGACTGGTGACGAGCAAACTGGTGACAAGCAGCATCGCGAACGTGAGCAACGCCTTGTGCACGGCCTTACTTCGACGAAGCCAGTAACACGGCACGCAGCATATCCAAGTACCCTGTTGCGCGGCTCTCTCGACATGTACCTGAACAACCAACACGTTGCTTCGATTAACAAGAAAGTTGTAGTTGCGGAGTTTCTTGCTCGTTGCGGACAAAATTGCGCTTTGGATTAAGTAGAGTTCGATACGAGGCAAGAGGGAATAGAAAACGTAATATAAAAGTTAGAAAACGAAAGACTTTGGAGAAGGGACGTTGGAGTACGTGAAATTGCGTTAACAAAAGATGGGTGAGAGCTTCTCTGCTGAATTCTTTTATTAGGACAGAAATCGTTTAAAAGGAAAACAAAGAAGGAATGGAAAAGAAATGTCGGGGAAATGGAATGTCAACACGATACTGGATTACCTTGAAACGACGGATAAGTGACTGAGTGAAAAAGGAGGATCAAACACGGCAGAGTGTCGTCATTTAACTTCCATGTTATAGATCCTGCTAATTTCTACTGCTCGTAAACCGAGCATATCACCAGCTACTTACAAACCAAACTGGTCAACTCCATTTTTCGTCAATTTCCTCCATTTCTTTACGTATCTACGTGCTACGATCAACGTCCAATCTTCAAGAACCACGTAATTATTTTAAAAAAATTCGCTCGTAAGGAAACACAGCGTAAGTAAAAATAAATTTCAAGGTAAATTTAAAGAGACCACGTTCGTCGTTACGTCGATTTCTCTACCTTTCGTTTGGTAAAGTTGAACAAAAAATCGTACGAAAAGTCACGAAGAAAAATAATTACCATTGGCTCGTCTGGAAGGCCGGATCCCTCTTCCGTGCCAGGATTATTTCCGGTCCCAGGAGGACCGGTCGGCGCGGCCGTAGTCGCGCCGGGTCCGGTGCCCTGTGCGTGCACATGTGCGCCACCTCCGGCCCCAGGGGCGCACAAAGTGCGAGGACTCAGGGGTAGCCTCACGCTTGCCTCGCCACGGGATCTGCTCCCACCGCCACGGGCCCCACGGCCCCCGTAACCCCGGCTCACCGTGCACAGAGCCACATTTGCCGGGTCCCGTGGAACTCCCTAGCTCTCTAAAGGCCGCCAATCTCGAACGACAGTTCGTTCGCGATCACCAAATTTGCTCAGTATACACCCCGTCACCGACACTGGCCGAGTAGATCAGTCGATCAGCACCCACGAGTCTCTCTCCCACCTCTGCATATTTCTTCGTTTCTCGTCGATCTGTCGAAATAAGAAAATGCAATCTTTTATCTGTATAACTATTAATATATTGTATAGTATTCTTATAGCACGTTATGTAATATATTCAGTAACGAATAGACTGCGGATGTCTATGTATTTATGGGAAAGTTAGACAAAAATTAGTACAAATATAGATAATATATAAGTAAGATGAAAAGGTGTATAACCGTGCAAAGATGATTCCGTCTATCGAATTTTCCTGCAATCTCACGATCTAGTAACGAATTACAGCAACTGTATGGACTCGTTGAGTATTGGTATTTGGAATAATCTTTGAAAAATAAATTTGATATTTGGGTGGATGGCGAATAACGTACGAACGATAGAGAACATTTGTCTATTTAATGGTTGGTTTGATTCTCTTTCGTACACCGTGTAAAGATTAGATTCAGACCAGTAACCGCGACCAACTAAAGTACAGGGTTAAAAAGGAACCGCCGATAAGAATGGCTTTGCCAAATGTGCTCTCGGGTATCTTGGACACCTTTGGTTGTCTCCCTGGCATTGCAATTGTCGGGCTGATCTAGATAACGCGCTCTTTTGTCTATGTAACACTCTCTAACTTTATCTTGCATTAACGCTATTGTTTAATACGTATAATCTTATCGTTATCCTGTCTTGACGAAGAAGAATCGTCTCAACTTGCGCGAATTATTACGTACTAATTAGCACATAGATAGATGGAATTCAATCCTTCAATGTCAAAACGTCAAGCACAATGGACACGAACAGATTACTATAATCGAGCTAGTGAACAATTAATTGTCTCGGACGTCAAGTTGACGTGCGCACCTTCGTGACGAAACGTAGGTCTCTCTGAACTGAAATTTCTGTCACATTGATCATTCGGTTCGTTTCTTCAAGATTTTGTACTTAACTCGATTAATCGCGACGTTGATCTCGGAGATAAGATCGTTCAGCTAAGAATTCGATGGAGCAGAGTGCGTGACACGGAATCATTTGCCATAGGGAGTGTCGCAAGAGCAGAATTATCCAGATTTTTCCATGCTTCTCTTTACGATGGAAATTCTTACGCGAAGCTGGCTTCATAAATACAACGTTCTTGCGTTGGTAACAAGCCACGTGCGATTTACTTTCACATCAAAGTACGATCGTATCTAAACGACTCCCGATTATATTTCATTATAAGGGAATTATGTTCGTGTTTAGTGGTGCGTAACACTGTGACTCACTTTAAATAGGACAAAAAATTTCAGAATAAGTCTGCTCGAACGTAGATGTAGATAAAGCAAGATTTATAAAAGCCAAGGTTACGCACGAATTAAGTCATTCTCCTATCGTAAGAAGCGATCTTAGGAGTCTACTAAATCGCCTTTATAGAATCCTCCGTTTAATCTGGATTACTTCCAAGTTGTTTGCACCGTGGGATTTCTAATTTATGCGCATTTCTTTGTCGCAGCGAAACGCACCGCTTCATCGACCGAACGCGAATCGAGAGCATTCTCGAAAAAAAAAAGAAAGAAAAACGAGGGAATAAAACGAACGAGTTAAACATCAAGATCCGCGTGATAAGCTACGACAATCTTAAAACGTCCACTTGCATGTACGCTTTGGTCACGACTAGACCGCCCTGCCTATCTCATTTATTTACAAGTAGCGTGATTGCCTTAACAATTCATTACGTTTCCTTCGTTGTTAACTTCTCAACTCTGAAATTTACATTCCAGTCGAAACACGGCCAATGACGAGACCAGCTGCTCTACAGCCAACCGTTTCATCGACGTTGTCCTGTCCAACAACCTTTTCTGCTTCCTAAATAATTCCATTTGTCGGACCACGTGGCGAAGGTAAGAGGACAAATATGCTGGGAAACTTTGGCTGGTTTTTCTTCCTACCGTTCAAATTACAAACAATACGAAACTTTTAAGCTGGGCCAATAAGAAATTTGCCGGATAACTCGATAAACTAGAGACTTTGCGTATAGTATTTCCCGCACGAACGCTGAAATTTTCTCAACATCGCGGAACTGTCTCTCGTTCCGCGAATAAGAAATAAGGTTTTGTCGTTGACTGAAAGTTGCAGTCGTCTGATAAGAAAAGTATAAGCTGTCCGACGTAAAACCGACCCCATTCGCTAACCAACACGCTGCAACTCGCCAGAGACGAATCGGTCTAACGCGGGGACAGGCTGTGTACGTTTGCTTTGCTCGATTGTTCGCAACTTTAATACGAAACATTCGATAGATGGTATCTATCAGGGGGAAAGCAGGTGAAAGGTAGTTTGTGTTAGAGGTTTCGTGCATACGTATCATCGAGATGATTTCAAGAGTAGGTCGATCAGCAGTTGGTGGAGATTTGCCAGCCAGATCAACGTGTATCGAATAACTTGGAACGGGGCTTACGCTAATATCGCGCGGCGCGATAAGGGATGGCTGATCGGCCGTCAGGATTTATGAAAATGACAGCAGACGCGTCGGCATAGTTTATTCATAGGAACGACAGCCACCGAGCTGATATATTCACCGATTATTTTTTGCATCGGGATAAAAATATTCAGGGCCGATGCGAGATCACATTTTCCAGTCAATGGAGTACGTGATCGAGGCCTCGGAACCGCGGCGAAAAGAAAAATGTAAACGAACCGGCCGAGCCGAATCGAGCGTGAAACGTAAATCCAGAAAAGAATGGAAAGCGCACTTCCGCTTTGTGTCGCTGTTTCTCTTTTCGCATTTCACGCGAACATAGGCAACGGCGGCTCTGTCTTCTTAAAGTTCGTCATCGAGTTACGGGGATCGACTACGCTTCGGATATCGCGTCTTTCGAAACGTTGATCTCGACCAACTTTTACGCGGCCACCCAGAAAACTTCTCCAACGGAAGCGGATTCGCTTCTACGCAGTTTCAACGAGAACGCACCGATCGGCGGGACCCATTTCGGATTGAAAAAGTTTCGGCGCACCCACGTCCTCCGGTTAATCGAACCGATGCAAAGTTTCCAGTATTTTTAGGCTCCAGCATTTTCGTATCGAACGTGCTCTACCTTACGTGCAAATAAATTCCAAGGTCGAATCCCTGACTGATCCATGTTCGCGAATTTCGCCAACATTTCGATCGACACCGATCGCTTCTTCGAAGAAACGTATACGTAGACAAGCTACAGCAATTGTGTAAAGCTTAATCAATATCTGCGGAGTACAATACATCGAGCAAGGTATCGTATCGGAACATGTGGTCGTTTCAAGGGTAACGTATTTCTCTATTTCGCGTAGGACGCGTCGTTAAACTGTGGCAAGTTTGACACACTATACAAGTAAGAACGTCATACGGTGCTATTTTCGCAACATCAAACGTTACATGTAAACAATTACATAAAGTCGCCGAGACTCGGCTCATTAACAAGGTCGTTAGTGGGTACAAACTGGTGCGAGCTTGCTGGTTCGTGTAACAATTTTTTTCTCAACCTAACGCGCTACGCTTACTATTTAGAACGTTATTTATACGACGCTATATAAGAAAAAGAAGAAACGAACGTTTCAGCCAACTCTCAACAACAACGATTTCAACGGCTATCTGAAATTTCCAATTTTTATCTCGAGGAGAATCTAAACGTTTATCAAGTAACGAACTTGGTTATTTATTTATCGCAATTTCCAAGATCCGAGTTTACTCGTTAACAACCACGGAGAAGATCAACGAAACCGACCATCAATTTTCACTCTCGCCGTGTATCATTTTCATACTATCCTCTTTAAAACGGAGAAAGGAGAAAGAAAAAATGAAAACAATCGATCGTCTTACCTGTATAAAATCCAGCAACGTGTCGACGAAGCTTCGACGAAGATTATTTCCTGGCGATTTCACTGGTTCGAATGCCACTTCCGGTTCACTGGACGTCCGCGGGAACGAATGACCGAAGCGCGGTTCGCGTATTTCTGTGTCTAGTCGTGGCGGGTACGGGATAACCGGAAGTCGAGAAAACGCGGCCCTGCTTTACGGCTGGGGGTAACACGCGGACTGTCGGACCAGACTCAACCTGCAACCACCGTGCCGCCTCTCTCTCTCTCTCTTCCTCTCCCACTCTTTCTCTCTCTCTCTCTCGCTTCGCCCACCACCTCCCCATTCTATTTCTCCCTCTCTATCTGCCTCTCGCCCCTTCTCTTTCTCGTCTAGCGTCCTTCTTCAATTTTAACGTTTTCTTCCTTCCATCTGCCTTTCGAAATCCTATTCGCATTTCCTTTTTTCCTTTCTTCAATTCACTCGCTTCGTTCTCTCGCAACGAACGTCTTTCTCGCCCCATTTTCTCTATCTCGCTGTTTATTCCCTTGCCCTTTGTCTCTTCCCGTCTCTTATACAAATATTACCTTCTCTGTCTTTTCTTGCTGTTTTCCGTCTTGCTTCTGCCTTCGTCCACCCTCTCCTTCTCTCCAACATCCGCTATCAAAGCCCGGTCGTAACGCGCAAGCCCTCGATATTCAAACGTTGCGAGCGTGGTCTACGAGCCACTACGAAAGCTCCGAGTGCGTTCCTTTTGTTCGCCGTGGAAACTTTGTCAGCCCGGTAACGCGGCTCTAAATAATGGCTTTTTTTTCACCGACTACACACCCGCTACGAATACGCTGCCACGGGGAAATTACTCGTTGCTTTTTACCAACCGGGAATCGTTGTTGCCGCACGTTTATCCGCTTAATCTCACCGACAGTCGAGATCGATTAGAAGCTAGACGAGCTTCGATCGCCAATTGATCGCGTTGGTTGTCGTTGGATATAGCAGGATAAGGGGAGTCAAAGTGTCCTTGAAGCGATTTCTGTCAAACTTTAGTTTAGCGAAAGAAATGATCGTCAACTTGTCTTCGACCCTTAACCGGAAGACTAGTTTACAGGGGAAATTCAGATTTTCCCTACTTTGCCTATTTCATGGGACATGGAAATTGTGAAAAAATTCGAGGGCACGTTGATGTGTATTGAAGAATTCTTTTTGATTTTTTCGTTGCCTAATTTTTTAATAAGTTGTGAAGCATGTATACACATATGTTCAGAAAAAATTTGCAAATTTTATTACTCGTAAATTTTGGCTCATAGATTATACGTCTTACTTTGCTCGATACCTTCTTTTTCTTTCTCGCGTTTGTTTCAAATTAGTCGGTACGGATCGTTCAAGTTCTTCCTCAGAAGTCATACTTTTATTTACGTATCAATAAAAAGAAAGTAAGTAACGATATAAAAAGGTAAATATTGTCTGTTACCATCTTCTGTTACCTTTCGCTGTTTCATAGGCTTGCCGCGAGCTTACGTCGTTTTAAACTACTACGAGCTGCTGTAATTGCTCGTTGCCTACTTTTCTCAACTTCTCGATTAAAGCGTGCATCGATGAAACAGTGATCAATGCAGTGACGTTTTATGCAGATAGAATAAACTTAAAAGAAAGTGAAGTAAACAAAATTTCTACAAATAATGTGTCATCGTTTGTAGAATTAGCTCTCTTTCTCTTGCCTGCAAATCTCTTTCCAATGTGTTTCCAAAATCGTTTAGCATTCAACCTCTCTGCTCGCTTGGTGCTTGAAATTTTGTCCAACGAGATTCAATTTTTTGCGAACAAAATATGCCATTAATAACTCGAACAAGCAATATAATTGGAAATTGAACATATTGAAAATATCGTAATTACTCGAGCCGATGAGCCGGTCAGAATTTCCAAGGCTTCGGGCAATTTACGAAAAAACCCAGCAGCTCTCGGGTTATTTGTTTCTTTGTCAGAATGGCAACGCAAAGCTTTTCTCCGATATGCTCTCTGAATCTGAAATGGTACGCTATATTCGACAAGTGTAACTTCAATTTCGGTCGAGTTTCGTATCGCACATATTTGAAAATGATACATAATTGATAAAATAAAAAAAATGCACACCTCTTGAATGGTAGCTCTTCCTTCTACGATCTATTTTTTAATGATCGCTTCCGTGAAACGCTATAAACTATAAACAAACAGTGTACAACGTACAATGGCATAAAACCTATCACTCGTAACTGTACCACCGTTAGTGATAAAATAGCAAATGCTACGGGCTGATATGCTATATATATATATATATATATAGCAGTTATCAGTGGCGCGAAGGAGGGTGAACAAGAGGGCACTGATATCAGTGAGCGCGAAGAGAAGCGAAAATAGAGGGCATCGATATCAGTGGCGAAGGTAGAATTGGTAGGAAAGCACAAGATGCATGCGCGGAACACGACCGTGCGCGGTTCCTCATGTTGTCGCCATATTGATCTTTCTGGCTTCACTCGGCGGACGCTGGCGAATTTTGAAAATTCCCTCGATCTTTCATCCATCGTATCGACATTTTGTCTTTCGACGGTTCCCGGATCGACGATAAAACGACGATATATAGAACGAAAATAACTTCTGCTCTAAAAACCAGACAGAACGAAATGAAAAGCAACGAATCGTCGGTCAATTTACAAGCGATATACATTCTTCTGCAGAGAGTACGCACACGCACGACCAACAGCGTGCGTGTGTATGTAGGTCGAGTTAATGAAACACCAACGAAATCTTATATTTTCGCGTATCAATTTGCGCCGTACTCCTCTCTTCAACCGCGCGACCCTTTATTATCCTGATCCTGCCGGACGAGTGGCAGTCGCGTATCTCTGAGTTTATGCGGCGAAACGAATGACATGCTCGAAACCGTGGTAAATGCTTCCATTTGTACGGAAGCAACAGCTCGAGAAACGAGTACATCGTTATTTCGAATATTCCATCGTGAATAATTGTTGTTACGAAATTGCTCTCGATATGCTTCTGTAACTGACGTTTCAACCGTTCAGCCTTGAACCCGGTCGGGATAGGTCAAGCTGTAAAGTGATTTGATCATTATATATACGTATAATCTCTGTGAACATAAGCGTGTTACGTATAATCTCTGTAAGTACATGAGATGTGTTACACACAAATGTTTAACACATTTACCTACGAACACAAAATATCTAGCGCAATTTGATCGAAAGATTTTTGTCCTTCTATTTTCGATGATACGATTCACCAACGTTTCTCCGTTGTTCGTTCTTCGTAGACTTCTCGCCGTAACTGCAATCAAATTGTCTACTCTTAATGTGTACACACACGTTGCAGATACTTATCTATTAACGAGATCCTGGTCACACGAGAGTTCCACGTTTATCCGTGATAAATAGCTTTCAAAATACTAGAAACTACTAGACTAGAAACATGTAATTTAATCGTCCTAAGATCTCAAGATTGAATAGACTCGCGTTTAAAGTCACTTAGACCGGCATCAATTTTCATCAATTTTCTATTACTGTCGTTTTATTATACACAAACTAATAATAGCTACCTGTTACTTTTATCGATATCTTCCAACTGTACTACACTTGCGTGAAATAAGATCAGAAGGGAAAATTAGGTTAAAGAGGGCCACGTTTAAGATATATGTTATAAATGTGCAATAATTTAAAAGTACCAGAAAAGTCAAATACGTATGGCCGGTAGCGTACATTAACAGCCGTCTACCGAGGAAAAAATACTGCCACCTTCTATATCCAGAACGTTGTTATAATCTTGATATCGCGGTATTGTAATTTCGTGACGTTGAAGCATTATTACATTACGACGTTTCGACTTCTATCACCGGAATGATGTAAAGTCTTTATTAATTCAGGAGCTTGAAGTTTTCGAATATTTCTCCGCGTCTAGGCGAGCAGACTTGTACGACCGGAGCATTAATCGCGGAAGGGTTCGGTTGAATTTATGAAGCCGCGTAAATAACGTTTTAACAATGCCGACCCAATTATGCAAATTGGCAGTGCTCACGATCCGTTCTCGGAGCAGTTAATTACGCGGATCGATGGCAATCTGTCAAGCCTTGTGACTGGGAAAGCGCGAGCCATTTTACTCGTTACTTACAAAAAAAAAAAAAAAAGGGGGAGGGAAAGAAATAAAAAGCAATCGACGTGACGCGGCGTAACGCGAGAAAGAAAAAAAGCCGCATTAACCAGCGGACCTGTCCGCGTCGCTAGAAACATTCGGATCTAGACTTCTAAACAATGGTTCCACGTCGTCAGAACTTCGTCGTTTCTACCGTTAATTGGAGCACGGCGAGTTAACTGAAAATTATTTTTAGGTCAAGACTGAGTCGTGTTTAACTATCGATTTGAAAAAAGCAAAAAAGGAAGGTGAGAAAGAGAAGGGAAAAAATGGTCGATGTTATCGCCATCGTCTTGGCGTCAACCAGCCGAAACAATCCATTAAAATATTCCATCTGGAACCAAATTCGGCGACGTTTTACAATCGTCGTCGTCGTTCTATTTTTTTCTTTTTTTTTTTTTTTTTCGACGTTATTAGTGGAAACGTTCGTCGCGTTATCGATTGGATAGCTGTTTAGAGAGAAGGGGAAATTGATTTCGGTGAAAACAGAAGGAACGTTCGGTCAAACGGTGATTTTCAGATAGACAAGCCGAAACGAGAAATCGCCGCGTCATTATTTCACGGTTCTTGCTATGTTACTCTGTTCGCCATTCATTGGTGAAGGAAACTCGATTAAAAGGAGAACGCGAAATAGCTTGTTCTTTTTGCCGCGAAGAATCGTTGTCGGAATGAGACAAAAGCACGGCCGATAAATGGCTCGTGATATTCCGTTCTTGATGCAGCTTTGTGCACGGCTGATCCGTTTTTCGACGGCCGATCGCTTTGTATTTTCTCTTTGTATTTTCGCATTGGTTCAATAAAATACATTAAACGCGTTACGAACGGAGCGCGACGTATGGAAGTTTTAATTTTGTTACAGGACACGTCGCTGCTTTCAGATTTTCCTGCCTGTTTCTATATTATTCCCTCTACGATGCAAATTTCCCTACCTTTCCCGAACAACCTGCTTGTATTCAGCGCTGTACCCGGATCAGGAAAGCCAAGTACCATTCCATTAGAAATTAAAAGTCACACGCGGTTTTATTGCATACTGCACCCCAAACACCAAGTTAAGATTTTTCCCCTCTACTTACGCTATTGTGCCATTACATTTTACGTCTTTATACTTTCATATTTAAATTCTGATTTTCCGACAACTTTAGGAAACCATTGAATATTTATTCCACCGTTTAAGAGATTTAGGGCTTTTCTTGCTGGCTTTCTGTTCCCGTTATGCGTTGTTCGATTCAGAGTACTTCATAATGCCTGTCACTGGATAAAATCCGCGAAAATTCTCGTGTATATCATTCAAGAGTCAAGGTACACGCCATATCAAAGATTGACGTTTGCTTGGTCACTCGTTTTCAAATCGATCACCGCCCTTGCAAATTCGACAAATATTTGGATACCCAATTTGTCTCGTGCAAAATGTCTCACGACAATTTTTTGGACAAGTCATCACTCACTTCCTTATGTTCACGTCACTCGTATCGTTACTTTCGAACAACTCAATTCTCGACTGTCAAACTTCCCTCATCTTGTTCAAGCTTCGAAAATAAGACAGACATTCTCTATCATTCATATACCTTCATACTGCGATGGTGATTGCAGTTAGATTTTCACCTTGACCTAACTGACCATACAGTTAGATTTTCACGTCCGTTTTCAAATTCCTTGCACGCTGTTTCGCCGATGCAATCTTCGTTTTCCCCAATATTAACGTGTCTAACAACAAATTTTTTCTTCAAGCGCACTCCAAGCGCTATTTTTCGAAAAAGTCGTAATGTCAAAGAGCTGTTTGATAAGACGGAAAACGCAGATCTGGTTGCGCGCGTTTGCATATGCAGTACGTAAAATCAATTTTCTAAATTCTGTAACACCGACGAAATCCAGTGTAAGTTTAAGTATTTGCTCTAACAAAATAATATAAACGAAACTCGGAGTTATTTCGACGACGATACAAACTATTACAAACTCGCAGTGTATCCCGTGTAATTGTTGTATTAAAGTTTAAATGTTTCGTGTTAATCAACGAGAGTCTCGTTCATCTAAAATTACTATCCTTTCCGTCTTAACGAGTCGTAGAGAACTTTAGCGCAAAACTTCGGCATTGTCGATAGAAATTCTAACGGAGATTTACGACCTCCGTCGACTACGTCACACTGCGGACATGTCTCGTTGCGGCGCGTTAAACAGCGTTTAAAATAATATTATTCTTTGTACCGTCACTTTCATTTCGATAAATTTGTATTTACGTACCAAGCTACGTACAGTTCTTTCCACAGGAACACGCTACGACGATCTTTTTTTTTTTAAATCCTTCTCCTTTATTCACGCACCAATCTTATTATTTATAGTCTTCTCGCAGAATTTGCAACGCTTGTTTTGCCAGCATTCGCTCGATCTATTTACTCGTTCCACTTATTCCTTCACATTCGTTCCCCTAACTTTCGCCAATGTTCCTGCGGATATTTGTCCAGTGGATATGACCTGTGTAGTCGCCTTGGTAGTATTAACAGTGTTTTACGTATTTTAGTATTTTTGATATTTTTCAACAGTTACAAAAACAATAGTTGGTAACTTCAACTATTTTTGTGTATTTTGTGTTTTCTATATCGTTTTCCCTCGTCTACCATACTGCATCAGGCAATCATTCTCGATAATTTCGATCGTGCAGTTTTAATTTCCTCTCGTAGCTGTACTCCAGATGTGCGCCGATATCCACATTGGTTTAACCATCGTTGTGTCCTCAGATATCGTCATTTTATTTATTATCTTCGGTTTCCATCTCCCGATACAGTTTCTAATCTATCCAATACAATTCCTAAGCAATTTCAAACAATTTCGCTTCTCTTGTCTACGATACGATTGTTTGCTCTTTTATATTAGATCACCCTATAAGTAACTCAGAGTATTACCAGATGAAAATAAAAAATTACCTGCTAATTGGCAATCAATCAATAATGAATTTTCTTGTATTTTTTAATAATTCGCTGTCCTTTTCTGTGAAATTTTCTATTGCAATTTTTCAAACTCCGATAGTATACAACTACTGGCATTGTTTTGAACTTTACTCTGAGAAAAACCGTATTACTTATGGGATTATTCATTGTACGTACACCGCGCATTTATTCTTGCCGATTTAACGCGAAACATATATTTGTACTTTTCTATGGATTAATTGTAATTTCCTTTTGTACCATCGATCATTGTAGCTTTACTTTATGCGTTAAATTTCGCACTGTAGCGGAATCGTTGCGGAATGTCGAGGATTGTGGAATCTTCCGCAAAGAATTTTTGAACTGCGTGTTCAATAATTGTAGAATTATCTTCAAAGAAGAAAAAAAGAATCTTCAAACCATCGAATTCCTTATTTCTTTAGATGATCTTGAATACGCATGGTACGTGTCTGTTAGATTGTCCGAAATGTTTCTTTCGTTTTATAAGGAAATAATAGACACACAATGTTTTTTGTTTTATATTAGTTTATTGAATTATGCACGAACATAATAGTAGAAATACAACGAAATGGATCATACCTAATTCAATAAAATAATATAAAACAGAAATTGTTGTTCGTCTATTATCACCTTATGAAACGAAAGAAACTTTTCGGACAATCTACTTGCGATACAATTTACTTATTGTTTCCTCGATTCTTGCTAATTCAGAAAGTAACAGGACAGTCGAGTAGACCTCGACGATGAATTATGCACGCGCGTGGACTTCATTGGCATCGGCTGAAGGCCGGCAGAACTTGCGAAACTTGAAATTGATCGATATAGATCCGAAGCCATACGTTTGAAAAGAAACAATTTTAAATGGGATCCGAAGCTTTGCTACGTCGATACAAGATATTCTACTTAGTTCTGATGCAATTAGAATCTGTTCTCCTTCAGTAAACGTTATCGGTAAACGGTACGTGTTTCTCTTGATTCGATAGTTTCTTGAGAACTGAAAGAAAATTCCTTCGTAAATCGACAGAGAACAGAAGAACGGTCCGAATCGATTGTAACGTTTTGCTGGCTGATTCGAGTCTTCGTGATAAGGATAAAAATGAAGAGAAACGAAGCGAGGAAGTGTCACGATTATCCAGAAATCGTCCGACTTGGAAGAGGAGGCGGCGACGTGAATGGATCGCGGGTACAGCATATAAAAACGATGCAGGCCAAAAAATAAAGATTTTATTCATCCACGTACCTACATCACGTACAGAATAAGATTAATTAAATTCACTTCAACTATATAATATGTATATTTCTGTTGATGTTCTTCCTCAGTGTTTATGCGCAAGTTTCGAACTCTCTGATCTCTACGTATCTAGAGTATCTACACGTCTTTTATCATTTCTTTTTTTTCATATACTTTTTTTTTTATTTTTTAATTTCTATATAATATTCTTCTCTTGTCTATCCTTTCGTTTAACCTGCGCGTCGCCTTCCTTCGCGTTCGCAAGGTCGGAAATCCTAAAATTCTTCGGGCAAACGTTTATGTGCAGTGCGGCGAGCACCGGCCAAGTTGACATTATATTACGACGTGTCATTATATAGTACACTGCGTGCATGTTTCCTCTGGATAATTCGCTCGTTGTTAATTAACAGCTGTGCCTTCCACTTTGGTTTACTCTTTGGATTAGTCTCATTCTACGATCGTTACTGAATTACACGTTTCTTAAATAAAACAAGAGGCTCCTTTATATACGAGCACACACAGAGATCGTGTAAATATATAGAACGTTTCTCGAGGAGGACTCTGTGGCGAGATTGGGAGCCCAACCTCGTGGCCACGTTCGCGAAAACGCGTGGAAACGTGAACGCACGCAATCCCAATCGCGCCATCGAGTCTTCCTTCGCATTGATATACATACGTAGATCTGAAACAATCTTACAATTATTCCCTAGCCGACAAGAGGCGTCGGTGTATTTAATAGTAACGAAACTTCCAAGAGTTTCCTTGATTGGTAATCAATCGTCGGCCGATCGTATAATACTGATGGATGTCCCTGGCGACGAGACTTTTTTGTTTTTCCCTCGTAAAGTCGCGAAACGTCTATCGATCTGGAGGGAGCATACGCCCTAGCGAAATAATCTCTTGTTCGTTTTACAAAAAGCACATGGAATGATGGAGAAATCACAAAACGGTATCAGCGAATACATAATCAAACTAGCCAATCGCCTCTTAAAAAGTAGAACACCGTTTCACTTGGAACGTTCTCAGAGAAATACAATCGAACGCGATATAATAAATTAAGAAGAGCGTGCGACAAAGTGGATCGATCGCGTGCTTCGAATCAAACTGGTCCATGCGTGCGAACGTCGAACCGGCATTGCGTTCCTCTGCTTCTACGTATCGTTAAGAATTTTCTATTATTTAACGAGAAAGTCTCGAATTTCGACTCGCTACTGATATATATATATATTTATATAATGTATTTTCTTCGCGCGGTTGTTCCTCGTCTGGCGAATTATCGATAAATTTTGTAAAAAATTAGCCTTATTATCGGAAGTACGCTGTGCGTCGTGTGAAGGATTCGACACTCCTGGATATGTAAGTTCAAGGGTGAATAAGTTACAGATAAGTACGCTTCGCGCGAATATTTGTTAGAGACAGAAATGTCTGACGATCGAAATAGGAAATTTGTAGATGTAGTAACATCTGAAGCGCGCTAAAATCTTACCGATGAAAAGAACAGTCTGACGGGGTCGTTCATAAGAAAAATTAGATCCAAGAAACGAAATGTTACGTAACCCTCTGTTCAAAGTTCTGCATGCAGATCGAGTAATTTAAAGCTTGAGTCGCTTAATCGGTGTAATGTTTCGTTTCTTGAGAAATTCGTGTAAATATAGTCGAAGATCTAACAATCTACGATTAGATATATCATCCAAAATATTCGTATCCTTCGAGAAACTTTCGAAATGCTTCTGAAATGCTTTCGAAAAAATCTTACAGGGAAAATCGCAAACGTTGACACGCGTGGACCGTCATTGTTCCTGTCTGCTCGTTTCCATGTTTCGTAATCCCTCCCAACTCGACACGCGCTAAAACACAGTTACGAATTCAATGATTAATTGGTAATAAATGGATACGGACGGGCTCGTCGAGTTGCGAGGTCAATTCCGAATGATTATTGTTCCCAATTGAGACTCTTTGGCATAGCGTTCTTAAATTTGAGGATACCTTTCGTGTATCAATACTGTTCCATATTTTGTTCAATATCTTGTTCAATATTCTGTTTGATAGTTTGCTCGATATTTTGTTCGATATCCAATGCTTCTTCTTGCTTCTTTGCGTTAGCGAAAGGACATGCTTCGTGGAATGAAACTGAAATCGTCGGTTTCCCTAGCCGTCGAACTTCGTTTAGTCTCCTCGAATGCTCACGCAGCAGCGATTACTCGGAAATGAACAGTAAACGTAATTTAGATAGATGTCAACTTCATAAATTCTAGATTAGTTTTTAATGTTGAATGAATCACGTTAAATAATGAGATATCGACGAGAGATCATCGAAAGAAGTCGAACACGACATCGATAAACGAGCATGTTGTTCGCCTCTAATAAATACTCTAATTAATCACAATTAATCACATAAAAATAACGATGCTAAGTAGCACGACGAAAAATTATTCAGACATAAATAATACGCGATATCACAACAAGAGGAATTACTCAGGCATAAATAATACACGATATCACAGGGATGCTCGCAAGAAACGTAGCTGTTCAAACTTAAAATTCGAACGTAACTTGGCGATATCAGGGATCAAAATTGTCCATATACGAAGCTTCTTCATACAAGTAACCAACGAACGATTAAGAAAACACAGCGTGTTTGCGCTCGAATTTTGTTCCATCGCCTGTACAAATGAGATCCTTAAACAATAAGACTAGTCGCGTGAACATCTCTCGATATGAACGTATCTAGGGTCCTCAGGATCGTCGTTACATGGCTGACGATCGCTCCTCGTGAGCCTTCTTCACGATCGCCAATTTCGAGTGCGGATCCGCCGCCGGAAGCCCAGTGTAAGGGGGCTCTCTGGTGCCATGCAACATCAGGGTCCATTCTTTGAACCAACCGTGTTGCGGAGTTTGAGTATTGAAGCTCACCTGAAAGAAATTTTGCTTTATCGACTGTTTAAAATATATCAACGTTTGTAATTTTATTACCATTAATTAACTGAAACTTATTAACTGAAATTTTCATTTCGATACCTCCAACAACCAACTGCCTTGAGGATACTCTCCCCACGTGTGAGTCGTCATGAAAGGCCATTTCGTAAAGCCATCTCTATGATCGTCGTCGTTTATCCTTCGGCTGAGGATCATCGATCTGAAACCGGTGTCTCCGTTAACTGTGACATTTCAGCTGGAAATCTTAGAACCATCTTAGGACAAAACGATCAACAGCCTGCGCGAAACTGGTCGACGTACCTAGTCCCCATAGGAGAAGTCAGGAACAACTCCAGATCACCTCGGCGTGAGGCGTTCACGGAAATGACGGCCTGCACGTGTTCCAGATAGTTGACGGCATACTCGGTGCCGGCGCAGGCATCAGTCTTTATTTTCAGCAGAATCGATCGATCGCTTGTCACTTCCCTGAAAAGGAAATTGATGGGCGTTCGTCGTCGAACCAGCGAAGGAGCTTAATCGCCACGGCAAGTTTCTTGGGAAAAGGTTATCGAGGAAAACGTGTCCAGATCAGAAACGTCGATGCAAGGGAAACGCGTTAAACAGAAAAATAACATTAATCGCGTGTAGATTAAAGCAGACAGGGTGTAGCAGAATGTAACGCCCTACAGGAGGAAATCGTGGAGGCCAAAATCGATACCTCGGTCATCCACGAATCATAATTTAGTAAGCGTTCACTGTTCGATCTACATGGTGTTTGACTCTCGAGCAGGGAAATAGAAAAGGACAAGGCATTCCACCCTTCTTAGTTACGAACCCCTGAGGCGGAATCGATAACAGCACGAAAACACTCACTGAGTTTCGAGCACCGAACCAGCCTCGCAGTGATACCGTGGCGGCACAGTTTTCCAATTTTTCGCCAAAGCGACCATCGCACCAGCGTCCAATACACCGTAACCGAAAAGATGATTGAATTCGAGACCAACTCCATTCATCGTCCAATGGAATCTTCCCTTGGCATCGAACAGCGAATTCCTCTTCGACGTTAGGACCGTCAAGTGTTGTACGTCACGCCAGGTCAACTGCGGACTGAAATTAGAATCAATGATTCATTGTATGCTTCTCTTTTACATAATTATATTCCATTCTATGAAATTTATTAAAAACTCTTTGATCTTCCATCGACAGATTCCTAACACTAATACGCTTGTGGAAATTAAACAAAAGAAAATTACACGTTCGATTAAATACGAATAAGTTGAACTGACTTGGTCCGATTAATTATCGAGCGCGCTGTTGTGGGAAATTCTTCGGAACTCGTTCGGTAAAAATGTCTGTACCAAGTTTAAAGGAAGGAAGAGAAACATTTTCGGTACGTTTGCCGAGGAATCGATATTTGCCGGTATCGGTGGACGATCAAAGGAACAACAACAAGAAAACACAGGGCTCAGAAAGCACGCGAGTATCGAAGAGACACCGTGGTGCATTAAACCTCGGCCTTTCAACGTCACATCCCCTGTTACTAGGTCACGTTTCACCGACTGTGTTCAACGAAACACGGAGCCCCCATTAGCGCAGCTTTTGCTCTCCGTAAGCTGCTGCTCTGTTTTTCAATTTTCACGACTCCCAACGACCAGCGCTCGGTTTGAATCGCGGCCCAATTACCCCATTGAATAAGTTGGAATTTATCCTCGCTGTCGTTTCCAACAATCGTTTCTCGAAATTATCGCGATTCGTTCATACCTACAGGTACATTCTCACCTGGAATATTTCGAACAATTCCTTTCCTTTTGGTTGCTCTTATCGACTCGTGATTTTTCAGTAGAACGGATCAACGATATTTGGTCCGAAATTTTCAAGAAATATGATACAACAAGATCTGGTCTAAATCTCGTACGTGGAAATATGCGATAGCTATAATTCTGTAGAAAATTCTCTAGAGATCTATAGTAGGGCGATTACATCAATTTTTATCGGTCGGCATGCTAAATATTTCATATCAAACGCGATACCTACGCAGCGTCGTTTACGTCACAATTTGCAGTATCGTTCGTTACCGAACGAACGATAAAACTGTAAGCTGCATCGTATTTCAGGCAGATGGTACTTGCCGCTTTTTAGTGCTTTCGGATCACTCTCACGCTGATGCGGCTACAAAAAGTTTCAAAGCGTATAGCGTGATAATTTGCAGCTGAATGGCTCTCTCCTAAATTGCAGTTTATTACGGGTGTTACAGTGAAACCATCGAGTCTTTAGAAATAATAAGTTATTCCTTAAATTATCTTATCTTTCTTCGTTTCGTTAAATCATTTCATTTCTTGCCGCGTTTTATACAATATCGTTCTCACCTCAAGTATCAGAACCAACTTCTCCTATCTTTAATCGATTTCTGTTTTTACCGTACTTTTTCCTCTCTGTTTTATACTTTTAGTTTTGCAATCTACTTCTGTTTTTGTTTCATTTTCTTTTACTATACCTTTTACCTCTTCCATCGTTGTTTGACATCGGTTCTTTTCTTCTTTTTTTTTTTTTTCTTTTTTTACCCTTCCATGCTTTCCTTTACATCACGCCCTTTTACCACCTTTTTCCTATCTTCTTTTACTCGGCGCACCTTTTATCTCTCTTCTACCGTTTAACCTTCATATTTCGTTCGACCTTTTTCCTGTTTTCTTTCCTTTGCCGTGAATTTCTTGTTATATTTTTTACAGATCATTCACGTCGAATATTTTCGATCTCTCGTACGATTGCACAACAGTTGAACTTTAACGCGAGTTACAATCGAGGGACAAATTATGATAATATTATTTATTATATATTATATATAATATTATAATAATATTAATATTATTTATTTTTCTCGTACTTTGTCGCTGCTGGTGCTCTCGAAATTTATATGACGTATATCATAATTTATTCGTATGCTGCATAGCAATTTTGCTCTCTGCTTGCGAATTCTCTTTGTACGCGTATAACAGAGTCACAATGGTAGATACGAATTAACGTTATTGCTAATTATCTACCCACGTCACCATTGATAGAGAAGTATCTTCGGTAATTAACACCCATGGGTCAGCGTTCGCGTCGATAGCTATCGAAATTGCTAATTCACATCGCTTTATCGTCGATATTCGTGTAAAATTTATTTGCTCGACAGCGCGGTTAATCATTCATTTACCCTATTTCCCTTAATAGAAAAACGAGTATCGCGAAGATACCGAGCCCGTATCGTTCTCGTTCCACCGTAAGCGCCTATCTATTTCCGTTCGCCAGCGAAATTTGAATATGCAAATTAAGCGTTAAATATAAACGAGCAGAAAATGTTTTGCAATTAAGTTTCGATCAATAATTCTATATTTATTCCTAAAACATCGATCGAGCTTACCAATTACTGTAAGTAGTTGTAAACGTAAAGTACAAGCTCGAGAATGCTCGAGAATTGAACCGTGAAATCATCGAGAAAACTACCAAAAATTAATCTTGTCGTTACAACGTCTCGTTATAAACGCTTGCATAAATCACACGCCACAAACGTTGAAATCATTGCAGGTTCTTTTATTCGTAATTCTCTGACTGAATCACATAATGTCAAAGATAAGGAAAAAGTGTCCGACTACTTTCGAACAACAATGTACATGCATATTTAAAAACTTGCATCACACGATTGCTAATGGAAGAATTTCCTTCGGATTAAAAGCAAGTTATCTGGTGGTACTAGTTGCAACCTTGTTGCAAGCTCTGTGAGATACGTAAGAATATATATCACTGTGTATATGATATCACTGCAAGAATATATAATACAGAGGACAATCTTTGGCGAGAGGAGATCAAAGAATTCTTCGACATAATATTAAAATTGACTCGCGCACTTACTTGGCTTCGAGGGCGAGTGCAAACACTCCCGCAGCCTCGGGTGCAGCGGCTGAGGTTCCGCTATGCGTCGTCGTGCATTTGCCGTAAAGGTCAGTGGTGGCCTGGAAAAAAGAAAAGGAAAATATATCGTCTAAACGCAATTGCAAGTCAGTAACCGCTCTCTCTCTCTCTCTCTCTTTCTTTTTCTCATTTACCGAGTGAAATTAGAACGTACTTTAACTGTTATTTGCATTTTAACGACCCTACAGCACGTTTTAATTGTAATTACGTTTTCAAAGCGTCCTCTGTATTCACGTAGGTAGTTTGTCATGCGCCTATTACCCGAAAGATTTTAACTGGCGGAATTTTGAATGCTCTTTTAGCGGGTTTTCTTTTCAACGCTCGGCTCGTTGTTCACAATGCAGCGTAATATTTTTATGTTTCCAAGCGAGACGGGAGCACATGAGAACGTTGAATCGCGTACGAGCTAATCCGAGTATCGTACACTGCCATTATATGGGAATAGACTCGAAACGATCGTAAAACGCGTGGATCGTCCTAGAAGATTGAACGTAACAACTCGCACAGAAGGAATTAAACGTTCTATTTCCAAACGCTGTAATTTCCTCGAGTGCAATCGCGCGTGTTCCGCGTATATCGAGAAAGTTTCCGCGTTCAAAGTTCGCGTTCGATAGCGCGCATAACCGCGATAAAGTTGCCATAAATATCCGCCAGTAATCGTTTCAGTGAACCCCTGCTTAAGTCCAAGCACATCCTTATTTGGTGGAGTAATTCAAAAATCGACCATTTCTCAATAGTCCTGCCGGTTCTGGCAATTTCTTGCAGGAACTGAAATTTTATAAAACGTTTCTACAAGCGTGCGAAATACCTTTGCGAGCTACGGTGAATTGTTTAAAATACAGCGATACAATTTGGAAGGAGAAAAAGAAAAAAAGTAAATATGAAAAGGATCGATTGGATGGAAATAAAAAAGAAATCTCTTTCTTTCACTTAACACGCAGACGATCGGCATTGGAATAAATCTTATTTGAAAGTGGTCCGTGTAATCCGTGCCACGGGCGTCCACCCCCGTTTTCTCTCCTTTATTTTCCCCTTCGCTCAACCGTGAAATTTTCGTGGAATAGAAAGAGAGTGCAGGAAATCCGAGCGGACCGTGTTCATCCATAAAATCCCGGCTATCGAGCGCAAAAACGTTCAGGAACGAGGGCAAAATCTATTCAGGAACATGCTCGCCGCTGATATAGGTGTTGCGAACGAAACGACGTAACACGTTGTTAACAACCAGTTTATACAAGATTATCGAAAACAGAGTCTTGTTATCGTGGAACTCGCGTTTTGTCCTCGACCACGTCAGCGTAAATTTCCTTCGTTAACTTTCGTATTTAAATATCGATTTCTCTCGAGTGTGCTTCATAAAGTGGTTGGCAACATCAAACAGTATCTTTTATTTGACTCAATGATACATTCGTTTCTCGAATCACATCTGTTCACTTCTTCTGCCTCTTTCCGTGCTTTTCATCGCTATGAAATGACGAGCTCGTTCGATTTTCCTGCTTCATAAATTCAAACGATCGATACGTTTCTCCATTTGATTTAGCAATATACTCGGATCCTCGGATCACACCTGTTCGCTCCTTCTGCCATTTTACGTGCCTTGTTGTTACTGGATGGCTACTTTTCAAGAGGATCGTTCTCGTTGAGTCAATAAAAGAAAGGAACCACGAATAACAGCGGCAATCCTTCTTTTCACGCGAGGAAGCTTCCATACCAGAGGATCTATCGACGATGAGCGTCCATAAAGCCGCGGTATAAAGTTTACGAGCAGATCAGAAAAGCTTTCATGAGCTAAGAACAGGAATTTCCACGTTAATCCCTAGCGATGAAAACGATCTTCTCGCGAGTCACGCTTCCATGAACAGCCTTTCTTTCAGCTGATATGTGCAAGAAGGCGAAGATACGATTTAATATTCCATCTTGCTCCAGACATTTCGCATATCGATCCAACGTTTCTGGAGGATAGTGTGTGTCCATGTCCTCGTATCGAATACTTATTGTCTCGTCCCAATTCCTAGAATACGTCAACCAGTCGCAAAAGCCCAGGTTGATCTATAATTTTCGAACATTCCATAAGCAAGATATCTCAGATTGAACGAGCGCAAAGTGTCTCGACACGACTAGCCATCAGACTAACCACCTAATCTCGTCTTTGCTGCACGAATAATAAGGACAGTTCCGGGGCAAAATTTCATTCCAGTTCGCGATCATTTTCCCTCTTCTCGTCGCTGTTCCTCGCCTCTGGAACCATCTAGGAGTTTTATACGATAGTTACTCTGGAGAGTACTTTCAAATTGTGTATACACTTAGGACTAGCTTCGAGAATTCTTACTTTAAGATAGACGATGGAAAAACTTGCACGTTTTCTTATATGTTCTATAAGCAATTCTTCGTTCGCTGAAGCGAGTGATAAAACTGTGAAACAACACGCCTTCGCGCTCAGATGCAGTGTTCGCTTCACGATAAACACTTTCGCCGCCAAACTGATGACAATTTTTCTCTCAAATGGATACCTACCACACAGAAAGACCCACGTAAAGTTAACAGGAAATCGAATTCAACCTTCGCACGCCTTTACGCGCCAGCGACATTTTTCCTGCTTTTTAAACGAAGACGTCTCTATTTACCAGAGGATACGTCGCGCTCCTGCTGAGCAACCGCCAGTTCTTCTATTTCCCCAGCCAGCATTTCGTCTATATTATTTCAGCAGGATGCTCCTCAATTCCCCAGACTAGCGTGATCTACTGCTGCGTTAAAAGTGGCCCACGCTAAGCACCGTAATAACGCTAGAAAAATGCAGCGCAAGAGTTGAAACAGGCGACTCCCTCTGATCCTGCCATGATACATTCACAAACTTCTTATCTTAACTTCCTTCCACTTGATGGATAAAACGAAACGGTCTTTTCGAGCCGTGAAATAAAATTCCGATGAGAGCCTTCTTACGATATGACTTATACCCTTTATCGTGCACCGAGTGAACTGTAAAAAATTGACGAGCTTTCTCTTCGTGTGTGTTAACGCCTACACGTTGCTCGACGGCATTTTATATCTCGCTATGCGATATTATACTTTCTACCTAGATCTTTATCCCAATTTAACAGCTCTTTCTTACAATTCGCCAGTTCGTTTTTTCGACCATCTCGCAGACACGCGCAAGAAGGATCGTATTACGATATTCGATATTGATATTTCGCAGCCGAAATACGATATTCGTCTCAGTCAATTTATCTATTTCTTAGAAAATCGGCTGTGACAAGGTCCAGTTTCGTCGACTTTCTTCTTCGTTTTCTTTTTTTTTTTCTTCTTTTTTTTTTTTAAATCTTAACATCATTCGCTGAAAGAGGAAGGTTCGTGGAATCGGAAGACGCAGATATATATATCGGGTGACCTAAGACCGAGATAACACGAACTGCCACTGTTATCCACTCTAATTAGAGAGTGGCCTTTGTCTGGTCATTAACGAACAAACTGGTAACAAAGCAATTTTCCAAGTACGTGCAAGCTACAGTACGTCGAAAAATAAGAATCACTGTAACTGTTTCTTCGTACAATGAACACGACTTTCAACGCTGTTTTGTCTTGTTCGTTTGTATGTTGATTTACTACACGAGCGAACATATTAATATAATAAACCAAGTGTGAAAATTGTAAGATATATTTGATAAGAAAATATAGAAAGAAACGCGGAAAATGTCTGCGAGAAGTTAACTCGGTTCATTCGAGTCGCACGTACCAGTGGAGCAGTAAGATTCTTGGCTCGTGTTCACGAAATTAACTTATTTTTACTTGAGTCCTCGCGTATGTCCTCTGCGAAGCTGGAATTCTTCCTGCCGTGTTCGAGATACTTGCGAAATTGCGTTATCGTAACTTCGGCCGCAACTCGAATAGCAAATTCCACAAACACGGCTTGTAACTTCGTGTATGATGAGGTAGTGGTACGTTGCAAACGTTTCGCAAAAATATCGAAGATTCTAAGGAAACTTTATATCAGAAAGACCGTCGGAAATTAATCGAAAGTTTAACACACTTCGAAGGATAAATACAGACGAACTTTCTATAAAATAATCGCGCTGCTAAATTGTTAAAAAGGATATTAAACGTCGAGGAAAGAATATAAAGAAACGTAGAATCTTCTAATTTTCTACAACGAATCAACCAATTCCGTAATACTTAAACCGATAATCCTCGAAACTCTTCAAAGTTCTCGTCTTATCCTCTGATTCTTATCCTAAGTCTATAAGACTTCAAAATTCATAAATATTTGGGAAGTTCGAGGCGTTAACGTCGTCTAAAGACCCTCCGTAATCCCGGTTCTATACATATTTCCCATAAAATACCCCAGTTCTATACATATTTCCCATAAAATACCCCAGTTCTATACGTATATCCCATAAAATCGTTAGAGCCCTCGAACCTCACGAATCCATTAAAAATCCCCTAAAATTCCGAGCAAGCTCGCAGTCTGTGGTACGTTTCATGCCACTTACTACTCCAATATTGGGATCCTTAGCGCCGTTGCTGAACGTCGAGGCCAAAGTGCTCGAACAGCTCTCGTCGTAATGAGCGTTTTGCCCGTCGTTGATGGCGCTGTTAATACTAATAGTCCACATACTCGCTGCATAACCATCGCAATTGCAGTCGTCCTCTTCACCGCCGTCACCGGAAGCCCACACGTAAATGTTACCTAATCCTCTTCGACCCTGTGAAGCAGGTATATCCAGTTTATCAAACATTAAACGTGTAAGATCTCTGTTAACTTGTAGACAATTTAAATTCTCATTTAAATTACGCTCAAGTTGTTTCGCCAAAATTATAATGACTCGGCTCTATTACGCGGTTTGTCGAGCCCTGTATAAAATTAAATTTAATTCTAACGACAAAGACATTTTACATTTAAAATTAACTGAAAACGTCAGCGGATAAAAGTTAGTTCCATACTTCCATCGGCTACCATATCCTGACACGCGTGGAAGACTAATTCCACAGTTACAAATTGTTTAAACAAAAAAAGGAAGGAAGATGCTAATTTTTGGGACGTTCTGTTACGTCTTTTAGACAGATCTAATCCTTTTTTCTGTCCGGGGCTTGACAAATATCTTGCAAGTAAAATTGCCATACGTTCCATTTCCGCGGGAACTACGATGAAGTTTCTCGATTTATTTATTGGAATTTAAGAGACCAGTAGTATTTCTTCTCAGAAGTATTTCTCCAATATAACGAAAATCGAAGATCGTAGCGCAGAAACGCGTACACTTGGAGTTTATTTCTCGGTCGACAGCTACGTCCCCGAAGAACTTCCGCTCCCAATTGGCTGGCAGCGTAACAACCTGTCACAAATCGAGTGTGTGACGACTGGTTGTTAAGGGGAAATTCCGAAACGGGAGACGTGGTCCCTGAAATATCCGTGAACAGAGCGGATCTTGACACTTATCGATTGATGCTTCTGTCGTTCTCAGCGAAACATCGTCATAGCGTGGCTTAATTGGAAAATGGAAGTTGCCGAGCAATTGGAAAAGTTCGATGGAAATTAATTAAGAATCAACGAGCGTGCTTTTTAATACGCGCTTCCTCGTTCGATATTATTTGAAAACACGAGAGCAAACTAATTTGCAAATAAACATACGAGATTCGATGAAACGAATTACTCGGCTAATTAGTAGTAGTCGCGTTCACACTACGAGTACGATAAACAGTTACGCGACGATCGACGTTCCAACTTCCAACGAGTCCTCGAACATCTCGTTCCAATTCTCGTAATTGCATTCCAAATCTAATGATCGCCGCGAGCCATCGACAGCAATAAATACGAATCCAGCTGCTTTTCTTCGAATCTGTCTAATCCTTGCCTCTAAATTACACAGTTAGAATTATCATGATCGAGAAAAGTGATCGTAAGCTACGTCCGTGGCTTTTACACGAATCGATTTCATTATCTTGGTAATTAAGTCTACTCGACTACGTCGTCTTTTGGATGAAAATTATCGACGCTTTCGTTCGCAATAACGTGGACACTGATTGAATTCGAAGCAATTATCGGCTACTCGTCCGTGGTTTATGGGAATTACGGAAACTCGAACAAGTCGGGTTTCCTCGGAAAAATCGAAGCACGTCTTGCATGTTCTCTCTTCAGAGTTAGAAACACTAACTTATTACATGCTTGACAAATCCAATTCCATCTACGACGTGTACAATACGACGTTCGTTCGAAAATTCTTTTGGAATCTCGATATTTTTCTTGTAAGATAAATAATTCTGCCTTTATCCTGTGTGCTACCCACGATACAAATTTAAAATAGGACGATGATCTGGATAAAGAGATCGCGAAAAAGGTGGGAATGTCGCGAGTACGTTCTGTCAAGGAAAACTAATTACTCGATGTTATACGCGAAACTCTGACGAATAGTAGCGAACCAATGGATGTATTCATGAGCTTTCACGCAGAACGATCGATGGAGTCGAAGGATACTTTGTTTACTGACGGCTTGAAAGCACCGCTGAGTGACTTCCGTTGACGTGACGACCGTCAGAAATTCACGGCGCAATTACAAAGTTAATTGGGACACCGTTTCTCCAAAGACGAAGTTAGCGAATTAACTTTATTACCTCTTGACCTTTCTTTCTGTGAAAAAACAAATTCTCTCTGTTAAAGACGGAAGACGAAGAGAGAGCGAGAAAGATTTGGTAATTAAAAGAAACTTCGGTAGAAGTTGCATACGAACAGCGTTCAAACTTATTATAACTCGTGAAGTATTGAAAATTGTAACGATGAAAATTATGCAATTAAATCGTCGTATAAAATTGTTAGGAGAGTGAACAGAGGAAAACATGATAAGTAAATTAAACGTGGGAAATATAAATAGCGGCAGAGGGTGGAAATGCTAAGCATCAAAAAAATATGAAGGAAAATATGAAAGCTGAAATGTCGTAACGTTTTCAGCAAAAACACAGAAATCTCTGGGAACACGGTACACGTGTATCCTGGAAATTGCCGTATGTGCTGCTGGAGTACGTGATTCGAACTACAGAGGAAGCAACTTTGACAAAAGGAAGACACATATTCTTTACGAGAACAAATTTCACGCTGGAATTATCGTTAAATGAGAAACGTCGTAGAAACGTCACGTAAATACTATGGCTTGCGTAAATTACATAAACCATAGCTTAAACTTACGTCATATATACTTGTAAAATGGAGCAGCACTGAAGGTTGAACTTAGTCCCTCGAGTTTTGCCCACAAAAGATTACTAGAATTCCAGAGTAAATCTATTAGGCACTTTAAGCCGTGTAGCTGAATCAATTTCGATTCATGCAGATATTTCACGTTTATTGCTTTCCAAGTTACATTTCCTGTACTATTGTTCTGTCCAATTATATGAATAATTTTATCTCTTATCTCTGTTTTTATAAGTACAATTATTTATCATACAGAGATAAAAGCTTTTTCAATCGATTCTTCCCTTTATTCGATAAAATAAAATATTCGTTGAGAGTTAAATCAGATCAAGCAGAAATAATATAAAATAAAAGTTGTGTGCGATGCAACATTATTGAAAATATTAATAAAGCGTGTTATTGTTTTATCAATTTATAAAAAAATATGTTGAAACAGCAGATGCATCGTAAAAGCTTATTACACAGATCGGAGGTAGAAAAAGAGTTCCTATAATTCGAACGAAACATTTCATCGTATAGTGATGTAAAAGAAAATTCAATTTCATAAAATTTCATGAAATTGCAGAATCCAGATGGGAGAAAAAGTAGCAAAGAATTAAATTGAATCGATTTTGGAAATTCCTTTTCGTGAATGCAATGAAAGTTCAGTAAAATTGAATAAGGCGAATTGACTGAAAAATAAATTGCAAATAAAATATTGCAACTTTCGTTCCCAAAAAATAGCAAAGAATTAAATTGAATCGATTTTTGAAATTCCTTTTCGAGAATACAATGAAAGTTCAGTAAAATTGAATAAGGCGAATTGACTGAAAAATAAATTGCAAATAAAATATTGTAACTTTCGTTCCTAAAAAATAGCAAAGAATTAAATTGAATCGATTTTTGAAATTCCTTTTCGTGAATGCAGTGGAAGTTCAGTAAAATTGAATAAGGCGAATTGACTGAAAAATAAATTGCAAATAAAATATTGCAACTTTCGTTCCCAAAAAATAGCAAAGAATTAAATTGAATCGATTTTTGAAATTCCTTTTCGTGGATGCAATGGAAGTTCAGTGAAATTGAATAAGGCGAATTGACTGAAAAATAAATTGCAAATAAAATATTGCAACTTTCGTTCCCAAAAAATAGCAACGGACTAAATTGAATCGATTTTTGAAATTCCTTTTCGTGGATGCAATGGAAGTTCAGTGAAATTGAATAAGGCGAATTGACTGAAAAATAAATTGCAAATGAAACATCGCAACTTTCGTCCCCAAAAAATAGCAACGGACTAAATTGAATCGATTTTTGAAATTCCTTTTCGTGAATGCAATGGAAGTTCAGTGAAATTGAATAAGGCGAATTGACTGAAAAATAAATTGCAAATGAAATATTGCAATTTTCGTACACAAACTAAAAGTTCTAGACAACAAGTTCGCAAAAGGGACCTTCGTTACAACAGTTGCAATCAAAGTAACTGTAACATGATTTTCAGCGTATTCAGCCGACAAAGAAAGTTCAGTTGGTTAACTAACGACGACAAAATACAATAACTTTACCGTGAAAACCCATCCTGGTTTAATACCATTTGCCGACGTCACGTTTTGTGCTGGAAACTAGCAACTAGATAACACTCGTCCCTACAGGATACAATATCAGAAACAGATTGCGTATCATAGAAACGAATCGCAACAATCGAAGTTCCTCTGTGCCCTGTCTGAATCGCGATACGTTACTGAAATATGGATGACATATATCGTGGATGGAACGGCTGTCACGGTGTGTTTATCAACGTAAAAATTACATTCCGCTGTTTCCATAAAAGTTTAAAATGGAGCGCGCTGAAGTCCCCTCTCATGAGAAATCAGAACGCTATGCGGTGATGGCGCGTGTAAAGGTCACCTCGGTTTTAACGTCAACCGTAGAACGAAAACCAAAACCAATTTCAAACCAACATCGAACAGTAAACGTGTCGAAACGACATCGAGCAGATCAATAATTTATTGTGTTTGAACAAAATTTCATCGGTGATATCAAACGGTTTTACCAATAATGTGATCATTCTTTACCAAAATCTCATCGATAACGCAAATTTGTATATTCCATGGTGACGCGAATTCGTACAGCGATGAGCGATGTAATCATATGATGATTGCACTGGAAGAATGCAAAAGTTAAAAACAGACACGATCTATCGTTGTGCTGCTTTCTTTTACGTGCTTTTACACTCTGTGTTCCGACGATTAAAATTTCTTTAAAATTTATTTTGCAACATAAAAAGACAGATCTATTCAACCAGAAACTTTTCCACATCTCTCTATGTTTTATGGTTACAGAGTTTGGAAGATAGCGATAAATAATCCAGCAAGTTTCAAGGTACGGCGGTTAATCTCTCTCTCACTCTCTCCCTGTCTCTCTCAGGACGCGAAGAAGATCCTATGGGTGATGTAGAAGAGGGTAAAAAACGTGATACTAATACGCACCTCGTTAACGCCGCGCACGATGGCCCTCATCGTCGCATTTCGCGGCCCGTCCACGGTCTTTCCGTCGTCCGTCGGTCCCCATGAGGCGCTATAAATGTCTATGAGGTCAGGTTCGTGTCCCATGCTGTTAGCTTCGATCAGGTCAGTCATATAAGGCTGATCCAACATTCGGATCCCGGCGACTTTCGAGTCGTAAGCTACGCCCACGCCACAGACGCCGTTGTCCCGGGCTGCTGCCACCTCGCCGGCACATCTGGTTCCGTGGCTTTCAAGAAAAACAACACCTTAATTAGATCCACCATGTCTGCGTGAACGGGGAAAATGTTTTTACTACAGATTCTCCGTGCTGGGAATCTGGGTGTCGATTATCGGATGATTAACAGCGATTAGAGCGTGTAAATCGAATTGAAGAGACTCGATTAGTTCGTGGATCTGGATTATTACAGTTCGTAGAAACGTTAGGGCGAGGAATTTCATAGAGGGGAAAATAAACGATCGTTTTCCTCCTTCGAATCGTCTGCACGCTAGTTCTCTTTCAGTTATTCGTTGCTTGTGCAACGCTGAAGATAATAAATTGGTGAAGAAACAAGGCGGGTGAAATGAAAACAAACGATGCACGATATTTGAAAAGTTCTTTTCCCGTTGGTTCGTCGCAATCATAAATAACGTATCGCCACGAAACAGATACAATCTTCTTAAATGAGAATTTATGAGCGATCGCGACACAAGCGTACTCGCTTCGCGAACTCAAAAAGAGTCAAAGGAATGCCATCGTCGATACCTGAAAGAACGTTTAATGAAAATTTTATTGCGGTAAATTCGCCGCTGGAAAATTACCAAGAACGTTTACCGCTTAATAAGCTGCCTTTATTGCTCTGTACGTCAGGTTGAAACAGCTGCAAAATGAACAAGCGCATCTGGTGCCAGAGGTACCGCAAATGGACCACGACAAATACGGTTTTATTGTACAATCCATAGCCAAGACAATCTACAATTGCCTGTGATAATATGCCACTGCCTATAACCTTTGCATTTTTTAATTAAAACAAAATTAAATGAATATTCCCTATTCCATGGTATCCCTTCGATTCGAGCTATAGAACGATATTCATTCGAGTCAAATTAATTCACATTTCAAAGGTTAAACGATTATTTGTCGTGTGACGTCTTCGCCATTAAATCTCAGCCAAGCGGGCTAAATTACACGCAAAGTAATTAACGAAAGGACGAGTGGACCAACAGATCACGACGATCTTTGAATATACGGTGCGACTAAACTAAAAAGCAGGGAAGCCAAGACACGGTTATTTATCATAGAAATTAATCAAGCAAAATTCAAATTAATAATTAATAATAATTACAGGGAAGAGATAGCGTTCGTTAGAAGTTTGATGACATTCGAAATTTTATCAGGCTCGTCTTCTCACGAGATTCTCGATTCTAAATACAAAAATTTTAAGGATGCAGTACGTTCCTTAACTTACATTCTATCTTCGATTTTCTCTTCTAAAAGTCCATCTATCGTGAACACGGGTGGAACTACAAAACGTCTGATCAAACATTCCTCAAAGCAATACCGCGTGACTATCAGTTTCGCTGACGACAAACGGATAAAGCATGCGAAGCGATATTGCATCGAGCAAGTGGAGGCGCAAACGAAGCGTTCAGAAGATAGAAAGCGAACTGTTGAAAGCTTCAGGTGTACCACGATACAGCGAAGATATTGAGAAAGACGTGGAATCTCGCGATTCTCGAGTGCAAGTCGCGACGCTAACGTTCCAACGAATTTTATCGTTCGCTTCATCACGCCCACTCGATTCTCTTTCGTCACGTTCCTGAAAGCTTTAGCGTCCAGCTTTATTACAGCGTTCTGATTGAGCCAATAAAATCGAGTAGTGCACGTCATAAAGAGGATATGAACGACTTTGTCGCAGACGTATCAACGTCCGAATCGAGGCGATCGCTGTGAAACGCCTGTCTCATTTTCCATCAAGCTTTTCACACACACATAGAGTAAGAAAGATGAATTACGTTAAGACGAGGTCATGGTGTAATGCCACGTCGGATTGACAAATTCCTCGTAGAGACGGTGCAGAAAGCGTTTTAATCAATTCCTCGTTTATTCGCTGAATAAACTCGTTTCCTTCGATTAAACGAAGAATCGAATTATAGAAGATACGCTCGCTGAATATACGAAACGAAGCGTGATTCGTTAAATTCTTCGCTCCGTTAGAAAATTCAGTGAACCATTGATAGAGTTGTGGACGATTGTCTAGAATTTCTTTCTTGATGAACTTGTTCGAACAGAGATCCATGTTTCTCTGTTGAAACATGCAAAGCGGAAAGGTTAAAGGGGAAAGATTCGACAGAGAGATATTTGAGAAACGAAAAATGTTTCATCTGGAAGGACGAGTACCGATGGAAAACAGGCAACTCGTATAATAAATTCCCTTAGTGAGATACTTTAAAGAATGTTGGGCAAGAAACGCTTTGAGTAGAATCGTTCGCTCGTCGTATTAGGCTTTTCACGGTATTTATTCGAGGTAGAAAGCTCTTGTCAACGGCAGGGACTCGCAGAAATTGCTGGAAAAAGATTGCGTAAGCCATCGCGGGAAATAAATGATGGGTTCATGGAAACATTTTTACGTAAGAGATACGACCCCTCGACAGTCGTGCTACGGAAATTATGGAAAATAATTCTCCAAGTGAAATTAAAATAACCAGTGGAATTGGAAAAGAAATACATTAGTATCCCTCGTCGTAATATAGAAGGTTTTTGCGCCAAGCTACGCGATCGGTTTCTTTCCAATGTTTCACCGGATCCTCCTATAGACTTTAAATGTAAAACCGAAGAAAGGGCCGTTCTTTTTGATTCGTTAACCGGAAAGTACATTTCTCGGTATCGAATAAAAACTTTCGTCGATTTGTCCCGATTGCAACATCGATATCCTATTCCTTGCCTTCTTCTCGGTGAGCAACGTCACCTTCAATCACCGTGGAAAAACAACATAGAGTTGAAATGAAAATTCGAAACAATTTCCCAACGTTAATAACCATCCACCCCAGCGTCCACGATAATTGCTACTCGGTAATCATTAATTACGCGATCGTGCCGAGCTTTCGCGTTTCTCTCAAGTTATTATTAACCAAGGCCAACCTCTTTCTAATCTCGTTAGTAAAAATAACCGGTTGTACCTTATATAGCAAATATTTAATCCTGTAAACTTCGTTAAAATTCCACTCTGTAGATTGCAGTTTCACGGTAATACGGATTTTGCGTCATTTTACTCACCTATTGAACCAATCATCGGTATACCGTGGATACGGATAAGGATCGTTACTGCTGAAGTCGTAAGAAGCTTTGGCGTTCTAAAACATACGAAGGATTTTTCTTTAGTTTCGTTGAATCTTCCAACGAAAACGGTATCCTATTTCCTGATTACAAGGAGAATTCTAGGAATTTAAAACTGATAGAAAATCCACATCCTACAGATTTCCATCCTACGCGAATTCTTTTTTCTCTTTTTAAGAAGATGAAATAAAAATACGACAACAATCCGATTGGTAAGTATAACACACCAAGGAATCAGTATTGGTCTGAGTAGCTGATATTCTTTAAGATGAAAGTTTCCTGGAGCTTTTCCAATGGATGAAAAGGTGAAGGAAATACGCTTATTTGTTCTTTCGTAACGTAACTTTTATGTGACCGCATTGCTGAAAGTTTCATCTTTGTAATTTCTATTTGTTATTTCTATTTACTTACTGCGCATTGTAAAAATTACACTCTGGTGTTATCGACTGGAAATTATCCTTTTCTTACTGTCATCCGTGTTGTCGATCAGATCATAACATTACTTTATTTTATCTGACTCAGAATCGAATTTTTGTTCTCCAGGTTGATAAGCAGGAGTTCTCTTAATATTGTCATTGCAATGTTCTTCATGTCAGCTTTTCCTTTTACATGCCTCTTGCAAGCTATGCCACTTCTGTCATGATAAAAATATTACTAATATTTCATGGGTAATCTCCTCGTTGTTCTTCATAAATATCACGTTGTCAAGGGAATTTTTCGCGCATAAAATATTTCGCAAATTTGTATAACCATAAATCAGAATAAATTTCCGACAAAAATGACTAGACTTGTTGGCTTCGTTAATTAATCGAACACAGAACCCACCGACATAATTTGCGCAGCATGGGAATTCTTTCCTATGAATTTTACACTCCATAAATTCCTCGTATCCACAGAACGTCGCTCGTCTATTAATCTTCGTCCTGAAAACTGCCCTTCAGTTCATCCCATCGTTCTTCCCAATTCCCTCCCATGTTTCTCCTCTCGTTTCACGTCCATATCACCTCATTTTTTATCCTTTAATTGAATGACACTGATAAAAATTCCAGAATCTTTAGATGTTTTAGTATAATGGCCCAGCTTAATACTGACAAATTCATTGCCGTTCCTGTCATAAAAAGAACTCGAGCAAACTTTATTAAATTCGCTCCATCGAATTCCTTCCTTCTTATCTACGAATTTATCCCCTGACGACGTTGAACAACACGGTGAACATTGTATCAGGATGGTAATTAGTTTGCTAGTTTTTATGCTGGAAAATTCCATCCTTTGTCATTTAACGTCCAACCAACTTTCTCCCCTTATTGTCTCCTCCCTTATAAAGTTGATTACGAGCCTCTGTGACACGTGGGTGTTGCATTGTCTGTTCGCCTTTCAGCCTCCGATCTTTGGAAAAACCTTGAGAAACTTCACCCATTTATTATCTTTTCCCCCTTCACATGTTCACATCTCTGCTGTTTTTATTCATGAAACGTTTCCACTGACTGTTTCCATTAACTATATTCGACATCAACTCGACAGCCCAGCACATGGGTTGAGCGTTCATCGTCGCCGCGAAACAAAATAATTCTACGTCGCTGTCATCCAAAGTACATCTGCCAAGTATTTGTTGTAATTTCCGAGCGTGAATTCTTCAACTTCTTCTTCAACATCATTCGACACGCGTTATCGTCCTCTTTAACTAACCGCGTTTAACGCGCTGACTTTCTTATTCCTGCAAGACATCGAGTAGATCTCGAGGAGCTAGCTAAGTTACGTGATCTGAATCGAACGTACCAGAGACTTCCTTCACTCGGAAACTCGTGGCCGAGACAGCTCGTAAAACAGACTGTTCTTTCGCGAATAATAGAAATTATGTCTCTCCTCTGTCTTCGTTTATTCTCTGTAACATCGTTGCCTTCGACGGACGATCTTTCAACTTTCAAGGCAACGACGTTTTCCTAAAGGCGCGTACTCGCCAGCAAATATGCTCGCTATCGATGCTTTCAAGATTTTTGTAAATGCTTCGTAATAAAACAGAGTTGTTGGAATCAGAAGGATGTTTCAGTTCAGCCGAGCAATTTCGCCAGATTTCGTTGCGAATAATTTCCAAACGATCAGTCAATGACTAACATTCTTCATTAGTGGTATGGTGAAATATATCGCGTACGTTGAAGATTCAGCGGCTATAGCTTTCTACGAGGATAGAATTTCCACTCGTTAAAACGATAAAAATTTGATATTCTCTCGTCGGCTGTAATATATCGTCGTAGTAATAATTGCATTTTAACTAACAAATCGCAACAAACGAAAAATTGAAAACGTTCGAAACGTTCGTAATTGTCCCCGATAGATCTGAAAGTGCGTTGTCCAAGCCATGCGATACGTTTCCCTGTGATTTTCCATTGGGTCGGGTTTCATTTCCCAGGACAAAGACCGCTGTTAAAGACACCTCGTCGCGTTGATTAACGACGTTATACCGGGGAACAATGGCCGTCTGTTCGAGTAGATCCTGGGTAGGACACCAGTGCGGCGACTGCCACAAAATGGACGCTCCGCGGATTTTTATCATCGCCCGTTCGTCGTGATAAAATGGTTACGAACTCGATTTGAATTTCAACGCGTGCGATTCAATATTATGCTAATGTACCTTATGAATGTGTTGCGGTTACAATAAAACGCCACCGAGATGTGGCAACAAACGCGTTGAAAGGAAGGTAAACAGAATGATCTTCCACGCAATTTTTCAACCTTTCACGCCGATAAGACATCGACTTTATAGCGAATTTCTATGTGTTCGGAGTATTTGCTTGAACCACGGTTACGTATAATATGACCATATTTTTTTCTTTTACGTGTAATGATCGTACTTACGTAGTTGTATTTTAGATCCGGATGCATGTAGTCGACCCCTGGAACAAAAATAAAGAACCGACGTTTTCAAAATAGAATACGTAATCCGGTAGACCAAGGAATGAAAACACTAGAGATACTTCGAGATTACGCAAAGTCCATTAAAAGTTTCCGCGGACTAATCATTCGAAGAGCTTTAAGACCGAGTTCCGTGTGAAGATGAAGCTTCCCTTGCAACACGACTGACCTCTTACTTTACAATTTCATCAGCGTATTCTCCAACGTTAGATATTTACATATAATGTTTGAAGGGAAAGACTGAAATACTTTGTAGTCTTATAAACATGAGATTAAAGCTGGTTCCACCGAACGTTAAAACTTATTAATTAATATAACGAATCATCGTGAACCATTCAAATTGCTTCGAATTTTACCGATATTTTCATCGTAGTCGAGTCTCGATACGTTGCTAATCAAATTTCCAAATTTTTCGTATAATTCACATGATGTAGCTATTCGTAGAAAAATATGTACATTCAAGTATGGAAAAGTTTCATGAGGTACCATAGATTTAACATACACGAGATATAATTGGAGTTTCTACGACTATTGACTCGCGAACGATGAAATTCCTGATCGTTAGTCTTCTGAATCCACGAAACAACTCTTTATTCGCCGAATATTATACAATTCACTTTATTCGGACAGATTAGCGGAAGATTAGAGCGAAATGATCAAAGTCAACCAAATAATGGAGCAATTTGTTTATCTAAAGTATCAACGAGTTTCGTGCGGCGTTAAACTCGTAATATTGCGTGATCGACAACGCTAACGGCGGGATATTATCGCTATGTTTGCCGAACGATGACTGTCGGGCGAAATCGATAAAACCGAGGTAAAGCCGTAAAAGGCTAAAATCTTTAACAAGCTGTATCACGAGATATCCCAGATTACAGTTTAACAGAGACGATATCAAGGCTCTGGACTTAATAAACGATCGAGATTGGCCATCAGTTACACGCTTTTCTATCAGGAACTATCGATTGCTATTTACAGAATGGGAATTCTTCTTTCATAGCGAAAAATTCTCTTTCTTCAGAAAAAGCAACGAAATACTCGAGCATTTCTAATTTCGATATATATTCAATTCTTATGAAACATTTAAATGAAATATTCTCTCTACTACTGTGACGTCTAATTACATCGTAAAAGAATTATACCTAATTCAGTCATGAAGTTATGAGCGTCATAACAAAAGTTTTTATACCATCGTTTAATTTTTATTGGACGATAAACAAAGATATGGATTATTTCTTGTCACATTAGTTTAACTATGTTGTGAATCTAATTTCTGACTACCAGCAAATGCATTATTATCTTAGGAGAAGTCGATGAGTGAAGTTATGACTGGCTCAATTGCTATATCACGAACAGCGATGCAGCGAAATTGTTATTTACCACGAGGCGAAGTTTGTATTTTTAGAACGTTCAGTCAATACATCAACTGCCAGTGTAAATCCAACTTTTATTTGAATGTAGCGACTTCGATAGATGATCCAATAACAGCCACACTAAAAAAGGGAAATAAAAAAAAGAACGGGAGAAATCGTTGAAAAGGAACAAAAAAAAAAATCCCTAGGCAAACGATGGAAATGCATATCTGTTCGTTCAATGTTTACGAGTGGAACACCGTTGCGTTGAGTAACAAATATTTTGCACAAAATCCAATCGGATATCAAGCTTGTCCATCCTGGTACATCCTTATTTATTCAAAAATGAAACTCGTTGAGAATCGGGTTCCAAAAATTGTTTACAGCAATGTAAAGAATAAACAAGCCACGAGATGTCGAGTTTCGTGATTTTATAACCGATCAGAGCGATAGGATCATCACAGAACTGGGCTTGTTACATCGATTTTGATTCACTAGCTATCGGCTATCACTGAAAATCCCTCGTCTCCGTATGAAACAATGTACGATACGTACGTTTCAATCAATCCACAAAGTCCAAATACAGGTTTCTCTTCGTATTTCGTTCGCGTACATTAATATGCATGTTGCTAAAGCGATTACATTGTATCATTGTTATCGTGTTTATGGAAATGGACTAAAAGAATTTACGAAAAAGATTTACTACCCAGTTATCTTCTATTCTGCACGATACCAGTGAAGACTATTTTCCACAAAAGATTAGAAACGAGGATTAGAGTATACGAGGAAACAGTGTATAACGATAATTAATGAAGCTATGTCGCGATAGCACTAGTAACTGATTACCTAGCAATGCTAGTCGACGTGCAATTAATACAACTAACCTCGGGAATACAAGACATTCATGCGTCGCATTAATTTAAGTTAAAACGTTTTCTGTTAATGAGATTTCCAGATGCCACGAGTAAAATTACGCCCGTTAAATCGCGTCAAATCGTCCTACGTATCTGTATCTACATGACCTAGAAAATACGTATAATATGTATATGTAAAATAGCGATAATCCGCTTCCGCGATTTAAACTACACCGTGATATCATAAACGCTGTATTTCTATACCAGTGTGAAAATCCAGTAGTACATTTAAAGCGATATCTAAATAGTTTTAGCAACTTCTCCCGAACTGTATAACATACTGTGAAGGAAATATAATATAAAATGCTACAAAATGTAATACGGTGCAATAGGGAAATCTCCACAACAAAGGCGAGAACCAAAGGGACGAAACGATCAGCAAATACAGTAGCAGTAATAATTAGCGATAAGAAGATGAAATTAATAAATGGTACTATTGGTACTATTACGCCACTATCCACATAGTTTAACGCTAGAACTACCGATAATTAACACGAAGCTATTTCTACCAAAAACAGCCAAAATGACTGGTATTTAAAAAATACGTAATAATAGAGTATTTCTATTGATTTATTACTTTCTTACAGAAGGAATTCCATGTTATGAAGTACATTTTTAGTATTATTACTCCATCTGAAACCATGATCCCTAAACGTGGGTTGATATATCCATAAAATTGTATAATCAGTCATTTTAACTAGTGTGGTATTTCTAGTGTTAACATCTAGCGATCTAGCGATCGATCCGGAACTTTCCTGATACCTGATATCATCATATCGAATGATACGCGGTAAAAATTTTAAAAACGTGTGGGAAGTTGCAGAAAACGAGAAAACTGGTTAATTAGAGTTCGATAAACAGATTGCAGGACCCTTTTACACCTTGACAAGTAACTGGTATGAGTGTTAGAATTTAATCTTGAAGTTAAGATTAATAATCTGTGAAAGACACAATGTTTATGTTAAAATAATATTCAGTGATATTTATTAAACAGAACTACAGAACCAAATGTATATAAGCGAGTGATATAATTAACAACGTATGTAAGAATTGTTGATTGTTGGCCAATTACTTTCAGACTAGACGTAGGTAGTAACCCATGATCCCTTAAATATTTTGAACCCTACTCTCTATACAGTAATGAGTATGACCTGTGTAAGTGTCCTGTTCAAATGCCTGTGTGAGTGTTTGTGTAAGAGTGTTTGTGCCTATGCGTGAAATATCGTTGTATTCCAACAATTGGTATAAGTAGCCCTGATACCAAATTATTCTAAGTTTAAATACATACTAAATACATAAAAAACAAAATAAAATTCACTATATTATTCTTTTAGTTATCGTTGCAAAAGTCATTACATCATTAGGGAAAAAAATATAACATGAAGTAGGAATTTTAAAATAAAATTGCAAAACCAATCAATTTGACTGGTGTGGTAGTTCTGGTGTTAAAATAGAGAAATCCAAGTAGAATCTCACCATCGTCCATTATAGCTGTGGTAACGTTTTTTCCAGTAACACCCTGAGCCCAGGCTGCCTTCACGTTCAAGTCTAACTTCGCTTTGCCACCGTTTTGACCAGTGTTCTTCAAGTACCATTGATATTGAAAGAACGGATCCGACGGATCTCTGTTCCCAGGATTCATTTGACTCATTTGGTACGGTGGTACAAGATTGTCCACACTGAGAGGTTTGTAGCCTCTCTTTACTCTCTTGAATCCGGGTTGTTGCACCGCTGTGTGTACCTAAAACATTTATTCGAATCCACTCTTGCACCAACGCGAGAACTCCAACCCCTCGAAAATGCCAAGTAGTTAATTTCTCTTTTACGAGCTTCGTCGAATGATTAATGGACGAGATCATAAATAGTCAGGATGGTCAATAGAAAAAGGGTAAAATAGCGATAAAATGGTAACGGGAACGTCAAATATTCCCGTCTACGTCTAAAGACAGATTTCGCTCGTTTTCGTTTGACATTTCCCGTTCTATGACCTGAAGCAAACAATGAGAAAATAATGACTGTTTGGTTAGAGTTTCTCGCGTTCTCAGAATCGAGTAAAAGGGTCGGAAAACGGATATAATACGATGGAAATTTACGAAAGTATCATATAAAGCGGAACGTTCTCTGCGAAGTGATCGATGACAATACCGCGGCCGCACTCCACGCGATCGAAGAATCGTAATTTACCCGATCAATATGTTCCCTATCCAATTATATCATCCATGTCGCTGGAAGTTACGTATTCATTTACATTTATATCGGTAGTCCGGACGAGGCTTTTCGAACCGAGTTCCACGTATCCTCCCACGAGCCAAAGAATACGTTCCTTTGGACTTTTCAAAGCGACCTCTCGTGAAAGCTATTATTCGAAATGTTACATTGATTTTTCTAAAAGACGATAACAATCTTTTATCGATGTAATTTACGGCGAACGGTTAAAGGGGCACTTTGAGAGTAAAATTTCATCCTTGCGATGCAGGTCCGTGCGAATAATAAATGTGATATGACGATGGAACGAAAATTCTATGAAAAAAAAACGACAAAAACCCGGTGTATTTCAAGGAATCACTTACCAATGGATCCACTTTCAATCTTCTCATGTGAGGTACAGATCTCTTGTTCCTTGCATGTGGTAGGGCTTTATGAACGAAGTGATATTCAGTATGGCTACCCAATACCTACACAGACAGGAGAAAAGCAATTTATATTCGCTGCCACTTCGTTTCGTGTCACTGGTACGTTGCCTCCATCCAATTCTTGCAAGATAATGGAAGACAATTTTTATTCGATTACACGATAAACATTCATCGACACGTAATAAGAAAGCAGTTGCTGTTGTTCAATCGAATGATCATCTCTCGAAGAAATGGAAGTGACAAACAACTGGAGAAGAAACGGCGAGACAGTTGCTTGGTTAAAGGTGACTTGGCAAGTTCGTTACCATCTTTCCATCATCTTGGAAGAAACAAAGGGATTCTAAGTGGCCGGACGAAGTCAAATTTATCCGTTGCTTTGCAAAAATTGCTCGATATACCTTAATTCAGACCGGATGTGCGAGCAGGAAAATCCTTTCGAAACCTCGATTCGCTTAGGATATTGGAGCACGTAGGTAAATAACGTGATCTGATCGAATTATGCGGAAGCGAGTTAACGTCGAACCATCGTTTCGACGATCCATTCGAGCCAATTACGGACAGATTAAGTCACCTCGGTTACGGTACGGTCTGTTATCGGATTTATAAATTATTTATCCCTCCCAATCGTTAATTCGTCTGTTTCCGCTGATTGGAAAGAGGAGACGGTGGAACACGGAGAGAGGAAGGAAGAAGGAGAATAAAGGAAAAGAAATAACGGAGAGAAAAATAGAGAAAAGAAGAAAGGGAGAAGAGCAAAGAATGAAAATGTAGAAACGATAGGAAGGAGAAAGCAGAGAAGTATCTTTTCCTGTTGATTCCAGGACTTAACTGAGCTTTTCACAAAAATTAGCTATTAAAACGCTTTTTAAATTTGAAAGAATATTTATATGTTTCTTGATAAAACGTTTGCAAAGAGAATAACTAATGCCCGATATCTTCTGAAATCGAGAAACTATACACGTTCGCTCCAATCCAATAATACCAGTTCCCACGGGACACGCGACACACCTTGCATTTAAATCACTCGGTTGCTAACAATTTTATCAGGATCGAGGAAGAATAAAGTAAAATTTCAATCGCATTTTAATCTTCCTAGTTTCTTATTAAAATAATCTTCGCCGATATACTCGAGAAATCCGATCGTTGTTCGATAATTCGATAAAAAGAATTATAAAGTTGAGAACCTTAACAAGAAGGAAAAGATTACAACGAAAGGCTAACACGTGGAAGATATCGATGGAATCCTGCACGTGACCATATCGCAGGATATCTCATCATTGATGATATTGGAATCCTCGAACATATAGGCGTCTTGAGTCGACGCATCTTATTCCATTCCGTATCTCATTCCCGATACATAGCCGCCTTCCAATGCTACTTATCCGTGTACAAGCTCGATTCTAACTCAAGGACTAGTGCAATTTTCTGTAAAAACCATCGACGAGTTTCTCTCCGCACGATGCTAATGAAAAACTACAAACTACTTGGAAGCTTTAAAAAGTATTAGGTTGTCCGAGAAGTTTCTTTCGTTTCATAGAGTGATAATAGACGAACAACAATTTCTGTTTTATATTATTTTATTGAATTAGGTATGATCCATTTCGTTCTATTTCTATTATTATGTTCGTGCATAATTCAATAAACTAATATAAAACAAAAAACATAGTGCGTCTATTATTTCCTTATAAAACGAAAGAAACTTTTCGGACAACCTAATATTAGTTACTAAACACGTATTGTTATGAAGAAAAAAGTTGTTTCTGTAATTTTCCTTTCTTAGCATTTGAGATCTACCTTCGACGATTTCGATGTTCTACTAACGCACGACTATATTAAGAGAATAGAAAAGGGAGGAAAAGAACAGAGGAGAAGAATATTTCGAATCGTGATTGTTTTTGAAATCTAGCTTTAGAAACTACAAAAACTTCTGTAATGAATATTAATTGACAACTTAAAATAAAATCATAGTCGTGATAATTTAATACGATCCACGTTATGAAAATTCTTCGTTAATCGCATTATACGAGTCATCTTCCATTTTCAAGCTTCAAAGAGATTCTTTCTTTTTTTTTTTTTTTCTTTCATTAGACAGTGAAATCCGTTTTCTCTGAGACATGAGGAAAGGAACAGACGAGGGACATATTTTTTTAACAGACTGGAAGAAATTAATAGGGTGGAGAGATGGATGGAATGGCAGATCGATCGAGCAATAGAGTCCGGTAGCTTTTTCGGTAAAAGGAAGGTGAACCGCGACGAAGAGAAACCAGAGGTGTCTTGACATCCAGTTCTCGGCTCACGATATTCAATTTCCATGCGTGTGTCGCGTCACGGTTACCCTGCAGTCGTTCCCGATCAAAAACAACCCTCTGAAACAACAACAGCGCGATCGATGCCCCGCAAGAGCCGATATCGAACCGAGCTACTTCGTTAATTACGCGGTTCCTCGGCAACTTTCAACGCTTTACCGCCGTTTGTAAATTTCCTTGAATATCAACGGGTGAAGATACAACGAAGCAACGTTGATTAACGATGCACTAACTTTCCCGTAGGATACTTGTCGCGAAGTTACTTACAACGTGAAAGCGTTGATTCGTATCGAAGAGCAGATCAAAGGCGATCGTCGCTCGATGCCACGAATTTGTAAAATAAATAACGTGGTAAATGGTAAGAAGCTTCTGTATATAAGTGCGATCGCCAGCCGAGGCAATATCGAGACAAATCTGTTATCCGAGAAACGTGGCGGTTGCCGCGAATTCCAATATCAGGAGGCGCGAATACACGTGGACGTCAACGAGAGGTTGCTGGAAAAGAATTTTCTCATTTTGACGCCGATTCTCGTGCACCGTTGCTTTTATCCTGAACGCTGTGAAAGCATGTTTTCAATGAAACAGGTTATGATACTTTTATAAAAGGAGAGATTTAGGTAAGTCGCAACAACGAAAAGCTAAATCGCCTCCTTTCAAACTCCGATGTTTCAATGCATATACGAATTTGATCGTAACAAAGTTCTGTTTTTTTTCATATTCGTTTAAAACTCTTTGGTATTCCTTTTCACTGTTTCTTTCACAGAGAATTCTATTTTGGATTTAAATTTGTTATCTCTTTGAAATTTATTGGGAATTTATTTCCATACAAAGTTTCTGGAAAAAAAGCAACTTCGTTTGAGTCCGCTCGTTGCAGATGGATAGGTTCAACACGTACAGTACCGAGAGATTAGAATTCTATAGCGATGCAGCGCCTTTGAAATCCTCAGTGACGATGAAGCTCTCTACGGACGTACAATGACGCTTCTAACGCTTTAATGGAGAAACATATTGCGTGCATCTCGAATTTTCGTCGACCCTATGTTATTTAATCAAGCTCCACTTCTGACGAAACAGAACCCACCAGATGACCGATCAATCTGTGTGGACTTTATTTGGGTCAACGAATCTACCTGTTTCATTAACTGTTCTATTTTTACCATCGTAAGAGAAGTAAAAGCGTGATATTTTCTTAAATATATTTGTCAAATCTCTTTACATTTTACATTAGAACTATCCAAGTTGATTTTCTACTTTTACTATTTTTTTAACAATGAAAAGGGAAAAAAAGCAGATACTTGATCGTCGACTTCTCTTATTCAATAAAAGAATCTTAAATATATAATCGATGCAAAGTATTTTCCAGCTTCCATGTAGATTTTCAGTCTTCTTTTAAAATATAATTAACAATAATCGAGTCTCGCTGCGATACTAATAAAATTTCAAATTGGTCTGTCTAATACATGTAATATGTTAATAAAAAAAGTACAACTTTAATACGTCACTGTATTTACATCACGTATTTAGATACACTTTACAGATCGGTAATTTAATGTTCGAAAGGATCGTCTATATTTTAATGCAGAAGAAAAGAAGAAAATAGACGATAAAGTAAGATTCTGATAGAAATAGACGTTTTATCTCGAGAGACATGGCACCATAATGTAGAACTAGTCGCCTCTTAATCGAGTTTAGCCTGGGCTACACGTGTCACGTAATCTAATTAGCAAACGTACACCAAGTGCGTAACATCGAACACAACATTACGTTATTATACATACGTTCACCGGATAAACCTTTCCCTTCAGCCACGGCTACTGCATATAGATACGATTTATCGAGCCGACGCGACGTTGTATTGGAAGCGTGCGTCGGCGAAGCTCGTGCGGTCAGCCCGAGCGAAGAAATATGGAAGCCAGCCGCTTTAATTTTCCCTACGGTTTATCGGAAACGTGGAAGCTTTTACACGACGTCGCGTCGTGTGAAACATCGTTACAAGCGTGCAAAGGTTGAACAGAAGGAAAAAATTGAAAGCCCGTGAAAACTTTTTCCCACTTAATCCAGTTATAGATAGATAGAGTTAAAAAATCAACTTAACCGGCACCGATGCATAAACTATCCGCGTACCTTTAAAACTATCGAGAAAAAATAATCGGAATAAAAAACATCTACAGAAATATAAGCAAACTTCTACAAGGCTGCCACCTTTGGTTACTGACAAGTTCAATAGATACTATACGAGAAAGGTTTCTTTGAAAATGTAGCGGATACAATGTACTTGCATTACGCAACCTCAGATAAGAGAACCAAGAAAAATGTTAATGTATACGTCTCTCGAAACTCACAGTGGCAGGACACTGTTGTTAAAGGACATACTGTAACCTCGATCTTCCATTTCCTACACAATTCTGGTACCATTCGTAACACATACGTACGTGACACATATTACATACATATATATTAACAAAGTTACGGTAGAAATGAGAGGGAGGAAGGAAAGTCCGCATAAACAACGTATGGTTAAGGAAGCGTGATGAACGTGTCTTGTTTAACATTACGATGTGTGCACAACTCTTGCCGTGAAACATGTACACAACGCGAAACGTTTTCGGATTACTGGTGCATGAATAAAGTACGTTTTCGATGCACTCATCATCTTCAATCGTCTGTTTGACCTTAGAAACTTAACTGTTGCGTGGGCGTTTTTTAATATATCGCACATGCTAGACATACTTAGAAAATTACCCTTAGAAGATTGTTTCGTCAGAATAATGGAAATTGCTTCCGAAATCGAGCTATTAAAGTTTTAACAACGAAAAGTGTCGCGCCAAGTTTCTACCATCAGGAAGAAGAGAATATTCCGACGAATAGAATTTCGGGAAATTTATATAAATTTGTATATACAAGTGGGAAGTAATTTTCTATTTAAAAAGGAAGAGGATATTCCGACGCCTTGAATTTCGAGAAATTTGTGGACGAATGGCAAGCAATTCTCTATTTCCAAGTTAGGAGAAATCGAATGAAGAGAGAGAGAAACGAATATTTTCTCCTATCTGTAGAATATACAATTTGGAACATAAATATGAAATCGAAGGTGTACAGAAGTGAAAATTACGAAGAAAAATTCAAATGCAGGCACACGAGAAATTGGCCGAAAAATTAACAATCAAAAGCTTTAACATTTTCTCTTCTATAGCAATAATATTCTCTCGTTTTTTAATATTCATAAAACGAAAACGATTTTACTTGTATCACGCAACTAATTCAGTGAACGGAACAAAGAAATAAACAGAATGATATTGAAACAGTCGGTCGAGCCATTAAAATCAAAAGAAATATTCCATTCCATCAGCAGGGTAATTATTCTTTGATCAAAGTTCACGTATAAAAAGCTAGAATCAGTTTATTCAGCAAACTTGCATTTCTTCGACAACGTTACCTTCGTAAATTAACTGGCTCGTAATTTTCGTTTGCTCGTTAAGAGTCTCATCTTCTCGATCCCAACGAAAGTTCACATGATTCCGAATAAGAGAGTATTCGTTACGTATTTGGTAAGTTTATTTCCTATATATATTTCCTGCGGAAACATTCAATCACGCAGAAAAGTATAATTTAATTAACAACATCTATTGCAAAAATAACCATTGTAACGACCTATCGCTTGAAAGATAGTCGTATTCGACGCGACATACGTATTTGCAAAATATGCAAAAAATTCATCGTAAATTGGACCAACGATCTTCGCATTGGCCAATTAGTAAACCAGGTACACGGTGTACGTAACTATGGAGATTAAAATGGATCGATTTAGCGTAATCGTTCATCGTTGCATACGGGTAGTCACGACCAACGCTTAAAGTATTGCATTACGTACAGAAATAAACTTAAACTGTAATTCGGAATACTTTTATTGCTAGCTTATGCTTACGTATAACTAGATTGCGGATCTTTATGCAAATTCGTACTTTTATGAATACGATTAAAACTGACTGGAATACATTTCGTTTCCATCGTCTAATGAGAAAAGTACTACGAAATACGAAATACGAAGTTTAATATACTTGGATTTCATTAATTGATATTTAAACTTTGTAATAAATACAATAGCGTGGTAGAACAAGAATGTAGCCAGCGTAGCTGGACGAATATGCTTGAACAATCGTTTATTTAAATAACAAAAACGATCGATGTCTTAGATTATATTTAACAATGTAGCCGATTGACAAAGCGATATGACGCTCGTTTACACTTGCCAAAGTGTGTTAACAAACATTTTCTATTAACGAAGAGGTACGATATAGTTGGTCACAATGTTTCTATCGAAGTTTCCCTCGGCCTGAAAACACGATTGCGTAAACGTATAGAAGATTGCCAGAGTTTGTAAACCGCGTTAAGTATAAAAGTTTTCCTTCTCTGTATCCGTTTTCTTCGGACTGTGACAACAAGAAACAACAAAGATGAATAAGGTTTCCGCCCTTTTCATATTTTTCCAAGGGTTTCGCTCGAGTTTTACAACGATAAATCGAAAGGTTACCGGCGTTACCGCAACATTCCAATCGATCGACCTATTTAACATGATTATTCCACGCGGCTTCTCTCGGCTAATCTTTTTATTATTCGCGGGAGGGAAACTATCGCGTCTTCGTAAAGTTCCCTTGCTCTATGGAATTCGCTTTAAAAAGTATTCATAAGTATTACGCAACGATCCATCAATACGTGACCCGAAAGCCTTTCGCTCGCTACTCCCTTTTTATTCCCTTCGCGACGATGAAAATCCGTCGTTACCAACGATGACAGTTCTAATCGGTGGCCGGTGGAGGCGATCGATCAGCGTGGTAATCCAGCGTGTACGTCACTGGACGATTAATCGTGTGAGACGGTCGGGAAACCCAACGATCAGATAAAACAACGTCACAGACCGTTGTAAATATGGCGTTCAAGAAGAAATCGATTCTCTGGAAACCGGATAAATTACATTACCTACACGACTACGGACCAACCATCGTCATATTCACCAATCTTTGTCAACTGATTTTCTAGCCAATTGACTTTATAACCCTCCACGTTGGTTGACGAACCCGCAACAAAATTTCCGATTGGCTGACTTTCAAAACCATTTAGAACTTCTATTTCACCGACTGTTCTACCAAGCAACTAACTACCCTTCGGTTAAGAAGATCATTCACCGAATGCTAGATGGCTAGATCGTAGACTGAACGGTATCTTAACACTTTACCGACCGATAGCCTATTAATCGGCTTCTTGTCGCCGACAATCTTATTCATTATTTGAGCAGTAATTTGTTATTTGGTGCTAAAGTGTCTTGCTCAGTTGCGTCAGTTGCGTTGCTTTGTAAGCTCCCACAGTTTTATTTCAATTTGAAAAACTTACCGTTCGCGATGAACGAAAAGAATGGTATTGGAAAATCTAAACCGAAACAAAGCCGGCGTCAGGGAGAATCTGCTCCTGAGATACCGGTCGGACGTGCGTGTGCTGTTAAATCGCTAGCGGTCGGTAAAGTGTTAACAAACGTCTTACCGCGTAGGACGACAGACAAATCTGATAATGTATTATAGGTCGTCCGAAAAGTTTCTTTCGTTTCATAAGATGATAATAGACGCACATTTTATATTATTTTATCGAATTACGTATGATCCATTTTGTTCTATCAAAATAAAGATCACAACGTTCGACAGATTAGGTTTCATGTTTGTATGATGCATATGATGATTGTAAAAGACGTGCCCGTAAAAGGAAGACACTTTTCGGACAACCTAGTATTAAACGCAGGCGAAAACATACGCGACAAGACGTATAAGATTACGCGGTGTCGTGAAATATGAAATGGCGACATAACAAACGTAACACGTTATAACGAACTATTAATTAAGACGTGTAAATCTAAATCTGCCGCGTTTCAAGATACATGCAATTTCTCTAGGTCAACTTCTCGTGTTTCCTTTAACCGGTCTTTAAATATATGGCGGGTTGAAGATTATCATGTAGTAAAGGAGAATTATGTAGAAAGAGAATTTAAGCTTAGCCGCGTACTCTGACTCTTTGAAGTATCGTAGCTCTAATTTCGTAATATAATACGTAACATAATATATAAAATATACAATATATAATACAATATATTATATATATATACACAATACAATATATAATATATATATATACAATACAATATATAATATATAATACAATATATAAAAATATAACGAATTTTTTACAATGATAAAGGCGAAATATTGTTTTATCAAAAATTACAATGGTCTGATTCACAGCACTGTGATTTTCAGCCTTCCGCATTTATTTATAAAATTAAAAAAGAGTCTCTTTAATCGAAGCATCACAGATATTACGAAACGAAAGAAAATGTTTGCCCGAACTTCTCACATAAAATCTCTTCTATTCTAAACGTTACAATAGTGGAAAATTTCACGTTAAAAATGAGCGTAACGAAAGTTTGAATTATCTTCGATTATCTTGAGAATTTAGGCTTAGCCGCGTACTCTGACTCTTTGAAGTATCGTAGCTCTAATTTCGTAATATAATACGTAACATAATATATAAAATATACAATATATAATATATATATATACAATACAATATATAATATATAATACAATATATAAAAATATAACGAATTTTTTACAATGATAAAGGCGAAATATTGTTTTATCAAAAATTACAATGGTCTGATTCACAGCACTGTGATTTTCAGCCTTCCGCATTTATTTATAAAATTAAAAAAGAGTCTCTTTAATCGAAGCATCATAGATATTACGAAACGAAAGAAAACGTTTGCCCAAACTTCTGACATAAAATCTCTTCTATTCTAAACGTTTCAATAGTGGAAAATTTCACGTTAAAAATGAGCGTAACGAAAATTTGACTTATCCTCGATTATCTTGAGAATTTAGGCTTAGCCGCGTACTCTGACTCTTTGAAGTATCGTAGCTCTAATTTCGTAATATAATACGTAATATAATATATAAAATATACAATATATAATATATATATACAATACAATATATAATATATAATACAATATATAAAAATATAACGAATTTTTTACAATGATAAAGGCGAAATATTGTTTTATCAAAAATTACAATGGTCTGATTCACAGCACTGTGACTTTCAGCCTTCCGCATTTATTTATAAAATTAAAAAAGAGTCTCTTTAATCAAAGCATCACAGATATTACGAAACGAAAGAAAATGTTTGCCCGAACTTCTCACATAAAATCTCTTCTATTCTAAACGTTACAATAGTGGAAAATTTCACGTTAAAAATGAGCGTAACGAAAGTTTGACTTATCCTCAATTATCGAAGATATAAAATACATCGCAATGCAGTGAATTGCTGCCTATATGGACTGCGAGAAATGCCTGGAAACTCCAATATTTTGCTACTGCTCGTTAGCAGAAACAATTCTCGTTAGCTTCGGCCATCTACTACGCGAAAATAAAACAGAATTATTCTTATTGACGGTGATAAACGATAGCTTACGTTGAACTAAGTGTTACAGGATACAAACTGGGGCACAATTATCGGTGAACCGGTAACGAAACGAAGGAGTGGACTTTTCCAAGACAAAGAAGAGCCAGTAACTTTCGTTCGACGAACCCAATAAAAGGAAATAATCCCTGGACGTCACACCGAGCTACGACTAACGCAATTTATCCCACAAGATAGACCCTTCCTTCCAGCGTTCCGATTAGAACTTGTACCCTCGAGTAGCGTTTCGCAAGAACCAACGAAAATTTGAAACCAGCCTTCGCCGTCTTGTTAGTCGTTGGTTTTCCCCCGTGAGCAGTTTTCTTCTATTTTAATAGAACTTGTAGGAACATTTCTATCGTCGTAAAACGCCAGAAACGAAGGTTCTCCCCTTGTTTGAATCTCGCAAGAATATCTTCATCGCTACTCAATTTCATGGTTGTAATTACAGACTGCGGGCAAACTTCGTGGCGAAAAGGTTTTCTTATCGTCGAACCAATTAATTACTTTAACGTACATATCCGCTTTTTAGTTGTCTCGCCTGTTACGCGCGTACCGTTAACATCCGGCAGGAATTTTTAGTTAAACTACCCTCGGACGTGAGAAAATTCTCGGAAATTCATTCAACGAGAATTAAATTCACGAATACACGTGTCCCTTTGACGAGCGCAAAATGAAACATCGTTTAACGAATAGTAATAAAATGAGTTTTCCAGAAAGGAAAAACATCTTAATATCTTGGTTCAGCCGTTGTTTGTAGCAACGAAAGGGGAAAGATTCGACTGACGAGGGAATATTTCATTCGCAAAAGTTCTACCGTTTATAAATACTCGTAAATGGGAGTTATAACCCTTTATTCGCTGTCGTTCGCTTTCGTCGAAAATATATATCATTTTTCTCGTAAACGGACGCTCTTTATCGTGTAATGAAAGCAAAATAGTTAGGGGAAATGCTAGCTATATTGGACAATGCCTACGCAACGTTTACCACGTAGGCGTTGGATCATGCCGTGTCGCTTTCACTGTTGCGCTGTCTGACCATAAACTGGTGTTTTCACTTCGATTAAAGCAAATTAGAGATCCAGCTACGCTAGCCAATTAATTGACACTTCACTGGATATGCTAAGAATAGATAAATCTAAATAAATCTATGACGATGCGAGTATCTTTTTCATGTTGAAATTTCGAAGAATTTTTTTCCATAATCTTTGAAACATGAGAAAATAAGTGAATGGACACGGTGCTAGATAAAACTCTTCCTCTTGGTATAAGACCGCTCTGCGAGCAAAATTAATCTTATCGTTAGTACGTATCCTACGTGTTTATGACGTCGACCAACTGTTTCGAACACGTTTTCACGATAATGCGGGTGGTTGTTCGTGACAACGGGCCACGAAATCAATGCCTCTGGTAGATTCGACATACCTGCGGTGAATATCGGTCGTTCATGCGGCCAATTGATAACGATTTCGCGTCGATATAAATCAACAGTGAACTGGAGCAAGGATAAACGGGACCAGCAGAGACTTTTTCAACGATAAAACCAACAATACGTATCAAAAAATATTATATTATATTATATATAATGATTCAACGATCATATCGATATGTCGAAGATTTAAAAGAAGATATATAATTATAAAACGAAAAGATATATGTGTATATCTGTATGAGCCTGTATGAAGCCTGAAAACAGATCAATTCTAACTTTCTTAAATTTCTTAATTTCGTTACATAAGTACACGAATAAGTTATTAGAGAAATGTATTATTTCATACAAATAACAGCAAATTCAAATGTAAATTTAGAAAACAGCGTTTATAATATCATCGCTTTTCTGTATTTTCCAATTTACGTAATTGATGAATGTGGCTTCTCAACGACCCATGTAATAATAACATTCCTCTGTGTGTTTATTCTCTCATTAAAATTGAAATCGGAAACAGCGAGAATATCGACGCTAAATACGTTTGTTTACATCGTTCGACAACTTTATTGCTTCCACAAATTGTACGTTCGGTATGTATATACATATGTGTGTATATACATATATATATATATCTAAGGGGAAGTTCGGCTGGAACCCAAACAATACATATAAATACAGTGGCGTTCTTTTTAAACATTTTTTTATTTCTGAGCAAATTTATCGATCGTTTAAGAGAAATTTCATTCTTATCCTAGCATGTTCACCCTGTCCACGATCCGAGCAACACTCCTTCACCCCAGATAAGCAATTTCTTTACCACGGTCGTGTATATGCTACATTCGACGATATGTGTCAATGTCAAGATCTCGTGCTTTTGTGGCCTACCATTATTGCGTGGTAATTATATCGTGCAAATTATTTCACGATCAATTCCATCGTTCTCTCTATTCTAATACTATCTCACTAAAGAACGATACTCGGCGTAACCGTATTTATTCTAACCAAAGTAAATTCATACACTGTTCATGGATTCATTGGAAACAAATAACTCGCGTATCTTGTATTAAAATATAGACAACAAGGTTTCTTCGTCTATCTCATAATATCATTATGATAAAAACGACTATTTTTACGAGTAAAAGTCGAAAAACTTACCGGTCCGAGATTAAAAAATCCATTTCTCGCTGCTACACGATCGGCAACATGTCTTTCCGCAGGTTGCCTCATCTTAACGAGAAACGTGTTCGTAAACACCTCTGCACTACTGCCGGCGCATAGAAGTGCAATCACCGCAAGTAGCATCGTGACAGGCCGGTGGGGTACGCTGACAAATCTCGCACTGTATCGGGCACTGTACTCGGTGTACGCGATGGTACTGCGATTTTCGAGCTGTCAACCACCTCCACGGAAGGGGAAGCCGATGCCTTTTTCTCGGTGGTAGTAGCGACGCTGGTGGCGTTACCAACAACGTTCGTGTCACTGGTGGTGAGGACGTCGGCAGGAGTGGTGGTAAAATCGTGTGAGTCGACGTATGAGCTCGCCGAATCGAGGGCAACAATGCAAATGACACGTGTTCTTCCCATGCTCGTCGCTGGCCGACTAGCTTGCTGCCGTTTCTCGATCGAACCACTCGACCAATCAGGAACAGGTATGCGCGGCAGCGCAACTTCTGATTCGTCGAACACGTATGGTGGGGATGGACGATAACGTGCGCGAAAATAAAGCGCGTAGAACAAATTGAAATATCACATATTCAAATATTTGAATATTCAATGCGTTTAAATTTGCTCGTATTATAGGAAAGAATTTATTACCGATCATAAAATTGTTTCACGTGCGCGAGTGGAAACACCGCAACGTGCTCGAGTCTGACGTCACGTATGTATCGATTAAATACACGTTCGAGTAATGGCGCTCGACCACTAAACATGCGCTATAACAGTTGCTCTTAAATATTTACGTGATTTATTATTATTTTTTCTTATAGTAGACTTATGTAAATTCTTTACTTTGTTCGTAATTGTTTATAGATATTTACTTAAATCTTTCGATAACCACGTTAACGCTATTGCTTTTGAACATACCTAGTTTCCTAAGTGGTAGAAGCTTTTAATAGATATTTCTAAATATTGTATCTTTCAGAAATAATAATTTATTTGAATGTTTTAATAATTCTGAATTCGTTAAAAGAATTCCTATAGCATAAAGTTTAAGTAGAAAATTTCGAAACTACAAAATTTTTACCAATTTTTTACCAATAATATGTAAATAGATGGTACTGAATGTGCTACTTTTAGTAGTATATACTCAACTGTATCAGGTGATGGAATGACACTAAATAATGTACACTTACATGAAAGATAAATAAAAAATACTTTTATAAACAGGTTTACAAAACGATTTGGCATTTATTCTGAGTTCTTAAACTTATTCTCTAAAATTAGTACACATTACAATATATGTTACAATCAAATAAATATATTTTTTAACATACCCGTAGTATTTTAGCATGACAAGTATTATTTACCATCCATGTTCTCTGCAGGGTGATACTAATTTCTTTAAGAATAACCTAAGATTATTAATGCGATTAGGTAATATTTAAAAAAATCTTTCTTTATTAAAAAAAAAACATTTTTTATTTAATAGCTCTATATTTAGATGCAGATGGAATCACAGAGGAATGAACAATAGGCACAATAATTGTACATAGAACAATATGGTATTACGACATAGTGAGAGGTAATTTCATTGGCTCCTGTAGTTAAAGAATACCAGTCTTTCACCTTTTCACAGACTTTTCCTCTGGATTTTCTGATATAGTACCAATTGATCTCCTATTCGTATGTCGTAATTTTCTCTTTGCTTCGAGTCTCATCTTTGCCTCCATCCGTTTTTTTTCTATTTCTTCTGGAGTACATCGTACCGGCTGAGACTCTTTCATGCTAGATAAATTACTAGTAGATTTGTATTTAACAATACAATTGCCACCTTCTTTTTCCTTTAATCTGTTAAGTTCATGCGCATTTTCCATACCATTAATCGATGGAATATTATTATTTTTATATGGGGTCTGACCTTTTACAATTGATGATGAAGTACTTACTGATGAATTCGAATATGAACGGACTTTTGATGCGTTTTTATTTTGATAAGAACATAGATCTGATAAACATTTCGTTTTAAAGAATTTTCTGTTTTCTAAGGAATTTTTACTAGGAAAAGAATTTTTGATTACTTTTTCATCAGTTATAGTCTCAACTTCGTCTACTAAATCATCTGTAAAAAGCTTACTTCTGCTAGGAGTTACTAATTTCGTAGCAAAATTACTTGGCATTTTTTTATTAATTATTGGATTAGAAATAAGTTTGAATGCTTTTTTGGAGTGATTTGTATTATGGCCTGAATTTGAGGGATTAAAGTCATATTCTGATAATCTAGACAATAATTTATCATCTTCTATGCAAGTTGCCAAACAGTCATCAAAGGAATCATCTGGAAAATCTGACATACTCTTATCTTGCAATGTTTGTTTTCCATGCGATGCATTTGTAACATTATTTCTGATATTCTTGGAATTAAACATTGAAACATTTATGGTAGAATTTGTTTTACTTGAATTATTTGAATATGTTTTTAAATGACCATTTGTACTAGTTAAAGAAGTTCTAGAGATATTAAAACTTTCGGAGCATTCACTAGAGGTATTAGATGTGATTAAACAGTAAGTCTTCTTTTTAGGTGTAGAAGACAATTCTTTTTTCTCATTTATTGTAGATAATTCTATTATTTCATTCTTTTTATCTTTACCTAAGTTCAATTTTTGTTCAATTTCTTGACTACATTTTACCATTGAATCATCAATTGAATCATCAAATAAATCTGCATAACTTGCAGGGTTTTTGTTATTACTATTAATAGCAGTAGAATCCATTTTTGGTTTACAATCCATTATCATATCGTCACTACTATTGCTATCCAATTCTATTATTAGTGTGCTGCTAGTTTCAAAGTTTGTATTATCTTCATTTTCAATATTATGATTATCACAATTTTGTTGCATGCTTTTCATTTTTTCACTTAAAGCTTTCAATTCTGCTGTCAATTTTCCAATATTTTCTATATTTTCCATTTTTATCTGCTTCCTTTTAAGTGGCTTTTGCAGTAATGGAGAATTAGAGTTCCGTTTCTTTTGCAACTGTTTGGTTCTTTTTGGTGTTTCAATGAGACTGTTTGACGATGTTTGTTTGTCACAAGAACTTTTAGTATTAGATGTCTGCCAATCCCAAGCAATTTCATTACCTCCATCTTGAGTACAAGGTATTGAAGTTGGACTACACCGATAATATAATTCAGGAGAATCTTCTACATCATATATTACATAATCCTTTTTTCCAATTGGTGTATTATAACCACAAACTCGTGAATCATTAGAATGTTGAGGCGAATTATTTCCTATATCAACCTTCATACTTTGTTTAAGTGAACCTATAACTCATAATTTACATTATTAAAAGTTAATTAATTATATTTATAGAAATAATATTAATTAATTACCTTCTTGTACATTGTTAGTTTTACAATTTTCTTGTTGTACACTACATTTTTTTTTTGAGGTTTTATGTTTATTCATTATTTTTACAAAACTAAAATATAAAATAGGATAGCAAATTAACTAAATCTGTCAATGCTACCAAATGCTAGTATCTTTATATTTATTTAAGAGTATAAATATTCGAGTTTTTATGTTTTTCTTTTTGAATTTTTGCTTAGACAGTATTTGTTTTTGTTCTATATACTTCAAAATCACAATAAAACTAACAAAATATAACAACTAACAAACTCCAGAATTCTCTAACCTTACTTGAACCTTTCTTATACTAAGTGAAAGTAGTCACTAATAGCCTATTAATGTATTTCACTATCACAATTTATTACTCCAGGATAAATTCATAAAATATCAAGATCGCAACCTTAATTTTTGTAAATAATTATAACAAGTACTTTTCATAATTTATAAAAGACAAAAAAAATAACGGGCCACGGTTATTTGATCTTAAATGATAAATTTAAATTTCCCGCAGAAATTAATATAATGTCAAACTTCAAATGATAATACTGAAAAATATATACTTCCTGTCAGTAAATACCAATAGTTTACATCTCTACAGTATTAAAGAGGAAGTTTCTGATAGTATCAATGTCAAGTATATAATTATACGATAATGTTAAAAGAAAGTTGAAATAATTTAAGAAAATTTATTCTGGGCTTATAAAATAAAAGTACAAGATGAAGCTTGAATTATACAACGATATAGTGTCAACAATTCGAAAATTTCGAGGTTTATCAAAGGATTGTAGAGATATTTTAAAAGAGAAGTATAGCGAGTAAGATTATTTTTGGCAAAACCAATTCTTATTTATTATTCACTGGAATAAATCATTAATTTTTCTTTTATTTAGGATTCCAATACATACATTATACAGTATATTATCTTTAGAAGTACAACACAGAATGAAAATTAATCATAACAAATTATTTGGTAATAATAAAAACTATTATGATACGTACGTATATTTTTCATTATGTTTTTAATATGCTGAATTATATACACTGTCGTTATTAAATAATTTAAATAATAGTTACATAGAAGCTGTACAAAATGGAGAACCTGTTGGAATTTTATTGAAAATGGCAAAGGATATTGGTGCACCACCTGCATTATTAGCTAGAAATGTTCTTGAAAAACATTGTGGAAAAGATGAATCTAATGGTAATTTATATATGATTTAAAATACCTTACAACAATATGTAATTCTTCTTGAATCATAAAGGATAACATGTTTTTAGTTTCTCGAAATGAAGTTAGTAAACTATTTAAGGATACTACTCTCATACAGGACAAAGATCTTGCATATGAAGTCTATTTGGTAATAAATTTAAAATAGCTAATAAATTTACTAACTTAAGAAATAATTGTACTGTATAATAATTAGATAATGTTTTACAGTGTATATTATATGACAATTTGTATGGCCCTATATCAGATGCTGTGGGAACGTACGTATTATGCCATTAAGTATTTAAATTAGTCAGTTGTACATAATCTTATAAATTAAATTTGTAGTTCTGTAGGTCAGGAATATGAATTAAAGTTGCAAAACTACTTAATAGAACGAAATCTTGCATTTCGTAATGAAAAGCATTTAAGATCAAGAGGATATGATAAAACTCCAGACTTCAAGCTTGAAGTACCAATTGCAGTAAATGGTTTTGTAATTAACTGGATAGAATCTAAGGCAAGATTTGTAAATACGGAAATACATCAGAAATATATCAAAGAACAATTTCTAAGCTACTGGAACAGATTTGGTCCAGGACTTGTAATTTATTGGTTTGGATTCTTAGACAATCTAAATGAACCTAATGAAAAAAGATTTATCATCATGGATCATTTCCCAGAAGACATTACATACATGGATCCTACTTGTATTAAATCTACAACTTTGTAATCATAACGAGCGTAATTTTAAAAATTTTAATAATGCTAATATTATATGATACTCGTATAATAAGAATTACTGTTAAGTATACATAGATACTTTTGTTAATGTCAACTTCTGATATTTTAAAGTTATTTAAAAAATGTTCCAACAAGTAGGCGTCACGTTTTTCCTCTTTCCTTTATAACTAAACTACGGTTAATAATATTAAAGATCACAATTACAGTAGAAAAGCACATGGTATATCGCGCAAGCGAGCTAATACGTTTATTTATATATCGAGCTGTATCTGGCCATAGGCGCCGCTACTGTCGCGATTTCAAAGCCAGTATGCAGTGTCTCGAACAGCTTTCAAGTGCTTACTAATATAGCATAATAAAAAATCCAAAGAAATAAATATCAAAACGTTTTATACTTGTAAATCGGTCTGTAACACAAGAATAATAAAACGTCACGTGTCTGATAAACACAACGTAATAACAAACCCAATAATGTTGTAAAGGAACATTTCAAAACTAGAAAATATTAATTGCGCAAATTAAATCTCCAAGATGCAGTTCTATAACACCTGTCATTATTGAGAGTCATTGCACAACCAAAATTAGACGAAAATTACCACGTGAATCTCGTTCTTCCTCACTGTACTTGATTCCAAGAAACGTGAGACCGGAAAGATCGAGGTAATGTTTTGAAACTTCGCCAATAAAATCATTTAAATGATCAAATTGCAGAAAAATTCGTGCCTGTGCATTAACAATTTTTTTTTAAATAAAAGTTTTTTCGAATTAAATTCGCAGAATAATTATCTGCATCCAATTTCATAGTAGTGATGTTACTTGTTAAATGATTTTTAGTCACATTAATTTTAATAGCACTCTTAATTTTAATAGCACTAAAAAGATGAGTAAATAAATACAAATAAACAAACACTGACATTGAAAGTTAAGTGCGAAATTATCATGTGTCCTTGAAATATAATAACATTGATAAGTTATCCAAAAAAATTCTTTCGTGGTAAATTTCAAATCATAATAACTGTCAGTGATCGTTTGTACTTATTGTCACACGTAACCTTGACCTATTTCACCTTCGTTCTAGATTTTCATAGTTCAAGGACACTTCGTATACATGCGTCGAATTGATTTCCATTCACAAATAAATTTGAAAAATTCTATAAACGCAATTGCATTCGATTTCCCAGCAACTTTCTTTCGAAGAAAAACGCAAAGGACCAATGATAACTTTACACTAATCTTATCGAGAAAAATCACGATTATTACATCTCTGTTAATTCTTTAAACATTTTACTCGTCAATGATCTTTTTGATGCTAAATATATATTCTTCATTTTCCATACAATATTCGCATGTGTAAAATTACAAGATTATCTATTTCTATAGCATCGTGATATATTTAGTAACAGGATGGCTGAGAAAGTAACGAAGAATGAAAAATTGCATGAACAGTCAATGAAAACCGCAGTACAATCTCAACTCGCCAAAATAAAAAAGGAGGTGAAGTAACAAATCCTGCAAAGTTGCTGTTTAATACTTATAATTTGGAAAATAAACGGGCATTGATTGAATAAATCAAATTTCAACATCTCTATAGGAAGAAGAAGAATTATGGATATCAGGGGAAGAATTGTATACGGAGGGTAGCAGTGACGAAGAAGAGTACGAAGCGCAATTACGATCGCGCCGCAAAATCAATAGCAATCAATCATCACGCACCTCTTCGGCTAATCCTAGCGTCGAACGACGAGGTCATTCACCCGCTCCATCTGAAATCAAGTCGAAATCAGACCATTCTATGGGTGATCGTAAGGACAATATTATTGAAAATCAATTTATGCTGAAATTTGTATCGCAATATGACAAAACCTCGTCGAAAGATTCGAGTCGAACACCGCCAATGGAATCTCCAAGATCCGATCGTCTTTCTACGACGGAAACATCTATGAGTTCAGTTACAAAAGATTTTTCTGAACTTTCAACCACGGAAGATCAAATAGAAAACATGGAAATTTCATGGAAAGCAAACAAAGGTACTTTCGTCTTACCTAACTCTAGTGACGATATAAAAAAAGAGACGAACAAATGCTGACATATTGAGGAAATTGCATTTTCATTGTTATATTCTTATTAATTCGTTCCAAAAGTGTTTATTCTGTTTACTATGTGCTATATACTTAACGTAAACTATTTAACCTGAAATAATTCCTTAAATATTCGATATGATGTTGCTTCTACTGCACATCTCAACATTTTTCGCTATATACATACTTCGTTACATACATACATAAGATTCGGTAAAACAGATTGTACTTAATTAGAGTTGTTACCTAACAATGAAGAATTGTTCGGAAGTGAATGGGATGATGATATTAATATTTCAAATATTGCTGCGCAAGATGAATGTATACGAAAAGAAATTTTAGAAGTGGAAAATCTTGATAACGTTATACACGTAATGAACGATAAAATAAAAGTAAATTACTTGTTATTGTAAGATGAAAAACCGATCATTTTTTTAACACTGTAAGCGAAAATGTTTTAATCATACTACAGAAAGCAATCGAAGAAACTGTATTGTATCAATGTGAAAATCGAAAACGGCTAGAAAAAATGTTAGAATCGAATCCATCTGAAACTGGTAAACTAGCAGAAAATACACGGCAATTCTTTTACTTATGTCCCAAATATACAACGTTAAATACAGGTATGACAATAAAGTTATAATACGCGAAAGATTTCCATAATAATATATTAATCAATAGATTATTGGATATTTTAAATAATATATATTTTATATCTATATATCTATTATTATGTTTATTTACATAATTAAAAAATCTAACAAAAAAATTGTATTTTTAAAAAATGCTAGAAAAAAAGCTAGAATTTCGTAAATGTAACGACTCGAACATATTGACCGAGACGAATAATTATGAACGGCAACTATTTCAAAATAAAGATAGTATAAATCTTTTAAATCTTGATACCAAAGTAAGTTATATTAATAATCGTACTGTATGAGAATTACAATTTTTCATTTATTTTTCTCAAACTTTATCTCTTACCGAAAAGGATAAATGGAAGTTTATTGATTCAACTTATTATGTTGAAAATATAAATGATGTAATAGAAGATTCTAGTAGTAATCCATATATGATGAATGCAGAGATGAAAGAAATGTTATTGAAACTGAATAAAAGAGTGAGTTAGAAAAAGTTCAATCAATAATTATTAAAGTTCAAATTAAAGAACATTATTTTAAAGCAATAGATTTTTCAGGAAAATTTATCTAGTAGACAAGCATCTTTAAAAGAAAATGATAGTATATTTGATATAAATAATGCAATTTCGACATTTGGTAATATATCAACAATAGAAAGTGTACGGGATATTTATAATGATCTTATAGATGAAGTAATAAAGGAAACTCAAATTATTAATACATCATCAACTGTAAATGTCGCTGAAAACGAATTAAACATGTAAAATGGATCATTTTTCTAAATTTATATAATTAGCTTCATACTGTTACAACTTTATGAGAGTGTATTAAGTAATAGATATATTATTTACAATATATATGAAATATTTTTTTATGAAATTTCTGTACATTATTCGAAATATACAGAATACATAATATTTAGTTTGCAGTGCCTATTCATACTATGTAATTAAGGAATTTAAAATTATAAATTTCTATAAACTCTCTATGGTTAAAATACAGGTATTAATATTTTTTGATTATGTAATACTTTTAACAAAACAAAAAATTCTCCTAAAATAACAATTTTCTTTTACTGAACACAATATGTATTAATTCTTTTGTACAATTATTTCCTATAAAAGCTATCTTTCATTAAATTTTATCTTTTTTCCTGTTTTTATCTGATATTGTGTATTTATCATAACTTTTTGTTGGGTCAAAAGGTTCCCATCGACTGGCAGGAAATATATGTTTATTTCTTTCATACCAAGATCTGAAATCATAACATAACATAATCAAATATAATTAATCATATACATACAAACATCACAAATAATGTTAAAATAAATAGTACCTAAGTAATACTTTTCCAGCATGAGATTCTTCTGTTTCAACAGAAGCATCATGCATAACACGAATATCATCATGAACATCAAATGTAAAAAGAGGTCCACTCTTTCCTCTTGCCTAGTAAAAGAATCAACTAATAATTTTTCATTTTAACAATATCACATATATGTATATGAACATGGCTTTCTTATATACTATATACTATATACTATATACTATATTTACCTTTGTTACAATAAAATCATAAAATGTATAATGATGTGGCAAAATAAGATCTTCTTTGACATACATTAACTGATCAGCCATGACTGTTTTAAGTTCACTGAATTCACGTCTTAAAACTTCTAAACATCTCTGAAGAAGTTGATAAATGGAATTACCTACCAACAGTGCGAACTAATAACAATTAGTATACAATTATTCTTTTGATAAATTAAAATAATATTATAGTTGTAATAATTAAACCTTTACCTTTTTTCATAATAACACTTCTTCTATGTCCAGAACCATCCCAATAACTGAAAGTAATTTCAATCTCTTCTTCTTTTAATGCATTTTGTTTTCTAGCCCACTCTTGTCTTAATTCTTCCCTTAATCTGTTCTCCTCTTCTTCTCTTTCTCTATCAGGCAGAAAACTCGTATCTACATCTGGATTTTTCTTTATTTTTTTTATTACTGGTCCAATATCATTATCTTTTAATGTTTCTGCTTTTGATTCTATCTCCTCTTCAGAAAGTTCTACTTCATCTTCATCTAAATTAAACGACAAAGCTTGTATTTGTTTCTTCTGCTTATTTTTTTCAGCTTGCTTTGCAGCTAGGGCTCTTTCTTTTTCTTGTTCCTTCTCACGTTCCTTTTGTGCTAATTTTCTTTCACGTTCTTTTACAATATTCTCTTGTTTTGCTTTCATTTCATTTAAGGTGACTAAACCAATAGTAGAAGTTTTCAACTGTTGTTCAACTGCATTGTAATGAGTTGCAAATTTATTTTCTATGTTATGAATCTTTAGGTCATCTTCTATTTTCTTTTTCCTTAATTCTATTTCTTGTTGAGCAATTTCTCTTTTTTTCATCAATTGCATTGCTCGGCCAGCTTCGCTGGCTGCTCCTTTATAGTGTGCCATATTTTCTAATGTATCCGAGAGAAATAGTTTTCAAAAGTCTTGTTACTTAACACTGTTAAGAGCTGTAAAAAAGCACCATATTATGTACACATCCTTTATATTAACTAAATCATAGTTAACTTTTACCAAGATTGATTTCTACATAAAAAAACCAGAGATTGAGGTTAGATATAAAAATATATAACAAATATATTTCAACTATATGTGACAAATGTACTTTTAAGTTATTTTTATTACACGGTAACTTTCTTAGTAATAAAAGGTATGTAACTTACCAAATTCTTTTATTCATTAGAAATTATTAGTTGTAATTCATGTATATTTTATAACGTAAATATACAATCACAACATCATACACACCATGGTTCTGACTTGAACTCATGGACATAGACTATCGGCTATACAGAACACGGTGTAATGTATATTATGGAATATGAAATATGGAATTTCGTGTCTCTCTACTAACAAGGCACAGAATTTACATAATACAGATGTAATATGCAATGCTTTTTCGTATCCCACGTTTTGAAGAGCACTCGCTCATATACACTAATATCTGATACAACTATGTTTTTAAGTTTAAAGCGATGTTACAAGTTGTACAATAAGTTTGTGTATACCTCGTTTGATACGAAATCTATCCAATATATAGTCTGTGACCAAACTGTCTATATAATATGGTCAAACAATGCCTATAATTCTCTATAATGTTATCCATAACGTATACAAAAAATATGTCTTGACAGGTTCGTTATTACATAGTAACTGATTTGTATTATTTTAAAATCGAAAAAAAATAAATTAATCATGCCGGCAGTAATCGTCGGTCCTCCTCAACGTAGCGAACAAATGTGGCGAGCATTAAAAGCTCACATTACAAGAGAAAGGCAACGAAAGAAACAAGGTAATCTTCTTTTCAGAAAATTGCCATTAAATTTTCACTTTTACTCTAATTTTTTATTTTAAATGTACAGAACAGGAAGCAGATGCAGAAGAAGAACGGTTAAGGAAAGAAAGAGAACTGCAACAAAAACAAGATGTAATGACTTTAGGTGAAACTAGAGAACAAATATCAAATCTAGAAAATGAGCTTTCACAATTAAAAGATGAAAAGCATCAATTATTCTTGCAACTGAAGAAAGTTTTAAATGAAGATGATAATAGAAGACGGCAATTAATCAAAGAAACAAGGTTTATATCACATTTCTTAAAATATATTGGAATCAAACAGTATCAAATGATATATTGGTTTACATTTAATAATACATCATAATTGATTTTTTTTTTTTTATACAGTGTATGTTCTGAAGTATTAACAGCAGTAGGGGGATATCCTGGAGCAGGCCCTAGAGTAGTTCATCCACAATTGTTTCTTCCTTTACCAAGAAGCAATAGTCCACTTTACAAAGTAGCTGTAGGTGCACCAACACATACTTTATTACCAACTGTAAGTATATCAAATTTATTTATTTATAAAAAATTAACTTACTTATAGATCTTTTTTTCTAGGGGCCATTAAAGAGGACACATAGTCCATCACCACCTCCAACAGCCTCTCCATATCATGCTGGTTATGGATACAAACCAACACCTTCAATACCAAACTATAATCCTCCACCTTCCAGTAAGTATATAAAAATACAGAAGTTACAATTACAAAAAGAAATATGAAAAAAAAAAGAAAAGAGAGTATTAAACGTAGATGTTTGTGCCTATATAGAATCTGAGGAAGCAGCTAGGAGATCTGGCGATTCCCGAGCTGTTCTCTGGAACAGTGAGTGAATAAACCTTCTTTAATTTCCATGCTCTTTCTTTACAAAGCCATCAACGACAATGTGAACATTTCTGATCCTCAATTTTGGTTATTATGCATTTTCTTACAGAAAATAATCAATACTCCGCCTCCAATTTTTATTCAGCCCCTACTGGTCAAAGTGTTTATAGTTATTCTGCATCAACATCCCAACCGTCCCGTGAACCTGAACCAACTAAATCGGTATATCTCTCAGGCAATAGAGCAACATTGTCGACACATCAATCTGGTATATAAAAGTTTTCTTATTGATCTAAAATTATACAAATTAATAAAATCACTACAATACTATTCTTTTATTAGCATATGTTACAAGTTTGCATTCATTGGACCATAAAGGTGCCTATGCAGAAGATAAATTTTATTTAAGGCCAAGTAGTCATGTTACTGTTCATGGTGGGGCTATTCCAATTCAGCAACCACCACAGGTATCTTTTTATATTTAAGTATTATATTTCCATAATAATGCATCATCTTTACAAAAAATTTGATAACAGGGTGCTAAAACTGGAGGAATTACATCAGGATATCCAGTAAGACCACCGCAACCACCACCAGCTCCATATCCACCACCACCACCAGGTACATATGTTAGCGCTTCTGGTGCTAATGTTCCTGGACGATTGTTATATACCCAACCTGGAGCTCGTTATCTCCAGAGAGATGTTTAGAATATGACTGATCACAGATACTTTTGAGACAAATTGAGGTAACTGATTGTATTATTTATGTTTCACAACCATCACCATACAATATTATTGAAAAATATTTGAAAATGGGTATATTTATCAATTTCATAAAAATATTGTAAAAAGAAATATTTTATATGTTGTTACGCTATAGTATATGTAAAATGTATAGTTACAAGATCTATATGTCGGGTTTTCATTATGATTAGGGTTAAGGGCGTGTAATGAATCTTCATTTGGATTAGACATTATGGTTATGCAATAAAAAAGATATTTACTAGTAAATATTTACTAGTAGATATTTACTAGATATTTACTATTTACTAAATATGATGATTACAGAATTTGACAAGTAACCGCGGTTACGTTTAGTGACTAATCGTCACTTCGAGCCCAAGCTCATTATCACAAATCTCGAGCAAATATAATCGGATTAAATCATAAGCAATTATTTGAGTACAGCTATTATAAACTCTAGACTAAAGTATTGGGTATTTTCCCAAAATATCCAAAGGGAAGGCCCAGGTGTCTTTTCAGCTCCGACATATAGATATATTCCAGACAGTAGGTGCAACATTTTTATTTGTATATATATTTTATTTTATATTATAAACGATTTTGCAGATCACAGTAAAAAATATTCAGTTATACAGCAAATGAGTATTAGTCATAATTTTGTAAAATTATAAAAAAAAAGTATAGCCATCACGCTTTCTAAATATAGAATTCAAATGAAAATGCGTTATGTTATCATAACAAATTAATACACATTATTAACGAAACTCAAACATTTGTAACAAAAAGTATGTTTTAAATAAAATAAAATTGATAGAATTTTAATTCTTCCAATGATATATCTTTAATATGTAGAATACTAAACATTTTATATTTTATAGTTACTTACTAATAATAATAATAATAATAATAATAGTCTGTGTAGTTTGTCATGTTATGGTTCAAATTTTAACTCCTAATATATCTTCGTTTTGCCTGTGCCTCACTGTGTACAAATGATTGCGAAGGTCAAATATATCACATACTGTAATGTTACATAATTTACAAGGAATTTGAGTAATTCCAGTTTTCCTTGGATCTCTATAATATTAAAAAGGAATATAAAATAATTGGGAAATACCACTTAAACTTAATAGATGTTCCGCTAATTTACTTACTCAGTTGCCAATATTCGTAAATTTTTTATATGTTCTATAATTTCATGTGTTTCATTTGCTTCTTCCAATTCTAATGCATTATGGAGTCTATATATGCTATTAGTGATCATGGATTGTTTATTAGGCCGAAGCAGCAGCTTTTCACTATACAAGTTCCATTTATCAAAATTAGTAATTAATTCTGTAGCTTGAATCTTTCTTTCTTTCTCAATTAAGTTCAACAATGCATCTTTTATTCTATTCTGACAGATAATAATTTCTTCCATATTGTTATTGCTATTAAATTGTTGATTAATTTGCATTCCAATATTCATCCAATGACGTAGTCTATTTATCTGATAAACAAACGAGGAAACTAAACAAATATAATTAAACAAGAAGAAATATTTAAAACAATACGAAGTGCTCTTACAAATTGTAAATCATCTATAGTAATTTCGGTGTCAAAATAAAGTTCTATATCGTGTTCCGGATAAATACTATTCTTTTTAATAGGATCAAAACCTAATCCACATAATGCGCCAATATAGCTGGTTCCAAAATTATTGCGTCGCAATTCCATATATGGCGTAAAAATCAATACAATTAAGGCAGTTAAACCAGGAATACGCGGCATTAATGTTGTATTATATAATGTTAAATTTTGACCATGTACACTTTGAGAAATGGATGCTGCTACTAAAAGTCGTTGAGAAGAATCTTCAGGATCGGTGTCCAAAAGAACAGAATTCACCGAATTCATCGCCATTCTCACAGTTTTATCTCTACCAGCCTTAATAAGGTGAATTAAATCAATTTCTAGTGGTGAAAATGGACCTCGTAATTTTTCTGATGCGTTGCATTCTGTAACTGCAGGAGGATCTGGATAGATATCGGACATATCGTCTTGATCATACTGTAACTTTTCATAGTAATAACATTGTTCATCCGACATATCTGATTGTTGCAATCTTAACTTATGATTAAAACGTGACAAATAATTTTCCTCCTTTTTTATTGCAAGTGTTTTTTCAAGAAGACACTGATTTATACTAATTTCCTCTTCTTCATTTTTATGAATTAAGTCAATCATAACAACGCTATTAACAACAGAATAAATTTCTCCAAAAAGTAAACCAGGTTTATTAATTAACGTCCAGAATAGATCACATGCAGCCTGTGACCAATCTTCACAGAAATTATGTACTACAGATGGTCGAATGTTTGCTAATTTGCATTCGAACGCTAACGCAGGGATATCAAAAATATCGCTATCATTCTCCAAACGTTTTAAATCACGTAATCGACATTCACTTGAATAACCATAATCAATAAAAAATAGTCGTACTAATATTTCTGGTAATGATACATGACCTTCCACTACTGCTCGAAAATATGTTTTGCGATTGTTTTCTTCATATGGAGCAATTACAATTGTGCCAATTTCCGGAGCCACTTTGAATGTTTCAAATTGATGTTGCATTTGTTCAATAGCTGATTCTATTTTATTCAGTCTTTTTATAATTATAGAATTACGTTGTTGAGCCCAAAAACAACCAGGATTTTTAATCTGAAAATTTAAGTTATAGATTAACTTTGTATTTTGTAATTTGGTTAGAAATACGTACGTTTTGTATAATTAGAGGAATACGAGTTATTCGCAAACCCGGTAATTCAGGTTTGGTTTTTTCCTTTAACACACTTTTAGGAGTAAAATAGGTTTTTTGCTTTAAATTCATCTCATTTGCTCGTTGCAGAGCCATATCTTCATGTAAAATCGGTATCTCTATGGGAATATTGCAATGTCTCATTCTGATTGCTTTATAAATAAATGGAGATATTCCTCTTGATACATCTTTATCTTGTTTTTCAGACATTGTTTGAATGAACTGAACGTAAACGCGAGAAGAATTGTCAAAAGATATATTTATTTTTCCAGTAGACATCTTCAAATTCTTCTTGAAGATATCTTGAATTCTGCGGGCATATAATAGTCCAGGTTGTTTCAAAGGCCAGCCTTGTAAATATACTGTCCTCAAGGGATCTAAACCACCTAGTAATTTTATTCCAGCATGTTCATTGAATTTACTTTCTGATGCTGGTACGTTGTTGATAAAGTAATTCGGATAAAATGCACCAGCAATTACGATTTTTAAAATAAATGGCCGTTCTCCTTCTGTCCAAACAACTTTATTAACACCGGCACTTTCTTGTATACCTAATTTTTCTAATCTACGTGTTAATTCTGTTACCAGTGCTTTAACTTCCCGCAACACTCTGATTTGTACAAAATTTCTCATTGCCCACTTTCTTTCTTCTGCATCACTATTTAATCGACGATTAACTTTTTCGGCAATCCATACCTTATATACATTCATGAAAGTTACACAGTCACTGCAAGAATTAGCTGCCCAATTAAGTCTGACATTGAAGGCTAACAATTTTTGTTGAAATGGATTATTAAGCATATCTTTTACAGACAAAGCAGCTGCGATAATTATTGTATCTTTTAAGACACTAAAAACATGGCCTAACATAATTAATTTCGATACATGGATATTTAGTGGTAGATTAGCCATAACTCGACCGAGATCTGTTAATTCTCCATCAAAAGGTTGTATTGCATTGATGTTATTTAGCAATGCTCCTGTTTCCTTTAATAATAGTATTGTGTTTTCTAAATTTCTAAGATCAGGTGGATCAAGAGAAAGTGCTAAAATAGCTTTAGGTTCTCCCATGTCTAACAACTTTGCTTTAAGCACTAGATTTTCTAATGGAGCTCGTAATATTTCAGGTGATACTTCTTGAGGCAAAACATTCTATAAATTTTATAAAGTTTGAAACATATTTTATATTAACATTGTTACGTTTTAAAAAAATTTTTTTAACAGAAATTACCTCATAAAATATTTGTGGTACTAATCTATATACTCTACCATCCATTACTCGACCTGTGCGACCTGCTCTTTGTTCGCAATTTGCTTTACTCGCCCATCTTAACTCTAAGCACGAAAAATTCGTATTTGGATCCGTAATAAGATGTTTTATTAAACAGAAATCAATTACTGAAAAAAATATAAAGTTAAATATTGCTTTATATACAAACTTTCCTTTATTGTAGTTCAACAAACCATATTTTACATCAGGAACAGTAATACTGCTTTCAGCAATATTTGTAGATAAAATAAGACGACGATAGCCATGAGGTGGCTTTTGAAAAATCCTCTGTTGTTCTTCACTTGTAATTGAGGAATGTAATATCACTATATCCCACTTACTCTGTTCATGTTTTGGTAAACACAACAAATTATTAATTTCCTCAATCTCATTAATTCCTGGTAAAAATATGAGAATCACATGTCTTTCATAAAGATTTGTTTCTGAATCATATTTTGCATCATCAGCTTTCATGTCTACATCATCAAGAACTTTTATAAGATTAACACAAAATTCCAACATTTTGTTTGTAATACATGGTTTGGTAGGAGAAACTTCAGGTATCTGTAACAAAGTAGAAATATAATGCAATATCCAAATACAGTAAATTTTAAATATTTTCATTTCAAATAGTAACATGAAATATTTACCGGTCCTAATGTAACCATTTGACAAAGATAATAGATACCAACATTAAAAAATGTTTTCTTTGGAATGTCAATAATAGGGGCAGGAACAAGTTTAATTCCCACAGGTGAAGAAAAATATTTAGCAAATCTCTCTACATCAAATGTAGCAGACATCAAAATAACTTTTACTGAACGTGAATTTGTATATAATAGCTTTCGAACAACAAGGAGAAGAAAATCCATATCTTCATTCCTTTCATGAACTTCATCAAGTATAACATGTGTAAAGTCCAACATGTTTTTGCTATTTACCAATTTATGTAAAAGAACCCCAGCAGTGCAATATGTTAGGCGTGTATCTTTACTTGTGTGGTTTATCAGACCTACTTGATATCCAATAAGGGTACCTATTGGCCACTGCCTTTCATGACTGACACGTTTTGCAATGCTTATAGCAGCAATTCTTCTAGGCTGCGTAACTACAAAATAAAATTATATATATTGTAAGAATTATATATATTCTATTTAAGTATCTATTTAAGAGTTCAACTAAATTATTGCAAGCACATAAAATTACCTATAATATTACAATGAAGTCTTTTTTTATAACAGGAATCTAAAATAAATTGTGGTACTTGTGTAGTTTTGCCACAACCAGTTGGCCCTTGAATTACTACAACTGAATTAGTTTCAATCATAGATACTATCTGATCTCTTTTATTATTAACTACTAAATTAGGATTTGCACGATAAACAAATTGATATGTTTTGTAAATGTTTAATGTTTGTTCATTTTGTATGTCTTCTGTGACGTATGTACCTACTGATACATTTTCAAGACCACTTTTATCATTTGTATTATGATAACTTGCAACCTAAAAATATATTGAGTTAAATAAAGTTCCTAATAATGTTCAAATTACAAATTAATATACCCGCAAAAGTTCTTCTTCTTCTTTTCGTACATATTCTGCTGTATAATCTGTTCCTTTCTCTTCTCTTTGAGGACTTGTATTTGCTAAAAATACATTCTTAGATGGTAGTCGGTTTTTCCGACTTGTTGCGCCAGGTAATACCACCGGTCTTTCATAAAAATTGGATAAATTACATGTATCCATCTTATATAAAAGATACCTAAAACAGTAAATATTTATATTTATTTTTAATTAATCTATTCAAATACAATTCATACAACTGTTAAAATATATCTTGTGCTTCATTTTAATACCTTACAGTTTACGCGTTTTTCGATAACCTTTAACAATGCCCTATTTTTTCCGTTAGTCAATAAATGTGCCCTAACAACTATGTGTAGTTCGTAAACATTAGCGTAATACATATCATAATACCACATACCACAGACGAGATGATATAAGATACTCTGTAATAATAACATCAGTGGGTATAAGCCTGGATAATGATAATACACAAGTAAGTCAGGACCGATAAATTACTATCGTTTTAGTATAACAATCGAAATATTATTATATTTTTTATCTATCAAATGTACGTAAATTTGATGTGATTTTAAGATATATTCATTCTTTTAACTTTCGTAAATTAATAATAAAATAGAAGAAAAGGGGTTCAGATTTTTATTCCTACGTCCCTATAAAACATAACGGTCCTTTTTCAGATGTTCTTAGAGAACTGGAAGTTTGATAAGTAAATAGTATAGGTGTATATTAAGGTATGTAATATAACTCAAGTATTTTACGCTCTCAAAATAATTCCTTATAATTATATATTAATTACTATATTATATAGAAAATTATTATAACGTTTCTATCCCGTAAATAAGCGCATTTATCTTAAGTAATAAGATTCTAATGTGTCAATACGTCTGTCAGGATTTAAGACGAGTAATTTTAAAAAATCTACATATTAATAACACTGAAGCTCGTTTACAAAAGTCGTTCACTCGGAAAAAGTAGTGGGAGTAACAATGGTCAATTAGCAAAGTAAAGCTGTAAACTAAATTTAAACATCAATTATAGATTATTGCAGTTATTATACTAGCTATAAATAAGTCTTTTATGCATTTTTTTTACAGTTAACTGTTTTTCATTTTCTACCTGCCAAATAGTGTTTACAGCCTATGCCCAATTTACAAACCGTTGTGTAGATGATATCTGGTAATATGAAGAATACAAACAATTACTCTCAATGTGGACACAAAACAAAAAATATACATTTACATAAAATGTCTAGAACTATAGAAAAAGAAGGGACAATGGACTTGTACGTAGCTTTATGTTATAATTTGTTTAGAAGTTTATAACATTTTTTTCTAACTTTTTAAATATATTCATACAGGAATTGGTGGCTTTTATTTGGAATCATTCTAATACTTACAGCAGGGACAAGATTTTACAAAGTTACAGAACCACAGCATGTTTGGTAAGAACTTAGAGCAGAACATTAATAAATTATATTTATATCTTACTTATGGGATATATCTGACATATGGGAAATATTGGATATTTTAGTTGGGATGAAACTCATTTTGGTAAAATGGGAAGCTGGTACATAAACAGAACATTTTTCTTTGATGTTCATCCACCTCTTGGGAAAGTAAGTGACATATGTGTGAGTTTTTATTTATGATAACATATTAAAGCTCTATATTATTATCTTTCAGATGTTAATAGCATTATCTGGATATTTAACTGGATATGATGGAACATTTCCCTTTGAAAAACCAGGAGATAAGTTCGAAAATGTTAAATACGTTGGTATGAGAATTGTAAGTGCATTTTAATATTTATTATATTAAAATATTGAGCAATACTTTATAAATATGTTCTATATGTTCCAGTTTTGTACATTTTTAGGTGCAACGATAGTTCCTCTATCATATCTCATTGTATGGGATTTAACAAAATCTATTCAAGCAGCTGCATTTTCTGCACTATTTATTTTATTTGGTATACATATTATATTTATGATACTTTTTCTATATGACAAAATAAGTATATTGCTAAATAATTCATGTGTTTCAGATGTGGGATTATTGACATTAAATCAATACATTTTGTTGGATCCTATATTATTATGTTTTATGATGTGTGCAACTTGGGGAATGGCTCATACAGGTTCTCTCCGTGATGAGTCATTTACATGGAAATGGTGGGGTTGGTTATCATTCACAGGAATTTCTCTTGCTTGTACAATTAGTGTAAAATTTGTTGGTTTGTTTGTTGTTTTATTAGTTGGACTTAACACTGCTTTTGAATTATGGAGAGAATTAGGAGACCTCACAAAATCTATGGTAAGCTTTTTATATGTATTAATTGTTTAAAGCTAACAAATCAATTTCACTCCTACACCTTTACAGATAAATGTAGGGAAACATTTGTTAGCTCGGTGCATTTGTCTTATCTTTATCCCAATATTATTGTACATGTTGTTCTTTTACATTCATCTTACTGTATTAAATAAAAGGTAAGCGATTTATTTATTGCATATCTACACGTTTTTAACGGATTTATTAATAATTTGAAATATTTTAGTGGAAGTGGAGATGGATTTTATAGTTCCGAATTTCAATCCTTATTAGAAGGAAATTCTTTATACAATGCAACAATGCCACGACAGTTAGCTTATGGAGCTACAATCACATTGAAAAATCATAGAACTGGTGGAGGATATTTACATTCTCATTGGCACCTTTATCCAGAAGGCATAGGAGCTAGACAACAACAAGTACTAATCTTGTTACTTTATACATATATTTTGACAATACATTTTGATAAAATATTAAAACATTTTTTCCATCAGATTACAACTTATTCGCATAAAGATGATAATAATTTATGGTTAGTAAAAAAATTTGATACTGACGATATATCGTCGGAGCCAGAACTAGTAAAACATGGTGATCTTATACGCTTAGAACATGTTATTACCCATCGAAATTTGCATTCGCATAAAGAGATTGCTCCCGTTTCTAAGAAACACTATCAAGTTACGGGATATGGCGAAGTAAGTCTATCTTTTTATAATCTTAATTATTGTTACTTTTAATTATACAATTACTTTTATTTTTATTCTTAGAATGGTACTGGTGATGCTAACGATATATGGAAGATTTTAATAGGAAACGGCAAAGATGGCGATGTAGTTGAAACTGTAACGAGTAAATTAAAATTTGTACATTATTTACACCATTGCGTTTTAACATGCAGCGGTAAAACATTGCCAAAGTGGTTAGTTATGAAATTCTATATGTTTTTGAATGAAGAAGGAAGATGGAGAAACGTTCTATGGAAATTATAATTTTTTAGGGCGTATAACCAACAAGAAGTTTCCTGTAATCCAAACATGAGAGACAAGAATGCATTGTGGAACATTGAAGACAATAATTATGCGAAATGTTAGTGTCTAATAATTATGAACATATATATATAATATTTTGCTAATTAATAATCTTTTTTACAGTACCAAATGTCAGTTTTCAAGTATATGCACCTGGATTCCTAGATAGGTTTCTAGAGTCACATGCAGTAATGTTGCAAGGAAATTCTGACTTGAAAATTAAGGAAGGGGAAGTGTCATCGCGTCCTTGGCAGTGGCCTATTAATTACAGGGTAGGTTACATTGTTATAAGTAACGGCGAAATATAATTAAGTCATAAATATATTTCAGGGTCAATTTTTTTCTGGAAACAGTTTGAGGATATATTTACTAGGCAATCCAATCATATGGTGGGGCAATATTATATTTTTAATACTTTTTATCATACTATACGTCCATGCTTGCGTGAGACAACAACGCGATTGCGCAGAAACTCCTGCTGTCCTTAAACAAAGGGATAAAATATTAAATGCAGGAAAATGGCTTTTTATTGGTTGGCTCTTGCATTATGTACCATTTTGGGCAATGAGTAGAGTTTTATACTTCCATCATTATTTCCCAGCTCTGTTGTACAGTTCAATGTTAACTGGAACCACTTTAAATTATATTATCGAAAATTTACTTATTTTATTTCCAAATAAAGTTGGAAATGTTATATATCACACAATAGTGGGGATTGTTGTTTCAAGTAGCATATACAGGTTAGTACAATGCAATTGAATAACGAATATTTAATGGAGCAATTATATATATTATTTATTCATATTATTATAGCTTCTACTTGTTTTCTCCATTGGCTTATGGAATGGTTGGTCCCTCTTCAGTAGACTCTGACAGTCCAATGCATTCTTTAAGATGGATGGATACTTGGGAATTTTAATAAAGACTGTTTAAAAGTGTTCTAATATTTTTAAATTCACGAAAGAGTAATATAAAATCAGTTCTTATATTAACAAAACATGAGAAATATATGACTTGTACATATCAATAAATTTTTATACGTGTATGTATAAATATAAAAAATGCCTTATAAAGCTTGTTTAATTTTTTATCTCAATTTTTATTTTCCTAAATATTTTTTTATTAAAGAATAACTACATCCCAATAAAACGATTTTATAAAAGGAAAGATATTACACTACTATGATAAAAAAGGAATGCTGTATAAACACCCACGATGTCTGGCTGCTTTAAAAGATTTGTAGTGAGCGTGGTTCGCTCAGCTGATCGACCCACGTGCTGGAGCTGCGCCGTTGCCCGTCTCAATTCTCTATTAAGCGTCCGATTAAGGGGAATCATGGTTCACTGAGAATTCTCTCTTTATCTTTGGGTATTATTTAGTTTGGTAAAATCACCGAGTAACGACGAGTCACTCGATGCATTGAGTCACCATTTATACCAAGTTCCCTCGTTGTAAGCGCATTTAACCCGTGAATGGTAGCGCGTACCTTTCCGCAGTAAACGATCAATAAACAGCTCCCGGGGATTTTCAGTCTGCTGAGCGGCCACGAACGCTCTCACGTGAGATCAGGGATAGCTGTCAAAGCGACCACGTGTTCTTACGAATATCCGGTACGTGTTCTCGTGTTTATGTGTTCGTGCGAAACCGCATGACTAATCTTACCGATGATCGACCACCAGAAATATACAACGACCGACGAGTCTAGTGAACTTCTAGCTCCGCCACCAAGACTCTTGTTTCTTCCTAGACCTACGACATTAGACTATAAAAATCGCGCGAAATTAAAAGCATTTGGCTCGTGCGCGTGTGTATGTGTGCGCGTGTGTATGTGTGCGCGCGTCTTTGCCTGTGTGTGTATTTAGGCATTCGAAAATCTTATCATAATAGTGTCAAGTGATACGTATCGGATTTGATCGGCCAGTAACGTAGTTAGTCGTTGTTCTACTAACGTTGTCGAAAATATTCGATTGGCGACGACGGTGAAACTCGCGCGCAAATTTCGATCATTTGGCAAATTCGTCTGTGGACGAAAAGATTTAAAATGAATTATTTAGTGACACTTGTTGCTGTACTGAGGAAAGATAAACAGCTTGAACTTTATCCATCTTGACTTACCAGCCGCAGCCGGCATCGCTTCGACCCTTCTGAAACGTAATCTATCCCGTTTCCGTGTGGAATATGTGTGGAACGTTATAAACATGTGTAACTACGTTAATCGGATGTAAACGTGTAGGCGTGTTGACACGCAAGCGAAGTTACACGTGTCACTATATGTATATACTTTAAACTGCTGTGTTACTCTCACATTACCGATTTATTTTAAATTCGTTCATAACGTTTATTTTCAAAGATTTGAATCAGTTAGATAGAACGTACCAATCGAGTCCATAAAGCATGATAATTAATCTCTGCTTTTCATTGTTTTAAACGACCACTTAACAGCTTTCCGTGAATTATTCCTTAGACCGTATATGTAGATATTAAGTGATTCTAACTGGAATACAATCCTTAAGTTGTTCGTATAGAATCGAATATCGGTGCGCATCCATCGTAACGCATTCACTGACAGGTAATTCGAATGCATTATAAAAGTGAGCTCGCAAATGAATTGACAATTAACTATTGAAGACCAATTGGTGAGCGGTCGCGTTATAGAAAATCAATTTTTCATACATTATTTAACAGACTCGTTCGATTATCACAATACTTGGCTAATTTATTTCAAGTAGTATACGAAGCATTCAAACGGCTATATCTCTCAATTTTTATTCATATCTCGCAACGATTTTCTTAATAATTCTCTGATACTAGTTTATGAGTCATCAGATAATTTTCGTACTATGTATCTTTCATTATCGTATTATCGTTTACTTCATATTATATCTTTTATATCTACAATAAATCGTGCTTTAAATTCTGCGTTTCCGATGGATTTATTCAAATTAAAGATTACTTATTAAAGTATTTCTACCGAATTTAAAAAATTCGTATTATTCGAGATTAAAATTTCTACGACGGCGAGTTTCAATCCGATAGGAACGCTATTCTGTATCGCGGCACGGAAGCGCAGTCAAATAAGCAATCGTGTCTTGCAAGCGCAGGAAGCGCGGGAATTGGCAACAGTATTTGACCTACTTGGTCACGCGTATCACACGTATCGCACGAATCTTCTTCAACGTCTGAAACGAGCTTCGTAAAAATCAACAGCCGAGGTATAGTTCATGTTACTTCATTTCCTGCTCGCGAATTACCACGAATTGGAATATTTCCTCATTTATATCGCGACTGATTACTGGCCACGCGTAATCTTATTCACTTTATTATCTTGAATCTAATTCTGCAAGATCATAGTTCCATCTTTTAACACACTCGCTCTTCCAATTAAAAAATAAATTCTTATCGATACGTATATAATGTTTTCTGCACAGGTTATTAGGACAGCATACCTTCTCCGATCAGTCGAAGAAGTAGCTTGTTATGAGGCGAATAGCAGGATCTATAATATGCGAGATATTGTACTAGTCATTTCGTTGGCATGGATCTTCGCGATACAACGATGTCTGTGCAGCAAATTGGAACGGGTTGCTCATCGACCCAACAATGTTCTCGACGATTATTACGCTTATCGTCACATCTCCATTATCCACTTCAATGTTCCGGATTGCACGGTGGCTGCAGGATTCAAGTAAATTTTGAATAGCGCGAAAAGAATCGAGCCTCGGCTGTTACTTTGTTTTATATGCAAGACGAATGAACGTTGTTTATTTCTTTTAGGTTCACTGTAAAAGAAGAAAAGATTGGGGGAATAGGTAGATGCTCGGCTCGAAATGTTTCCGTGTTTCTGAAGTCCGGTAGCTTACCGTTTGTGCGGCCGGATGGATCGAAGATCGCGGCGAAACTTATGAAAGGAAGACGCCGATATTATTCGCTAGACATGGAAAGCAACGGGGATGAATGTATGATAAAAATCGATGCACCCGCGCCAGGCGATTGGTATGCTATTGCGTTTCGATCTTGGAGCGATCCTGATAACGGAAAGATCACGCAACAAGGTTGATTATCCAAAAAAAGATAAAATATAATTCAATCAATTGATGTTGGCACGATGATAGCAGTTGAAAATACGTATTTTTATTTCCAGGACTTAGAGCATTATGCGATACAGTGTTGGACGCGGAATTGTTTATAGAATCTGCCTCTATAGTCTTGCCAATGGATCCGAAATACGAGTACGAAGTGCATATGAACGGAAGCTTGGATTCGGCTGTTATGCACTTGTTAATACCCGATGAATTCGTGGATTCTAGTTTGTCATTAAAGTCGACTTGCGGTGAAGAATGCAGGATCGCGGTCCACGTGACTGCGGACGATCACCTCACGGGAATGATAATGAATACTACAAACGCCACGGTGTTCTTCAAACCCTATTCGGACGCGTTTCACTATGTTACCCTTCGGTTGCTCTCCGGAGAGAGCTCTAACGTGTCCTTACAGTTGCTCGACAATTCTCCCGCTCACGATTTGGATCAAGTGAAGTCGGTGGATTTGATGAGGAAGTCCTTGCCTGACTTTTTCCTCTTCGATTACGAGCACCTGCGGGGAAATGGTACAAAACCATCGGCGTTTAATTTAACTTCAGACACATTGTCCGTCCTCAGCTTCGAAATCGGTCGAGTGTACGACGTCGGTGGAACTCTGACTCTAAGTTTGAAACTAGTTGAGACGAAAGACAAGGAGAAGAAGAACGTCATCGTGGTTGCGTGCATTTCATTAGGTAAGCAACTGAAAATCGAATAATAAGAGGGATATAGTCGTTAAAACAAATCCTGATTTACCAGGTTATTACTCGAATATCACTAATGGCGGAGGCTGCACTCGAATGGAGAACACGACAGCTGCAGATATTTACGTAAACCATACAGGACCAGCCACCCTTCACATTCCATTCCCGGAGCCAGGAATCTGGCATATAAGTCTGAGAGCATTTTGCGTAGAAGAAAATTGCCATTGTATAGCAACTTGTCTGAATGGGACCGCCTGCGAGGATTGTGACTGCATGATCCCTTGTAACACCAAAGTAGAGAGTCGTATCTCTTCGTTACCTTGCATCGAAGGTCGCTGCAACTCTCGCGGAATATGCATGCATTACATGAGCGGCGGTTTCGTGTTCGCCGCGTGTCATTGTTCCGGCGCTTACAGAGGCTTCGATTGTGCGGATGACACTTATGTTCTCGGCGATAGCGACGTAATAATCCGCGTACTATTGCTAACGTTCAGTAACCTGGCATTTATTGGTTCCGTTTACGTGGCCGTGCGTAGAGAATATTTTACAGAGGCGATAGTTTACGCCGCTGTGATGTTTTTCTCGACGTTCTATCATGCCTGCGAAGCTGGAGAGGATGTGTATAGCGTATGCATCATGAGACTGAGCGTTTTACAGTTCTGTGACTTTTTCAACGCCCTTCTGTCCATTTGGGTGACATTGGTAGCAATGGCTTCGTTTGGACCAAAGCTCACTGCTTTTTGTCAAGTAACTGGTGCTGTTATTCTCGCCATGAGTGCCGAAATGGATCGTACAGCTCTCTGGGTGTTTCTCCTGCCAGCCATAACAGGCTCTGCACTGATCGGCCTGTCTTGGGGCATGAAATGCAAAAGAAGGGGTACGGTTCGTTATCCATCGCGTCCTTACAGGTGAGTAGAATGTTTTAAGAAATTTATAAAGGAGATTAATTTCAAGTGAAATTTGTTTTCATTTACAGAAGCATTTACTTTCCGGCTGGTCTCCTTCTGGTCTCCCTCGGTCTTATTTGTTACGCCTTTCTGCAGACAAGAAAGAATTACTATATCGTGCACAGTATGTGGCACGTGTGTGTCGCTATAGGAGCCATACTCCTTCTACCGAAGCGACAGTACATGAAATGATCGTTATATAAAAATATTGTCTTATATTTACCAAGTGAAAGTTATTGAAAAGTGTTATTGTCTGGGAAAGAAAATCTCGTTGCCAATTTAACGAAAGAATCAGGTACAAAAAGATATTTGTAGCAATCGAAAGTGCTCGTAGACGACGGTACATCGAGCATATTATTGTAATTACCAGAGATCTTATTCTTGTAAAAATCAGATAATGTTTATGAGATAGGTAACTATTCAGCTAATGAATGTACGTTGTGAAACAATACGAAATTCACGACAATGTTAATTGCTTTAATGTTGTCTATCGTTATATTTGCATAATTAAGAAGCTCCAAACATGTTTTTATATCACGATTAAGATACGTTTCAGAATAGGATTATTCAAACGACGTTAGGATTGATTGCTTGTGTTTGTTGGATTTATTAATGTCAACTAAATTACATAGCTTTAACAATGCGTTCAACGAAGATTTATGTATTTTGCTAAGGACCAAAGAACTTCTATGATACGTACATATAATTACATATAACAGAAAATGTCCAATATTTTTTCTGTAAAAGCGAAACTGCACTTTACTAACGTGAATATATTATAGTGCTGTATAATCTGTAATTAAGAACGAATTCCTCGAGAACTATCTTGGGGGCTTAAGTTCCAATTCGAATATCGACGGTTCGATATTTCACGTTAACTCTACAAAGTTCATTTTAATTCTCTTAGGAATCAACACCTCGCACGTGATTCATACATTTTAATGGAAACATTGTATATTTATATACACTCTCTAAGAGATTATTGTATCTACATCGAAGATTGTAGAACCTTTAAAACAGTGTACAATGTTGTACATCGTGTTCATACTGAAAAATAACAGATCGTCACGCTATGTAATTACATACGGTCCTGTTTGCCTTACACGGGGATTGTGTAAAGAATAAGTGTCTACGTCGAAGGAAAGTCGTCGCGTTACACGCCAAACTGCGCGAACTAGCGACTTCGTCATATTACCCGGGAACAATTTCACTTTTCTCGGTTTGCATGTGTATAAGATCAAATAAACGTAAAAGGAAATTGTTGCAATTTATTCCTTTTTTATTTGTTAAAAGATACCTGCGACTAATTTCATTTACGAATAATGTTTCAATTGCATCATGAGGAACTGATCGTATTTATGATAAACGACTACTCGATTACGTAAATGGAACCGTGTAATATAATATAATATGGCGCTAATGTATTCTTCGTTACTATCCTGTTCAACTTTACCTAAAGACGACTACATTTCCATACGATCCATTACGCTTCAATGTCCAAGAATCGTAGCAGGATATTTTATCGCGCAATCAGAAATTTTCACTCTTAGCGATTACAATGTCCCACTTCCTGTGGACGTCGTAGTTCCTGTATTAACTGCGGCGACCGTGGTAATTACGTTCGATAATAAAGACAGTATCGTTTCCATGGAAAATCCGCAATGTGGATAAGTCCGCGAACAATTTCGACCGGCTCTCCCTGCTTCCACCGCTTCCTGTATCGCGGTTCCTTCCATGGCCGTTCGGAAAATCTGATTCGTCGTGATCGTATCGATCACGCGATCCAACGACGACGCCTTCTCATTGTCGCTTAGCTTATTGGCCTCTTTCACCGACGAGGAGGCCTGTTGCGAATAAGTACAGACGGCTCGTTGCATGCAGGATGTCGTGTCAATACCGTGACGAGCCAGAACGTCGTCCATTCTTGTCATGATTTGAGCGAAGCCACTCTCTTCGCCTACGATAGAGACGATAATTTTGTATTAAAGCGAAATTCATGGTTTTTCTTATTTTCCTTTCTTTTAAATAAAACTTTAAGTAATTTACTTCTTGCATAATGGCCGTAAGTGCCAGAAAGAATGTAGAGTAGTTTAGGTATGATGAGGATGGAACCTATTCCTATGATGGCGCCCAAGAACAATCCTCCCAAGTCTATCTTCGCCGGTGCATACGTTGATACTCCGTAACCCTGTGTCGATGTCTATGTTACTTAAATATCGACGAACGTTCGTACAAGGATAAGATTCAACGAAGATTGCTTACGCTTCCTGTGCTACCAAGGTTCGTGAAACCAAATCGAGGTTCTTGGCTGCGATCCGTAATATCCACGTCGTTGTCCACGTCACTCCGCTTTGTTGATGTCTCACTGCGTAGCCTTGGCTCGGAAGGCATAGCTATCTGATCCTGGGACTTTGCGTTCTTTTCCAGATAGATCATGGAACTTGGTATGAACCTGTTTACGATTTGTTTCGCTCAGTCGTGAAAATTATTACTCGAAGAAAAACGAACAGATAAAAAGCTTGGAAAAGTCGTTCGAGTAAGAAACGTCTTCGTATAACCACTTCAGAACTCAGGAAGAATCTTACCCTCCATCGTCAAACTTGGGGCTGCCTCCGACGATCGCCGCCAAAGATAACAAGAGCAGGACAGGATTCCGAAAATTAAACGACATCTGCGACAAAAAGATTTCAAACAAGATATTATTCACAGTGAACATTTTCTTTCGCGAATTTGCTACTTCTACGAAGCATACCTCCATGGAACGCGAAAAATAAATCAGTCCTCGTGAGTGTGTCGTATCGTTTGGCTTTGAAGAAACTGGGAAACACCAACAGTGTCCCTGGCATATATAGTCATGCACCTACTCCGAATCGTCACGACATGACAAGCCATGGACATAATTGGAGCCGGTGGTTTCGCTTTCATTGTTAGATTTCCATGGGACACTATCACGGTCCGTGACCCGCTCGTCTCTTTTGAAGAAGCAGCGATACGCTAAACTGTCGCTACGAATCACTCGCGATGGCATTGTTGTCGAGCCCGAAATAATTCATCTTTCGCAAGATCGATAAGCAGCTGTTAACGCGTTCATCCACCTCTTCCTAGGTGCATGACGATTTCTTTAGAAACAAACGACTACGCGATGTTACATTGCGGAAAATAAGACGTTGTTTATCGTAATCGTTGTTGTAATAAAACCATGTTGGTACATAGATTTTATTTCAGTTAATCAAAGTCCGTGGCAACGATCGACGATTGCGATAATCCAGCAGCAATTTCGTAAGTGAAATGGGAAAGGGCATTTTGTTCGTAAGAAGGCTGCAGAAACTTCGTGAAATTGAAACGCCATATGCAGGTTTCGCGACCATGCGTTCGTCGTCTACCTGATTTTAAGACGAGGAATTCGTTCTGCAGGTTGCTCTGGAAAATTCACGAAAGTCGAGGCTCGTATGCGTGCACTGACAAACCTCACATATGAATGCACGCATAAATTAAACAAGTATTGCCAGTGTCTCTCAGTCGTTATCCTGCTGCGTTTCGCGTTTTAATTTTAATAAAACAACGCTAGACCGACGAAAATATTTCTGTACGCGTGTGACGCGTTGTATCGTGCAAGGTATGTGGAAAATCCTTAAACTACACCGGCCTTAGTGAAAATAACGAAACACGAAGGAATATGTAATTGCGAAACGCGGACTCGCGCGAATTTGCGGAATTAGGCGTGACGATGAGCGGCGTAACAGCTGCGGCGACGTTGTTTCGGTACAGTAATTTAACCAGAATTCTCTCTTAGGTTCGTTAATTCCGCTTGACGGAATAGTGTTTCCTACTTGTCAAGAGGGGTTGGGCTGGCTTCTGTACAAAAACTGCCAGCAGAGATCAAGGATTCCTCACACGTATTCCTGTGTTCGTTCCAATTAGTCGATTTACTAGCCACCACAGATCTACCGTAAGTGTAACAAAAATTCTCCACCGCCGATAATTTGCTTCAGTTCGCTGCAGCAGCACCAGCTTTTACGACAGATCAACTTTTTTTTTCCTTTTTTTTTTTTTAGTAGAACAATAAAAATCATGAGAAATTCGTTCAAATACTTCGTTATATTATTATCGCTATGTTGTTTGCTGCACCTTTCTGAACCGAAGGATAACGTTAATGGAAAGGCAAAAGCTTCGAGGACTCACAGTAAGGTATTTGGAAAGCATCCAAATGGTGGGCTGATCTCTTTCGATTCGGAGCAAGAACAATTTCGTGTAAGTTTCAGAAAATTCGGGTAATTGTTAACTTTCACTCGATCCAGATAAGAAGTCTTCTTATTTGTAATAATAATAATCGTCACAGATTGATTGGGCTGTGACTATTCCTTTCCTTTCGATACCGTTCGAGCATAAAATAGGGGAGAATGGTGAATATCCATCGTTGTTCAACGTTGATACGAAAAGCATTGGAATTGTTGGATTAATGGCCACCCTGTTTAGCGTAGTTTCGCCATTATTCTCGAAAGCGCATCCACAGTATAATTATCGTAAGTAAATGATACTATAATTCTCTATATTCATTAATAGTTTTTTCTTCTCTTATCGTATACAATGTTAGGCTCGGCGGATAATGGACAATGGTTACAAATAGGGAACGCTATTAATGAAATGATGTTCGACAACGATTACGTGGTTCCGTGCATGCAACGTATCGTTTGTTCGATCGTTTCAATAGCCGCGCATTCGGAGAATCCAACGAGTACAGATAAAATAATCGATGGATTATCAAGGTAAGATCGGAAAGAGAATACTCAGAAACTTGATATTACAAGGATGTTTTAAATTGATTTATCAACAGTCACAGTTGGTTCAAGGATGTTACAAATGGTACGATCATTCAAGATGCTGTGATTACCGGACGAAAGGGAAATCATAATTGCGCTTACATTTATAAGGATTGTTTAATAACGCCGAAGCTTTTAAGAACCGTGATGGACGAGCTTGGGATAATGTGATGATGTAACGCATACTCTCTATTACTGCACACATACAGAAAGAAATATTTTTGTACAAAAATGAAGGAACATCGGTTTTTCACACTTCAAACTCGCACTTTACTACGCTCAAGGAAATACGTTATTATCTCGCGCGAAATATTTTCGCGTGCACCGCTGCGTGATCCAGTCATAATCATCGTCGCTTTAGACTTTCACTTTTCGTTAACTATTGTATGAAATGCTTAACGACTCTTCTGCGACAAATTAACGTATTTACGTGGTCCGCCGTCTTCGCAATCATATTATTTCAACTAGGACGCAAATATAATACAAAGATAGTTGAATAGATGTCTATTTTATGCTATTGTACTTAACGCAGATACACGGGTTTTATTTTTAGTCTGATGTGATTTGTTGTGTAAAATTGCGTGGTTTAGTTACGGACTAGCGGTCGTTTCACTTTCATCTCGAAGTTTCCTCCATAACAAGCGAGTTCGAGGAATAAAGCGGCGACAACAATTTCTCCGCATCTGCGGAACCCGACGCTTTGGCAAGATCGTACGGCGATTGTTCCGTTTTGTCGTAACATTCCGTCTCCACATTATGATCCAATAAGAATTTAACAGCTTGTGTGTTATTATGTAGCGCTGCGAAATGCAAGGGTGTCCTCCCAGAAAAATTCTTCTGCGAGAGGTCTGCGTTCGCTAATTGATACGACGTTAAACGCTTCACGTTTCCAACGGCTGCAGCGGCACACATTTTCTCTCCTATTATATATGCGCTTCCGTGTAAGTGTGCACCATTATGTACTAGAATATTAATGATCTGGAAAATCGAAATGGAAATACGACATGAAGTGGAATAAATGCGAAATACAAGGTTCGAGTGACATTATACCTCGTGATGATCGAACTCTATCGCGTCGGTGAGTGGTGTACGGTTAAATCGATCTTTGATGTGAACGTTCGCACCCATTCGTAAAAGACAGTGGACGACGTTTAAATCACCTTCGCAGCAAGCAATATGCAATGCCGTGCGACCATCTGCATTTTGTTGCGATATATCTGCACCCTAGTCGAAAAGTATAAACTACTTTGAAAAAAAAAAATCGAGTATCGTATGAATGGCTTAATTACACATACTTACGTATCCTTTCAATATTTCGAGTTTCACGACATCGCGGCTCCTCACGGCAGCGTTCAACATCGCAGGGAAAAGAATCGATCCCAATTCTTGACGTTCCGCCGTTGAAGAAAGTCTCAAAGATCTTGCAACCGCCTCCACAAGATCTATATCCTCGAGATACGGCGGTCGTTGAGCAGTTAATTCTCCGCGGAGATTCGTTTGCATCATTTGACGCTTCGTTTGTAAATCCCATTCTTTCTTCGATAATACGTAAGCGAGTTTAGTCAACGTAGCTTCTGGTGTCATATCAGAACCTGATATTACACCTGCAAATTTTTAAACTTTCGCCTTTAGATCTGCTGCAATCTCAAATTCGATATTAAGAATATTCTCATTTTTGAATCGCGAATTTTTAATATAATTTTAAACGTACCAGCTTCCTCGAGAAGTTTTCCAGGTGCGTATGAATTCTTAACGCAGCCTGTCGCGCATTGTGTAATATTGACGATGATGACTCCGCGTTTCGTAGCTGCGGACAATTCTTTAATTATATCCTCTCGATTCGTGGGCACGTTCCCTGCTCCGTAGGACTGTAGCACCACACCTTCGATCGGGGGCTGTAGAAACGCCCTTACCAAATGCGTAGTCATACTTGGAAATATTCGTAGCAATCCAACATTTCTGTTCAAGGACGCGTATACGTGAAACTTTTCCAACGTAAATGGACGGAATATTGCCCGATAATCCACTGCAATGCACACACATACATGTATATTACAGTGACGCTGATAAAACGGCACATATTAAAGATATTCTTAAACTACAATCGTACACGTTATGTATGCTAATACAGATTCTCTTTAACTACATTTTCTGTATTGCAACAGTAGTTTATAACAAAGTTTAACACGTGCATGTCGCAATAAATTAACATATACGAACACGTTATTTTATATGATAATGCTAATGTAACTACTAGTTTCCAAATATAGATTCCTGATAAAAATCTTTGAACGTCATAGAATTGTAATATCATCTGGTACGTATTACGCTATCATTGCATGTATCGATTTGCATTTAGAGTTCCATTTAACGGACAAAAGAATATCTCGTGGAAGAAGATTGCACGAAACGAGCAAAACCACAGTCAATTAAGCAAATTGCACCCTGTAATTGGGTCAACTGCTAACCTTCTATCGTGATGTTGGCCTTAGCCAACGGTGGAAAATTCGGTGAATCGAACGCCTCGAACGAAGTGGCCGATATTTTACAGGTACGATTTCCTCTCATCAAGTTTGTTCCAAAGTATACGCATACTTCCGGTATGTTGTAATTTGCAGCTATTATTAGGGATGACAGAAAGTTATCCAACCCGTCGCTTCTGCTGTCGAAAATTGGGACTTGAGAGCCAGTTAAAATAACTATTTTGCCCAAAGATTCGAGCATAAAAGATAGAGCAGATGCCGTGTAACTTAACGTGTCTGTCCCATGTAAAATTACGAATCCGTCGAAACGTTCGTAAGCTTGCTAGAACAGCGAATATCGTGTTGAGTGTAAAGCTTATTTAATTAATTATTTAATTAGTTATTTCTCTTTCGCAACTCTTTGTCTACAGTTTACAATAAAATAAAACTTATTTCTAAAATTATCCAGTATTTGAAGCATTTATTTCCGAAAGAAAAGATATTAGCAGTATTTCAAGCACTTTAATGAGCAGTATCGGAAAAATCTCTACGCTATTCTAACTTTATTTACATGCGTTTATGGTCCTTTCATTTTTTTGCAATACATTCGCGAAAGAGATCCTATGAATATATGTATATACATGATTAAACCATACATATAGCGTCTCTAACTATGTATACTTGCATAATAGAAGTTACCTTGATATCATGGGCAATACGAATCCAATCGTCCATTGTCATGTTACTAGAATCACACAATGGCGAATATTCCAATACGTTATAAATGACACGTTTGCTGTCTGTCGCAGTCATTCTTTAAAGAAAAACCAAATAAAAATAAATACCTATTAGTTGATCACGTATCGTTACGAATTTATCAGGATTATTAACTTTTTCTTTTTTCCCAATCAATAAATCGATTATGCACTTACGGAAGTACAAGCGGTCCCATCAACCCGAATCGTTTTTCCGCGTATTCTCGGTCGTACATGTGTGGATAATTTCGCAGCTTTTTCACGAAAGCGTTCGCTTTAGGTACGAGAACTATAGTAAGATGATAAATCTTATTATCTTCACAGTTTTAACAACAACCACTTCAATCATAATTTCACGTGAAAGAGAAAGAGAAACGTATTACCTCCATCTTCATTTCTAATCATTCCAATGGTACCGCCGGTATAAAGAACGAGCACACGACTTTCACGGACACTTTCAATGGCCAAAGAACCAGAACTATTGTTTCTAAGGTACTCCATCTTCTTTTTTTGTGATTACCAACGTGATTCTGCAACTGTGACATACATAACAATGTGTAGATATATGCATATGACAACGAACTTAACCTTCTATAGGGTTATCTTCATCAATTCTTGGAATCTATGGTTCGAGTTTCTATGTTATCAATGATCTTCACCGATGTATTGTAATTCAACCCGGTATTGAATTATCGGAATAGGAGAAGTATAATCTTTTTTTAATTTTTTATTATACTGTTAGAAGAATACCTTAATCGAATTATTGACAATCGTACAATCAAAACGATACCAAACGCAACTATATTTGACCAATAATTTTTAACTAAACTAAAGAAATATGTAATATGTGATGAGGAGTAAGAAACCTCACTCTTACAATGTCTTATTACCATAAAAGTATAAAATTAGAGTGCGTGAACGAACTGAAAGGCGATATAGGAATAGAGAAAGAACATTGCATAGAGACCTCTTGTGCCTTTGTGTAATAACGCATACGTATTCGTATATTAAATATGTAAGTATAACACCAATCAGCAAGCGACATCAATGTGCAGTTTGATTAAACAATACCCTCTATGCAGCGTTATCTTTTTATTCTTACATTACATCCACTTACACAGTCACGTATGATTCGCGTACTCTATCTTTATATCTCTATGCTTATTAGACTCTATTTATTCTGTTTTATTCGCACTGCCTACTTCCCAGTTTTACCCTTGATACACTCACGGCAAAATAAAGAGAAGTCTAGGTCACCTCTTCGGTTGTATGGCCACGCACCATCTGGGTATCACTGTGTTTGAAATTGATTCTACCGTGAGCGCTCTATGTGTCTCGATAGAATGTTACTGTGACACTACGAAGTTTCTGTAAGGAGTGATTTGTTATATAATTTTTAGCGATTATACGCAGATCGAGGTCTCAATAGATGTAATACTTTCCCAACCGATATAAAATATGAAGGTTATTCAAGATATAAAACAGAAACCGCTGAGGACTAGTTTATTCAAAGTACGCATTTTTCACGGTCAAGAGTAGAGTTGGAAAGATTGCTTGAAATTGAAAAGATGCATTTAATGCATGAACGTGACAGCTTTGTGTTATATTAAAATAAATTTTATCGTCGATTATTATACTATCTACAATCTATCTAGCATAAGTAATTTTTATTTAATCTAACTCAATACGTGTGCTTTAGATAATGCCAGTTACACATTCTTGGATTCACAACATTGCATCATGTTGCACTTGGCAATTTCTGTTCCTAATCTTCGACTCATAGAAAATTATGTATTACTTGTACATATAAATTTTCCTAACAAACACTGATAACAAACAAATTCTAAATAGGCGTACAAACAAATTCTATGAATTATTATAAGCTATTTTTTACACTGGTTTATTTTTTTCACAATTTATTTGTATAAACAATTACCGTTTATGTGTATAAGTATAATCCAATAATGCATCATCTTAAATTTACTTTTGTATTGACATTTGCTAAACATGTAAGCTTCTTAGCAATCTTCAAGTTTCGGATTTACTATTCTACAAAACACAATTTTTTAAATGTAAACTTTTAAAATAACAAATAGTTTACAAACGGAATACCTTTGATTGCATTAACTGATCAAAACGTAGCTTAACTATATCGTATGTAACCAGAAGTAAAGATCCACAAAGAGTACTCATTAAGTTAGCAGCCATGCCTCTATAAAAACCAATTGGGCCATCTTTTTCTATGATAGTAGCGATCTGACGGAGTATTGAATAGTCGTACTCAGTAAACGAACCTTTAAAATTCCCATTAAAGTTGTTTTAGAATTTTTTACCGACCACGTGTCGCACTGGCACGAAACTTCTCGGACCACGCCCGCTCCAAAGCATTTTTTGTCTAGACGTTGTGTCGAAGGGATAGGACACAATTGTCGCGATCCAAGAAGATAATTGAGCAAGGGCCAAGGACATAAAGAATGGTGCGTTCCTTGTGTCATGGTCTGTTGCATAATTGTTCAAATATGTTCGTTTACCAGTTGCATAAAGACCAAAGTAAATGGACCTACAAAATGCATTTAAAATTTTTCATTCACATCACCTAATCACTATGAGATTATAAATAAATTTTTATTGTCACGATATCTATCTGTACGTTGTCCTTTCATCTATCGTCAAACATTTATTTGAAGATAAAATCAAAAGAAATCGTAGGTTGAATTTTGTAAAATACAGGGCACCTAGTGTATAATGTAAGAAATAAAGAATCAAGTTGAAATATTTAAATGTATAAATTCGTTCAATAGACGGTCAATACTTTTGACATTGATTAATCAATTGATACAATTATTCTTAAATACTCCAAACCTGTATAAAGATAGCCCGCAAATCGAGACAGACAGTCCTTGATATAATCCTTTTAAACCGTCGTTTTTATAAATTTTGCATATGCAGTCACTGAATCCGTAAAACTCCCTCTTAACTATCTTGTTGTCGCCAATATCTACGGTTATTCGAGTATTGCAAAAATGAAGGGGGTAGAGAACCGTACAGGAAGTTAAACCGACAGCACCGCCAGTCATGAATGGCAAAACGATGTGACTGTAATTCTTCGATTCAATCATCTATGTAACACTATTTGATGTTTACGTGCGCAAATTTCAGAATTATATTTAAAAAAATATTCTTATTAATAATCTATCGGACAAACTTTTTGGAACATTCCGTAGTATATATTGTAAAAGGAAAAATTAATTGCTTGGGCTGGAAAATATCGACAAATATTGAGAACATTTCCGCGCCAAAGAGACAGGAACCCCTGTTCCTTAGGTATTCTAATAAGTGCATTTAAAACGCCAGAGTATGCGGATCGTTTCGCATGTCCTATTTGCTGGCTACTCGCCTGTGTCTGTAAAATCAATTTAACCCTTTCAACCGGCGCAATCATAGTTCTAAATATGATCGCCAAAATCCCGGAGATGATGAAAGAAGATCCAAAATCAACGGCACCGCCAAGTAACCGAGTATCTAATACATTGAGTAATTTAACGTCAATAGAATCAGATTGTGTTTCGCTTTTGGCTTGGTTCGCCATTAGTACTATTTTAATAAAAATATTTGTTAACCTATCTTCCTTGTAAAATCATATTGTTTAACATAATATCGCCTTGTTCTACTATACATAATAAGTTGTCAAATATATGTACATATATTGGACGAACTTCACTCGATCAACCTATAATAACATATGACAGTTAAGACAGTAAGACAATGTATGTAGTATGTATACATCATGTACATATCGACCAATAATAAGATATGCAAATAATACAGCTGCGATAAGCGACCAATCATTTATAAAACGATTGTTATTTTGTTATATCACTTATATTGTAAAGCCGAGTTAAAAAACCGAGTTACGAATAAATATAACGCTCAATACGTTACGTCACGTTCAATATGGTTCGAAGTGACATAAAAGAGAGACTCGAAGCTTATAGACGTCGTAAACGAAGGGAAGAAATGATAGAGTCTATTAAGAATGTGATAAAAACTGTCCTACCGTGGAATGGAAATAAATCAGTTGAAGATTCTTCAGTGGCAGCACCGTTAAAATCCGATATCAAGGTAAGGTTATGTTACGTGTGACACAAGTAAGATACTGTAAATGTTATGACTGACTTTCCATCCAGCTATGGATGCTCTTTTATACGGTATGAATAATATTGGAGGATATTATAATAAATACGTTTGTTACATAAGAAATAACATTTATTGTAAAATGTATACAATAAATCAGTATGATTAAGGATGAAAAGCTTGCAGGATGACCAGGATGCGGAAAGTACCTGTTCAGATGACAGTGTAGACCAATCACAATGTACAATGCTAAGAATAGTGACATATCTACTGTATTTTCTTCTATGGGGTACCTTGTATATAATTGCCATTCAATATGAATTTGGAGCAGTATATTTTATTTTGTCTACATTAATATTTATTTGTCTAAATACTCAATCTAAACCAAAAAAGTCAGGTGAACTTAGTGCTTATTCTGTATTTAATCCAAACTGCAAAGCTATCGAAGGAACACTTGATGCTTCTCAATTTGAGAGAGAAATAAGATATGGTATAGGAAACATACATTAATTTAAAGTTGTAGAACATTTAAATTGATCTAATTTATCACAGGTAAAAAATAATACATATTTTGTACTCACTTATATGTGTATAAATGTTTGTGTCTGTATAATTCATAATGATATGCAAATGAAAAATAGGAACTCCAAAATAAAAAATTAAGCTAAGTATATGGTAAAAGTGTCAAAAAAAAGTCAATGATAATTATTAAATGTTACCACAGTCATTTCAAAAGACAATTCCATATCTAACATTTTGTACTTATATTTTTTCTATCGATCTTGTAAAAGTTGTATAGCATTTTCATAACACTTTACCACTTCGTTCATGTACATTATGATTTTGTTTGAAGGCTCATAACTCAATCTAAAAAATGTTGACCAATCAGTTCTGGATTGATTTTGCTTATCAGGACATAAAAGAATTCTATCCAAATCCATCAGTAAATCATTTAGTATCCTTGTGTCAAGTGTGCTGTAACAAAAAAGGTATAGATTCTCTAGATTTCTGAAATGTTAATAATTTGTAGCATGTAAATATAAGAATTTTATGTAGCTTGTAAAAATTACATACTTGATGTTGTCAACTGTATCAATTTTTTTATTACAAATTTTAATGCTTGTCAGCAATTTATCCAAGGTTTGCTGTACTTTCTCTAGAAAAAAGTAATTTTATTTAATGTTATAAAAGTCAAAGCAAGTATGATGGTATATAGTATGTAATATAGTATGTAATGTATTTTGTACCTTTAACATCTAATAATTCAGTATTGTTTATAGATTTTAATACATCAAGGGCAGTGTTATTAAAATAACTAGGGTTCCATTTTATTATTAAACATTCAGAGAACTTCCAAATAGTTTGACCAACTATTTGTGCTAAAATTATTTTACGTAATTCCCTCTCATGATGATTTTCATTGCATGTGATATTATTATTCTAAAAATATATGGAAAAGACAAGCAATGAATATTGTCTATTATATAAATATTTATAATTATTTCTATTATTTACCATATAAGAGAGTACTGCATGAGGTATGTTCAAAGCTAGCCGAGAAGTTGTAACATTGTAAAATGTGTTGTTTGAGGACAATAACTGATTGTCATAAGAAAACCAGTTTTTTACATTGCTAGCAGATTCTAGAACCATAAACTGTACAATATCTGATCCAGATACAATAAAGTAGCCTTTACCTGTAATCAATTGAAATGTGTGTTTAAAATTGATAACCACTAACTTTCCTATGATAACAAACCTTGTAAAGCTTGATGGTCTACTACAATATAAGCCACAATCTTGTGAGGCAGAAAGCTGGACAATATTTCTGGACAAGGATTTGAAGATGCGGAAAATAAACAAAAAATAATAGATCTACGAGGTTTCCACGTGTATTCTTCTTGAATTTGATTGAAAATTTTTGCCAATTCTAAAGCGATTCCGACACCTTCACCGCCAGCAGATAAAACTACGTACCTATCTGAACATTTACAGTAGGTAAAGTAATGCGATTTATGTTAAAAATAATACAAAAAAAGATAACTTACCAGGCTCTCTGGCTCCTCTAGCGGTTGCCACGATGTACGATTGATATTTGACGACTTTTTCAATAAGCGATAAATTCGATAGAATATTACTCACTTGATGTATATCATTTTCCTTTAAATTGAAGGAATCCCATTTCCTATTTTATAAATATTTTAAGATAATATAAAAGTCGGATATTAAGATTAAAAATAATGAATAAACGTACATTTCAAAATCAGGATCAAGAGGCGCCCTTTCTAGTTGCTCGAGCACGAAACGTTGGAGATACTCCGTATTTTCTAGCCCGTTTCCCGCTAATTCAAGACGCTTTTTTTCCGCACGAAATTCTATAGCTCTTTGCGTGGCAAAACGGCCAAGTAAAAATCCACCCAATAAAGCAAGAAATCCGATCGAAAATATCAACGAAAAGCACATACGTTTTGTCACAAACTCGCTGGACTCGCCAAACCCACGAGCCATTTGAAAGCTAAGAACCCGCTGCATATTGAATATTGGATACACTTTTAAATAATTTAACAACTGGTAGCAGTCATACTTCGTAACAGCTCTTTTTCACACGAATTACCGAATAAATAATCGAATTTAAAGAAATATTAATAAACAGAAACCATCACTTTTTATTAAATGATATAAGGGATCATTAGGAATACCATTGATACGTAAGTTCATTCAAAACTTATCAAATAAAAGAGTATCAATTTTTTACGTAAAACACTGCTATGAAATAATTGTTATTGACTAAAATATCGTGAAGATGATAGTAGTTTTAAGCGCGTGAAGTTCATTTTATAGTTAAGTATGTGTAAAGATATCTTTCAATCAGACTGAGCGTTCACACAATGCAAATTTTCATGACTGGTCTTCCGTTGTCTCCGGTAGACCACTTACTTCAATACTGCGTGGGATAAGACTGATATATTTGTCAGTCCGTCTCGTCGGCTTTCCACCTCTCTACCAACGCTTCGATTATTATATCCTCAATAGACATGTGCGAATGAAATCGAAAGCGAAACCCTCACGAGTTCATAATCATAAAATATTTATGTTGCTATTCATTATTGGGCATTTGTACTGGCAAAAACATGTTTTTTGTAGTACTGTACATGCAATAAAAAAAATTTCATTAAAAAAATATGCTGAAAATGCTTTATAATTACTAATAAATTTTTAATTAGTTCCATTAAGTTAATTGGTAGCAGTTCTATGATATTTTATCGGAACGTTCACACACATTTAATATTAATATTAACGTAGAAAAGTTCTCGTAAAAATATTTTAGAATAATTACTTTCTTTGTTGAAATTATTAAAATGAAATAAATTTCGTAGATGATATTTATAATCGTAACACCATGTAAATGTTTCGCGATGTTTGCGTGGAGCAACTTATTTCGGGCAATAATATGATGACGGTGTTTCGCTTATAAATAGTTTTCTATGTATTACATTTACGTGCAAGGTTGTTTTAACTATAGATGTGCTGTTTCAAACTCAAACTATACAAAAGTATTTATCCAGATGTTACATTCCTCTATTCGCCTTAAAGAAAGAAAGAATTGTAGTAAAACACTTATAGATTTCGTTGAAAATTGTTCGAGTGATCCATATAATATTTTATACCTTTCCCCTTACGCGGAAACTTTCATCAAGGATGATATCCCCTTTAATAGGCAACTTTTCTATGCGATTATTTTTATTTCACGGAAAACAAATTTGCAACTTTACTTTATCGTACATCTTTTATTATTAATGCATGTCAATAATTAAATAAAAATTTATGAATGGAAAAAAATTATTAGTGAAATCTTTGCAACGAAACAAATCTTGGTTTTATGTCAAAAACCTAAAAATAAATTTTTAACAGAAAAATTTGTAGAGATTTGGTTCTTTATTTTAATATCTAATTAATATGAACAATTGAAGAAAGAAGAAGAGGAATAATTTAGAAATAAATAATTTTTATAAATAAGCACAAACCAATAGCTTTTTTTATAATGATTTTAAAAAATACTATAAATGTATTGAGAAAGAATACACTTGTAACGTTAATGTAAAACATTACAAGTTTGGGATACATAGGTATATTTCATTCGAAGATTCTAAATTATTAACTCATATGGATCACTATAAACTCGTTGCCCATGAAAATCGTCATTATTTGTTTGTAACACCACTTACGATTCGATTTACAAGAAAAGAAATGAAATAAAATGAGACAATACAAAATTTGTAATTCTTTATATAAAAATATGATATAAAAAATTATCAATTTTATTAAAAAGGATTATTATCTTTTTATTTTTAGTTTTATCTATTTTCTTATATAATCAGAATCTCTATACCAGAAATTCTATCCAAATTTAATTTGTCCAGGAAGAGACACGAGGATACGAAACGTGATTAATTCCATATTTTCATAGTCTCATTTCCCATTTCCGGAGCATTCGCGCATAAAGTTTGAGGTTTATTGAAGATGTGAGTATTAATACGTAATATTATTAATTATTCTAAACGTTATTTTAAAATTTATACTTATATTACTTAATACATTAATTTAGAGAATAAACATGTCAATGTTAGATTTAAAAATAACGTGTTCATATAAAGCTGTAAATATGGGACGTTCATACAAAAAATGTAAAGTACGTAGAGGCATGTTATTTTACCATTTGGTGCAATCTCATAAAAACAATTTACGGAGAAAAATAAAATATCCAAATAAATGTGACAAAATTGACAAAGTATTGTTGAAGGTATGCGTAGTAAGTATAATTGAGTACATAGGGGCATTAAAAAATAATAAAAAATGAAATTGCAGGACCGTATGTTAAATAATACGCGTAGTGAAAAGGTTAAAAGACAACGAAATAACTCTAAAGTACCATGTAGAATAATATCAGTAGTATCTTTGGAAATAATTAAAAACCTATGTGTTCCTATAATGGAAGATTGGAAAGAGGTCTTTAGCTATTAAATATTTATCATTTTATATTGATTTTAAATAGCTATGCATGACTATATACTTTTTTACACTGAAGGAAAATGTAGCAACCTATGACCCTTGGAAAAGCACTGAGGATAGAAATATTATACGAAGCTTAGTAGGAAGCACAAAAGCAGAAAGGAAGCAATCTAGATTTGCTGAACGACAAAGAATCCAAAACCTTGAAAAAAGAAGTATATTAAATTCAAATCAAAAAACCAACTTTGTAAGTTCATTTCTATGTTTATAAAAATGTTTTATCTTTTTATTAGAAATGTATGAATATTATTTAATGTTATTTTATTAGATATATAAAACATCAAAGAAAGTTGTAGATATTACACAAGTTTTAGATGATTTGAAAAGATTATACCTAAATAATTTTGAAGATACTGATATTAGTACACTGGAGAATATTAATATTAACAAACTATCTATAAGCAACATTGATAAAAAGAACACTTGTGTGGGAAAAGATGATAAGGCAGGGGTTATAGAACAGGTAAAACAAACATTATATCAAATATAAGAAAGATTATATAAAATAAATGCAAAATATTTTACAGGAATTAGTACAAAAATTCAAAAAATTGATGCTTTATCACTTCACAAAATAAATTTTTTAAAGCTGGCAAACTAAGAGAATTTAATAGTATTATTTACTTTTGTAAGTCACGTTTACCTAAGACTTTTTAAGATTATAAAATACTATGAGATAGGTATATATTTTATATTGTTCTTTTATTATTTCAATTAGATTTAAGAAAGTGCATATTTCCTGAGACATTCTTTATATAAAAATTGCCTTAATTATAAAATTTACATTCACCATATTTGTGTATTTTACTGTATGATACACATATGTACACTTTGGAGACTGAAATATGATATTGCAACAACTAAACATTTGATATTGATTTTGCAATAATACTGCATAATTAAATGTGTAATAATATGTTAAACAATAAAAAAAATGATAACAAACTATAATAGTATTATTTATGTTTACTTTACATTGCTCTGTTTTCTTTTCATTTAAATGAATTTTTCTTTGTTTTACATAACTGAATTTAAAATAATTCAACTGTTATAGATGTAACAGGGATATGTAAATGTTTCATATTTCATACAATTTCACTATAATATAATCTTATTAATTTTGATGTGTAATATTTTAGATTAATCTCTAAAACCAATATAAGAAATAAAGTAAAATACACATACCTAACTATACATTTTATCTTATAATACTCATCCAAAATGTTTATAAGACATAATTTACTTCAACGTTCCGTGCTTCAATTATTATTTCCCAATAATTCCGCTAACAACCACGAAGATGCTTCCTTGTGATGTTGTTTTATATGGTTTCTCAGATATCTTTTCTGGCCAAATTTCATGCCGCATTTACAGTTGAAAGGTTTTTCTTCGTTATGTATCGCACGATGTCGTACAACTTCTCCTTTTACGGAAAACGTTTTACCGCAGATTTCGCAGGCAAAAGCTTTGATACCTGTATGTGTAGTTTCATGATGAGTTAACCTCTGCCTGCTTCTAAAATGTTTTCCACAATATGAACATTTATGAGGTTTATAATCCGTATGTACACGATTGTGAATATAAATTGAATTCAGAGTTCGAAACATTTTTGGACAATGTTCGCATGCGTATGGACGTTCACCGGTATGAATCCTTCGATGATCATCTTTCGCTCCTTTATTCGCAAACGCGCGATTACAAATGTCGCAAACATATTTTTTTAATCCTTCGTGAACGTCTCGTATATGTCTAGCTAGGTCTTGTTCGATACGATAGGACTTTCCGCATAAATCACATTTACATGGCCGTTTATCAAAATGGACACGAATATGGCGTAGGAATCCCCGTTTTGTAAATATGATCTTTGTACACGTTTCACATTTGTAAGAGACACGATCATTAATTATTTGTTTTGCTTTATTTACAAGTTCTGTCTCATCTGAATTTTGAATCGGGTTGACATCGGAATGTCTGTTTATGTGCTTTTTTAATTCACACTTCTTTGTGAAATTTCTCTTACATAAATTGCAAGTGTAACACGGAGGCTTTTCAATGTCCTGATTAAAAGATTTTTCATTATTCTTGTCTTTTTTTTTCACCTCGTTTGTGCATTCCAAAGTTTCACCTTCTGTGGCATCTTTTAATTTATTATAATTACTACCATGCATTGATATGTGAACCTCAAAATCCTTATCTTTACCATGATACATTAGCTTACAATACTGACAATAATGCATTTGAGCTCCATGCTCGCTGTTCATATGATCTATAAGGTACTTCATATTTACGAAAACAATATCACATTGAGCGCACTGGATGTATTCTACCTCTTCAACGTTTGTACTTTCGCTTTCGGCCGTCGATATTTGCGTAACAGGATCAGATTCGGTCTTCCACCTGCAAAATAAACATTCCGATATCATGTCACCGAATGCGAAGTTTTATGCAAATTCTTGTTGTGACTCTTCAAGTAACATCCTTAACTGAACTTTGCATTGCATACGGGACAAATTTAGGACCCTTGATTATTATGAATACGTTTATGACGACTAATACAGCCTTTACTACGAAATTGTTTGCCACATACATCGCAAGAATAAGGTTTCTGCTTGGTATGGATGAAAGTATGGTTATCTAATTCTTGTTTTCTCTTAAACCTTTGATTGCATAAGGAGCATTCATGCGGAAGAACTTTTGAATGGAATGATTTGTGAACGTGCAGAGATGCCCTCTGTTTGAACGACTTCCCACAAATTTCGCATATATAGGGTCTTTCTCCTGTATGAGTTCTTCTGTGCTCATCTCGCGAAGCTTTAGAGGCCAAACATCGACCGCATATATCGCAAGAGAATTTCTTTATTCTCGCGTGAACATCATGCACGTGTCTGTTCAAACCAGATGCCGAACGAAAACCTTTTTCGCAAACGTGGCACGTATACGGTTTTTCTCCAGTATGAATATTTAGATGAATTAGAAAATTATACGCGGTTGAAAGTATTTTCTTACAACGATCACATTTATAGTACGTAAATCCATTGACCATCATTTTCGAATGAGCTAATTCAATTCGTTGTTCCAAAGTTCGTTTTGACGAAATTTGTTTTTTATATTTTTTAGAAGCAATTCCCAAGTTACTTTGAGATTCTGTTCTTTGGTTTTTGTTAATATTAATATCAGTCTCTGACAATACTTGTATTCCGACACCATTATTTTGGTGTTTCGTATGTTCATTATTAGACAAATTGCTTGGCTTGTGTTTTACATCGATTTCAGTCATTTGATACTTACACCTGAAAAGAGAGTTTTCTCTATTATTTCATAGGAACCGCGAACTTATGATTAACTTTCTTATGATTAACTAAATAGCGTTTCTGTCGGAACGAGAGATTGCATTCTGTGCATTGCCACGGTTTATCATCAAAGTGAATCAAACGATGACGCTTTAGCTCGTATTTTATGCGGAACCGTCGATCGCATATATCGCATGCGTGTGGCTTTTCACCTGTATGTTTCTTTACATGCAACATGAGTAATGGTCTCGTTCGAAAGTTCTGATCGCAATGATTACATTTGAAAGGAAACACATCTGAATGAGTGCGATTATGTACAAATAGAGAAGCTTTTTGCTTGAATGATTTTCCACAAATATTACAAATATATGGTCGTTCACCAGTATGTATACGTTTATGATCTTCCGCGCTACGTTTTGTCGAAAACATTCGACCGCATATGTCACATGGAAAATTTTTTATGCCTGCATGCGTATCTCGTAAATGTCTCGCTAGTCCTTGATTTATACGAAACTGTTTGCCACAAAGATGACAAGTATATGGTCGTTCTCCAGTATGTATACGTACATGCCAGAAGAACGTATACGGCGAATAAAGATTTTTACCACATTCGTTACAATGATAATAAACTTTCCCATCGATTTCCATTTTGGCGCGCATAACCATTTCTCGATCGGCACATTTTAATTTTTTGTCCTTCTTTCTGGTAAACTCTGAATGCGATTGCAACAAATGTAGTTCGAGCAATTTTTTTTGTTTGACTGTATAATCGCAATATATGCATGGATACGTTTCAACTTTATTTTTTTTATATTTTTGAAACAATCTTAGATCTTTACGATTTTCGTTTTTCATATCTTTATCTTCTGTTTCATCTACATCTTTCGCATTTGATATAGTGCGTTCAGTGAAACTGCCACTTTTACATTGGAGTATATGTCGGGATAAGTGGTATTTTCTTTCAAAAATTCGTCGACAGTGTTTGCACGTATATTGATTTTTCATTTCTCTCAAAGAAGGTAGCATTACTTTCACCATTTCTGCCATGTTTAAATCTGTATTGTAATAACTTTCAAACGAATGATCACTATCATCATTAAATTTTTCTTTTATATTTTCTTTAGAATTCGTCTCATGGAATGCTTGCTGCCATGAGCAATATGTCGTGAAGGATTTCTTCTGAAGTAGACCAAACCTGGAAAAATAATAAATGTACCAGATTTGAATGCTTTCTGTCTATTGGTAAATTCAAATATCTGTATAGAGTGAAATGATAAGATTGCATATTAGCATGCTCGTAAAGTTTCAATATGTCTGCTTTTAATATGATTATTCAAGTAACGTTTCTGTCGAAAAGCGAGTCCACACTCCACGCAAACGAAAGGTTTAGTTTCAGAGTGAATTAGCTTATGTCTAACGAGTTCCGATTTCACTCGAAATCTTTTCGAACACACGTCGCAACCATAATTTTTCTCTCCTGTGTGAGTGGTCACATGCGCTAACATTTCCTGTCTTCTACGAAATTTTTTATTACAATAAGAGCAAGGATGTGGAAATTCATCCGTGTGTAATTTACTATGAATATATAAGGAAGCTTTAGATTTAAATGTCTTTCCGCATGAATCACATACATAGGGTCTTTCTCCTGTATGCGTTCGACGATGGTCTTCTCTCGTAGCTTTCGATGCGAAAGATTTACCACATATATCGCACGTAAAATTTTTTAATTTTGCGTGTACGTCCTTTAAATGCCTAGAAAGACCACCAGAGTCCCTAAATTGCTTTCCACACACGTGACAAGTAAACGGTCTTTCATCTGTATGTATCCTCATGTGTCTGAGAAAAGAATCTTTTAACTTAAAACATTTTCCGCATTCGACGCATTGGTAAGATTCTTGAACATCAATGATAGCTTTATTCTTTATATGTTCGCAAGGATCTTTTGAATCTTTTGAATTATTAGAACAAATTTTACATCTTCCTTTCACTTTTTTACTTCCATGTTTTGCATTTGAAGAATCTGTTGGTTTGTACGTCTCGTCATCTAGTTTTAATTTTTCGATACTATCTGAATTATAGATTTGAGAAACCTCTTCCTTTATAGTAACATCATTGTCTTGTAGTTGGTTAGACATTATAGTAGGTTGATCAAGTGTCGAATTCATGACGGTAATCCACACCGAATCGCAATCTCCATTGTCTGTAGGCTTTCTTTCTTGTAGCTGGAACTTTTTTCTGTGTGGCTTCCGAAATACATTCTGCATATCTAGGAACACCTTAAACGGTGTTCGCATACTACCGGACCTGCAAAACAGTCAATACTTGACTCCGAATTTGCAGTTATAACGACATAGGAGATTGTTCTTGTTCAATCCAATAATCAATGGCACTTGAGAAAAATAAGATTATTTTTCTTGACAATCCTTAATCTCACAGTCATACATCATTTTCTCAGGACGTTTGCATAGACCACTTGCAATAGTCTTTGTGTACAACAATATATAAATGCTTTGATCGAAAGAAATCACAGTAATCCTTGTTCCATACTCCAAATTGAAATAGTCAATATGTAAAGTAATTTTCAAAATATTGCTTCGTTCCATATTCATTATTAAAATTAATTTTATGAAAATTTTAAGTACTGAGTGTAACATTATTTATATTGGGCATATTTTCTGCACGTTCAATTACACATGTTGCATAGCTCCAATAGTTGCATGTCTTTCTATAGTTTGTTTTAAATAAAGGAAGTCATTACCTGTCTGAATCATTAACAGCTGAATTCCCAGAGACTTCATCCTTTACAATTTCTTGCTGCTATACATAATTAAAAAAACCATTTAAGGCATATGCACAGATAAAAGCTATTTGTACTGTTCTTATACTTACAAGTGATTCCGTTGCATTAGGTGCAGATGTGGCATCCTGTGTAGAAGTTTCTAATCCTTCTATACCCTGTGAAATTAATACAGATTTAAAAACAATTTCTTGTTGAAATAACTAAGTCTTTATATATATACCTGTTTCTCTTGCAAAGCATCTTGCATCTCTAATAATCTTCTTTCTGCATTTAGACATCCTTCTAATAGTTCATGCCATGCTAATAATGTAGCAGCACAATGGTAACATAATTGTAATGGAAGTGCATCATTTTCAGATACCTATGAAAAATAATTTATGTGACATTCTATATGTATAAATAAAAGTAATAAGCAATAAAAAATAAATACATACACATATTGGTAAATATTTATGTATTTTATTACATAAGTCATGTTGTAGACCTTCTCCTTCAAATATTGGGATTAAATGATCATTGACATTTGCACATATTCTACATAAATTAGACCAGGAAAATTGTACATCAGACTGTCCTACTGTTGATTGCTCATTTGAAACTTCTATCACATTTTGTTGTTCATCTTGAACATCTGTTACTACAAAAAATCCTCCTTCCTCACTTTGTAATTCAGTATGTGTATTTACATTAACCATGTCTTTTACTGTTTGAATTAAAATTGAATGTTCTCCGCATGATTCCAATATAACAGAACTCTCAGAGTCCATTGTACCTAGAATGTTAAATATAAAAGTTTGATAGGGCTGTTGTGACTTCTCTGTTATGATATTGATTTTATAAAGATTCTGAAATAAAGAATATACTCACGAAAAAAATATTTTTATAAAAATATAAATGCAGTATTTTTTTTCACTTTACATACACGAATCAGAAATTGTAATTGAATTTTCGTTTACGTTATAATTTCATTTTCTTCCAAATACCACAAACACTATATTTATTAAAGCATCTGATGCGTCATTCTTTAACAATTCAAATCCATTATTCTTCTGTTCTCGACCATTTAGGCAGGTGAAATATTTATAGAATATTTTTAGTTAGTAAGCATCATCATAAATGTTTACAAAGTTTCGGTTCTTTACGTGTCATTTTCGCGCCGACTAATTTCGTTGTACAATTGAAGAAAAAGTAAAGAATATTTTTATCTATATGTACCATATATGATTAATTTATATAAGCCTATCTTAATTATATTTTACTTTGTAATTCTAATAATTTCTCAAGTTTCACGTAACTTTTTCCGACATGATGAGACGAGCAAGTTGTTATGAATAAACCGATGGAAAGTATTGTTCCGTCATAATAATCACTACTTTAATTTCTAGATAAAACATGGAGGACTAATTCCTGGGGAAAAATGTTCAATTTTCAACGCCAGCTAGCGATGGAACCATCGAACTAAGAAGAGCGTTTTAATTCTGATTTAAATTTCCGCATAAATTGTACATTTAATTAAGGTATATTAAATGTAAGGGCATGGAACGCATATCCCGATTCATTACATTTTATTTTAAATACTTGAATTTGAAGATAATTTTACAATGCGAAAATATGTTTGCTTGTAGGTACATACAATCGATGCCTTTCGGCATCATTTAAATGTTTAAGACCTAAAAAGGCTGCATAGTACTCGGTTATATAACAATCAACAATAGTTTTTTAACAATAATAAATATTTGCTTAGTTGCAATTTATTTTGTATACCGACGTTTCAATGCTGTTATATTCCCGAGTAACGATTGCATTATTTATATTCGGTGATTATAATAAAATAGTTGTACATAGCGATTGTTTTCTTACAATATTTTATTTATAGTAAATGCAGTAAGCTGACTAGTAAATTTTACAAATCACAGGTAGGAAGGGAGTGTTGCATACGCAACACGGAGGTATGTAATAACAATTTTCTTTTTTATATATACATCTGCTAATTTCACCGTTCCCGACGACTTTTACTATTGTTTAAATTCAACATTCCTCTTTAATTAAAGTTTACAAGTAATTACGCTCTGAACTTTTTAACAAACTTACTGCATAAGATTCAAAGACAAATTTCATTAATTGGAAAGAAAAAGTTTTTGATATTTTACGCACGAATTAATATCTATATCTTCTTCAAATTCTTTTCAGTCACGCACTGTATTACAACATAATAAATATTTCGCATATACGAATACAGAAAGCATTTGGCATAACAGATTGTGAACATTTAAGTACAAGAACGATACGTTAAGTATATGTATATATTTGCTAATATATTAATAAGCTTCCTAACATTTCATGCCTTCCCTCGATCTGTGTAAATGTAACTTCGATATACTCTCCGTTTGCTAAGATTGTATACTTATCGCTAGCCGCTTTACGAAATCAAGAAACATTTAAAATATATATGAACACTATAAAGTTATTTTTTTTTTATGTTTTTTCATTCAAACAATCGTGACTAATATTAATCTTAAAAAATAAGTGAAATTGTTGTGCATTTTTTATTTTACACGACTGACGTTTCAAACACACAAAGCACGTCTATTTAAATAAAATTGCTGACAATATAAAAAATACATTACGATTGTAAAGAAACGATATGTTTACAAAATAATGGCAGTACGTACCACTTCTTGTGTGATAATCTTGACTTACGACATCAATATTTCATACATTTAGGATGGACGCAAATAACGGACATTGAACCGATATGCTAGAGTATTATTTTTGCAAAACATCCCGCTTATATTATGACACAAGATGTAGATATAAATTCGGGCAATGAAACGTGATGTGTGGCGTGTATATAAAAAAATAATATTGTATGAATTAAAAAATAATGTCTCTTCAGTTGATATAAATGCATATATTAATTGTTCGAATTAACAATAGACATCTATACGAAATATTTCTACTAAACTTATGCAAATAACACATACGTTACACTATAAATGAAAGTTGATACGAAAAGCGTGAAATTCAACGGGACAGAACGAAATGAACATGGTCAACACGCATTTAGAACCACATTTTTAAGCCTACTCGTTGTATGTTTAGGTGGATGCGTTAAACTTCAAAACATAAACTGATAACGTACCGTTTAACTGATTATAACGTGTCAGACTACGAATACAATTATGCAATAACAATATTCTTCGCTGCTACAATGAACAATAGCTTTCTTTGTGCTTAGTAAGGGATAACATTAAGACTTTCGTCTCATGTGAGATCAACCCACTGCGATAACATGTTATACATAACATTGAATGCCATTGAGTTAAAGATACTGCGCTCAATTGATACTTATGCCGTCATATGCGATTATATCACAGCAAATGAGTTGAATATATGTGTACCAGGATTTCCTACTTCGATTTAATAACGCAACTGGAAAAATACAATTTTGTTCCGTTTCTTTTTTCGCGTGCAATGGTATAAAGCTTGTAAAATGCAAATGACATTATATTTCTTGGAAGAATAAGCTGCAAATCCTTGTTTAAATACTGACGGCATTATATGGATGGATAAGACCTATACGATTTTAATCTAATGGATTGGTACCTGCCAATCGTGTCGTCAAACATTTCCCATTTTCTATTTAGTAACCACAATCATGAAGGCTGTGGTACATGTCTCTTTCAAACTGAATGCATGTAACTTAATATTATCAGGCGTATTACCGAGTCACGACTAAAAACCATTGTACAATTAGGTGTATACTGTACATATACATGTATATTGTATATGTACTATTTCTATACAAATATGTTCTGTATCTTATAACGAGTCTAGTTTTAATTTATTAATCATTTACTTTTATTGCACTTTGAAAAATTGATCTCGAAAAAATTCTTAAACCGATTTTCTTTCCTAAGCTATATACTCGCAAAAATTCAATTCGTTGAATGTTTGTATGTAATTTTTCTAACTACTATATTTTACGTCTATCTCTAGATCTTTTATGGACGAATTTAGACTGTCGAACAAAATGCTAAATAAGATTACAATGAAAAACACATGCTAATTTTTGATGCGTCTGCCTTCAACTTGGCTAGACGGAAGGAGGCATCTAATATAAGCTGATACAAATAAATATGTTTATTTTAATTGAACAAAAATATAATTTAGATAGGAACATCTTTGATAACATTGTTAAGAATGATAGATAATTATTAAGATACCGTTTAAATTTCTGCTAAAGGTATATATTTTAATTAAGTGAAATGAAGTGTTAAATCGATCCGTATAAAATTATATATTCGAATGATTAATACATAATGGTAAAATAAATATGTCAAATTGAATATTTTTGTAAAAGTTGTAAAAGATTCTTCACGATCAATAAATTTGATATTTTATTTTAAGAGGTGAACATTAATTGCCTGCTACGTAGGCCGATAACGTGAACGTTCTTAAAATTTATTAATTGAATTATTTATTCTTTAAAATTCCTGTTGTATCTTAAAACGATTCAATTTTAATTGGCCACGTGTTTTACACGATAAAACTCGCAAAACCTAAATCCGTGAGTGTTTCCTTTATTTTAAGATCATTCCCTATCTAGCTTCGAATCTTTGATGCTAAAGACTAGTTTTAAGGTAAAATTGTTATGTAAGAATATGAACTCGATTAGAGAGACCAAGAAAACTTCTTCAAGAAGGTTCGGGATATTATTCGTTGGAAGTATCGTATAACGGACTTTTTCTTTTTTCTACTTTATAATAGGTAAGCGAATATTAAAGCACTTTTCAAGCGTACCCAAAATATTAATTTTATGATGATTTTCTGTGCTATATTTATATGGGAAACGTTAAGATTATATATACGTGGATGATTGTCCACTTGTACTGGGAAGTCCTAGAGCAGCCGTACATAGTACTTTTAACGAACAGACGTATCTATAACAAATATTCACACATTGTACAGCTAGGTACGCGCAGCTTTTATAGGCCTAGTAATTGATGACTGATTACATTTGCATTGTTCGCTGGTTGCAGCGTTAGAATATACGCGAGACGTAATGTGAGGCAAAGAACCCAATAAATTAGGACCAGGTAGACTTCCAGCGAAACCGCTTCTTCCCAAAAAACTGTGAGCGCATTTGTATAGCCTCGTTTGTAGAATTAATATATCATCGAGATCTTGTTCGCTATTTGATAATTAGATTGCACATTAGACAGTATCGCATATTAATAATTAACGATATAAATGAAATAAAAGAAACTAACTACGAACTTACCTTGCCGCGACTAAAAACTTTTGGAAAAGTCGATTCGGAACAGTACGTGGACGGTCAACTGTATCCGCGTAAAGGTCTGTCTCTCGATTGTATAAATGTAAAAAGTCTGAGAGTTGTTTAGCCGTGACAGCAGCACGATCTTTATCACTCAATTTACTACTTGGTAACTATATAGAGAGAAGTAATTGAATTATAATATATAAAATTCTAAGCAATATACTTACACGACGTACCGTAAAAAAAAATGGGGTCCTTAAATTACTAGCCGACTGTTGAAGAAATTTCATCACAAGATCGCAGCATGTTGGATCCGCGTTAGGCTGTGATATTTTACGTAATATATGTCCTAAGTATAAACCGAAGGCCTTCCTAGCTTCTCCAGGACTGAAAAATTTTGTTAATTATGTAATACATTACGAGTTTGTAAACTCTACGATATCGATCATATAACTTGATGATCATATAGCCAACCTAAGTTTATTTCCTTCGTGCATAGATTGCACCACCTGGCTCTTATACTTATGTTTATCTATGTCGATATTCTCCTTACTACTACCACGATCTAAGCTTTGTTTGTGCCCTTTTACCAAAGCTCTCTCATATCTTTCGTATCTGCAATGTATATACGAATTGTATATTATTATTTGACAATGGGTTTTTGAATTTTTTATTATTTTCACAAAAGTACCTAGACAATCTGTCCAATGTAACCTCGGGAATGATAAAGTCAGTAGTACGACTAGCCGCGGGAAATAATTGCTCGTGTAACATTAAATTATGATTTGTATTAATTTGATGTGGAACTCTGCCTGGACCTAAAGGATCCGAAGCTATTGGTATACCCGTGGTTGGATCTGAAGATACAAAATAATATTCAATGCGATATAAAATAATAAAATAAAACAAATAATAAAATATACAAAATAAAACGCGTAAAATTATTACTTTCAAATATTTACCTAAATATTGCGAATACATTTCCCACGATTTTGGACTAGGAAATATACGGACGAACCCTCCTCGTCGATCGAATTGAGCTTTCGCCGATGCTACTATTCGTTGCTGTTCGGGCGTTAATCCTGTTTTATTGATATTACTTTTACTGCCGTTCTTTTTTCTTTGCGATAATGTTTCGGCTGAATGTACTCTCCTACACTATAACCAAACAAAATCCTCGATCGATGACTCATAACACTCGAATATTCAGTCAAGCACTAACGATATAGAACTTACGTTAACTATTCTTTTAGTAGAAGTCACTGTGGATCGGTTCAGGTGAGTGCTTTGCGGTCGTAACATTGGATCGATCGCAGGTATACCAACCAGAGTAAGTAAATCGGCTATTAAAGCCGATTTCAATCTAACATCGAGCGGGGAATCGCATCCTAATGATGGCGTCAAATTCACTTCCAGTAACCATGGTTTCAACGTGTCGTCGATTAAAATATCAAATCCAAATAGTTCTAGAACAGCAATAAACAATATGTATCGGAATGTCCTAGTTTATATCCTATTTTATATTCGACGAAGTAATAATTACCGAAACAAGCTTCCGGATGTTTGACAAATTGCTTGACTCCGCTGACGATTCCAGAGGCAGTCGCAAGAATCGATTTTATGATAATATCCTCTATGCGTTGCATCAGCAATTCCGTGTCTTGTCCTATCGAACGTAGATGTCTGAGTAACGCCGACAAAGTCCACTTATGGCCTACATCCTCCGCATCTGGATCTTCGCTCCTACAAGACAATTTAGAATAACGGAGTAATTCTCTTTTCAGGCGGGACGTCTACAGTGGTGAAAACGGTTCTGCTTACTTTACGTAATCCACGTGGAATTTGTTGATGCTATAGTTGCACAAATGCATGCAGGGGTTCCAGATATACTGGTTGCCACCGTCGTACTTCACCGTGGCGAATCTCACTAGGCCCTCCTCGTACAGGTAGATCAACAGTGGATCGTAATTCGTCACAGCTACGTACAGCCGTAAGTCACATTTGTGTCCGTCGACTAGAAGCGGATTATTTATGTACTGTGCAACGATCACAGATTCGTCCGTAAGAATCTTTTCAGGCTGCAAGTACAGAACGTGCACGTAAATCAATTCTTACATATATACGTATGTAGACAATATATTATACATAGTAAATATACGAAAAGAAAGGTAACTACGCCTTTATTCTCAAAGTTGATTCTACCATGAAATAGAGTACGTAATAACGTTTGGTAATAGGAGCCTTCTTATCACAATATTTTAAGTACGACGGTGTGCGAAAACAAGCATGCGGGTGCAGGCCATGTTATCTATATTCATAGCTAGAAATTATGATGCTCACACTGTTAACAATATAAATGCCACGTCCGCGGGAACTGGCTTTTGGTTTGACAATCCAGGGCCCGCGGTACCTGAAATGCGCCGTAAGTAATTCTCTCGATTCGCTAGGCAGCAGAAACGTTTGCGGTATAAAGTCCAGATTCCGTAGACCCTTGCTGCGTTGCATCGCTTCTATGTTCTTGTACAGTCGATCCTTGCGGGTTATCTCGTACGACCTACGACAGAGATTTAAAAAATTGATTTAATTCGTACAGCTAAACAACTAATCGTAACGGCTAATAAGGAAGCAGCTCTACTCTGTAATTTAGTAATTTGTATAAACCAAATGAATCAACTCAAGCTCTATGAAAATCAAATCGCTTTGTGAAACGCTATGCTATAAATTCATAGTCAACTAACATTCCTAGCGACAAATTTTTGCATTTTTTAGTATGAAACCTATACCTTTTCTTCTTTTCCAATAAATACAGTTTAAATATTGGATAAAATATTATGCTTCCTTATTGCTGCACAGCCTCCGATTCTTTTCGATCGACGATGCAGTTATTATTTTCAGCAACGCATTCCATGATAAATATACAATGTGTTTCTTTATTCTCGACAAAGCTTGATTTATTCCCTCGAGTGATCCAGAACTGCTCGAGTTCCCTGGAGCTGTGTGTTTATTTTCCCGCCCAAACGCCGATCAGTTTTACGTACCTTGGGAAATGGTTCACTTTCTGGTGGGGCATTAAATTCCGTAAGATGTCCGGCTTCGGGTGATTCCCCATCCACAGAATGTTAAAATCCATCTCGTTCATGGGAACCTGGAAAAACGTATACCAACAACGTATACACTTTAATCTGCACCTTTTACGACGATCATTTTCATTTTCCCCTATTTTACGATCCTATGTACGAGAAACACCACCGAAAACGAATGGCAAAACTTCAGTCTTCTCGAATTAAATTTAACGAAACGTAGAAGCATTTCCTACGGTCATGCTGGCATTTTTAATATTCGTTCCGCATTGTCATTCGCACGTATTCTCATCGTCGACCTTGCGGTCACTTTTCGTAGGGACAATATGCGTGTATCTACGTGGATAAAATACTAATTATCATGGTGTATATGACGACGTGATAAGAGCGAGTCACGGTTACGGTAGTATTCGACAGACCATGGTCTTTGTTATAATCGTACTTTCGTTTTCATTTTTTATTCGGCTTATTTTTCATTCGCTCGAGATAGATGCGATTAACATGTCCATCTACGGACGATATAACGGTAACTGAAAAGGACGAATTAAGAGTCTTTCTGCCAGGAACAGGTGATTTGTCGATATAAGATAGGAAAGAACAGAGAAAGAGGAAGAAAAGGAAAACAATTTTAAGATTATTACAGCTATTCGTTCTTTAGTTTATGAAACGAACCGTATTATGTAAATTTTCCTGGCGTGATTCATCGCTAGTTAAATAGAAGATGATAGACACCTAAGACAATTTAGCCAGATTTGCGAATTTCCAACGTTTGTTCTAAACGATAGGACACCGACGTAAGAATGCTATTGTTTCTAGATATCAGCGATATTTGTTTTTTTACGGCTGTAAATCCACATGTGAATACCCAAATGAGTCACTGGCGTTTTCCGCGTTGTAGCTGGAAACTTTATCCTATGGAATCGCGTCTCTAAATTTTAATCATTCTCCAAATAATGAGTCAATCAAGTAGAATATTCCACAACGATAATCGTCGTGATCTTTCGACGCGGCAAACGATCCAACAACTTCCTGGTCTTTCCGGGACAATTGCGTTGCATCGTGCGAAAACGGGTAAATTAAACGTACACGTGTCGGGACGACAACCTGTCCGAATTGGAGCAATGCCTAGACTTTTTACGACAGTAATTCATGCAAATAAGCGGAATCTCAGCGGCAGCCTTGCGCATTACCATCGTGACTTGGCAATGGCGGTTAATGGGATGACTTCCTTTTAAAACGGTCAGGTATACACACATATAGGATGTATCATTGATTTTCACGTAGTAGAAAGTTTTGCACCGGTATTCGCACAGTCTACGTGCAATGTCATGGCGCCACGCTCATTTGCGTATGATGACCTAAGCTCGATAAGAAACATCGACGATCGCGAACACGTGATCTAACGCGAATGTAGATCATATCAATTGACTCTAATGAAGATCGACCTCATCGTAATTCGATACCATCCTCTTCGAGTCGTTCTCTAACCGCGAGCCCGGCTTCCAATAAAGTTTGACGCAATCGTTGCTACCATAAAATCCTCAGCAACGCCAATCCCTCGACCGTTTGCCAATCGTCGACGCAATGAAAAAAGGTAAAACGTTTGACGCGCCACTCGTGTAAAATGTAAGGCTATATAGGTCATTGCGGACGCGCGTTCTGACGAATTCAATACGCCCGAGCGATCAGAAATTCTTACGAGCGTATGCATCGATCATCGGACGTATCACACGTTATAACGTACATCCACCGTAACCGTAGTCTAATACCGAGGGCAGCTGCTCCAGATTTAGCGATTAACAAAGATCGAGCAAGTGATAAGAGGATAAGACGATCGTTAATTTTACTCGCACGATTCCAAGTTAGGTCACGGATTCAGACACAAATTACAAAGTCCGCTAGAAAGAATACAAAGAAGGATTTGGATAGACTTCCCTATAGACTACGTGACCATAGTCACGTCGGTCAGACTCATTGACTTTTCATTTATCGACGCTGTCTCTACGTCTTTACTCTTTTATCGCGGTATAATGAATTTGCTTTCGCATTACGAACGCAGAGGAAATAGGATCGTTAAGCGATCAAAACACTCTGCATGCGAGGCATTCCACGGTGAATCCTCTTCTCTCGCGATATGTGATGTTTGAAACGCGACACCGAAAATACATCGTCGAACTTGAGTTAAACGCTCGGTGCCGATGAACCCTATAACGTTCCGCGAACAAAGCCACTGGAACTTTTATAAAGACCGCAGCTCACCGGTGTATCCTTCGGCGAACGAAAAAGTCGCTGTCGAATGGAAAAATGTGTGCGCTGTGCCTAGCAAAGGAAACGACCAGCCAGGAACAAACTCGAGGCGTTCAACGCAAATGGTACCTCTCAAGGACCGTATTCTCCTCTCGATTCGAAGGTCTCTGTCCCCAGTCGCCGAGAGAGTCTCGGTTTCAATAACGTCCATTCCGATTGATGTCGAGGATCTATCGGAAGGAACCGTCGACTTGTAAGGCGATCGTGAGCAATGCGGAAATTTAGGAACTCCACCGGTCAGGGACGTGGTGGTATACGTTGCATACGTCTTCTACGAGTCGTCGGATCGTGGACATTGAGGACCGGTTAGCTTTTCAGTCACGGACCTTCCGAGGCGACGCGTGACCCTCAAACCTTATCCCACCAGATCTGCCCGTGTCCTCACCTGTTGTCCGCCATAATCGCTGCACGAATATACCCGACGATGAAATATACCGAGAGCCTGGGGATCATTATACTACCGTCTCACAGCCGCCGTTTATGATTCTCGTGAACCGTCCTCCGCTTCCCTCTGGTTCCTTTTTTTTTTTTTTGCTTCTTTTCATCTTCTCGCATCTCTTCGACATTGTTTCCCCTCGTTGCCGGCCTCGAGGCTATCCTGTTTTTAGGCCCCGACCAGGCCAGGCCTAGACGACAATTTTAGAATTGTCGGCCGACACGTTGATGGGCTTCGGCTTCACGAACTTGAAACGTCGAACGAGCAGATTGGCAAATTAATTTGCATCGAGAAAATAACGCAGATATATTAGAATAGTAAGACGATAATAGAGCTCTGATGCGGTGCAACCTTCTTTATAGCGATGGTACTCGACTTCGAGTATACGAATTCGTAGCAGAGTTCCAATTACTCTGAACCGAGACTTTGAGCGTACGTAACTTCAGTTATACGACGAAATTATTCCTGTTGATCTAGAAACAACAGCGCAACTTCAACTTTTTCAACATCAGCTTCTATTATCCGAACTATGCAGAAGAAGAACCGGAGGAGATAGTTGGAAAAGCTCGATGTATCATCGAAATTACTCGGCTATCTCAACCGATTTGTTCTGTATCTGTTGGAATAAGTACTCTACATCTAATCGTACGACATTAGTCAAGTTATCGTGCCGATGATTAACACGTATAATTCCTACTGGCAACGATTCGAAGCGAGAGTGGCACGAGTCGAGAGCAACATTCTTCGTTCCTGACTTTGCTCGATTTTTTGCTGCCTCGTCATCAAGAGTATCTTGAGTGGCCCGATGGCGATCTGCGTCGCGGGATCCCCAGTTGACGAGTGTCGCAATCACGTGAGAAAAATGAGGTCCATGGACTACAAGGCGAAACATAATTGGCCCAGGGGAAAATTCAGTTGGTTCGCCATACGGAAACACTTTGTGACGTCGACGTGGAGAGCGTTTAAACTGCCGCGTCAGGCGTTTAAGGAGACGTTAATTAGAACGAAGAGACGACTGAGCTCGTTGAAGACACCGTTGCGTCGTCTTTCATCCTGTCTTCCTCCTTTTTCTCTAACTGCTCCCGAAGCGTGCGAGGTTTGCTTTCACCTCGTATCGATCGGCCACGATCCCCCGTAATTGCTCGAGAACCATGAACGCGACACCGTAAACTACTCCGGTTTTACGGCGCGGATCTTTTCGGATCAGCGAATCGATCATTACGGAGTGGAAAGAAGACGAGCGCGTCGGTGAAATTAACGCAAGAACCGCCAAATTTGGCAAAAAGGCTAGAGAAATTGAACGAATTTCTAATGTTTCTTCGAATCAAATTTTCTTTAAATAACACGCGTTTTCTTACGATCTTTTACAAATGCATAAACACTCGTAGTTTACTTATAATTTTCTGTGACGAACCTGAATAAAATATCCTACCAATTACAATTGTCGATAATTGTAGTGTCAGACTAGAGCTCAATTCTAACATCGAAGGGACTTTGAGGTAAAGGAAGGAAGCCGTGTTTACGCCTTAAATAGGTGTCATTGATGTTGATTTACGAGTTCGTAGACGATGACTAATCAATGGCTACGACGTTAACATCGAAGGTGAGAATCATCTGGAAAATTCTATTAAACCAACTGACGAAAGGTATTGAAAGAGAAGATGGGACGAACGTGTGCAACAAGAAGACAACATTCGGTCGCACTTTACCTCGTCGCTTTAACGTGTCGCTTTTACGTGAGCCACATATTGCGTTACCGATCAAGGATAACGAGCTTATACGTAGTTCGAGGGGAGAGAGAGAGAGAGAGAGAGAGAGAGAGAGATACGAGGCGTTGGAATTATTGTTTTTTCTCGTCTTTCTCATTTCCATTTGAAAGAATCGTACAATGTAAACGCTTTATTGGAAGATCGAGAAAAACTGATTAGGATTTCCCAGTCTCGATCCGCTGCATCACTCCTGGAGAATCAAGTACCTGAGTAAATTCAGGGGAATAACAGAGTGTAGAGAACGCAAAGAGACACGAGAAACTTCGGTCCCTTCGAGAATGTAAACAGACGAAAATAGAGTGGAAGCTCGCGAGGGCCAGAAAGACCTCGCTGCCAAATCCCGAAATAGTCGAATAATTCTCGAGCTTTTGAGCCCTGGTATATCGAGATGCCCTATAACCTCGATATGCCAAAAATATTTCAATGGCACCTGAGTTTTCCAGACCAGAATAATACTCAGTCGATGACGGTCCTCAGATTCGCGAGGTACCACCGACCTCGTGCTTTTCAGCTTCGAGATAAATTTTTAAGAATAAACTTTTGCTTCATTCGATTAACATAGCTTCAAAGGGTTTAACATTTGGTTTTCAACGATTCGGAAGGCGTCCAAAGGCGCTTCAAATGTAAATAACTTCTCTCTTTGCATAGTTTATACCGTGAAGCTAACAAAGTTGCAGTATCATGTATTTGGTATCATTGTTCGGTTATTGCGAACAAAATATTCCGAGGCACACGTATTGCAGCTGATAAGTAATTGATCCAGATCGATTCAATTACAAGACGATGTTCTGCAGCTTCGGTGACATGGACACGCGTGTAATGCTTTGAGAGGAGCGTACGGGACGAGACCGCCCGATGACCCCGCAACGCTGAGGCGAATGACTGACAATTAACGCGCTTTTCAATCGCCAACTATGAATCGTTAATCGCTACGAACTATCAACGCGAAGAATAAAAAAGATCCTCTCTTTCTCCATGAATGACTACAAATAAATATTCTCTCTCTTTGTTATCTATAAGTAGAAATCAAACCTTACAGAAACCTTCTATTACTATATTACGAATGACGTACAAAATATTTTGAAATTTCAAATTTCATCAATATAGTCGTATTTCATAACGGTGCTACTGAAATTTCAAATTATTTCCAACAACACACATAACACGTACATAAAACTTTTCTAGGAGTGTCTTAACACATCCTACGAGCCACTCATCAATTTCAATCGATGAAATCCAACAGGTTAGAGATTCTACGCAAACGACTCCCCAGTGAGGTTCGAAGAGGTTCGAAGAGGGTCAGAACAGCGAAACGACGTGCTTCTCTCCAGGAAATTGGTGTTTTTCACGATAACGTGTAGCATATCGGAGCGCGTAATGCTGACCGTCACGAGATATCCTGTAATCGCGGTTCGGAGTGTCGATAAATAAATAAAGTAGCATATTTTAAGGCAACTCTCGGACGATGGGGAGCCGGAGTGCTGGCGGTTCGGCCACTCGGCCCCAGAATGGACGAGAGAGAAGCGTATCGTTGCGCCGTGAGCATGGTGTGGGCAAGCGGAAAGCCGGACGACGAGGTCGCGAGCCGAGCCAAGCCGAGTCCGCCTCAGCCATCAGACGCATGCGATTTCGTGGCGGCGGTAGTCTAGCACGAGCCGCCGCTCAGGAGACACCCGTAGGGGACTTGCTTGTTTCAAGGTAGGCACCTGACGCCACGTTACTCTTTCTTTCTTCTTTCTCTCTTCTTCTGTAATCTCTCCGTAATCGCTCGTCGCTTCTTCCAATTATTAACTCGCCAAATAGTCTCCGTCCCGTTTATCCGCTATCATTCTCGGACGTGATTTTCAGTTTGTTTCGTAGAAATTAAAGGTCCATTTTCACGATGCATCGTGGAAGCGAGGGATAAACAAAGAATTACGATCGATACTTCGCAGCTCGGACCTATCTACCTGCTATCTTCCTCGAATTATGGTATTTCGAGGGCGATGAGCACGCTTGCGCTGCCCGATAATACCGTTGCGAGCAAAACGTTCCGCTCTTTTGCTCGTCTTCCTTTTATCATTTTTTACCCGACTTTTTACTCATCCTGGTATCCGGTTAAGTTTGGGTTCGGTTTGAAGACAGGTAAAGGAATTAAGAGAATTACCGAGAAGCATCGTTATTCGAAGGAAAGAACAACCTATGCCGGAAAGTTTGAGCCGCTTTCAGAAACGTGAACGCGCCTCTTCAATTCTTCACCGAATTCATTTGAATCGGTTGAATCGAGAAATGGGAATAGGTTCATCGAGGTTTCGATCGAAAGACATTCGTTTAAAGCGAACGCGCGACTTATCTTTTTCTTGATACAAGAGAGTCGAGTTTAGTCAGAAAGAAAGGTCCGTAGCTGAAAGAGTTTGAAAGTTTTGTTTGGATCGTAGAATCCTCGTTGACGTAGCGACACGTGGGTTGCATACAGTCGAGTAAGGCCCACTATTCACGAAGCGTCGCTTCGTAGACGCGTATTAGACACGTTGATGCTAACAGTACGCTTCGATGGAACAGCGGTCACTGTAAAGTAACGTGCACCTGTGCACGATACAACGAATCGTTTTCGTCATGACGACTGGCGTTAACATTGCCAACAGCGATGCGTACGTTGCAGCTGTAAACGAATGTAGTGATATGGGATGAAAGCGTTTTCCACATCGCCTGACATTTTAATGACGAGACAAAGTGTAACTTGCTGTACGCTTCGTAGACCGAACACAGAACCGGCATAAACGTATCGTCACGTCTGATAAACTACGTTTACGCTTCTATGAAGCGACGCTTTGTGGATAGTGGACCTAACTGCTCAATTAGTAACGCATGTAACTATGTCTCGGCCGATCGAAAAACATTGTATCGAAAGATAAAATACAGATAAACGTAGTTGTTAATTATCCGAATCGATCGAGTAAATTTTTAATTACATAGGTACATAGTTTGAAGCGGTGTAGAAACACGAGCACCGAGTGTCAAGCGTCTTAATACCGTTACTAGAAAGTAGCTTCGATTGCTTGCAAGTAGAATGAACGAAAAAAAAAAAAATGGTCCAGTGAAAGTGTCGCAGTAGTGTGTCGGATTCGGTTGTGTTTGCCTTTATGTAACCGAACGTGTGAACGACTCACGGTGCCCGCCGCTGTTTTGCATATTGTACGGATTTCAATGTCCGCTGCGACACGTGCATCACGCGGATTTCTAAGTCCAAATGCTCTCGCGGTTTCGCTTCTATGAACCGATTCAAAACACACTCAGGGCTTTATTAACATAACACGCGACCCGCGACGCAGTAAGAAAGATGGGATAGCAGCGGAAACCGATTGGATTTCAATAATTCAACTTCACCAGCTATTATCCAATCGCTATCGATCGCGATTTACATACACTTCCACACGCGCGTTTAATTATTTCTATCTCCAGCCTAACAGCATCTTTTTGCTCTATCTGCGCGAATAGGTCTAGGTCAGACAAGAGCTAGGTCTAGGTCAAGTTTAAGCACGGTGTAACAGCGATTTTCACTTTCGATCTTCTTTCGTCGAATTCATTTTATTTCTCTGTCAACCGGTTATTTTCTTTCTTATAGTATGCTATATTCTGTTTTATTATCTGTTTCATGATCGTGTTAAAATACTTATTTCGTATATTGTACGTCACGCTCCCTTTGATCTTATACGCACGAGCACACAGATGGCTATCTGTGGCTGCTAGCGAAATTGCATTACAGTACACGAGGCGTTAGTTAATTAACAAGAGGTCGCGCAAAACCTCGCTGCTCGCGGACCGTTCTCCAACGATGTTTTCGCAATTATACCGCGCATCGATGCCACCTTTCTGTCACTCTCGCAACAGATCCTCGATACTTGGCTACGCGAGCGTCGTTTATGCATGGAATAGAAATCGATGGAAATAAGCGTGTATTAGTGCGATAAAAACAGGAAAATGATAATCACACGACACAGTCGACGTATCACAGGCTATAGAAATTATTTTATCGTCGATCTACTTACTATCGCGAGTTTTGCGAGTTAAAACTTGGAAATCGAATTTGGATTCATGGATGTTATGCAACGAAGAAAAAAAATATGACAATTCGAATGATTTATAACGGATGCCCAATAAATTATAGATTCAAACAATTTAGTCAATTACGGTTCTTTTTACGCAACCGAGAGATGACGTAGGATCAGTTAGGTAATGAATTAACGTTCTTCCTTTTATCGAAATGGAAAAAATCAATGACACATGACAGAGGCTTGAAAGTATACATATAATAATACAGTAATGATTTATTGATAAAGAGAAAATGTATGTATGTAGCGTATCTTGCGTCGCAACATCGTTAGAACGAGACACGTTTTGAGCACGTTTCCTACTTTTCCCCGATTGATATATCGTGACATGTAGAATCATGAAGGAGAGACAAGCACGTGTAGTCTGCATATAAACGCACATTGCGTCGAGCTTGGCGAGCTTAACGGGAATGTAAAATATCTTTCTTTTTTGTTAATAGATTAAAAATTCGTAAAGGATTATTTCTGTTTTAATACTTAAAGATCATTTGTTAAAATGTGCAGCTACAGATCTGTCTCTCAATTTTTTAAATGTCAAGGCTTCCCTTTTTTTTTTTTTTTGTCGTCTTATTACGTCTAAAACACATTTTTTCTTCAATGACGCCCCCAAATTTTCTTACCGATTCCTTTCATTCGAATACAAAATTAGAAAATCATAAATCAGAGTAAATTTACTTTCGTATTCATTTGTTCCTTAAGGGAAAAAATAAAACAGCGTAGAAATGTCCTTTGTGTTTGCAATAATATTCAGATTTATGAAAAGATACAAAATTTATTAATGAATATTTCTAGAACTCAGAATGATAATTTTAATAGACAGTAGTAAAACAATGCGGGGAATAAGCAGCGGCGCATTCTGTCACGAAAGTTCGCAAGGATAACTATTTTTATTTACTGATAATTATATAGGAAAGTTGTTTATATATAATATCCCTTTCTAGTAACATTTTTCTTGATAATATAATTTTAATGTCCATAGTACTGCATAAGAACTCGTATAAAAACGAAACTGTGTTTCAAATGTAGTTAACCTCAAAATCATAACATTAATTTTATTTTTCCAACTGATCAAGAATACACAACTTTTTTTACTCAAAATCTAACAAAGATAATTTTTCATATCATGTACGCACATGTCTTTATAATTATGTTTACTTGATTCTCTAATTCTTATAATACACTCTGCAAACATACTTCAATACATAATATAATATACAACACCAAAAGTGAAATTAATAAAAATTCCCATTGTCTATAACGTAAATACTATTGTAATTACATATATTATCATTACAGTATATTGACTGATATATCAAATATTACAGTGAATGAACAAGAGAAGATGCCTGGCCACCGTCAGCCTAAGTCCCTAGAGAGACTTAGTTTGGGACGTGTGTGTCAACAACTCGACGGGACGTGCCGCAGGCTGCAGGTGCTTTCACAAGAATCATCTGCTGCACAAATATTGGCATACGCAAAGCAGACCATTAGACCTTACTACATAAATGCCTTGCCAGCACGTTTGAGGTCTCAAGTTATCGAAGAAACTTCAAAAATGTTATATGGGCCTGCATTAGATGGATCAACTTTAATTTCTGGCCCAGCTCCTTTATACTTATTAGCCCTTCTTCTTGGACACGATATAAAACAGTTGAAAGTGAATCTCTGCTGTTACTATGGATGCAGCCATCAGACATCTTTACTAAAGCTACTTGCATCAGAAGGAATTGGACTTGAATCTTTAGAGCTGGCTCGTTCAGCTTTACTAAGATTGGACTGCAAATTATTAAGATGTGCTCTCTTAAATATGAAGAATCTGATGAGTTTAACTTTGCGTAATATAGCCAGTGATGCAGTGCTTCAAGTAGTGGGAAAAGCTTGTCCAAAACTTGTACACTTGGATGTAGCTTGTTCCAGACAAGTAACAGATGTAGGATTGAAGCAATTGCTGTTACAAGTAGAACTTAGAGACAAGGTGCCCCATACTGCGATGCAAGAACCTACTAGTTGGTCCCGTTTAAAAACACTGCTTTCAAAATTGAAAATGAAAAATTCTAAATCAGAGAAAAGGGAGAAGCAAGGAGTACTTTTGGAATACTATGAAAGTAGAAACTTTCTCTGTGATACGCTCAGAGTACTTAATGTTGCTAACACTGGTGTAACTAGTACAGGAGTACTTCTGGCTTTGGTACATGTTCCACGGTTGGAATCTCTAGCAGAATATAGCCATATGGGAAGAGTAGTGGAAATTATGAACAAAGGACTTATGGGATTTAAAACTCCATTTAGTCTAACTCAAGCAAGAAGTTGCAGAACAACACCAGTTCGCTTAGAACTTTTAGCACAGGCATGCCCAAGAGTTGAGAAATTACATATTTCAGAGCCTCATCATCCTCCTGAGGCTTTGAGATTATTTCCCTATGTCACTTCCTTGAGTGTGCACAGTATACCATCTCAAAGAGAATGGTTGGACGGTTTTTACGATTATCTTCGCACTAACGGTCACAATCTATGCGAACTTAATTTGAGAATAACGCAAAATGAAAATCCTATTGAACTTGATTTAAAAGAAGTTTTTAGTAATTGTTCTAATCTTAGAACATTTACTAATGATGGATCAAACATAATTTGGACAGAAGGTGCTGATCCTCCTCCACTGAAATATTTGAAGAAAATTCAATTAGGCCGTACGGTAAGTGCTGTTGCTATTACAAAACTTCTTTCATTAGCACCAGAGTTAACAGCACTACATGTTCATAGTTGTTTTGATCTCACTAATGAACACTTGGAAAAGTTATTAAGTATATCGAACAAACACAGAAATCCAAGAAAGTCTGATAAGTGTGAAAATAGTTTAGTACAAAACCTAACATGTTTTTACATATACGAGGCCAGTAAGGTATCTGCAACTACTGTGCTGAATATGTTTAAAAGTTGTAAAAGACTGAGAAAGATTGGAAACTTGGCAAATTGGGGTTTGGATTGTGAAGGTGTAAGGATGTTAAGAACAACATTAACTCGTGCAAATTTGGACGTGGATTTATGTCCAGGAGCTCATTGGTTTTGTGGTAATTGTATCCAATAACAGATGTTTTCAAACTTCTATGTAATAAAAACAGCTTTTTAAAAATTCTGTCCATGACATAATCGGCTGCTGTTTAAATCTGTTATACTTTAATAGACTGTAAAATTGTCAGTATTAAAAATAATGTTAATAAATATAAGAAAATTTATATTTGGATAAACGCAAAGATACGTTTATTATGTAATTAAACAAATATAAATATAATCGCAACTGGTAACAGTAATCGGTCGTCTTAGCATCTTATAACAAATATATTTTTGCTTCGTTTAATAAATTCAGATTTGATTTTGTATGATTATATACTTTGTTACGATTATAAATACTAAAATAATATTCAACAATAACATACTAAATATTAAATGAAAAAGCTATATTACTATCTCACGTTGCAGTAACTTACTTTATAGTAATAAGATTAACAAATAAATCAAAATATATGATATGAAATATATGATTTCTTATACTATAAAATATAACTATATTATGTATTGAGTTAAAAAAGTTCCGTTAAAGAAAGTAATGCCAGTAAATAAATGACACGATAAAATATATTTAAAAACATAAATAAATAAAATGTATTTGTCTTAAGTATAAGTTGTACTACTATTTTCGAATCGTATATTAATAATTACATAAAAATTTCGAAAGAAAAAAGAGAAAAATTGATTTATGTTGAATGATCAGATATAGTTCGAACTTAGTACATACGTATCAAATTACAATAAAACATTTTTGACAAAAATATTTCGATTATCTTTACTTACCTCTGTTAAACCGTGTGATTGCAGCAAGAGATTAATGAGTTTAGTGTCCGTTTGAAAAATTTTGTAGGTCATATGCAATTTTTTCGCGGGTGGTTCTTCCGGAGAACTTGCTAATGCAGAGCATCTAAAGAATAATAAAAAATAACACAGATTATATATTCTGCGACAAATATTACATATTATATACAAAAAATACAATATAAGGAGGTTTTTGACTCACTTGAAACGCAAAATAGACTTGTTACCACTTGGTCCACTTAATAACCATTCGTTGTGTTGCGGAATTGCGTCTTTCGTTGTGCTGCAAAGTATTTCACAAGCTATTGCACACAGCGTAACTTAACAAATGTACTCCGTTTAGCAATTTAGCGCGCGATAATCGAAATATTTGAAACGGCGGATACCGGAACTCGCAAAAATTTCATTCTTGCAATGCAGCGCCATCAAAGTTATCAGACGTCGGTAAAAAAGAAACCATATGATCTACATATATATTTCGATACGTTTAAAATTTTTTATATTCCAATCTGATTTTCCGCAAACTATATTAACGGATATTTTACTATGTTCTTTCACCATTATTTATTTCGTTCGAAAATAATTCGCTCTTAGTTAATGATATTTAATCATTATACACGATGTTTTGAAAAAAATTTACGTCTTTTTTAATAAAACGAAATTTGAGCATTTAGGTAACTTACCTTTCCGTCGTCTCCAATTTGTGCGGCTTATGTACAAGAGGCTCCAAGGTCTCCTCGCTGCTGTTCGATAATTGTGACATACCGGAAAGACTGGAAGATGACATTAATTCCTTCGGTCGTTTCCCTTCCAGTTTTCCAGTGGTATTGGTCTTCATTTGAGACAGCATAGTTTATCTGCAATGTTATAATAACGATCTGTTTCATTCTCAATCGTAAACTTGGGGAGGGTAAAATTGAATAGAAAACTTTCTCGACGACGCGTCGCAGCGGATAATGTCAGTCTCGTTAGTGACATGTAAAAAGATAACGTGCTTAGCGTTAACGATAGAGCACTAGCGTAGCCATAGTTCGCGGTTTTCTCATTGTTTCGTTCAGGGGGATTTGCAAACGTGTTACCACCGCGTATTGACAGAAACGTCGATAACTTGCATTGAAACGAGTACGAAAGCCAACGGGACAAACTTTTACGGTCTGGCGTTAGCTAACATTCAATAAGTCGGCGGAATAAATAGACATACGAGTCGAAAGGGTGACTGTGGTGCATATAGAAGTATGAATAGTTTATTCACCTTATTCTGTAAGATTTATCTGAGAAATAAGCTTATCGTACGAAATAGGCTCGTGCAGGCTGATCCTAACGCGACATCGTGAAAGATTGTTCTTTAGTATGTAGGCTGTCACGCGAATTTTATATATTTTGCCCAGAAAGCCGCAACAGATTGAGATATGCTGCAGCATAACATTCTGCAGGATATTATAGATATTATGTTTTTTCTTGACAATGTTATCCATGTCATTCACATTGTTCAGAATTTGTTAATCTATTTAGTTTCTTTTTATCATTCTGGAAAATTTAGTAACGTACGTCACCGATAACCACCGTGGCAGTAGACAAGTTAATAAAGAATTACGCATTATATATCGATCCGTGTATAGTTTCGTGCTTATAGACAAACGATCGATTTTTCAGTGCTGCGTTATCCTGCATTTTGCTCTTCTGCCGCTGGAATGTTAATGGGCAACAAATATAACCGCGACGTGGTTGCACCTTGAATCTTGCCAGACTTACTAAGTTTATATAGGTAATCGGATCAAGGTGCGCTATGAAAGAAAAATTAAAAACTAAACGACTCGAGCGTATTCGACGTTGCGACTATTTGGCAAGTTGCATGACTTCGATGTTATTCTCGTAATTACGCCACGGAAATAACGTGTGTTCTAAGACCACGTCGAAGATATTCTAAATAGCATTGACGTTACACGTCTGAAATGTCGAACGCCACACCGACCGGTCCGATTGATCTTTCTTCGGATATAAAATACGTCCACCGGTTTATAAACGAGCTTGTTTATTATTTAACGAGCCGAGATGTTTCTTTCAATAATTCCCCCCTCTTTGCGTCTCTTCATTCTACTTCTGAACAATCTGTAGCAGAATGATACAAGAAGGTTCAAAATCGCTTTATTATGCGACCGCGACCTTGAGGAATCTCGAGTTTGCGAGTCGTTGAACTCGTTTCGAAACCGGTTGTAATTACGCCGGATAAAAAGTGTAAATGAGATAAAAAATGAAATTGTTCTTAAAATCTTCTGTACGATGCTCTATATTAAATTATTTTCTTTTAGCAAGTTTTAGTTATTTCCAATTGTTTTTTTTTTTATTTTTCTTTATTTCTTCGCTTCAAAAATCTCTATAAGGATTCAATAATGCAGCAAAGGAGAAAAAAGATAATGGTATTTTAAAAAGGGCGTTATCATTAAATAGATATTTTTTAAATGTGTACAGAGTACACGTTTGTTTCGTGCATTACGTACGCATGACATGTAGCCATTAGAAGCACGCACGTACTCGTAGGTGCTTACCGAAAAAAGCAGAATTTATCGTGTGGTTACGGTACCCCTTGCTATTAACCGGAATGAAAAGCAGGTGACAGAGGAATGGCCGGTGCATGAGTCACTATCATGATTTTCGTGATCGTTGTGATATGCATAACAACGAGGGCGGGATTATATTCGTTTACAGGTTCGTTTATTTCGTTCAAATTAACAGAGATCGTTTACATAAAAGCATCCCTGCATTTGCCTATTTTTGACAAAACGAAATTCGATTTCAATGATTATAACCCGAATCAAATTGAATTTTCTATATCTTAATCTTCAGACTCTCTAACTTCAGATTCCATGCAAAGGTGGTCCATGCAAATGTACTATATACAATTTCCGATTCATCATGTAGAAGCAAAATCAGCAATAAGAGCCAGAAAATTTGTCGATTCGTTGCCAAAAGTTCACTTGTCGCGTAGCAAGTGCAACGGACGCGAGAAAAATGAAAATGTGATATTTGCAACCAAGAATTCGATAAGTGTCGAACAACAGCAAATATCGTTCAACGAGGACAAAACAGAAGCGTCGGGCTGGATTTGACAGATGTCAAAATTTCTAGTCTTTTCACACGACATCTTTAATGCGGTAACACTCGTGAAGCAAAAATCAGCAATAAACGAAGACTATCGATCATCGAGCCCAGAGAAATTATTCACAACATCCTATCGAGAGACAATGTGAGAACACGCGCGCGTACCAATGCCAGAGATGGAAACGCAACGAGAATGGACGAACTTGCAATTACTCCAGAACCCATTAGGAAGCGTGCCAGGATTGGTAACAAGTGCGATGCGCAGACTGTGGTTCCGGCATCGTTTTCGATCGCAAGAATCGCATCCTTACCGGTTGAAATCATCTTGCAAATATTCTCCTATCTCTCCTGCAAGGAGCTTTACGTCGTTAGTCAAGTGTCCGTGCTCTTCAACCGGCTCGCTTATGACCCGTTTCTATGGCGAACTTACGAGGTACGATAATCGACCTAATCCTTTCTAAACACAGCAATATATAAGCTACGCTGGTATATACATATACACGGCCGCGTTAACGCTATAACGAGGAACTGAATAATCTAACCATAAAAATAAAAGTGCAATAAGTAAAAGTGTAGATCTCTTCTAGATAGCTTAGTCTCTTTCCATGTTAGTACTCCATGCAATTATACGTATATACGTATGTATTATTTATTGTAGCGTAGGTTATCATTTATTATAATTTGTCAACTATACGCTGTATATTGCTGGCTGGTTTGCACTTTTTTCTACCTTATTTTTATTTGTTTCCTATCCTCAAAGACTAATTAGCTTAAGTTCATATAGCTAATTGAATTTACATTTACCTATATGCTTAATCTTACGTTTACTTTATTAAATTTACGTTCACTTAGCTTATGTAACTAATACTGGACACGTATATTATAGAACATTTATTTGCAGAATGTTTATTTACTATACTTATTTCTTGTATTTATTAAAAATATTATGAAATAATAATCATCTGTGTTAAATCATATATTATATGACTTATATTTGATACTATATGTGTATGTAAGCAAATGTTATGTTCAGTGTAATTCTGTCCTCTGAATTTATTTCACTCATTTCTGTAGAATACTCTTATTTTCATTGTTTCTTGTATGCAGTAAAATAGTCTTCTGGCATCATCTTCAGTTTGTACTGCCAATATCTCTTCCACTGTTTCTTTTTCCTATAAATGCATTGCTTTTATTTGTTCATACAAAGGGCATTTTAATAATATTTGCTCTATGTTTTATACTTTGTCCGTGTTGCACAATGTGCACATTTCCTGCTTCTTTATTGTTTGATTGTATTCTTCTTCTTTGTGTGATATATTTTCTTTCCTAGTTATTGGTTCCCTATATTTCCAATAGTTCCCTATTGTGTGATATACATTCTTTAGTATCCTGATTTAACCAAATAAATTCGCGTTCCTATCCCTTTGGATATTTTCTTATCCGTTTTTAGACACTTTATCCCTAAAAAGCGTGGGACACACAAGAAGTTTCAGGACCGCGAAAAGGTTAAAAGTCGGAGAGTCCACTAAGAGAAACCTACGAATGGAAAGAAGCATTTGTTCGATTTCTATTTTTTATTCTTAGATTTCTATCTTTATTGCTAGGTGACAAACAACGAACAAGACACGGCCGAGGTGATCAAGGAGCTGAAGAGGATGCCGCTGCTGAAGAAGTTCAGCATAAGCGTGAGACCAGATTGCGACGAGATCCTGCGGCAACTCTCGCTGACGAACAAAAACTTGGAGGAACTGCACATTTCTAATTGCACAGGTTCTATTCGGTCTATGCATCGTCGTCAGCTTTTCTCTCCTAATTAAGTTTCTCTCTCCTTTCTTCTTTCGACGTGGTCTAGTATTGACAGAGCTGGGAAGAGACAGAGAACCTTTGGCTCGAGTTCAAAAAACTCTGCCCGACTGAAATCTTTTTACCCCGTTTTTTATCCCTTTTCCTCTTCCTTCTTCTCTATTTTTCCTCTTCTTTCTTCTCGTTTCTCGTCAAATATGCCGCCGTTCTAAAAAACGGCGAACGTGATAAAAGAGAAATATACAAACGTAAAATGGAATCAAGGAGAGAGGGAAAATAGTTTGGCCATTCGTCAAACAAGAAACAGAACGCGGTTCTCTGTTGTTACCATTTCCTAATGGTGCATCGCTTCTTCGGTCTTCTTTCGCCGCGTTTCTCTCTGCGAAACTTTGCTTTCATATCTCTTTTGTCGTGCATTTCGTTGGCCCTTTTTATACGTCTTCGTGCGCCAACAATGCCGCCACGCAGTCACAAAGGGGCAGAAAATTTCTATCGATTTGCAGGGTGCTCGTGTATGATTCACGGATAGGATGCGCCGTTTGACCTGGCAACCGTGTTTACCACGGCTTTGACGCAATTAGTATTCCGAACACGTTCCGTTGCATTCGCCTGCAGTGCAGGAAAAAGAACGAACTCGAAACTATCATTTAAATCACACTCTTCCATTTTTTCCTCCATTCAGACGCGTTAAATTCCCTCGATCAATAGGAGCGATTGACTCGAAGTCATCATTGTCGGAAGATCTGCATGAATTCCTCTCACGAGCGAAGCAATATAGAATGCAATTCACGTTTTTCGCAATCAGTTTCTTTCAACATTCCATCCACTACCACCACCGTTCGTATTTTATTTGCGATACCGCGACGATAAGTTTCTAGGCAACAACATAAACGCGACAGTATTTGCATTCAATTTTAATGGTTAACGATGCCGGGTGCGAAAATACAGCCAGTTCGTTTTGCATACATCTCCATACTGACGTACGAACAAACGAACGAACGAACGAACAACTTCCGCGAGAAAATTAGCAGAAAAAATGCACAGTAGAGTACTTTATCCAAGGAGGCTGGTAAAAGTCTATTTATAGGTAATAAAACGTACTTATTTCATAGAATTTCTTATAATTCCCTCTGTAAGAGAGTTCTATAAATCGTATAAAATACAAAATCCAAATTAAAATAAAGGAATTTGGATAAGCTAAACTCGTATAGATCAATTACGATCTAACAGTACCAATTGAGGATTAATAACGTTCACTGTACATCGTACGATAGAACGAACTACAATAAAAAAGAATTCGTCCGGTTGTGAAAATCGCGATAACGTCGCTATCTTTGAATCGGTGATAGAGTAAAAGAAATATTCTGCTGCAGGTTCCACGTCGAAATTGTACCTACGCTCGGGATACCTGATCCGCATACTGGAGAGGTGCCGTAATTTGCACACGATCAATATACTAGGCAGCAGATTCCGCGGCCAGAAGTTCTATCAACTGCTGGGCGACATGGGGCCGCAACTGAGGTCTGTCTACGCGCCAGCCACGAAATCCCAATTCTACACGTTCATCAAGTTCGCGAAACAGATCAGCGAGACCGATCGCTTGACAATCGCCTCCATGTTCTACATCAACACGAAAAGTTGGGCGCCCTTGTACTACTTTGTCACGAAAGGAGCGGATCGGGTTTGCACGGCCCTGATCAGCTATCTTCATAACGACATCCTGCTGAGCGACGCGAATCGATCGATTCATAAACTCTCTATCACCGATGGTAGAAACACCTGACTAACAAGAATAGTTTTAGATCGAATCTATCGTTCTGTGCCACGAATCGTACGTTCGAGCAACGATACACGATGGAACGATAAAGATACGATAAAGTGAGAGAATACGTACACGTGATTTTGCGATATTCGCCAGCGAATATAATAAGCGTCACGTCGTTGTATCGTACAAATACATGTGTACATAAATGTACTTTTGTGTTCTGTTTTATAGATTTTCTTTCACTTTAATCGTTCTTACGATCTAGAGCTGCAGAGTAATCACGAGGCGATCTATGTGGGTCGATCCGTATGCGAATGCTAGCCGACACGAGTGCAAGCTTCCGTGAGCTTTAAACGGGAAATCAAATGGAAAGCCTGGGGCGGTAATACGAGGCTAATGAGTTCTGAATGACGGGCTAGACGTTTTGTCAATAATAACACGACCCGCTTAATTCGAACCAATTACAACGAAAGCAAAGTAAAAATTCAGGTGAACGTGTCACGCGAAAAAAAAAGAGAGCCCCTCGACGATGCTTCTCTAGGGGAAAGAACAACTCGTCGCTGATAAATCTCGACAGATCGAATGACTGCCTGCTGAATGAATGACTACCAAGCGACGACCGACGCGAAGGAAAAAATATTCCGTTCTCGTTCAGACGTGTTTCTATAGTTCCGAGTCTATTCAATTAAGTGGATTGTTAACGGCGCGAGAAGCTCGATTAATGGGCGTCGTTAATCTCAATTTTCGACGGGTAATTAAAATCAAACTTTCGCGAAATTCGCGAGACACGCGATCGAACACGGCCAGCTCGTCGATCGATTTCATTACGCAAACGGGATAACAAGTTCCGCTAAAATGTTGGCGATCTTCGTTCGTCGACCCGGACGCTTCCTGTTCTATAATCATTTGCATAGAGCCAGCTAGCATGTCCGCTAATAGTCACGGTTTATCGGACGAGTATTCGCGCGTTCGACAATAATATTTTACAGGTAATTTGCGGATGTTCCGGCACGTTTTCACGACGCGAGCTAGGAAACACGCGGCTCCTGCGGGTAGCAATTTCTTAACAGTAACGACCGTGAACGTAGACTTCCGTTTATTAACAGCAACCAGCCGAGCTATTTTTGCAAATTCAACTTACGGGAACGAACGATTAAATGTCCCATTATTATACGATTTTTTGTTTCCTCGAGCGAGAGAATGATTCGTGAAACAAGAATTCTTTTGAATATTTTTGTTTCCATATCATGTATCTAGGTCAAAGTTAATTTTCTGGTTTCTTTCTTAATTTAATTTCCATTGAACTACGGTCGTCTTGCTCTGTAATTTGCTAAGTAACAATATTAGTGAATTGGTAAACGACAAACTGTATATAGGTTATACCGCACTTCTATTGCTCGACTCTACGTCCAATTTAGTAAGAACGCTTAGCTATATCTCTGTCTCAGTAAAAGTAAACGTTAATATTGTATTACCAAAAATAACTCGCTTATTATTAATAATTGCGAGGTACCAAAAAAATCTGATACTAGTCAATTTAACTTATTCGTGGTTCTACTGTAAAATTTCCTCTCGAATGGGCAAATGGTCCAGAGGGAAGCGAGAAGGCCGAGTGCCTTGTCGAAAGAGAGGTAAAAGGAAAAAGCTCGTGGCGTAAAATTATTTTTGTACTATTCTGCGCAATAAATTGGTCTCATTGTGAAACGCGGTATATTCTGAGGAAAAGCACGTAACAACTGACCAGCTAAATGAACTGCGGTCGAGTCTTAACCCGCCTCGCACTTGCCGTAACGCTCGCCTCGCGTTCAGAAACGAGAACAGAGAAAAGGCAGACGTATCGATTGGGCTCGTTTTCGATTTCCGGCGTGCACACGGGAACGCGAATGGCACGCGTATTGTTCGCATACAGAGGATCGCGGATCAGGAAGTGGTTTCGTTCGTTAAAACGCATACGACTTTCCTTGACTTTTCTCCGGCTATTCACGCAACCGTGCACGCATCGAAATCGTTAACGAGCCGCGAACAGTTATGAACAGTCGATGTTTACGTAAGTCGGAGCACGCGGAATCCTCCGTTTCGTTTCGCATCAAAAAGAAGATCCAGTCGGCGAAACGGACGTGAAAATTCGAATTATCACGAAACACGCTAAGAGTCAATTAGAAATTCTAATCCGTCGCTCTTATATTTATTAAATGATAAAATAAGCCACGCAAGTTTACAATAGATAATACGATGTACGAGTGTATGATGCGGCTACTATACACGCGTATACGTATCTTTCCTCGTACGGTAGTTGATACGAGATTGCCAGAATACGATATTACCGTGTATGATATCGATGGTCATCGATAACAGATCTCTATTATCGTTTCGAATGATCGTGATACGATTAATTACTACTCCTTTTTCGTACTAAGGTACTAATTCTCGTTTGTCCGTACAACAATTAAAGTGTGCTAATATTAAGTTAAATTATGTCACAATAAAGATGTGCCTTCGAAGATACGTTTATTCGAACTTTTTTTTCCTTTCACCCATCCAGCTAATGTGCAAATTTTCAGTCAGACCTTTCGAAGCCTGCTGTATCCTTGAGGTTATTTATTACGTTCGGTACTTTGAATATCCTATCTCTACTCGACCTATGGTAGAAATCTCTGTATAATACATACCCCGTTAATCTGACGGTCTTTTTCATTCGAAGGTCTTTGCGCTCCAATAAATTCGGATCGGCCAAGATCCCGCAGTGCCACCTTTTGGGATAAAGTAAATAAGGGAGGAAGTGTAGGTCGAGCGTAGCGCACTTTCCAACATTCGAATCGATAAAGGCGTGACCCAAAAATGTACCTTCCCGAAAGAAAATGGGTAACGCGTGTTTAAACGTTGGACGAATGACGTAATTAGCGAGCAATTAAATTGCAAGGTGCGAGCTCGCACTTTACTTGGTAATGAACGCGATAACACCGAGGGCAGACACGCCTGTCCAACGTACGAGTCAAAATGAACGTGGAAAGTCGAGCTTGCGTTTGACGTTAGTAGAAAATCTGCGTCATTTTTCTGTACCGCGTCTGAATCATGCGAAAAGAAAAAACCAGTTTTGCGTATTTTTGCAGCATAGCCTTTCGGTTTCGCCGTTTGCCAGGTCTGCAGTGCGCCTTGGCTGCTCGTCGAAAGCTTGTCGGCTCAACTGGAGAAAAAGTAAGCCGCGCCGAGATACGGTAACCTTCGCCATATAACGACATCTGGAATTAACCCTTTCGAAATTAACGGGACTACGTCCCAAGGTAACTTTCGCGAAGATACGTGTACACTACCGTTCAAAAGTATCCCGACGCCTACCTTTGACAAGATGTGTTTTAATTGCAAATACGAAGGATAAAAATTTTCCTAGTTACTCGCAATAGAACGTTTATCACGCGACTAAGCTAATTTTTAAAAGCTAATGCGTGATAATAAAATTATGTTTGGAATCTTGTAGGACTATTGTGTCGCCCGGAAAGTTCGTTCCGATTTACATTTCCATTCGTTTATTGAGTTATATACGTGCCATTTTGTTGCACAAGCTTGCCCCATCTTTCACGCAACTTGAATATTCCATGCTTGCAGAATCTCTCAGGTTTTTCGATGAGAAACTTTTCAACCTGATCTCTCACGTCGACCAAATTCCTTAAAAATCGAAACGAACTTTCCGGGCAACCCGATATTCTGGTACCTCGAACGGGTTCAAATATCAAACTATGACTTTTATTAATGTTTCGCCAGATATTTCATATTAGTAATATCATTGATCCCCCTGCGGATTACAAGTTACTGGCTGAGATTCCCAAAGCCAGAGATTTTCCCAAATTCCTGCTTATCCAGGCATCCGCAGCAGGCATCCGAAACTTCGACCGATTTTGTTATACACAACCTCGTTGTATCTTACATATGTAGAAGCTTGCCTATCTGGCAAGCTGAGAAGTTTGTTTATAGCCTGGCTATTGAAATTCGACGATTGTTTGCTTTTTCAATCGAAGCGCAACGAGATCGTTGTATGAAAAAGTGAAACACGCGATACCTAACTAAGGCACGTGAATGAAAAGAAGTATTCCTTCAAATCACGTAACGAGATGGAATTATAGTAAAATCGATTACGCGATTCACTGATCATTCTTTGAAACAGAATCTTCATTGAGTGGATGTAATTACATCTAAAATGTAGTAGGCGAGGAAGGATTAGCTGTGGGCATCGGTTGGTCGAGCTGCAGATGCTTGCGGGAAGCGACATTAATCAAATCAGTGAATGTCGTGCCGCGCTACTATTAAATCGATGTTTTACAGGCTGATCAATCGGATCAGGCTCTTTAAAGATGGCTAGCCAGCCGGAACGATCGGTTCCACGATTTCCAAGGATCGAGCCTGGCAATCATTTCCGGCACGATATGTTCCTGCAAAAATGGCGACAATTCTGGATTGGAAGGCAGGGCACTTTATAAAGAACTTACGATCTAACCAGCCGCGATTCTGTCGTAATTTCGAACGACTATTATGTGAATCATCGATTTCCTATGGCTCGGTATAGATAGGAGCAATCGAAGCCTTTGAAGCTTTTTGTCAAAGCTACTATGCATTGGCCAATCTGTCGATTATTATTTGCGACGATAAAATCCAGATGCCTGGAATTTTTTTATAATATTTTTCAATAGCTTCTTTCCTTTGTCATCTTCCCTTTGTTCCAGCTTTACGTTCAACGTATCGATTCAATTTTTCCACTGCTATCAGTTGACCGCCTTAGAAGCCATCTCTTGAAAGAATTCATTAATACGTAAGTACGCGAATAATATTCGATTCTCGAAAGAAAAAAAGAAAAGAACAAATTATTTAGTCGCATGACTTTGTCCGCTAGATAATTCCAAATTGCCAGGTGAATTTAAAAAACGGTGTTTGCGTTATCACCCTTTTTCCCGCTTCTCGTTTATGCAGTCGATCGATGCGCCTTCCGACCGGCTCAACCAGTCCTCAAAAGCCACGCATTCGAAAGAACATGGGACAAATATGAACAATGCAACGAAAAATCGTAAAATATTATCTAACAGAATCGCTTTCGTTGTAGCATTAATGGATCGATTACGAAAATGACTGGATCTCGCCGTGTATAAAGGAAAGAGAAAACGCAAGCGTAAGAAAAAGCAATTGACGATTCAATATCGAAGCTTTCATCGCATCGTTCATGCGATAATTATCTTCCACTAAAAGAAGATATCGAAGAGTTGCTTCCTATTTGCTCTGCGAGTTATCTATCTGACAAATCAATTAGCCGACTGGCAAAGCGTGAAAATCAACTAAAGAAGAAAGTGTTTTTACCTTGATACGTTTGATCGGCACCTTTCACAACGGCACTTCGAACAGCACACTATCGATCACACGCGAAATAGAGGAGTATCACGATCGTAAGACGGCACACAGTGAGCCGGTTTCAAGCTTACGGGTTATCTATGCAAATGCGATGCATCCTGAGCGCGGTGCTCGTGATCACGGCAAGTCGCACGATATAGACATAATCCTCCCACTCATTCACGAGACCGCCAACAGGTATTTCCGATGGCTCCTTGGCCGAATAACAGAGTAGCTTGCAAACCCGGAACCGAGTAAACGGCCTTTGCCGGCCGGCTCCTCGCTGTTTCGGCCATCGACTGGTCCGGAAGTAAGCAACGGTATCCTGTTTCGTTGCATCATCGATCCGAGGACATCGTGGAACTATGCTTTTCACGCTGGATAATTAACTGTACACCCTATACCGTTCCTCTCTATATGAATTTTGCCAAACCAATCGAATAACTGTGAACCGCTAGCGGTACAAGACTACTGCTAGTTATTATTTTTTATAAATTTTTGCGTTCTGACTTGAGTGTTGTGGCAACTTAGTTGCACCTTTTCGAGTCACGAAATCACATCGTGACAAAGGACAAAGTTACATAATGAATTAATTAAGGATGAAAGTTTCCGATAGACGATAGGATGACGCCTCTAGAAGTCGCTATCTTCGTTTCATCTTCAAATTTTAATTTACACTGATTTTTAGCTCGTCTATCAAGCAGAAGCAGGTATTCGAAAGTGTCCTTGTAATTTGTTTGCGATTATGCCCGAACGTGATTATCCTCTGTCGATCGTCTGCGTTAGGCAGGTAAAGACGAACGTAGGTGTCACCGACCCTTAAATTAATAATAGAAAAACCAAGAGAGTCTAACGAACATCCTGCAGGCCATCGAAACAACAATGTAGAATGTGTTCCAGTGTCAGAAAACAATAACAGCATGGCCATCTCTGAACTGGGCCCCGGAGACATAGGACCTCTTCATAGGACCCAAACCCATAGTATATAAAACCTTCCTAAAATCAGCTTTCAACGTTCTCTAACATTCAACATTTTTATAATACTCTGAACCGTTACTCTGTTTGGATTCGTGCAATAAATTTTACTACTACGTCTAAAGTACAATATTTTATCTTATTTATGAAACGTTCGAACTGCGACGCGAGGAGATCACCGGTGATCTGTTAATTTCGTGATTCCTTGTGTCTCCTACGTGACATAGAGATTGAAATTTGATCGATTTGAAAAGCCTTCTCTCGTCATAGGTAAACAGAGGATTAACTTATCAGTCAGCGAAAAGCTTCTATAAATAGAAGGAGAACGCAGTTCTTCGAATAAAAACGTCATTTTGCCAACAGCTTTGTTCACCTTGCGTAGCTATTGAAACGATGTTTAGAACTCGCAGAGTCGTAGTTGGAACGTGTTTGTACGAGCGTGTTTGAATTGGAAGAGAATGTTGTCCTTTTTTTCCCTTGCAAACCGTGTGTTTCCTATTTTTTATGCCAACGGGTGATGTCTGATATTTTTAAGTCTAACGACCTGCGAAACTCTTCTGTGTAGTAGTGAATGTTACTAAGGTACGTATTGTCGTTTTTCGTGATTAACCGACTGAATTTCTGAAACTGCCTCGCCATGCGTATCCGACGTCACACGATCATGACGTGCATTCTTCCCTTTCTTTCGCGTTTCTTACATGAATTATTCCTCTACAGATACCTTGAATCGCAAAGACGATCTTATCGATCGTTTGATAAAAATTATTTCGCAGACACACCGCTCAAACGTACACAAACGCAAAAGAAACGGACCAAGGTCCATATCGGAATTGATCGTGTCGGTGTATCGAGTCAGATATATCTACACGATTAAATTACACAAATCGAAATAGCGATCGGAATAATTCGATACTTTCCAAAGTATGGAAGCAAAATCGTTGTTTAAATTTATGCGGGTAAATCGTGTACTTTTTGCAACATCGAACGCTAGTTACGTATTTAGACGACGAGTCTAAGAAATTCATAAAGAGCGGAACTAAACCAGCCTCGTGTCTTCCGAGACAATATCCGTACACGAAACGAACGAATTAAATTAACAAAATTAGCACGAACAGAAAACGACTACATATATCTACATATATCTCCATGTTCGTGCGATAACCATCTCGGAAGTAACTTTCTTCTCATTATCCTCGCTGGATCATATCTAATTGCGAGTGTGGAACGAGTTCGCGTGGAAATGGAAGAAAAAGTAAATCAACTTATCGCGACGAAAGGAAAAATAAAAGTGAAGCCTCTTTCTCTCTCGTTCTCTCGTCTTTCGCATCAGAGGATCAGTGCCAAAAAGAAATCTTTAATCGTTCCAAACTGCTCGTTATGCCTTCTGTTTCTATGCTAGCTATGTTATTGAAATTCAGTTTACATCAACTAGGTGGAACGCGTTACGCCACTTGTACGTTCTCGCAAGCCATGATTAAGAGAAATCATGCTCCCTATTACCCTATAGAATAGCCGCTCTCTATATAAACGAAAAACTCTGCATGCTATCGGCCTGCTCGTTAAAATGCGCTTAAAACGGCATCGTCTTGGTCCAATAAACGATAACAAATAATTTTCCAGAAAACTACATACCCGTACGTCAGCATCGTTAAACCTTATACACATAAAATACATATATACAGAATACAGATATATCTTGAATTCAATGAAGAATTCTTGATGATTTGGAAATTTACAAGGATATGGAAGGAACGATACACCTAGAGGTGTTTAACTGAGCAAAAAAGGTACGGCAAACCGGGTTCCCTTAAGTTTTTAAGTATGTAAACGAGGTGCCGTGCTGCTTCAGGCCAATTTACTTTTGTCGTTGCGAAATCTTGGCAGAACAACTAACTGCAGTGGTATACGTCAAAGTAGCGGAAATTTTCTATCGACTTTCGTCTACGAGTAAATCGTTTAAAAGCTATGGCAATTGTTCCCTTTCAATTTGATATAGAAATGCAAACGGTTTCGGCATTCAACATTTTGCGCAATGAAAATCTTTGTAGGACAATCGACTAGCAGTTGTAACACGATTTCGTAATGCAATGAAACTTTTTAAAACTCTCGCCCTCTGCCTCTCTCTCTCTCTCTCTCTAAGAATTTCGTTCCCTTCCCTTTTCCATCCTTTAGCGATGAAATCAACGCGAAAAAATAATTGTCACGTTATCGATATCGTCGTCGACTTCCGTATTCTTTGGGTCATTTTCAATTTCGGCCATTATCTCTTTCTATGGCTGTCGAATTTCTTAAGTTTAAGATACGAAAGAATTAAGGGATTTACAGCAACAAAGAAGGAAGCTGCAATATCTAAATTTTATTTGTTGGAATAGAAAGAAAGGTAAAGTATACAATACATTTTGCATTAGAAAGTGCAGCAATTTATTACTAGAAATATTAGATAAACCATGAATTACGTTTAAAAAAAGTGATTTGATTTTTATCGATTTCAAGTTGGTTTTATTGAAATTTACTGAAATTACTGGATTACTGGAGCTGCCTTCTACAATTGCAACAGTCCCTTCAATTGTTATCGATATGCGACAGAACGGATCTCTTTCATGCAACACGATTTCTATCAATTCGCAGTTACACAAATAACAAGCGAAATGAAACCTTGTTGCGCGCAACGATCGTTTCGCGACGTTTCGCTTCAATTAGAATCGCTTAACTGCACGAACAGAGATTAACCTATCCTCTAATGGCGAATATTCGCCAAGATTCGCTAACAATCAGCGTCAGACGCCTGACTCGACACGCGTTTGTCGTTTCAATCGGTTGCAAACGTAACCGACGGCGGTTTCGCGAAGGGTTTCCTCGCGGCGAACCTTCTCGGATACACTCAATTGTGTCAGTCGTTTTCTGACAACCAAAAAGAGGGAAAAGAACGTGGTAGAACATTAGTAACGTTGCCTCAGTAATACAGAGTTTCACCATTCCGAATTATGTTCTTTCTGTTCTGGTTACGACGCCGACACGATTTTCTCTTTTAACTATTGCACACTAGCGATTCAAGATAGGACCGTTGCCAATGTGTACATCTCATCTTAATCATATTTCTTATGCTATTAATGCAACGCGATAGAAACGGCACGCGCACTACAGGTTTAAAAGCACGTCAGACAAAGTACGGATATAAAGACTCGATGCGTCACTGTCTTGGGAAAAGATTTTTCTTCGAATCGACATTCGAGTTTATATTTATTTGATGTATGATAGTTTAGAAGGATTTTCATGTATACTTCCTTCTTTTATACAAGACCCTCGAATTTGATAAATGCGTTTCATTTATTTCCGCCATTTAATAATCCAACGTTATTGCTATGTTTCAAAAATCTAGTTATTTGTTTCAGAAGTAAATAGACTATAATTGATTTGCAATATAATCGTTGATAGCTTCAAAGTTCCAGGTGGAAATGTATCGCCTTATTTCGACAAAATTTACGAAAATTATTAGAAGAAACCCATGTGATAGGACAAAAATAGATCGGCGTAAAAATAAACGATACTTTCGGACAGGGAAAAGGAAAGAAGCGGGTATCGTTGTTTGAAATTTAAACATTACATATCGTAATGTTTAATGTCGGCATTGCATATAGTAAGGTGAAGAATTATTCTGCAGCTTCAAAAATCCCCAAGATGGCCAAAAATCAAAAATTCATTGAAAACTAAGAACGCTCGCTATTCTATTCGCGATTTGTTCGATTTAATATCGTCGATCGACCTAACAATATGTAATGATACGAAACGAAGAAAGACTTATGTCAAAATAAACAGGATCGGACGAAAACAAAAAATATAAAACCGACCAATGGTCCATAAACTCAGCTGAGAGGAAAAAGGATGCTTGTCACCCTGGCAGACGACGTGCTGGCCGCGTGCTCGATAAACACTATAAGATACGTGTATTTAAAAATATTGTATGACAGTACTCACTAGCATTCGTAAGGACGGCTACTTTTCGATGAACTTCTGTATGAATAACACATTACTATCAACGATTCACTTCAAATTATATCGGGATAAAGAGAAAACTTCGACAAACCGCAGCCATACCGTATGGCAGCACGACGAAGACTGCCTCTATCAACCGAAACACGAACTAATGTAAGTACATGCTCGAACAGAAGTTTCTACCTGATCGAAAAGTGTAGCCCCACCTTTCGACCCGCCTGTACTTAAGGATTGGACATAGAATTTTGATAAATAATGTAGTGGCGGAAATATAATGATCTATAATATTGATTAATATTGGTCATTTGCTATATCATAACAATGAAAATGAAATTACTACAAATTTTCTATGCTTATGAAATGTTATTTATTTTAAAAAATCTAACTATGTATAAATAAGTGGTCAGTCTTTAACAATTTTTTATGAGAGATCATTTCGCTCTTTTGGCATATTTGTCTTCTAATTCATGCAGTTTAGAATCAAGTTCTGCCATAGAATATGTCTGAAATGTTTTTTTATAATGAATAGTTTTTGGAAATTAAATTATATGACTTAGAAGATATCACTTACCCTTTTCCTGACTGGTTTAAATGTTCCTTTGAGGTTGTTTATATCTTCTGCTTTCTGCAAACAATAATTAATGTTGGAGAATCAGTAACACTGAACGTTAAATCGAATTTAATAATATTTCATTAAACTTTTACCCAAAAATCCTTATATTCAGGAGATATGCCTTCTAAGTATAATATTCGATCTTCGATATTTTTGAGTCTTTCATATACATCTTTGGGAACAGGCCGATTTATTCCAAGAATTTTTTCGGTGGTTGAGATTCTTTCATCCAATACGGACGAGTAATTATTATTTGTTTGGGTCGGTCCCGACATCGTAGCTTTATGTAAAGCATGTTGATCGACTGTTTGAGGTCCCCATGCATTGAGTACTCTATGCACTATAAAAATTTATGTTTAAATATTTCATCATTTATGAGTACAAGGATTACTACTTTGATCTACCTTTAACGTGACTTTTAGAATCCTTTCTCCTAATAAGAATGGCATCTACTCTCGCACATGAATTATCATTCTCATCATTTTGATCCCTACAATATATAATTAAATTACAGCTATTATGAATCGTTTAGTATTACGTGTTTTTTCGTGAATGTCTTATTGACTAACCTTTGACAACAAAATTCTTGTACATTAACAATGTTTACTTGTTGACGTTTTCTTTCAATGAAAGATGATATTCTCTGATTCAGTTCAGCCGGGGTAGCACGAATCTGAACAAGATTTGGATCAATTATTACATCATCCTCTTCTTTTTCTACTTCTTCGCCATCATATTCTATTACAGTTTCTACTGTGTCATTTACTACTGTAATATTTTCTGATTCTTCTACATCAATCATATCATGAACTACACAAAAAACATAGTCACAAAATGGGTTAATGGTTGTAAAATCATAAAACTATGATTAACGATTTGTTAATATTCACATATATTTACTATAAAATCTTTTTAAAATTTTTTACCATTCTACAATATATTACATGAATATAATATATATTAATTTTATATAACTGAATAGATACATTTAAAATTTCGTAAAATTATGTAATTGCCCTAAATGATTTCTATATGTTACAATTCTCTGTCTTTCTATAAAATTAAGGTATCGTATAAAAATATTATTTACTATTTGACCAGGTACACTCCTTATTTTCTTTCCATTGAACTTCTTGAGTATCATATACCTCTTTCTTCCAAATTGGAACTGATGCTTTCAATGAATTAATAGCATATTCAATAGCTTTTAATGATTCTTCCCTATGAGGAGAAGAAATAGCAATTACTACGCTTGCTTTGGATACTGGTACCTCCCCTAGGCGATGATATATAGCAATATGATAGACATTCCATTGAGAACGAATTTTTGAACATATGTTTTTCATTTCTTTTAAAGCCATTGGTTCATATGCTTCATACTCCAATCTTAAAACCTTGAAGTCATAAGTATATGAGTAAACGTATCTTTATATTTCTAATTACAATTTCAATGGATAAATACCTTCTTATTATCAAAATTGTCACGAGTAGTACCAACAAAACTTGATACAGCCCCACAATTAGGAGCTGTTACTAAATCAATTACGTGTCCAACATTTAACTCTTCTTGTTGCAATTTGACGATATCTTTTGCAGTACCCATTCTAACCTAAAAATACCTCATTCATATTGTAAGACATTTTATTATTAATTCATAATGACGTATTAGCTGATTAAAATATTCATATTAGAAACAAAACAAACCTCCACTAAGTGGTGGAATAACAGCAACTTCGTCTTTTTCTGAAAGTACGAGTGTTGTATCTGAAGCAACAAATTCTTCGTTCACTGCTAAGATTGATGTATCACGAATGCTTTCTAATTTAAATTGGCTTATTATTTTATCTAATAAGTCAATGTATGATAGTTTTTTAGGAACGGTAATGTAACATTCTTTTTCCCCCGTTAACTCTCTTGCTTTGGCAAAAAAATAAACCTTCACTTGTATTTCAGCAACACTGTCATCCATTACGAAGTACATGCACAAAATAGCAGCGCAAACTCACAAAATACTTCAACATTTTTATCGCAAGACATATAATTGTCAAGATATGGAATCAAGTTATGTAATTAAATTATCATTCAAAGATAACAGGTCCGTTATCTGAAACTCAAAACAAGGTTATATTTTCCTTGGACTGCATCATCTTGGACTACATTAATCAAACTAGTGTCCATGTGTGTTGTGAAAAACATATTAAAAAATTTTAATAATAAAATTAATAAAAAATCACGAACAGAAGTAAACAAACATCTTAGCTGATATTGTTAAATGTTTTAATACTTCTTATAATAAATTACACACTTGATTACGCTATAAGTATATAGTCTAAGCCATTTTAAGCGGTAGAATATAAAATAATTGAATTTGTAATTGTGGACAAAATAAAAACATATTTACGAATGAGAATTATCATTTTTGGTATAAAAAAAATGGTATGACTCCTAAATACATTATGCTTATATGTATATATATATATATTACAGCTTCCAAAAAATTTGATAGAACGAAGGTATTCTATAGATCGACTTCAAGTACCTTGTATGATATTAAGGTCAACCGAGAAATGAGGTCAACGTAGCAAGGAATCGTACTGTTCCGCTTGCATAATATTCGATGCACAAAAACTAATACATATATCTGTTGGATTATTTCTACAACTCATATTTAGGGAATATGTTAATCAAGGATTACTTATTTTGTTGAATATTTTGTAAAAATTGTAATAATCTAAATATAATTGAGAGTTTCAGAATATGTGGAAATCTAATCTGGTAGTTATTAGAGATGAGAAACTTTATAGGATACAGAAGTAGCTATTTTGTAAGTAATGTATTAACAGCGGTGACGATGTGTCAGTAAGCAATAACCTTGGATAAGCATTTAAATGTATGCATCGCGCGTGCAGCACAATGTGCGCGCACACTTAAGTATAGATGGACAGCCTGCTAACCCAAAGTCTAAAAGAGTGCAGGGATCTAGCTCATTCACTCGAGTTGCTGTGGAACAAGGACAATACATTAAAGGAACTTATTCCTTTAACAGTTAAGTAATGCTCCTAAGACTTACTTAAGCGTCACAATCGAAAATCACATAACACGATAAACCGGTTATAGCAATAGTTATACATATGTTTATTTAGAGATGCTACCTCATCCGGACGCTGGATATGTGACGTAATAAGGGAAAAAATTCCATGCGTGTTACTTAACGTGATCAGTTCTAAAGGATCAAACTTTTCAATTTTGGGGCAGAAAAATTATTATCGAAATTCTTTAATCAATTTTTAGTAATTAACGTAATGAATAATGCAACCAAAAGAAATACACAATTAGATTCGCGCTTGGTAATGTAATTATGCATATAACAATGTAACAATTGTAATGTGTATTTCACGTAGAAGTTTAGAATGATTTAGTAGCGAAACATACGGTGTGTCGTATGAGAGAGAAGTGCAATTGAGCGAGGTCATACAGTGATTATATATTGAGTAACGTTACTAGTGCTACTAGTCCCATCGCTCGAAAAATTCATGACAACATATGTGTTACATGCATCTACATAATTGGATCGGAGGGACAGTTGTGAGAGTCATACACGCGAACACAACAACCAACGTGTTCGCGCCTTTAGTTAAAGCAAATAGGAGAAGCCGAACAGGAGTATCACGAGAAACAGACAAATTTTATTTCATTTCATTTCTGATGATATAACAGATGATATAAAGATCCCGAAATGCAATCGTGTGCGCGCGTGTCCAAACGTAGATTTGATTATCAGGTGAAGGTTTAAATAGAGCAAGGTGCCACCTCGTGGCTTAAGAACAACATTTTCAAAGGAAGAATAATCCCGCGATTCACAAATTGTCGCTCTTGTCGTTTCAACGATGAGCTGATTCACAACTAATAACAGCATTGCGACACGCGACTATGACTGAAAGCATCTATGTGTATAGCATTGTTCACTCATGGATTTATACGATTAGTTTGTAATGCGAAATAAATTTTTATCTACGTATTTACGTATCGTCTGATATCGCTGCAACTTTGAACTTTGCCTCTCTTGATAATGAATCGTTTTAGTTGAAAAGAAAAAAAGGAATATGTATTTTTGGAAAGCAACTTTTTAAGGGGAATCGTTTTAGATACGATTTACAGTGTGCCAGCAATGCCGTTTCAGTCATATGTGCGCGCAATCGGTATTAGAAAACAATACCCACGAGTTTCAACGATGACTGCATTGTTTCTTCCCATTGCAAAAAATCTATTGTGGTATAATGGACGTTATTTTGATCATGCATATTGATAATGTAATAACATTGTCAGTCTCTTCCGTTTTAATATATGTCGATAGAATATCGTGATTTTTTTTTTTTTAATTATTAATGTGGAATAATAACAAGAACAGTGATATTTTTAAATCGATTATTTTTGCAAATTATTTACTCAAATCTCTACTGTGAAATTCAAAATAACATGAATGAGATATTTTTGAACACGTAATTTATTACAAACCCATAGGGCACACTATCTTCGTTGTTTTTTTAGATAAGACTCTGAAAAGTACCTCTTTCTTCAGACTTTAACTATATTAACGGATAAGAATATTATTAAAGAACAGATGCACGTACATTACGTGTACGTGATATATCCTATGATTTCACTTTCAAAGAAAAATGGCTGTTTCCCTTTCGACTGACTAGATGTAACGGATCTCATTATTTCCATATTTTAAAGTCAATGATTGTTTCGACAAACAGAAAGTTAGTTTCGAAGGTATGCGACGGTATACATCGACTTCAATTTATCATCAAAATTCATAAATATTCTCAATAATTAATCCATATTTGAATAATAAACCGAATCATCGTGCGATACCGTAGTAACATCTATATTCGTTGATAAAAATTGATCTAAACATCATGCATGATCGTGATAAGCGACTATGATCGTAGTTTTGAAATCATCGCTAGGAAATCAAATGCATCTTATTCACTTGCACATGAACTATGATGTCATACTGCAGTGCGCACCAACAAGATTAACGTCCTTGACAGGAAAAATATTTTTATGATATAGACGGTTTTCTCTTAATAGGAACAATATCTTTTAAAATAGCGGATTAAATACATGAAATTCAAATTAGTACCGTTTACGACATCCTCGCATTACTTATAGATACATACGATAAATGCAACATGACACGGTAAGTCGCAACTGCAACTGTATGATGGTTAGCAGTAAAATCAATCGATAGCGATTCGTTCAGCTAATTCTGATTCACGTTAGATCGGTCGTGATACGTATTAGAAACCATTAACTCGCTTGTGACGAAATGTTAAATCGGTCAGATGAGTTTATAAAGGTGGGAAAGAAATGCAATAAATTATGTAATATAATGTTACATTGTTATTATCAACAGAAGAAACGAAGTTAAATCAACGAGACTAGGCTTCGAAATTAATAAGAAGTATAAAGTGAGAGACGAGCGTATAAATGCGTGTTTGTCGTAACGATGGGATTTTTGGTTAAAAGATGGAAGAGTATATGCATGAATGCATAAGGGCCCGAAATGAGACGCCCCTGGTGTACGTTGAACAGTACGTTCCTGCAGAACGGAGCCCGCGAGGGCTAGTTAGAAGAAGAGAGTCTAACTGGTGATCCGAAGTGGTACAAGAGGGAGGGAGACAGAGAGAGCGAGAGAGGAACGCGAGGGCCGAGGCACACACCATCGAGTATCAACCAGCTGGTTGGCAAGGCAGCCGCGAGCAGTCGCCAGTGAGACGCGGTACCCCGCGAGGGCTTTCGTCGTTTGTTCGTTCGTCTATACGTGTGTCTATATGTCCGTCATCTCCCTTCCGCTTAAACCTATCGTGGTCGTGCGTACGTTCATTCGTTCGTCCGGTCCGTGTGTGGTGCGTCTCCCTTCGCTTACTTTGAACGACACTTGCCACCGGTCGCGACTATCGTCTCTGTGTCAAAGTACATCTCTCTCTTACTCTACCTCTCTCTCCTCGTTTCTCTTGGCGTGCCCGACCGAAAAGACAAGATGGCTGCCGACTCAGGAATGGAGACGTGTCCCTCCCCGGAGATTGCAGACTCCAGGAAGCGGCCGCTTGATTGTGACGCGGAAAATGGCGCGACGAAGAGGTCTCATTACGGATCAGGTATTTTAATTGCGCGTTGTCAATCATTTTTATCGACTGTCGTGGTCTAAGCTTCCCTACGCACCTTCACCAATCTTCCTATACATACGATAAAGTACACTCACAATGATTTTCTCTCTCCTTCTCTCTCTTTCTCTCGCTCTCTCTTTTTTTCACTGTTCTCTCTCTTGCCTGCGATGCTCTTTACTCTCTCGCACGCCTTTGACAATCTTGTCGCTGGTGCTGCTGTTGACATAGCGATCGCTCGCTACGACCGTTCCCTTTCGTTTCCCACTTCGAAGCCTGGCGAACGTGTACACGGAGGCGAGAACGCGAACACGGTGCACCGCACAGCGGTTCGCGCATCCTCTCGTGCCACGTCTCCTTCTCTTTTTCCGTCTCTCATCTCCCCTATTTTCCCTATTTCTTCGCTATTTCCTTGCCTCATATCGTAAGCGCCAACTCACGCAACACCTGTAACGGTGTTTTTACGCGTTGACGGTCATTTTATTATCGTCAACGTCACCATTGTCATTGTCGTTTTCGTCTTCGTTGTCGCCTCTCCCCTCCACCCTTCCCTCTATCACCGTAATCGTCAACATTGTCCTTATTTTCCTGTTCGTCATCCTCATCGTTCTTGTCGTCGTCAACGTTGTCGTTGTGGCTGTCTCTGCTGTCATCGTGACCGTCATCGTCGTCATTGTTCCTGCGTGGGCGGTTGTGCCTGTGAACGTCGTTAATGGAGAATCGCTGCTGCGGTGGCTGTCGATCACGGTCCGTGACTCTGCAACTTCGTCCCTGTCGCGCCCGTTTCATCGGACGTGCAACCGCTAAGTTCGCGGCAAGACTCGCTGGAAGTGACCTACACCTTGTTCCATCCGTACGCATATTGTGTACCTTTTCTCTGGCGTATTCTCGTAGTGCAGTGCCGCCGTTGTCGCGAAAGCGGCGTACTAAGGAACGCGCCTGCTACCCGTTGAGTGGCAGTTACTAGGATGTGGCGTATCGGTGAGTTGTCAGGCACACCGTTCCGCTGCCGAGGTTGCGGGTCAAGGTCGATGCGAACCGAGTGAGCGCACAGGGCTTCCATCTGTCAAACAGCTGTTTGCCTTCAACGCATCAAAACTTTGTGTCTTTCCGCATTGCACTTCCCTATCCTTCGTCCACCGATTACCCGACACTTTTTCGTGACTCGTGCTGCGTGGTCGTTGATATTGGTCTCCCTGCGCTCGCGTGCCCGTGAGTACGCATGATTTCGCGTTCCACCGATTTAGGAACCAATCAAAAGTCACAAGTTTAAACGCCAATCACAGAATAACATGTTAGTTTGGTGAAAAACGTTTCAAAGTCGCACGAGAGCTACCTTTAGCTTTCAAGTTTAATATTGATGTTTCACTTTCGTTCAATTTATCTTTTAATGAATTAGAGATTACTGTGATTTCCGTAAAAAAAATTTGAAGTGCTTTCAATGTTTATATGTTTTGTAAAGACTGTGTTAAATTTGTATTTTTCTCTAACTGTTTATGATAGTGTAATAAATATCATTTCTTACTGAATTCAATGTTTTAAAAATTGTAACTTTTCACCTTTTGTACTCTGTTATGTACTAATTTATAATTTATGTGTCTTCATACCATCTGTCGTTCGATTAATATAATAATTTCTTTTTTTTTTTACTTTATAGGGGGAGATGGAACATATCACCTCAAAGTATTGGTCCCTGGCGTGGCTGCTGGAGCAATCATTGGAAAAGGAGGGGATACAATTGCCCAATTACAAAAAGATACAGGAGCCAGGGTCAAAATGTCTAAATCCCATGATTTCTACCCAGGTAGACTGAAAATATTCCCTTATGCTGTATTTGTTAGTACAAGGTGGTATGACAGTCTTTGCATACAATTTTATGCGATGTACAGGAACGACAGAAAGAGTGTGTTTAATTACGGGTAGTTTAGAAGCTATAATGGCAGTTATGGACTTTATTATGGATAAAATTCGTGAGAAACCAGATCTCACATTAAAGACAACCGTTGACTTTGAATCAGGGAAGACTACTGCAGAGAGGGACAAACAGGTAAAAAGCTTTGTTTACATACGTATATGCTTCTTATGTATACCAAAATATTTATACATGTACATTTGTCAGATATTAAACAAATATTGTGGCATTGAATTTGTTTTTGTTAATAGTGACCTATTATGCCTTTTTTTTTACTAACTGCTTTTGTATTAATTAGAAATGCACAACCAAAAGTGTTCTTGTCATATATCTATTGATTGCAATAAGGAAAGCTAACATTTTTTTATTTACATGTAATGTTTAATGTAATATTTTAGGTAAAAATTTTGGTACCTAACAGCACTGCAGGCATGATAATAGGTAAAGCTGGAAACTACATTAAACAAATAAAAGAAGAATGTGGCTCGTACGTTCAAATAAGTCAGAAGGCAAAAGACGTGTCTTTGCAAGAAAGATGTATAACGGTAATTGGAGAGAAAGAGAATAACCGTAATGCATTAATGATGATATTAGCAAAAGTGGCAGATGATCCGCATAGTGGAACATGTCCAAATGTTAGTTATGCCGATGTTAGTGGTCCTGTAGCTAATTACAATCCCACAGGCAGTCCTTATGCTCAAGCACCTACAAGCACTCCCACGTATACTTCTACGGCTGGCATCAATACAGGTAAGATTTCTAGTAACATAAAAAATGTGTAATATAGTTTCAGGATTAAGGTATGATAGTTACTAAATTGTGACTTACGTTTGTTCACAGTGAGTCTCTTGAATGGTGCTGGATTAAGCTTGAACTTGAATTTAGGAGCTGCAATTACAGCAGGTACAGCACCAGTGACAACGCAATTGTTGGAACATATAAAATTAAATTTACGAACGGCAGGTTTTTCGGAACCTGCTGCTAGCGAAATTTTGTCTGCTATCGCTACACTTGCTAAATATAATCTTCTCGGAATGGGAATCGGGATGCCTTCTAGTATGGGTTACCTTGGAAATCCTATGGATAGCACTACAACAGCAAATGGTTCGAATAACAATGGCGGCGTATTTGGGCCAATTGGAACAGTTCCTGCTCTTGGATCTACGTCTCCCACACCACGTAATACTCTTGACAGATACGAGCCTTTTGATCCATTCAGACAAAACAACACAGCTGCCAGTGCTATTCATCTAAACAACAATTCGTTTGGCCTTGGCACTAACCAGTTATCACTTGTAAGTAAGAGTCCTACGCAGGTAGACGCCAACAACAAGGAGACCAAGAAAGTAGACATAGAAATTGCAGAGGTTATAGTGGGAGCTATTCTGGGACCCGGTGGTCGTGCCCTCATTGAGATTCAGCACCTAAGTGGCGCCAACATACAAATCTCTAAGAAGGGCATGTTCGCTCCTGGTACCAGGAACCGCATAGTGACTATCACGGGTTATCCTAATGCAATCGGCACTGCTCAATATTTAATTGAGCAGAGGATCAGTGAAGAGGAAGCAAAACGAGCACGTCAGAATGCCCTCGCCAATATGATCCATTGATTTCAAGTACAGCACTTTTGTTCATCCCCATTATTGAGCTCCGTTATTCATCTTTTCACATCTTGAGGTGATGCTGCGGTAGCTCTCTCTTCCCTTCTTGAAACACTCGTCCACTACCACCTACCACCCGTTGTCATCTATCGCTACATCACTATAGCGCTTGCATTCTCACATCACTGTTCATGCATCCATCATGATTCGTCGACATTTATCTATCTTTTAAGATTATTATGATATATAAATATTATATGTTAAATGATAACTACTACAATTGTTCTGTGATACACCACGTTACGGGACTTTATCACAAATAATACACGTACCACATCAGAGTTACATAATATATCTAGTTGTATGGTATAGGATATTGAAAGAAGGCATGATGAAATTATGATTACATTAGAAACGAAATGGCACAATTTGGCCATAGTTGTTCTTGGAAGGTCAAGACGACAGTGTTACATGGGTAATTGTTTCGTTTCATAAAAATAAATCTATTTTTTTCTTTTTTTTTTTGTATAGGAGCATAATCTTAGTACTAATATGAAAGATATTTTTAGTTAGAAGGTCATACAGAACTCACAAATTGAATGACTTCGATCTGAGGAATTAGTATTTTAATGTGTATCGTGCAGATCAAATTATATTCATTTCCATAAAATGATGTTGCAAATTATTGTATTGAACTGTTCCTTGAGCTATGAAATGATTAGGCCGATTAAATGATTAACATGCTATATGAGCAAGTTTTCTTGAGTACAGAGTAATACCTTGGCAAAACCAAAGATCTTACATATGTAAAGCAGAAATAACTTGGCTGGAGGATAAATATACATACAAAGGGAGAGCTATTCTATGTATAAACATATATTTATATATTTACAATGCTGGCTGGTCCAGTTAAATGAATAACATAATACTTTATTGCCAAGTTTTATTCTGAATCCCAAAGTCTTTATTTCTCAAAATCTTCATCAAATTATATCTTATAGTATTTAGATTAATGTACCCAGAAGTATATAAACATCAAGTCTCATTCTTCCTTACTCATACCTTAGGAACAGAGGATTCATTACACTAGGATGCTAAGATAAGAATTACTTGATTCATCACTGAATCAAAAAAATCCTCTCATGTAATATTTTGGTATGGTTAACACGCGTTGTACATTAAAACTTTTGTCTAATTATTTTTAGTTTCAAGGTATATCAGTTGAATACAATTTGAATTAATGAGATATATTTCATGACACTTTGCAAAGCAAAAGCTGTGACATAGAAATTTGTTTTTGTCATTCCTTTATATTATAGCAGCATGAATATAATTATTTTTGTCATGTAGAGATATTTATATTTATATACATCTGTTTTCAATAGTTTAATCGTGAAATATTTTTTGAGCAAAATATTCCATTCGTTAGTGCTTTCAATTCTTTTCTATGCAATGATTAATGTATTCTGATGAAAACACAGCAAATTAAGGTTTCTACATACATACATACATACATACATATATATATTCATACATACATACATACGTTCAGTTTTACGTAAAAAGTGTCTGTCATGGTCAGCAGTCATGTCATACATCCTTGGGTTCTGTATGATACTGCTTTATGAGGAATTCTATTTAAGACAACCAAATCTTTGACAGATTTTTAACAACTGCACTTTGACACTGAATCAAATCTTTAGATAGGGAATGGATTTTAGCTAGAAACTTCGTTTATGTTGATAATAATTATCAATATTATAAACAAAAGAGCAAACAGCTTATATTTCATTGCTAGATAAGAAAGAGGATACAGCATCTACTAATAACGGACGTTTCAAATCATTGTTTTTGGGGGGGGGGGTAGGTATTAGGAAAGGGTGATATAAGGGATAGGCAGTAATCAATAATGGGTTTAGTTAAAGTATCTGAAAACGTTAGCTGTAGCGTCAAATGAAATATATAAGTGTACATGAGTACAATTCATAGCTGGAGACGCTGGCTCACCGCTCTTTAAAAATAACTTGTATATTCATAAATATCGCATAACATGAGTAATAATATATTACACACAGAGAGAAAAAGAGTAAATATATATATTATATATTATATTATATATATAATATATATATGTATATAAAAGATGCATCTATATATACTTGAAAAGTTCGAATTAGATTATTAAATAAAAGAGAATTCATATTATCTAAAATATAAATGACATATATGTGTATATTTATATGTATATATGTATACACATATATATTCTATATATATATACATATATAAATATAATATATAAAAGATATAATATAAGTAATGAAATGATATTATAAACATTGTTGACAAAATATTTGCGTCCGCGTACGTAAAACATAATTTTATGTTTATTCATAAATTGTATGTGAACTATTGATTAAACTTCACTGTGTTGCCCAAATACATTGAGAAAGAAGTCACAGATACGATAAAGATGCAAACTATTGTTAGATTGCTGTAGATAGATCTATTTGAAAAAAAAAAAAACTCTAATAGAACATGTTACGAACGTCACGTGTACCATTAACTTAATTTATAAATCACTTTATTTTAATATAGCCATTGCGCTATTAATATTAATGGCAGCATAATATTTCTCTATTGCATTCGTATATGCAGTACCTTTTCTTCGCTAATTATACGTATCATCACATTAGATCTATCATTGGCGGTTTCTTAATTTTATCCTATCGTCACTTTCTCTCTATCTCTATTTTATAATTCACACTTTTTCTGACTGCCGGTAGGCAGGTGTGTTCCAATTGATTTGGACAGGCCAAGATCTTCAAAGGAAAACAGATTTTATACCATTTTCATTTACACACATCTATTCGTACTTTTGTCATTTCTGACTCTCATTTGATTATTCGTTCTAATGTATCTAAATCTAGTATTGCATTCAACTTATATAAATAGATGAAGGAAACAAATTTTTCATTCGATTTTCGTCACAAGAATGTTGATATATTTTGTGCTTGTTACAAGTAACATCGATATTATTACAGTGAAGTGAAATAGACTTTTGTCACGTAGAATATTTCTTCTGTAACATTTTTTTTCCTTTTTTTTTATGTGTAATATATATAAGCAACGGAACACTATGAATGATTGTTTTCTGGTCATCACGTTTAAAAAAAAACTTGATCATTTGAATATTCCATTACTGAAATTACAATGTTTCTAATATTATCGGTTACATCGGAGGATAATCCTTATAAAGGTTCCTTATGTCATTTCCTGTAATCGAAATCAAACAGCAATTATCATTTTTCGATTCGAACAGAGTCCGTACGTATGTGAAACTTGTAATATGCACATTAACGAAAAGAAACGGAAGGAAAAATAGGAAGCATAAGAACGTGTAAGTAAATCTCTTTCAAGCAAATCTCTATGACAAACAACTTGTAGGTAGCACGGGATAATTAGATTAGGTTACGGTTTTTCTCAGTAAACACATTCCTTAGTAGAACAGATTATGTATAAGGATAGCTGTGATGAGGTTGAAATGAGTGAAAGAGAGAAAAGAAGGGAAAATAATTGGGTGAGAGGGAGATAGGTGTTTATCAGCTGCCAGTACGTGAAAATTGCCACGATAAGTTGATGTATGTAGTGTGTAAAATCATAGAATTTATTTGTGCAGGGAAAAATAACTCGATGGCGAATAACGATTCATCAGCAAGGAGAAACGAGAGGACGGATCAGTTTTATTCTACATGATAAAAAGACGATGTCGATGTTAAATGTTCAATTCTATGAGGATCGCATGTCGCAATATCCATTTTCCAATGTTATCGCTTGGAACGTTTGATAAGAAAGAAAAAACGAACTAGCTCACTCTCCTTGCACCATCGGTAAGAAACGAAGCGATAAACATATTACAAGTTATAGTAATCAGCCAGTTTACTATTAGTATTTCCTTTAGCGGTTTATATACATCTCTCTGTACAATATTAGTATTTTATAAATATCGTAAATGTTACGGGGCTACGGTTCGCATGTGTTCATCGGTTTAGAAGACGTATAACGTAATAAGGAAAGAAATTAAAATCGTTCGATACATTGAATCGTAACTATTAACGGTCGATGCAGAAAATTCCATAGAAATAAACGTCCAACGGAGAAGAACGATCGTTCGTATACGTTTCTTCTGGATTGTTTCACGTTTACAGATAGGATCCACCTTTATACGGTTGCATATTATTATGTTAAATTTTATTGTTCGCGTGTTGGACGATTGTTGCTTGACATAACGATACGAAAATACCTCCATGCAATGTGGCAAAAAAAAAAAAAAAAGAAAAGAAAAAAAAGGAACAGTATTGGTTGGCCAGTCTATGTTACCTACGAGTTGTTTAACGAGAGGACATCGTTAGAGTAATTAAGCCGGCAGTCGCCACACATTTAGGAGAATCTTATTTCATATGACGCTTTGTTTTGTACAGTTTGAGATATATTTCATCCGATCATTCTTTAGGTAATGAAAAAAAAAAAAAAAAGAAGATTAATGATAATAAACATGGTAAACCACGGCGCCAGAGAATGATTGTTGAGCGCCGTGGATAGTTGTACACGATTACTAAGTATAGATGTGTAGGTAGTGTCTTAAATCTCTTGTAAAAGTCGTCATTACAGGTTCAACGTTTTAATCAATAATCGATCGATAAAAGGACAAAAAAAAAAAAATATTTACAGAAATGGGTAAAAAATGTATAATTATACTCTCGCACGTGGAGACGTAGTGTAGTAATCAGGGAAACTGTAGGAATTGCATTGACTCGCCTCAATTCTAATATGAACTATTGTTACAGTAACTATAATTGAATTTGACACACGTCGCCACGATGGTGTGGCTTGCGTGTCACGTTACTTGGCTGTGTGTGCTAGGCTACATCGTAATTCATGTTCCATCATCCATCACTCCACTCGCACAGACTCCATTTACCTGTATAGAACGGAAATAAATAGCGGAGGGGGGGGGAAGGCAAATTAAAAAGGGGGGATTAAAGGAAGAGAGTAACGATGATTTATCATTAACTACATATGTAAATTAATATTCCGATACGAATGAAAGGGAAAGAAGGAAGGAACGAAAGATCGAACGAAGGATCGGTACATATTCGTTAGCAGAGGATACAAAAAATGAAAAGAAATTCTTTCGCACGACATTTACACACTCCACCCAATTCACTTTAGTGCCATATTGATATCCCATCAGCCACACTTGTTGACGTTTTGAACGGTAGAACGTGTTGTTAAAGATGTGTATATTCTGCGATTATGCAGGCTGTTTTGAATAAAGTCGGAATACGTTTATTTCTCATTACGCATATATTAAATCGTTACAAAGTATTATGAAACACACCTGTATATGCTTATTTAGTTTCTGCAGTGTACAAAGAATCGTTTTACAGCTGTCGAGGGATTTTAATGTTGATTATCACGATGACGAGATAGAGCTTATATATCTATATATATATATATATATCTATATATATATCTATACAATATATATGCGTATATATTGTGTCGATCTATACGTATTGATTGAAAACTCTAAGTTCGAACTTCTTATTTTATAAAATAATATATGCATATTCTACGAGGAATTACAAATTTTGTAAAAAATGCAACAGTTTCTTGAACAGGAGCAATGCGTTTCGTTTGGAAATTGTTCTTGTTGTCTGTCAAATCCGAGAGAAAGCTGACTTTCTTTTCTCCTATTGTCGGTCTGCACTTGATGTTAGATTCGATACGTTCGGTGTTGAAACGAGTAGAACAAAAGTGAAGAATTATCGGACGAAAAAATCCTTTGTACAAGATATTTTCGTAGCACAAATCGCTTTTCTTTCGAGTCTTTCGAGCCATTGTTTGTAAAGAAACGTTGCATTTGCACTCTTTAAGAATGTTATATTCTCGGAAGGTTCTTTTACTGCCACTTTTCGCAATCGTTCGCTATAATCAAAGGTTTAAACGATAGAACAAATTAACAATAGCCAAGGGAAATATAAAGAATTGATGTAAAACGTTAACGTTACATTAAGAAGTATTAATACAGAGTAAGAGATACGATAATAGATGTCGAAGAAATGGTAAAAAATGAAACGGCGAGGATGAAGAAATAATAATAATAATAATAATAATAATAATCGATTGCATTGCATTGATCGACAATATAGCAAAATTAATAATTTATAGGTAGAGAGAACAAAGATTAACGAGCTTTATCAACAATTGATGACATAAACGAATTGTCATAACTTGTTCTTCGTCACATGTTTCCACTTCAAACGCTGTTGTACGTGAAATTTTTAACTGCTGTGCGTTGCACAACATTTGAACAACATTCGCAACATCGATTGTTTCACTGGATATTTTTGCTTTTTCTTTCTTTTTTCATTTTCATTGAAGCTTCGCTTTTTGTTCTTTTCTTTCTCTTTCTCCTTTTTTTCTTCTTCTTTTTCTTGTTTCAATTCGCCGAACTTAAAATTTCACGATACACCTGCATTGCATAGCCCTTAAACGAGCAGAATAAGGAAAGAGTATACAACACAAAAAAAGAAAACAATGCAAAGCGGATAAAAAGAAAATAACAAAGTGGCTGTAAATATTTTATATATATATAAAAAAAAAAAGATATATATAGAGAAAGAGAGAGATCTATATATTATAGGGATACGCGTGGAATTAAACGAAAAGAGGCTTTTATTTTTGTCTAAAAAATAAAAGATGGACGATAATCGAATATAGCGAGACGAGAATTATAATTGGACAAGTTCAAAGAAAAGATAAAATATCCTGACATTAGTCGATTCTAGTGCATAGTATTTACCGATAAAGTATTAAATATCGCGCCCATCGACACGTAATACAAATTTCGATCGTTCAGCCCGCACTGTGTCTTCTTCTGCGTAAATCGAGCAGATGCTAAATTCGCAGATCTCCGATATCGTCGTACAATTGAAAAATACGCCACTTACGAAGCGAAGCAAAATAGGGAAAAAAAGAAAAAGAAAGGAACGAAAGAAAAGTGAAGCTTTCTCTCCGCGTACATAGAAAAAGAAAAGAACAGAATGAGACGAGCCTCGTTAGTGTATTCAAAATAGCAATGCATACCGATAACTAAATCTCAAAAAAAAGAGAAAAAAATAAATAAATAAAAAAAAAGAAGAAGAAGAATCTTCTCATCGCGGATGGCCGAATGTCTGAGAAAAAGAAAAAAAAAAGAAAAAAAAAATATAATTCAGAATATCTAGACGCAGAGCGAATAGAACCGAGGAAGAATTTATTCGAAAGATAAACTATTTAAAGAAAGAGTAGAGGAAAAAAGATATAAATAACTAAATAAATGACAAAGAGAAAAAGAGCGAACAGTGGGGAACTTAATAAGAGAGCATATTTAAACGACTAGAAGATTCGTTAACGTGTAATTAAGAGGGTTGTACAAAAGTGTATGTAATGTTATTTTATTGGAGGTGAGACTTAGAGTTAGACTGTTAATACACGGTATATTATTTTGGGTAAGCATATGTAAGGAAAAAGATTTAAAAGAAAAAAAATAATGAAGAATAATAACGAAGAACTTGGATGAGAATCGTTATTGTTGAGGTAGAAGTAGCACATAGCAGCTCGGGGATTATAATGATGATGAGGATGAAGAAAAAAAAAAAACTATTAAGTACCTTGTTGAATATAAGTAGATTAATAATCGCTAAGTCGCGAAGAAAAAAAAAAAAAAATAGTGCACCGCGATGGTGCATGTGTGCACATTCATGTTCATTTGTTGTCATTGTACACACATATACATACATACATACATACATACATACATACATACACAGAGAGAGACACACATACCCATATACATATATGCATACACGTACAGAGGAACATTGTACACTTGTATAACGCGAAATGTTGCATGCCTATACACGCAAAAGAAAGATTTAAGCAAAACGAAAAAAAAAAAAAAAATATGAAAAATATATAATAGAGGGTTTCACGCGAAACGCAGTGCCGCGCGTTGTGCTTTACCTTTCTAAGGATCGTATCCGAATTACGATGCCGGTTACATTAGATGAAATAAATAGCATTATCTTCCACGAATATTTCGAATTTCAAGAGCAGCTGGCTGCGAAAGAGGTACCATAGTAGAGATTCGTTCGTCACTGATGGAACACGATCACAAGTATTGTACCTTACATTCCTTTGGCTATAAAGTAATAGTAAGAACACGACGACCGTGTGCCTCGTGCGTTTCATATATCGCGATCACCGAGAAATAAACGAGATAGATGGGGGGGGAGGGAGGGGAGGAGGAGGGGGAAAGAAAAGAAGAAAATACGGCTAAATTGGCATTCGATCGATCGATCGATGATAATCAAAAGGAAGAAAAGAAAGATCCATTTCGATTCGATATGTCGCGCGCTTTGACCGACTGATTTATAATTGACGCACGTATTACACGGTCGATCATACGTTTTGTTTCGTTTTCTTTTTTTTTTTTTTCTTGTTTGTTCATTTCGTCAGGATATATATTAAAAAGAGGAAACGGTGCATAAAAAGAGCAGCGAACGAAATTGTATTTTTTAATATATATCTGTATGTATATATGTATATGTATATATTACGAGAACTCGCCTCTTAGAAAAAAGGGTATTGCGATTCAGCTTCAGAAGTTCGCGAGAAACTATAGTTAAATCAAACTATCACAATAAAAAGAGAGAATCTCTATTATTATTATTATTATGAAAGAGTATAGCGTGTTCTCTTGAGATGAAAGATTATATATATATACATATACATATATATACATACCGATTGGCGAGTAAAACTCTCTGAACGGATAAGAAAAAAAAAAAAAAAAAAAAAAAAAATAGAAGAAGATGATGATAAGAGAAACTATAATAGGGCTGTTAATTATTGAGAATCATCTAAGCGATATATTAGAAAAGGGATATGCACGTGTTTGGATACGTGTGTCGATGCGCATCGATTGTCCGTGAAATGGATCGTATAAATAAACGATTCATTTGTAACATTGTTCTGTCACGGTCTTTTTCCAAGAAAAAGAGACGAAAGTATACAAGAAAACGAAAAGAAAGAAAATAATAGGGGAATGTCGCGTGTAGCTCTGCATACGATAGTTCGGAAAAGAAGGACAGGAAACTAAGCATACGACAAGACACTTGTCCCTTGTGTTTTACGACTCCCTTCGAAACAAACGATTGTTATATTGTATCGAGCACAAAAAGCTGCGTTACTTTTTTCTATAATGTTACGTTCAATTGTATTTTCGCGAGAGGAAACGATTCTTTAACTTCGATTCTCACCTCGGATTTGAACGTTTCAAAAACGCTCCGCTTTTTCGACGTTGCCGTACGAGAAGCGATACGTAGCCTTCTTTTCGATTTCGCCAGGCCGATATAAATGGATTAATTTGAAAACTAAACGAGCAGGCGAAAGTTACGCCGATTAATCGTCGAGCTCTTCTCCACTCGAGTCGATAGAGAGGAGCGTTTTTCCGTGTTTTCCCTATCGACGCGACGAGAATCCACTCGACATTCTTTTTTTTAATATTCTCCAATATTCTTGTTAATGTTCCTTTCGATTTCCAAAGAAATGATTTTAATCTGACGATTAGCGTGATTATTCGAGGCAAAATTCAAACGACCAATCGACGATCGGGAAAAATCAAAATGAATCCGAGATGTGCGGATCGATAAACGCGACGACAAGCGAGCATGCATCACACGGCTTGTGAGCCTGAACACGAGAAAGAAGACAAAAATAGGTCTTTGTTTTTTTGATCGACGACGCGAAAATGATTACGTTTTTATTTGATAATTTTTGCTTGTTATTAAAAGTTTACGTAGGGTATACCCGAAACCGTGACCTCTTGGGCACCACACTATGATTGTTATTGATGAAGTATATATTATACTATATATACATATATATATATTTTATATATGTATATATAATTAGTTCACAGCATTTGAATTTACTCTAAATAATTACTTTACACTCTAATCACATTTATTTGCATCCATAAATTGTTATTCTTTCATCATCAGAGTTATTCCATTCAATGTTAAATAATTATAAATATTAAACATAATATATTAACTATTTTCACTCATGAGAAAGCATCGTTACCTGTATGACAAGTGACCATAAGAGCATAATAAACAATCGCTCATTAAATGCATTCTGTTGTTCTTCATTTCATGACCTGGCCACATACGTTCCATCCATCTACTCCATCGATCCATCCATCTGTCCATTCAGTGTCGCTGTATGATCGTCATACGCATTCTCTTCTCGTTTTTTTTTTTTACTATCTCTTTCATTCACCAAAGACTGTTTCTCCGAGTATATATCGCAGAAGTTTCTACCGTAAAGGAAGAAAAAAAAAAAAAAAAAAGGAAAAAAAAAAAGAAACGTTCCTCGTCGATGGAACGTCTTTTCTTTTCCTCTTTCTCTCTTTATCTATTTACCGTTTCGTTTCCGATAACGGTGTCCAAATGAATCCTGTGCAATTGTAATTTTGTCGAAATTAGGAAGGTTCCCAATCGATTGATTCGAGCGTCTCCCGTCTGAGCGGACACGGTCTCGCTCCACTTACGACATACGACGAAGCCTTCCAAATTTTGATAGAAAGCTCACGAGAGATGAAAACACGCACTTCATTAAGTGGTAGCATGCGTACCTGTAAATACGATAATGTACAATTTACAATTTTACGCGACTAGTCTGTAAGTTCTTTTATATGTACATACACGAACGGGAGAAACAGGTAAAACAAATGCGTTTGTATATGCGATGTGTCAAGTTCACGTGCATGTCTTGCCTCTGGTTTACGAAACGCGTTTCGTCACGGAGAACCGCGCGTTAAACCGGAGGAACGTGCGAGTAATTCCGTAGGTACAATATTTTCGAAGCATAATATCGAACGACGAAGAAGCGCAGACATACCGTTAAACTTGGATTAATATTTAATGTTATCGTCGTTCTATTGTATCTCGTTCTAGATATGTGTCGGTTCTATCGCGAACTTTGTTGTTGCTGTTGTTCTTGTTAAACGTATCTCACGTTCGGAATAGCATATCATTCGGAATATATATGGCACTAAAGGAACCGACTAGATCGGTTACCATTGCATTTCGTCAGCGTACAAAATTCGGCGTACAAAACAGAGAAACCCGTGCTGTTCTAACTAGTCAGTATAGATAAGGGAATGTATTTTTTTACACCATTGATTTGTAATAAAGATATTGAAAACGAAAGAAAATTAATCCAGTTCAGACAGAGGAGATACGAGAGCGCTTGTGTTATTCGAAAAAGAAAAAAAGAAAAAAAAAAAAAATAAGGAGAACAAAGCGATATCGATGAAACCTTTGTGAAGCGGATCGGCGTTTTTCCTTTTAGTTTCACGCTTCTAGCTGTTGCTCAGTCGTTTTGCTAAACTCTGTTTCAGTTTTAAATTTCCGTCTACCGATTACGTTACGGTGGGACGATTCGATCGTGATTATGCGAAATATCTTCTGTAGCCGGGTAAGTTGTGTATCCTGTTTTTTCCCTTCCTTCGTTTTGTTTATATTCATCTCCTTTTTCTTTTCCCCCCTTTGTTTTTGTTTTAGAGCGCGGTGATTTCATTGCGTTAATAAACATCAACCATACTGGCTACAGTCAAAACGTATTTTTTATTCGAATGATAAGTGCACATTCACAAATGTATTTATAGTTTGTTGACAGCGTTTTTTTTTTTTCGTTTTTTAGCTTCGCATCTACAAATTAATATACATACACTATGACACAGAATTTATTATTCCTCATAAGCAGTGAACGTACATAATTCATTTTCACTTACAAAATATCTATGCGTATCATACCGGTGATTCTTTCCTTGCTTAAGTTTTCATTAAGTATCCGTTATTATAATACATACACGCATTTGCTCCTACAAAGTTTCTTCACGCATCCTTTTACAAATGTGTACGCTGCTCTACCTAACTAAACTCTACTTAGGACCATCAGTAAAATGAACTCCTAATCTGGTTCAACCATTATTGCCCTTAGTTCGTCCGACTATACAGTGATACTATGTTGCGTACTTCCCTTTTTTCCTGTTAATTTGTAAAACAAATGTTCACTGATTCGTTATTACCGTTAGTATTCTAATTATTATTATAATTATCATTATTATTACGTACTTTCCTGCTTCGGGCTCTCACATGTTCGCGAACAAGCTAATAGTGAAAAAGCGCTAAAAGTATAGTTATCGATCACCCGAATTAAAAAGAAAAAGTACCAGTCCCCAGAGAAATGGAGAATTCATTTCTACCGCATCGAACACGAAAAAGATCGTCGCTTGATGCAATAATATTTGTACACTAATTTCACGAATTTTCCTCCTACGTTGCCTCAAGCCAAATGTAGCTCGATGGTTTTTTTTTTTTCTCTTTCTCTCCAAACATTTTTCATAAAAATTATCCATTTCTCTTGCTCCGATATTTTATTATTACAAGAGTAACAAATATCACGAGAGTTACAAAGGAAAGTTAGGCTCTCTCTCTCTCTCTTCCTCGCTATCGCGACACTTTGTTAATGTCCACTAGCATCTTACGTCGCATTCATCGAAGTGTTCCATGATACAACATGCCTCGATAACAGAGAGATCGACGAAGAAATAAAAATCTTCTTTGTGCGATTACACTCGAAGGGCACCACTTGTTTGCATCCTTTCCTTATGCGTGCTCTATAAACTTTGTAATATATGACATGCGATATATTCGTCGACACGGTACGAACAGCCATCTCGAAAATATGGCTGAAACTGTTTTCCGCATGTAACATTCCAATTTTTGTTGTATAAAAATTATATACATATGTTATTATCTAATCACACGTTTGCATAATGCACATATCTAAATACGAAGTGTATGTTGCGTCTTTCTTCTCCTTTACGTTAGAATATAAATTATAAACTATCTCTATGTATGTGATAGACCGTTGCATGACAGAAGCATGCAAACAAACGTTCCCCCTAACCCCCTCCCGTTCTTACATAATACGGTATTCTCTTAAACGCTGCAAATTTCCAACTTTTTGCCATCGTACGATTTCTTTATAAATCAAGGATAGTTTTTTACTTCCGTAGAAAGTAATGGCAAGAAGGAACCCGGCAATAAGGAACAATGCCGAAGTTATTGATAAAGTTTGCCACGCGATTCTGTTTCGTCTTGACTTTTGTTCGTGTGACCTTTGTTGTACAGTAAACGTATCATTTGTGTATAAAACTACAAAATATATGAAAGTTATACAATATAGGTGATACAGTAAAAAATGTATCTCTATATAAAGATTACTCTTCGCAAGAAAATGTAGTGTAAAGTTCCAAAGTGTGCTCAATATTAAAACGTAAAAATATCCTACGAAATTTCTATTTAATTATTGTTTTCTATCAATTTGATAGAGTTAAGTAAAAAATCATTTTTGAGATTTAAAGTGTAATTTCTTTCCTATGGAATGCTGAAAAGAATAATTCTATCTTAATAATAATACACACGTGACGAGCTTGTGCGACATATTACAATTAGAGCACACCTTCCTATTTTTTAACATTAAAAATATATGTAAAATCGAAATTACCTCGTATCTACTATTTGAAAATGTTCACTTATGGATTGACATAGTACGGAACAAAATGAAACATACTCAAGGTAAAGCTTTAGAAAAAGGAATTTGATTTGTACTTTTCATTCCTCGATATTATTACGGAGTTTGAGCAGATTGCATTCCCTTATTACACGTTTCCTCTTTACTTCTTTGTTTATTCAATGTGTATGTATGTGAGTATGTGTACCTGCGATGTTAAATCTGCTACTTTATACTCGGTAAAGAATTTCAAGTTATATTTAATATTATTTAATAGCAACACTTCTCCTTAATCTAAGTAAGCTAAAAGTAACTGAAAAATTACATTATTGTAAGTGTATAAAAAGTAAACTTTTGATTTCAGACAACAGAACCTATTTATAATAGGTCAGTACGTTTTACAAAGTAATTGTAAGTACTGTACGAAGACGAATTTTGTTAATTTTGATTCTATGTATATAAAAACCAATGAAAAAATATAACAAAAATAAAAACAGGCCAACATTCTTATCCTCTGATTAAGTACAGAAATGGTACAGTGCGTTCTTTCACCCGAAACAGATATCATATCACGGAATTCGGTTTTACAAACAACTGAAAATCGTCATAGAGTTCGATACTCTACGTTACACTGTTTACCATTTCGGTACCTAAAGGTAGTTCATAAGTGATAAAAGGTGTATACTTCTACTAAACAAAAGAATTTAGTCCTAGAAAACGATTAAAAAGCAGATGTATTCGCAAATTTCAATTCACTAATTTACAACATATGGTATTAAAAATTAATTAATATACAACATTAGGGCGTATATTATTATCATTTTAACATAATTATATGCTAATATCTTTTTTTAAAATCAAATTGCATCACCTTTTGCCACTACAGAACTACAACATATTGGACCACTCCCTTCCTATTTCTAATAAATTAGAAGAGGAAGAGGGTGGTCTGCCTTGCTTGCTACTTGGTTGCCTCTGGTGGGCAATCAGGCTGATTGTTTGGATGAGCAGCGGTAAAGGCTGGGTGATTCTCTAAATGACGATCTACCCTTAAAATCGTTGGGAAAGGTCGTAGGTCAACGAGAAACCTCCTTGCATTAAATATCTGTGGTATTAAGCAACAGTCTGCTAATGTGATTTCATCACCTACGCAGTACTTGCCTGCACTGGATGACAATAATTTTTCTACAGCTGAAACATAATAATCTTGGTCACATCTATACCAATGTACAGCTAAACTCATACTTTTTTTCCTATTTCTTAACATACCTGTTAAACCTCTAGTAATCCAGTGTTGTGCCCATTCCTTCTTGCGTTCTTCTCCAACATAAATCAACACGACTAAATTTTGCAAGGGTTGTATACCACTAGCAATAACCTCGCAAATTTCTCTGACTCTTGCTCGTTTTACTGGATCTGCAGGCATTAAAGGTCGATGTGGTCTGGTTTCTTCTAGATATTGCAAGATATTTAACTAGAATAAAAAATTTTCCATACTTAGTACATTGTCATTATATAACAAAAAAATATGCATAAATGTTTATATACTTGTAATGGCACATGAGCTACAGGACAATTTGAATCATGCTGTTGTTTTGCCTCTGAGTATCAACATCGTTAGAACATACATGAATAAAATTACAGATAGTACTTACAGATTCTATTAACGTGTGATTGTCAATATGAAGTGCAGGCACCTGCTCCATCGGATTGATCTCACGGAATTCATTAGAATGTTGTTCTCCACCACTTTTTATCAAGCTAACTGGTTTTATGTCATAGGGGATTTCTTTTAAATTCAATGCTGTTAAAAATGTGACTGCTTGTATAAATACGAAAAATTTATTTATCTCAAGAGAAAAAAAAATAATGCTTTTTAGTTACCAATTCGTACTCTCCACGAACAAGAACTCCGCCAATAGGAGTAGAGTACTGGCTAAAAGCGAAAAAAAGAATTAAATTAAAATAATGTATATTCCCATACATTTTGCGATGTTTACTGATTTCAAGCGGCACGTTGATGAAGGTCTATATTGGTTCACCTGAGACCGGCCGAGTAAAAGCAGATTCAAATCAAGAACATTTCTTTCTTACGGTGAGAAATTGTTTGTTGATTCAAATAATAGAGGAAAAATTAAATTCTAACAACGCAGATTTCGTACGGATTTTCGTTCGCTGCTTGAAGACACGATCCCATCGCAAATAAAAGGGTTGATAATAAAAGCAAGAACTCTATATAACAATGTCGGATTGAATGCATTAGAATGTTAATATGCTTACCTTTCCCATGACGGACATCTCGTCGGGCTTTGATGGACGGATTCGCCTACTTAATGATCTCTGCCCGATTACTCGAGACGACGCTGTGACTCGCGAATCTCTTCGAAATTATTCGGTATCCGTTCAACGCGCGAAATTACTCCTCCCTCCCCTTTTATTCGATTGCCAGACATCCCATTCCACTGTCTCATTCCAGTCTGGGGTTCGCACAACCAATCACATCCCACTTTCCGATAGGAACCAGTGCTGTACGATAGGAAAAACCTTCAAGGTTGACGTATCCATAAATTCATACAGATTTATATGTATGCTAAGCATCGTTTCACATCCTAATTATTTTAGTAGAAATTATTTTATCTTAATCCGTATGTACAAACATATAATTCATGATTTTCCAATTATCGCTTTGATTAATCGCATTGTAGCTAATGTAAAATATATTAATAATTAAAAACGTATTTATATTTTTATATCTTCGCTAATAAAGTTAAAGTTAAACAGTGACGCATTTAACAATTAGAAATTATAATTTTGTTTTGATATCATATGTCTATCTACTACATATATGTATATTAATAAGAATATAGAGATTGAGACATAGGAATGGAAATTTACTCCAATGCAAAAGCATGAGAATTGTTCATAATAATGAAATAAAAGATATTAGACAGTTCCTTTTTTTACAGCTTATTTTTGTAATAGTTTTTAATTTTTATGCTTATTTTAATGATATTCGTGATTTTTGTTGAATAACAATTGTTTAAATATAGAATATAGGAAGCAATAAAATTACATGGAAATATTTTATATTGTTATAAAGTTAAAATTTAGTAATATCGTAAATATCGACGTAATTAAAAGTTAAATTAAATTTTTACAAGAATTAAAGTATAGAATATGTCGATTTGTAATAATTCCGATTCCTGCTTATGCTGTGCGTTTACAATTCATTTTCGTGTTTCATAATGGTTATCTACATAACGTAGTAGGATGTTAATAATATGATCGTAAAATCTAAATGTCAAAAAATATATACAAGTTTACTTTTAAAAATAACATTTTATAGGATTACTTATTCTTACTAAAATAGTTGTATATACCTAACTTTCTAAGAAAGACTATATATAATATTAGGTTAGACGACAAAATAAAATTCCATTTTTTTAGATTAAGTTCGCTATATTTTCGAATAATTTCATGTCTTTTATATATAACCATAATTATTACAGTAGCTAAAATATGTGGAAGTACTTTCTACACAAAATAAAACAAAAACTACCAACTGATAGGTCTGTGAAAATTCGATCAATTTTAGCCGCAACGTATGCATTTACTGCATGGAATTTGGCTATACTTACATTCTATTATTCAATTCAGGAAGAGGTACCTGATACTGCAGAAAAGAGTACGTATTACAAATTTAACAATTTAAATTATATTTTTAACGTACATTGTTGCACACATATACTACATTCAATAAATTTGAAATCTTTGCAGAAGAAAAATTCGTGAAGAAAATGAAAGAGTCAGATATAGACGTAGAATTTATAGAAATCAAAGGAATTAATATAAATACTTCTGGAGATAAAGAAAATAAAATGAATATTGTGGCAACATAGACCTTTAAGATGTTATTAATTTTAAGCTAGAATAAAGTGAATTTACAAAAGCGTTTTTACCAAATTCAATTTATTAACAGATATATTTATAAATGCAGTTTATTCACATTACATTTATTCAATTCCTTTCATTCACATTACAGAAAATCATTGATAATATACAAATACTTTTAATTAAGGAAGAGATTGTCGCAAGGCAACTGCTCCAGAAGTTTCTGGATTTAATTCCTTTAATCTTTGTTCCATCTCACATAACAAAGCAGACCTAAAAGATAATATTATTAATGAATTTATGTGACACATTATATAAAAAATCATTTTGTATGAAAAACATAAAACTCATCAGACCTATATTCTTCGTAACGCATGACTACCTCTTCTAATTCTTGTTTATATAATCTAGTAAGCATAGCATTAAAGCAATCAAGTTCCGGTAAACGAAAAAGTTCCCATCGCAATTTACGATCTAATGCTACCGATGCCCTACTGTATACGTATAACCAGTGAGGTATTTCTTCATTAAGGTAAGGGTTAGCTGGAACTAAAACACTGTGAGAGTGAAAATGTGTGTGGCGTGGAGGTGATACAACGCGCACTGCTTGTATCTCATGAGGATAACATGGATGTTCGTATTGTGCTTGCCGTGTAATATGGCTAAAAATAATATAATTTTATATAGGAATTATAACATGTATTTTGAAATTCTAATTACCACAGAACTTACTTAACGTAATAAACGCCATATTCAGGCGATTCAATTCTTTCCCAGCCTGTAGGTAAGCCTTCTTTTTCAAGAGGATGAGACCAATGAGTGGTTTTTGTGTTATGATCTATATAGTACTTTCGACCTCTGAGAGTGAAATCCACAGACCATCCAGGAGGTAAAGGAAGTTCTTCTTGCTGTTCATTCCTAGAACTTGATCTTTCTGAATGGCAACGACTATATCTTAAAAACATAAATGTAAACAACATGTCATACTTTGACAATTTTAGGAATGCTAAGTATAATACTTTTCTACCCTGTGTTGTGACGATACGCAGAATGATTATAGTCGTCATAACCTGAATCAATGTCAAATGGCTTATAAGGCATCTGTGGTGTTTGAACCCGATCTAAATGATATTCAGATCCAGCATACTGATTAACATAAGTATGAGATATGGCAGGTGAGAGTCCAGAATGATACATTGGAGTTGCAGTACGAGATGACATCCCATCCCTTGTACTAGTATTGACAGAAAGACTGGCAAATCTAAAGGAATATGTTGCATTTTGGTTTTAAATATATTTTGATTGTATATTTTGAAACATAAATTACCTTTGAGCTAAATCTGGGACAGAACTATTGGGAGTATACTTCCCTTCGTGACTTCCTAAACCTACTGCACTCATTGTTGTTTTAGTATTTCCAAACTTTTGTACCATGCTGGGTTGTTGTGGGATAGACTACATAAAAATTAGTGTTTATTTGTCTACAAAAATATAACATACACAATTGCTATTTACCATGGATGTAGGAATAGCTGGATGATTATTGCGATTCCTTGTCCTTCTATTTGGTTCTGTTGTCCATACATTAATAACTAAAAGTAAATAATAATTATAAAAAATAAAAAAAATTGTATTTTGTCATTAATGGTACAGTAGTAATGAAACAGTTAAAAAGTACAAACATTAAAAAAAAAGCATAGAAACTTATCAATGCTATAAAAAAGTTTGTCTTTTTACGAACTATTTGTAACACAATAGCAATGACAACTTACTTGGCATTTCAGGTGGAGTTTCCTTTTTAACATATTTACCAACAACTCCCTCTTTTATTGTTCTTAAATCCTTATTTTTTCGAGATAACATAATGGGAATAAATATTTGATCGAACGACAAATAGATAAATTTTCGGTATTTATAACCTACAGATACGATATTATATTCATAAAACTAATGGAAGTGTATTTCGAGCATATAACTGTGTACTCAAAAATAAAAAATCCATTTTACACGTTCGTACAAATTTGTTTTAATAGTGACTTGAGATAGGTAAAACTAAATCGCGTACTTGACATATAAATGTATGTCTTTTCCTTCACATTACGAACGTTCATAAAAACCGAGTACATTGACAGTGTGTTAGGTATATCAATGATTTAGACATTAAACTTCCTTTCATTTCTTTTTGTTACCAATTAGTTCTTTGTTAACTCCGTTAAAAATTCTAAAAATTTTGAAAAATATTAATTGTATTTTAATAGTTCCAAAATTATTTACAGCAGTCGATCTTGTTTATCTATTAACAAATTGTCAATATGACATATTTTTAAAATATGAATTTTTTCTTTAGAAACTAAGAGTCAATTGAATTTCATAAATCAATAAGCTAGTAACAACAAAAATAACTTGTAATTTATTTAATAAATAACTTAAAAATTTCTTTCCCTATTTGTATTGATATATAGTACACAATAAGTGTGAAAATTGTATACTATGTCTTTTCTTTTCTTATTCTACCTCTCTATGTATTATATTCTATTTTTATTTGAAAATAATTTATTTCCATAACCTATCTCAATGTGTCAATACTATATTATGCAACTTAGTCAAGTAATCATTTGTTTACAAGATTGATATTATACATTTTTTACTATATAAGCTATGTATATATATATACATAATAAAGTAATATATTCTTTTAACTTTATTGCATCATCATTATATTTTTACAGATATCTTTTTTCAGATGAAACTTTTGTCATATTGTGAAATAAACTTTTACCCTATTTTCGACGTCAACTGAAAATATTTTTAATTGTTTTAATAAAACACATATACCTTTGTAAATGATTGATAAATGTTAAAGATTAAGATATTTAAACGTATCTGGTAAAATTTTGGCAACAAATATCTTCATTATTGTTTAAAAATAATAAAATGTGTCTTTTGTTTATAGTATCTTGTATTTCTTTTTATAATGTCCCGTATTAATTTTTTATTCTTCAAGCTAGAAAAAAAAACATTCGGTTACATTAGAACATTCTATTCATGTATCTCCAAGCAACAGCTAATTTTAGAGTATAAATAATTATTAATCTTATTCAAGTACTGCACTTATATTTATTATACGAATAGCTAACCATTCTTACGTATAATATGACAAGGATAAATTAATCAACTTTCATTTATGTTACTCTTTTTACATTCTAAAATCAACTGTACAACTGTTATGTTCCTAACAGTGATTAATATGAGTATCTGAAGTATATACCTATTAAGTCTATTTACAATGAAATCATATCCGCTATAATTCGGACTAATCGTATATATTGAGGTTGTTCATTTGTAATTTGCACGAGGAAAGAAAACTAATATAATCGCTAATGATTGCGTTGTAACGATAAATATGTATGATAGACTATCACAGTGTAGCTCGCGTTTGTAATCGTAGGATCTCCTATTGTTCTAATCTTTTGATTATATTTGTTTTTTTCTGCCGCAAAGTATAGAAGTACTTATTTGCAATGGTTTCGTATCCAATTTTTGTAATCATGCTGTCATACAAATGCAGTTTTTACGATATAAAAAAATATTAATATATCGTTAGAATTCCTTATTGTAGTATATTTGGAAATGTACTAAAAACTAAGTTAGCCCAAACATAATAATTATTAGAATTCTTTATTACTGTCGGAAAGATAGATGAAATGCTTGCATATCTAAAAAGAAACAAAAAAAAAAAAAAAAAAAAAAAAGAAAAAAGAAAAGGAAGAAAGAAAAAAGAAAATAGGCCACGACAAAATATTTTAGTAATCTATAGTGTTACTGATGTTTAATCAAGCAGAGCTTAAGAAAATTAGAGAGTAGAAATAAATTAGACATTCGTTTAATAAAGTGTCTATTTATGCGTATAGAACTCTTATGAATTTATCCGTATTGTTTTTTTCGAGTCACATTACAGCATTTACAATAATTATTTATTTCAATTTATTTTTGAACTAATTTTCATGAAGTGGAGATAAACAGTGTACAATGTAAACAAAGTATGCTATGAGATGAGGTAAAACATATTTGACATAAAAAGAATGGAAAATAAAACATAACAAATATGTTAGATGTGTTTCTCAGCTACTTCATGAAAATATGAGCAAGCTGTCACTCATTTGTTAACCATCTATTTATTAAGAGCTACTATTGTTTATTATTATTATGCAATGGTAAGAAACTTTAAAAACGATCCCACGTCTTTGCAGTGGCCTGTGGGAGCACAGCTCCGAATAAATCTTATGCATTGTATCTCTATTATTTATTATATTTATAAGCAATGGATATTTTGGTACAATTAAATTTTTTTATTGTATACTTGCCCCTCGCATCTTTATTTTTTTTATTTATTTTTTATTTAAAAAACAACATATATTTTTTACGTTTTTTGTTTCAATGAATTGAACCTTATTATTCAATAATATTATTTTCGATATGCGACGAGCATATCGTCACGGCTCTCTTTCTTTGAAAAAATTTATTCCTTTTGCTGCGGGCATGCAGTCAGCACAATGTTAGTGTTTGTAGCACATCGGTCTGTACGTTACACGTATTACCACAATTCGGTGTATTCGTGTTGTGTAAATGTGTGACTTGTATCATCAATAGTACTATATTTTTATAATATATTGTATTATATATATATATTTATATATATTTATATATTTACCTAATTTTATTATGTTTTGTTATAGTTATCATTATCATTAATACGAATATATGATACATTTCAAACAACGTCCCTGCTGGCTCTGTTGGAGGTGAGAATCAGAGTAAGGTGGGTCAGTCATGAGAGGACATTAGCCATTTAGAAACTGAAGCAAATGTCACATGCAAAAATCAATATTATAACAATATATTTTATCTATTTGAATTTACATCTTGATTGTCTCCTCCCACCGAGCGCAGCTACACCTTAGTTCAGAAGGGACTAAAACATCGTCGTATTATGTGCTGACACTGAGTACATTGTACAACTTAAATCATTGCTATTAAAGAAAAAAGGAAAAAAGAAAAGTAGAAATTAATGTACACAATAAAAATATTAGAACTCATCAATCATTGCATCGAAGAAGAATAAAATTGTGATTACTGATTCTTTCATTTTTTTCTTCTCCACTTCGCCCGTTAGGCTAGTAACTAATGAAAGAAATTACATTACGTCAAGAATGCCATTGTGAGACACTTTGCTCCACTAACAACAGTAATTTTTGCATGTAGTGTATGGACAATCGACGTAAACTAAGGGCTAATGATTGGGTAGTTTGGGAGTGAATTTCCACCTGTAATAACAATACGTTTATTGAATGTTATATATATTTATGCACTCAAAATATGAAATTATTTAGTGGATATAGATAGTTACCAGCTCAAGGGCGGGCTCGTGTCGTAGGTGTTGTTGTGGCAGGAACTGGATTGTTAAAGGTAGCAGTAAGCGCATTACGTCGTTCTACCTCCAATTCAGTCAGTTTTCTCCACAATTCGTCCCTTTCCTTTTCTCTCTTCTTTTCTCTGACATTATAAAATATTTCTATAGATTACGTAAAAAGCTACCGACGAGTTCTTATTTAGTTGTTTATCGGAAAGAACTAAGCATCTTTTAATGGTTACTTCATTATTTTCGTAAAATGTAACACTACATACTTTTGCCTTTCAGACTTATAGCTGGCAGTAAGTTCATCGAAGAGCTTGCTATTCATTTCCATAAATGTTTTTAAAACGTTATAAACAAGGGCTACGATCGTCTGATTCCAATGTTCCTTGCTAATTCTATACAATGCTGGGAACATAATTCCCATTATTACATGATTGTTTTCTTCAATTAGAGACATTATATATTCATTATTCCAAAAGTACAGTGCTCTTTCTGCAACCTATGGATAAAGGAATTTTGTTGTTAAAAAATTTTTAATGATACTTTTGTGTTCTAAATTATCCTGTAAAATATCTCTCAAATACCTGAAAGTGTGGCGAAGAGACACAACGTGCAATTTGCCTGAATAAGGGTTCTTGTATTTTAACAAATTGGCTAGGTTCTATCACGTCCAAGATCTCTTCAATTTCACCAAGGAACATTACCTCCTTCTGGCTACATGTTTTAGGCCAGAATTTCAGGAGGCCTCGTATAACAGGCTCTGTTAGGGTTGCATCCTTTTCAAGAAATTGTACCACACAATAAGCTAACTGTGCATGATATAATGATAAGCACTTTACTTTATGTAGTGGTAACAGCACCTGTAACAAAATAACAAAGCATAAATTACACTGTAAAATACATTTTTAATGTATATTAATCTACTCTCATTATATAATCATCTTTCTTATTTTTATTTCTTTTACCTTAACTAAGAACTGTTTGTGCTCAACTTTTAAAGGAAGAGCAAAACCATTTATAATGCTACCCAAAATTTCAAGAAGTTCACCAACTCCATTGAAATGCTCAGTTTCATATACAAACCTATAAGAATAAGCAGTTAAAGAAAAAATGTATTTTATACATACATATCATATATTGCATGAATTTTGTTACTTTATTCAGATACCTCAAGAAAATGTTACTGATTTGTTTGCGTATAAAGGCTCTAAGACCAAGGAACTTCCCATAAATACGATGCAAAACAGTTTTCAAAAAATCCCTTTCCCTAGGATCCTCAGAATCAAATAACTCCAGTAACTACAAACAGATAACAAATATACTATTGAATCAATTAATCTATTATTAACAATAAGCGTTAAATATAGAAATATTATATAAGTTGCAAATTTTATACCTGTAAAACAAATTTTTGGTCAATAACTTTTTTGCCAATCGTAGGTTGAAAATCTGAAGATTCAAGAAAGCGTAAAAAGAATTCATAAACCAATTGCAAATGAGGCCAACTCGCCTCCAATGTCGGGTCATCCTCTTCTGGATCAAAATCGGGAGTTTCACTAGGTGGTAATGTGCGAAACAGATTTGCAGAAATCTTCAACAAACGTATTATTATGTCGAAAATATTCTACGAATTAAATTACAGGTGTAAACATTATTCTTATGCTATATTTACCATTTTAATGATTTCGGGATATACAGGCTCTGTAAGCACGCCTCGACCAGCTGTGATGTATTCGACTAATTCATTGAGTGTACTACGTTTAATTTCTTTGCCTTTAAGATCCGCCATCGGATCCATAAAATCAAAAGTCACACAACATTGCCGAAGTTTTCGGATGAACAGTTCTTCCTGTTCCGACGGTGTAACATCTGTAACATTTCAATAATCCCATTTAAATTCAATGCAATACACATCTTTTTATAAAAATTTTTTAACTTGTATGTATATCGCTATAAGTACCCTACTAAATTAAGCTCCATCGTAACTTACAATCATTAATGTCGTTATTACATAGTTCGTAATATTAATAACTCGATATATCAGCTATGAAGAGCATCAATCCTAATATAGTAGGATGAGCAAACCGTGAAGAGTTACTTCTGGTTCGTTTATGGACTGCAGTAACATCTTTGGAGTTGGTTTCGAACACCATTAGTAATAAATTTATTCTATCAAATGGATCTACATGACTGATGAACAAAGAGATATCTAACCAAGCATTTTTACTTCTTTCTCTTTTCTATAAATAAATATATTCGTTTCTTCTAAATTTCGATAGTTTAACTTTCGATGGTGACGGATTTATCATGAAGTACAAAAGTGAAGTAAAGATTCTTACTAAAAAGTAAAAAAAAAAAAAGGAATTTGGAATGAAGCAAATAGAAAAAATAATTATCTTTTGGTATTTATTGAATACGTTCTTTTGCTTATAAACATGTGATCATAGACTTCTTTCTTGTTATTGTACCGGCGAATTGTTCGATATCTCAGTTGAGGTTATACATGTCAAGTGAGGTTATGGTATAAACGACACGCGCGCGCCATGCGGCGCATATGTAGTCAAATGTTGGCAGCACTGTAAGCAGAATATAATAAATGTCTTTTAGAAGTGTTCAAGCGCCACAGTGATTTTTCCATCGCTTTTAAGCGTTGGATGCTTTTATTTTTCTTTTTCTAAAATGCAATGAAGTATAATTCTTCTACGTTGCTACATTTTTAATTATAATCTCGATGAATCGTAGTCACATGACAATATATACATAGAACATGTTTTCCAAATATTTCAAGAGAAAGTAGATCGATCAAATTTATTTATCTGTTACTCATATTAGATTTTCTGTTTTGTGTTTGATGTCTCACTGGCGTCAGTTCTAATCGTTAATTACCCGTCCGTTGATTTAAACGACTCTTGCTAATTTACTCTGCCTTGAGAATTCGTTTGCCTTGTGCACAAGTCAACGTTTATTTTTAAAGTGTCTACAACGTCCTATTACCGATAAAACGAATATCTTCATTTGAAAACTGTCGGAAAATACGTACAATGATTCATGAGTACAGTTGGCAACCTAACCGTGTATAATGGCACGTAGCAAGAATTCAAGTCAATCTTTTTTATAATATTTTCCATAATCTTTTCTTAGCCATCATTAGTAATTCGATTCACGAAACTATTATATTTCATTTTACATTTTAGAATATGTAGGCGCCACGAAAGTGGAAGTTCGTTTCACTTAAACGTAGCAGTGAGTTCTGACCTAATTTATACTCTTGCATAATTGATACGCGATCGTGATGTCAGATGCCGGCAAGGGAACATATATAAATCGATATTCAAAGGAGAATCAATGAAAAAAAAAAAAAAAAGACAGCTATATACACAAAGGCAATGCATGATTTCCACCGAAGATTGGTGAAATCATATATCGAGAGACGACGAAACGACGTCTGATCACAGCCGCGCTTTATTGAAAATTTTTAACGAGAAAATAGCTGCCGCGGTATAAATTACTGAGTTCTATTAGCGTGTCTACTCGAAAGTGAGAGAGAGATAGAGATAGAGATAGAGAGCTGAAAGTTCTCCAGCATGTTAGATAGAGATTTCATTCATCGGAGCGATAGAAAAGGAGAACAAGAGGAAGAGCGCAAAAGACTACTGCCTTTCCTCAGTGTCCTCTTTTTCTTCTCATCCGTCAACCCCACTCTCTGGCCATTTCTCAGTTCCTATTTCTTTTTGCTCGTAAGGTATTGATTTACCTAGGTGGTGAACTTTAAACTCGCATCACCACTCGTTCCCTCATTCATCTTGCGGCCTTTGATGGTAATGCAAGGAAAATTGCGCTCGTCGCGACAAATTAGGTAATGAATCTTCTCTATGAGCTGCCATTTTCTATTTTTGCCACTGAAAGGACAAAAATTATCTTGTGATCCGTGAATGGGATTAAGATGTGCAAAACGGTAAATTCGTATGTCCTCGCGAAGCATTTTACACGCGTGTCTGCGTTTGTACGTGTCTTACGTTGGATTTGAATTATAGATTAGGTCAGAATTCGTGACTCAGGAATCTGCAAGGTATATCGGATAGACAATTAAAACGATTAACAATCATATATAATCGATAACGTGCAAATGTATATATCTATAGCTTTTCAAATCGTAGATTGCGCTATCGGGCAAGATAATTAACGTAGAAGGCCATGACGTTAAACCAATGTCGCTATTTGCTTGTTAAAGCGAGCTTCCGTGATGTGATACTCTATAACTGTTTATTATAATGCGAAATCTACGATCTTTGAAACGAATCAAGAGCAACGTGTTTTATCAATGTGCAGATAAAACGATCGATTTGCAGATACTTGATTATATCAAGCAATCTTTTTCTTTAATCTTTTTACTCGCTAAAATAATAACTATTCGCCGATATACAATCCAATATTTCTTCATCATATTCGATCGTATTATATTTCTCTCAATTATATTGTTTTCTTTTGAATTAGCTATGCACTGGTGCAACAAATCAATCAGAAAGTTCCCATTGAGCGTAAAAAACCATTTGGCTTGCACTTTATATTCTATCAGCCGCCGATCGCTTCACGCTCGATCCTCGCGTCAAGAAGATCTCGCCAAGTAATTGAAAATGATCCGGATCATCTGGAGGCGGAATGAATTAACGCGAGTTGCTAGCCGACTCGATGGAAAAACGTGGATAGTGGATGGTGGATGGTAAAAAGCAGACGAGAAAAAGGGAAAGAACAAAAGGGAGGATGAAAGGGAAGAAAAGAAAAAGCGGAGGATAAAAGGAGTGAAAGGAACGGGAGTAGAATCTTAGCGGCTGATAAAGTTGAAAGGATGCTCGAAGGTGAATGCAAGGAAATACAAGACCGTACGTTCTTGCATAAAAGTCGTGTGTGCACTGTGCACGCATGATCGCGAGTATGACGCGCGTCGGCCGAGTAGCAAGTCATTAAAACGTTCTCCTGGCGAAGATCGTTTTAATCGGTAATCGGGAAACGGTCGGTGTGACGTCTTCGCTACACCAGCTTTTATTTAATGACGCTACACACTCTTCAATTACGCTGGCCTCTGTACTGATCGTCTCGATTTTACCAGTTTATGTAATTGTAGCGTACGATAATCGTACGAAGGAAAGAGCACGAAGACGTAAAGTACGTGAGCGCACGATGGATGAATGAAGTTTCGACTTTTGGCCGCGATCATGAACGTTAGTATATCGCTAAAGTGGTCGGTAAAAATAGCCGGTAGGTGGCTCCCGGCGTACCACGATCTACGAGCTTCGTTCGAATATTACCAGGCGCTATAATCGATCGCAATGTAAAAATCGTTTTTCGCGTTTCTCAGTGAAGAAGAAAAAAGGCTGCACGTATAAGCCGTGGAGAAGTCACATGGATCAACCTCGTAAGTTGGAAGGTACAGAGAAGCGATAAAGTTACAAACACTGTCTTCCAGATTTACTTTAGAAATTCTTTCAAATTCTATTTATTTCTACTTCGAATTATTTCTTGCGATAAGCAAACTTATGGGAGCTAGAAAAGTCGATAAAAAGAGGAGCTGGTTAGTTTGACCGACCGAGAAGCTCGTATACAGCAAGGTAAATGGAATATTCGCAAAGAGTTTGAGTGAAGTGTGTACGAAATATTTACATATTTCAAAAGAAATTCTCTGCCGAATCGATGGTGATAACTGCATAGCTGCGTTTTACTCGAGACACCGAAGCGCACCGAGTCGAAACGGCGATTTCGTAATTCACGGACGCAGCCCGTGCATAACAGATGGCCTTTATCGCGGTGGGTAAAAAGAGACACACGATGCGATCTATCGATAAAGATGTAGATGTCATCTAGCGATGAATTTAGTTGGAAGCACTGATCGAAAGTATATAGAGTATACCATCGGACTGGGAACGCGGATACGCGTGAAATGCGCCACCATCAACTGCGATCTACTTATTGCGAACGCGTCGTGTGTAAAGTATAGGTGAAATCGCCAGCTGAATATTCCAGCTATGCGACCTTGCCGATGCGTTTAAGCGACGCGGATGGTAATCGCGCGAGCGCGACCGATGTTTTCGGTATGGCGAAAAACGACCACGAAAACATCGAGGGAGAATTAAATTGGCGCAAAGGCGATCCATTGATTCGAGTTTCGATCGCGTTGTGAGTCGACCTTTCATTGATAAAATTTGAAAACACCTTTAGATACAAACATGTGACACGACTGTCGACTAAAACTGTCTTTCTTTCCCTCTTGTTTGTCGTTATTTTCATCGGTGATTGAGATTTCGACGTCGACGTGTTCCGATGGTAAAAAAGTACCAGAAGGGGAAGGTAAGAGAGGAAGAGGAGAGGGAGGATGAGAACTCGATGAACAAAGTTTGTTTGGTTTATCTGCAGATCGGTGAACGAGTCACGAAGCAATAATCGTTGTTTTCTTTATGCAATCGGATAACCTCGATAATTTCGTATATTTCGATACGCGGCCACGGCACCAGAAGAACCTCGATTATTTCGCTTCATTTATTTTCGGTCTGCCGGCAAACATCGTCCGTTCCACTGGCAGGCATTCTCGACGTAATTAAAAACAGGAAACTTTTCTAGAGCACGATGAAACACGTCGACTGTCGCGGCTATTGGCAGCACCGGTGAAAATAATCGGAAGCGCCTCTCCGTTCTAGCTTTGTCGTTCGTCCAACTTCAATCACGATTAATTGGTTTTGCTTTATCGATGCGTCGCCCGTACATAATAATTATCCTCGGGGAATGGACCACGTTGTCGTGGACCTAAGTAACTTTGCTTTCTACCAGACTACGGCGCGTGGCCTCGATGAATTTATCGAATTATGCGATTCTCCCTCTCCTTCTGCCGCTTTATTTCTCTCGCCCTTTCTGTCTGTAGCACGCGAAAGGCACACGCTTGTAACGTAATACAAAGGAGAAGAGGAGGACGTCCGGTTGTTGCCAAAAGGCAGCACGCGCCAGGAGCGGAAGATGTAGGAAGGAAATCATCGTCGAAATCGTCGAACGTCATTCGCGAATGACGACACCCGTGGTGCCTCTTCTCTCGGACATTCGGAGAATTGACACTGTGCCCGGAATCGGCGGCTTGCGACTCGTCCAAAACATAATTAGGATTTCGCTAGCGCGCCACGACGATGTCTGTGGCACGCGGTGTGCCGTGTCGCATGTCGGAAGTGCGATCTTATTATCCGTTATTAGCAGAGATCGAGTTTGCATCATGCGAATCAGGGTCGCGGGCTGTGTGTTCCGAACAAATGCAACGGAAACGTCCAGCTCTGTCGCGTTTTTGAGCGGCCGCCTTTTCATTTTCGTTGTCATCGTTGACGTAAGGACAGAAGTTCTATTCTGACGTAATCTGACCGTTACGTTTATTCGCACGGATAATAGGATGCATGACGAATGACGAACGGGAAAATGTTAGTGGAAACGACGAAGAAGATTAGGAGTATGAAAGCGGAAAACGAGCGAAGCAGAAAATAGAAAAATGTATATGTTTGATGGCAGAAAGCTGCAAAGTTAGAATTATGCGTGGTCGGCGACGAATCACGTACACGATCATCTACCGATCTAGCGTGTACGTATTTATAATTTCATTCATAACACGAGGTGCACTTTCACGTACTCTGCCGACCGTAGTCGTAACGTTCGTGGCCTTGTAGCATGAATGTTGCTTTTACGACTACATTCGCCCACCGCATGATTCTTTGACGCAACGAAAGAACGTCGAAACGAGTATCGCAGCGATCTGGCTACGCTTTGTTCCTCCCTTCCTCGTGAAAATTACAGTCAGGCTACGACGCTCCAATTATCAATTTACGAAAGCAAAAACGATCGTTGAAATACGAATGCCGAATTACGTCGATTCGACGCTGATCGTTTATATACTGTGTGTCACACTGACAAAGAAAACCCGAGGAAAGGAGAACAAAACGGTGCCGGAATCGTGTCACGTACATCTGGTTCTTTCTCCGCCACCACCTCAACCGTGGCTTGCTCGAAGTTCACCAGCTACAAGAACAAAGACCATCGTAGGTCACGGAACGAAGAAGATAGAGAAGAAGGCCAAAGGAATACCGGAAACGATCCACCTGCTCGATTCTCGCGTTCCCTTGCTTTTGACGATTGTCGTTGAACGATCGGTGGTGTTACGAACCGGAAGCGAATGTTTTCAAACAAGGGGAAACGCGAATTTACCTAACTCGAAGCAACGCGGGCTAAACGATCTCGGATTACGAGGGTTTGTTTAAGGGCCATTTAATATTGCTCGCTTAAACGCACCACCTGGAGAAACTTTCACGGGCACGTTCAAGCTATTATAATTCCGTTGGCCAATTCACGGACGTGACACAGAAAATACAGGTCGAAACTGTTGTACAAAATAACGGATGTGACTCGAAGCACGGTAACGATATTTTATCTTTTAATACCAAGTGGTTAGCGGTGTATTTGACGTTGCAAAAACTATGTCGGGAGAAGCACGAGGACTTTGTTTCGCGAGGAGGTACATGGTAAAGGGGTGGAGCATGGCGAAGTACGAACGTTCTCGGATCGGATGTCGTGGTAAAGCGGCAAAGTGTCGCGAACAGCGACGATCGAGAGGAAGGTGGGCGCGAAAAACAGAAGGCAATCTCGGGGCGTCGTTTTAATATTCTCGAAGAGCGAAGAAGAAAGAGGAAATGGACGAAGAGGTGGCGTGAAATCAGAGGACGGATGATCGCGGGTTTGAAATCGAGGACGAAGCAAGAGGCAAACGAGTAATTCGTGGTTTAGTTAGGGTTTCGGGGATGGGGGTGGAAGGCGAGCTCGAACGCTTCGAATAAAGGAAGAAGACCGGAGCAAGAAGGACAAAAAGAGATGGCCGGAAAAGAGAGGGTAGAGCGTTCGTGTGCATACTAGGAAGGAAGGAAGAGAGAGGGTGGTACTGGTAGGGAAGAGAAGGTAAAGGAGAGCGTTCGAGGCAGCCGGTCGCCGGCATTCCGGATCAATACTCCCACCGCCGTCGCTTCTCTGGGGGTTCGTCGGGTGGCCCGGCTCTTTCTCCTTCTCTCCCTTTACCTTTCACCCTCGACCCTCTTCTTCCATGTCGCCCTCTCATCCTCCCGTTTTCCGCTTCTACTTCCAGCGAACGCGTATAGGTATCGGTGAATCTGCTTCGATTCTCTATCTTTCCTCCCTCTCCTTACCATCTTTCCGGCATCTTTATATCTGATTTTTCTCGCGTCACCTGCTGATCAATTTATACCGTACATCCTATACACGTTGCATCGTGTTTTCCTTCAATTTCCTCCTCCACTGATTTCTTGACAAATATTGGAAACGATACAGGGTGGTACAGAAGGAACACGAATGGAACAGGAATCTGAGAAAACTGTGAAAAGGAAACCGGTTCTCGTATAAATCTGAAATGTTGCACGTTGCTCTTGCATTACCTTGTACTTGCACCTCGATGCAGAAACAGAGACGATTCAAACGTGTTCGCGGTAGATGATGTCTCACAATCGACTCTGTGTCTGCTAATCGTTGAGATTATTAATAGAGAATTCGATCCTTCGACGACACTGCCACGAGGAGAATCGCTGCGCAAAGTGATTCCGGTACGCGAGAATGCGCCGACCGGACTCCACGCGTGCCGTTACGTAATTCTCATTAGCAGAACGAGACGACGTAACGCGAGAGCGTATCTGAGATCGCGCAGGAAGGTCGACGTTCCGATGATGTCACCGAGGTGCCCTGCGCTCGGTACGCCACACGCTCCACGATCGATTCCGCGATTCAACCCTCCCGCCAGGATCTGGCTTTGCCGGCACTTTATTGCTTCGGCACAGTTAACTCCTGTCTCGTTTACGCGATACGTGACCTCCTGTATCGCGGGCCGATGCCAAGCAAACAATTTTTCCAGCCGGTTTTGCGAGAGTCTTTCTGTTTGGTGAACCGTTCCAGGGCCAATAGGATTTAGGTGGATTTTATCGACGATTACCGATCTCGGTGGATATCGAGTCTCTAACTACTCTCAGCAACATTTTTCCCCCCGGGAAATTGTCTTTATCGCTTGTAAATTCTATTCGATCTCGGTATATGGAGGTCAGAGTTCGCCAGCCTGTTTCCAATCTAGCCAGGCTCCAATAATATCGGAAGAAGAGAGAGCGCGATTAATCGCAAATAAGCTTCGATATATCCTGTTACGTTCATCTCTGTTATCGTCAAGCTTATTAACTTCAGGGTTTTCATCCGGTTCGTAAACCACGTGAGAGATAAACTGTGAAACAAAGTGGTTTATAACGATGGAAAAGTCGTGACAGAGAGAAAGAACGAGAGTAATTCTGCATAAAGGATGAAGTTTAAAAAGCGGCCGGTTAACTGGAAGAAGTTGAAGTAAGCGGACAACGTGGTTGAAAGAGGGTGACGCGTCAAAACATGAGACGCTTTCACGAGACACCGTCTGTGGTTCCCTTTTTCTCGAAGATGGCCGCGACGCGAGCAGAATCCCTGACCTTCTTTAATTAGGAAAGCAACGACAAAGTTAACGGGCGAGAATTAACGAGGCCTGGCTGCGACCACGACGAACTCCGAGAAACGGGATCGAGGAACGTGGTGCGCAACGAGACCGTGCCTCGGATGACTCTATTAAAATTCTCTTCTATCAACGCTTCTCCTTCTGCTGTTCCCTCCTCCGCTCTCTTTTTCCTCGAAGAAAATTAACCATCGTCTATGACATCGTAAAACGCGGCACGTAATTTGTCGGTCGTAACGATCGAAAGGTCTCATTGTCATTCGATATCGAATACTATCTATGTACTTTCGATAATTGTTCGTCATTACGATGATATCATAACGAAGGAACGTCGAGCACGGTCGTCACCTCGTTTCCCGTTAACGAGCATCGTTTTTTCGCTCGTTCGCCCGTCATACATATTAATTTCATTCGTAGACTAAAAGTTTTCAGAATATCTTTTAATTAGCACGGATAGCTTGGGACTTATTTTTAACAAAATATATAAAAGTAATCGCTCCTCATCGAGTTTCATTGAAATTCCTGGATGATTAAGGGAGGCGACTTTGCTCGAGCGACCCTTGTGCACCGACCCGTTTACCAGGGACCGAGGCACTCGAAATTACCATGTTGATTCAACGATGGAACGTGCCTGGCAGAAGACACTTTCGGATGATACACCGATTTACAGCGAATAAAACTTTATCGGTCAGTGTTATCGTTGCGCCGCGAGAGAAATTGCGGAGAGTTAGGGGAGGATCGATCGATGTTTTCTCCACGCAACTTATTTTTACTCGAAAGAGAGTTTACTTTTTCACACTTTGCTTTCGTCCACCTTCTGCTCTCGTATTCCTCTCGTAGAGGTAATAATATCGACGAGAATCAAGGTGATCGTTTTAAGCGGCTCGATCCGTGTATTTCTGTATCCCTCGTCGGTGTTATTCTTCGAAGAACGGTCAACCGCGATAATCGTATTTGCTGCATAATCGTAAAGGTGTAATGTCCTCTGTCCGGATCGTAGCGAGTCGAAGGGAACTTCCCCACTGAAAGGATGTCCCTTTTGCTTTCGTAACGCGCGCGTCACTGTTAAGACGTTGCTCTTTTTCTCGCTGGTTACATAATCCTTCGAACACGCCAAAACATTACGAAACGGACACAGAATGAAAGTCTTCGAAATCTCTGTCTGCGTTCTTATTCGAGAATATTTTCCACTATCCTGAAACTAAATCTTACTTTCGCAGTGAAATTTGGTTTTAGAGTGTGAGATACAAGTTACAGTTTAACAGAACCTGGCTATTTACTAACGTCTGACGTTTTACTCTATCGCGAACATGGTAATTTGCGATTCTATGCTGGAACCATTGACCTCTCACCACATACAGTGCAGCATTCGTAGAGACATTCCGAGAAAGGTACGAAGAGACTAATTAGCGTGCGCCGGAACATTAGGGACTTTAGGACTCGACACTCTGAACGATTTAACTGATTTACTACGGTACGCGACACCGATACAGCTAATTAAAATTTCCTCGTCTGGTATCCTTCGAAACAAACATTCGCGTTCGTGTAGATGCCGAATAGATAGCGGTTTAACTACGGTAATTGAATTAACGATGGTATCGCGTAATCAGCGAATATCAGCCTTTTATCGTGCTAGCTACAGCGAAATAGCTTATTTCCTGTTGGAGATTTTCCGATTTCTCACTGAGATAATAAAACAACCAATGTCTTGTTATCGACACGTTATCGCCTCTCACGATTGGTAACAGTCCCGTTTATCGAGGCATCCATAAGACTTTTTATTATTTTCGCGATATACGGCCTTCTGGATATTCGATTTAAAAAACAGTTTGTAACTTTGAGATGTTTGCGCGTTCTCTTTGTGCCGATGTCCATTAAGGAGAAGAGTATTAAAGTCAACGTTAAAATCTGAAGCTCGAGTATCTGATCGATTTGCTAATTGGATCATTAAACGTAGTAAACTGTCGCGTTAAACTCGGTCGAAGCTACGTTTTCTCCATTGAATTTTTACCATCGCGATGAAGAAACGGACCCGTGACCGCGTGGTTGGTCCCATCGACTCTTTCTGAGTCGAGCGTGTTGTGCGGCCAATAGATTTGGATGGAATCCAATCTTTGATTAAGGAAAAGGGTCTCGATCGTCTGTGTGAATAGTTGTGTTTCACAGATGGACTGCTTCCAACGCCAAGGATGCTACAATGGATCGTGATTACGGAAGAAGCGGACCATCGGATGCACAACTCGATTTCACGTAGCGAATTGCGCGTGTGAGATGCATGCTCGCGATACACAGACATTCCACTTTTAATTCGATCGATAATAAAAAAGAAAAACGAGGAAAATATGTATCGAGTTAGGTTCTCGAGTTGGATTCGCTTTAATCAGCGTCGATCGTCGACAAACATCTTGAAAACGGTCGGCGTGTTTGATGTCTACAACGATCGACATCTCGGCACACAATTGTATTCCTCTGTAATGTATTCAATGAACTCGTTTCGTGTTCCAATTACTCACCACCGTCGTACCGCCGTATCTACATTTGCACAGCTTTGGTCAACCTCTTGTGCTCGCTCTAATACCAATTAAATCCATTGCCAATTTTTTCGATGTAAAACTCGGTTTAAAGGTATCCAGGCTACAGAAAAAAATGTATAGAACTTTCTGAAACCTTCGGCAGTTCGAGAATACAAGTTTCGTGCAAGGACACCACGAAGAAACACCTTGCCGCTAGGCATCAAGCGCCCCCTAACCAGAGGAAGGAATTTACGAGCTGGAGGAATGTAAATCGATCGTGCATACTCGTAAACCATCGTCACGATCTATCGGATGATCTTTCCGTCTATTATTCCGCTTACTTTAATTCGGTTTCAGATGCGGATCGGTTCATCACCGCGGATGAAGCCGTGTTTAATCCTCGAATAGACAAAGGCTCGATAAATCGTTCGAGGGCAGTGATTTATTTCTCAATTTTGCGATCGGTGGCGCACGTTCAGCAGTAATTTACGACGACTGGAAAAAGGAAAGCGGCGTTTACCGGGCGATTCGTACTCGAGGATACTTAACGAGACTCGATGATTTTCCGCCGTGAATCACGCGTGTCGTTAATCGCACCAAGGAACATAATTAGCAACCCACATCCCGCCTTTGTTCGACGCGATCAGCGAACAGATGCTTAATTGCTTTTCTCTTCTTTGCGCTCTTAAACTACGCCGTGCTCTTTCGAGGAACGTTATTTTTTAATCGTGCGCGGCGTACCGAGAGAAACAAAAGCGACGAAATGTAAAACTCAAGGCAATCGTGATGCCGAGACAGCGATAAATTCGCCTACCAAACAAAACACTTAATTCCCGATTGCAAATGGGTAATGTTCGTTACGTAATTGGCAAGATGACGATAATTTCATAAGCGATAAACAAAATCAACGGTTGAACGCTTGGGAGCAAACAGGGAATTCAACTTGTTGATGATACACAGCCCATCGTGTTCCGAGGCAAACACTCGTGAACGAGGCGGAGGGCAAAAATTGAAGGTAAAGTGTACGCGGTTTCCAACCACTTGGGGATTAAATCGAGTTCTACGTCGTGGATGTTCTCTCACCCTGTCCTCCGACACGATATTTTTGCTGACGATTGCGTACAAACACGAACACGGATTCTGCCGATGCCGTGGCGCGCTGCTGCTCTTGCAATTGCAGCCGCATACTCCAACTCGACCAACAACTGTTGGATATCGGCTTGACCTCGACAATGACTCACGGGTCATGGTACTGACCGTTTCTCTTTCACCTAGGACTTTCTTTCCGCTTCTTCTGTATAACGAACGATACTTATGCACGTCTCAACCCCACGAAACTCTTCTATCGATCACGGTTACTCGACGTTGCAATCCAAGTATCCGTTGCATGTACGTACATGCTTCTATACGTATCCTAGGCCTTAGAGTCATTGACTCCGTGATAATTTTCAATGACCTTTATCTATTTTTATGGCACGGAGCTCTATGGTTTGCAGACGATGCGTGTTCCGACGAATGAAACGTCTGAAAACCGAAATGAACATATACGCGTATATTCGCTTGCTTTCAAGTATAAAACATCGTCGCAATACACATCCGCTATAACCATAACTTAACGTTCATCCTATTTCTATTCCATCCAATGGTAGGAGCTCTTAGGAACGCGTCGGAATCGAGAAGCTTTTAGGCTTGATCAATCGTTGCGAGTAGACGAATAAAAATACCGAAAGAGTAAACTTGAGCGCCATGGCCATGAGCAACGATTGTTCGTGAATCATTGTACGCGTTTGCTTTTCTAACTATAAATACGGATACATGGATCGTGACCTCGTTCTTTCCTTAATTCTCAAGCACACTCGACCAACGTTCGGTCTCTCGCGACGCGTCGATGGTATCAATCAACTGAAGATTCCGCATTTCCGCAGAAAGCATTTGTGTACGAAAGCTTATGAATAACAAGGATAAAGCGTGGTTAACGTCACGCGAGATAGCTCGAGAGGTGAACAAAGTAAGTCGATCTATAGAAGGAAGGTACTAAGCCCACGACTTCTGATTCTCGTAATCTCAAATCAGTTCACGTTGAAGAATTTCCTTTAACCGAACAGTTCACAAAAAAGAATTTTTATATAGGTACAATCTGTGTTGTAAAGACGTTTTGAAATTTCATTAGCACCATGGCAAGACACGATCATCATGATTACATCGATAAAGTTTGAAACCAATCTGGAAATGTATATACAAGTTATAAGACGTTTACCGTGAATATATATTTAATCGAAAATTAAAATGAATAGTCATCTATACGGTAAACATTAAAGACGGCCCCACTGAATATCGAGGTGAGATATATACTCAGAGCAAATATCTCGTACATCATCTACGTACATTTTCAGATTCGTTTGAAACTTTACGAGTATAATCAAGATCGCCGGAGTCCCATTACAATGTTAATACAACACATATAGTACGTATAGTACATACGCAAAAGGTTTGTATAGGTGTGCAAATATTTTCGTGAGTCACAGTATATGTTCGAGGCAATTATTCACAGTATACGCCAACGTTTTACTGAAAATGAGCGAGATATTTTCAATAAATGTCTTGCAACTTCCGTAAACCTTTCTAAATTCGTTTCCAACTTTACCGCTATAATCGCGATAGACGCGTTTCGTTACGTTACCAATGAAATTACAAAACGTTTCCTATAATACCACATTACGGTTTCTACAAGCGTTCCAATACCGAGCTACTTCTATATCACGTCTGTTTTCGATAAATTTCCATTTAAAAAAGAACAAATAAATATGTGTATATATATCGCAGTGGAATCGCTAAATCGAAATAGCCGACACACAACAAACTCTGTCCCCTCGCAGGTACAAAAACGTGCATAGAATGTCGAACGAATCGAGACCAATTAGCGGAATGGCAAAGAATGTTAAGCGCCGCGACACCATTCGTCGCCTCTCTATTCATGCGTTCCCCCCGTCCATGCACTCGCCGCTTTTCGCGCGATATTCCCTCTCCCACGTCACCGTTATTAGCGGCAGCCTGTTTTCTCCCTTTTAACGACTCCCGTCAATGTCAATGCCAGAAACGCGTACCACGAGATTCTGTCTTCGAGTTTGTTTACGATCAGGAAGAGAGAGAGAGAGAGAAAAAGAGAGATGGACAAAGGACGAAAACGATGGATGCATATGCCACTCTATTAACATAATTATTGCGAAAACCTTGGAGATACATACTATCCTCGAGTAAACTCGACGCAAATCGAGGCGGTTTGCCGACAGCGAGCGTGTCGTGGGTATCGATCGATGAATGGTGTTCTCGCGACCATAGTGGCGCTCGCCTCGAAAACCGTACATTTTTCACCGGAAACGGGTTAACTCTTTGATGGTGCAATAAGGCGATGAATAATTCAGAGCGACCGATTTAGAAGATAATTTGTCTTATTATTCTTAAGGTCTGCTGCGTTTCTGATATCAGATTTCTTCGACTCAAACTCGAAGATAATTGTTAGAAATACGAATTTACTTTAGCGTTGAAGCACGTAAATTTCAAATATTTGTTTCATTTAACTCATCGACGGAGTAATTAAATTATAAAGAATGTGAAACGAACAATTTAGAAAATAATTATGTAACTCGCTATTCTTAACTTCTCGAGTTGTTTATGTCTTAATCTTACTTTAGCTTGAACCTTAATTTCGATCTTGCTTGAAACGAGAAATCACGCGTATAAATAACAGGTCTTTCGTGTTTTGCCCAAATTTAGGACAATTTTCTAACGATGAACGTACGATACGCTTGAGAATGGCTCAAAAGAACCAGCGGCGCGTTAAAACGCGCTTTCCACCGAAATGGAAATACCGATCGTATAATAAGCAGATTGAGCGGATGGTGAGCTTGCTCCAGATATTCTGCAACGATGTTTAAAGGAATTCGGCATTTATGAAGAGCAACGTGCGAAGAAGCGGAGTCATCGACGTACGAAACGAGTTCGAAAGGATTGTATGAAATTCATGGGCGTGTTTTATGTTCCGAGATTAAGAGGTGGGGGACAAACGGACGAGAATTCGAGAACGTTTCACGTTCGTGGTACAACAGCCTCTTAATCGAATAACAGGTGTTCGAAATGGCCTCACCAGGACTGGTTTACGTCGATACTTCGTATCGTCCGAATCTCGATGCACGCCAACTCTTGCGCATCTGTTTGACACGTAAAAAAAAGAGGGGTTATAAATATAGTGGCTTCGCGTTCATTCCCGCTCCTAGGAGAAGTTAAAAGTTGCTCGGCGTATAATTCACGCGGTAGCTTTAAGTGGTGATATTTTAGAAACAGTACCCGGTATTTATTACGTTGCCATTTTGAATTTTTCGCCTGAGATATGTCTATAAATACGTAGGCATTTATTTTCGAGTTACCATATGATGATTACAGGGAGAGGATGTAATAATTACAACTTTGCTAACTTCCTGATTTTTACGTTACTTAGTGGTGAAAAGAGGGCACTTTAATATACCGTGGCTAAAAAGACATAATTAAGAGGCGCAACCTACCCGGTCCGAAGATGTAAGCTCTTTAGCGATGGATATGAAGTTATATGAGAGAAATTAACGGCATACGGTAACGGATTTTAAAATTGTTTTCATATATATAGAAATAAACACAATTAACATAGAATTTTTCTAATGTACAGCATATACCGCAATATCTTCGTACTCGTGATTCCCTTTGCCATATTTTCTTTTACCATTCGATTTTCCTATTTCAATAGAAGATGCGTTTCCATTAGTCGCGGTGATACAATACTCTTCAAGGAATCTTAACATATCATCGTCATTAATATCTGCGTACGAAGTAAAAAAGCAAAGAAAAAAGAAGAAAAACAACTATAGTAAACAACTTGGTAAGGAGCAGACAGTAAACGACAGGAAAAGACACGCCTACGACAATTAAAGGCTTAAACGCATCATTCTAATGTGACCATTAAAAGAGTTATACCACCATCTTCTTTTCTTGTAATGATCGTTGGATCTAAATGATTCGAGCATTGCTTGCGCCATAAGCGACAAACAAGGGGAAAAAGAGAACATAGAAAAAAAACAAGATAAAAGATTAGAGAAAAAGAGGGAGGGAGAGAGGGGGGAAGGAAGGGAAGAAGAAGGCGGATACAAGCAAATAAAATCCGCGTTAAGACGGTAAGCAAACGAACGGCGTTTGCGGTGTAAATGCGGCTTAAAGATCGACGCTGCACGAAACAAGCTCGCCCACTCTCATCGGGCGGAAAACTGCGCTATCATCCTTCTACACCACAATGATCTTGACAGTGACCGTAGCGATCAATGGCGCCGTCAATTAGGCGAATCGCGTACTCGGGTTTATGGCTCGGTGGCCAACGTATCGAGGACACCGAGCCACGCGTTATCCTGAAAATTTGACGACCATTCTCAATGTCCATGTAACGCGCTTCTTTCATTCTACTTTGCGTCTCAGTTCGAAAACTGGATGTGACCCATTGAGAACTACGCGCAGGAATAAAAAGTAAATCAAATAAGTCATATATAACTTGAAAAAAAAAATAGTTTATCATAGCGATGTATCATATCCATTATATGCAGCCAATCAAAATAAATAGCGAAAAGTTATCATAAAAAAGAAAATAATGTACAGATTAGTTACAATTCTAATTCTCTAAAAGTGTGTTATCATTTTCTAATTTTTCTTCAGTTTTACTATAAAGTTCCACCAACAAAACTAATAGCTTCCTGAGATTCGTCTGTTTACTTTATTGTATTCATATGCAAATCGTGTCCGCGTTACGTACTGGAGAAGGGAGAGATTAAATTATGCAATTCAAAATAAATAATGACTACACCGGCATTCAATAACTACGATACTATGAAGAGACACACGAAAGAATTTCCGGGAGAGAATAAAATCATAGTAATCTTTATACACACGATACGACAAGATCGATGTAAGGAACATCTTCTGGTATTACAAAACGCTTTTCGAGAACTGAAATATTTGTTCACAGAGCATCGTTCCAGGAGAACGCGTCGCTTTATAATATCGTTGAACTAGCTCGGTTGCCTTCGCGAACGCGAACCCTTTTATCTCTTTGAAGCTGGTCGGGTTAGAGAGCAGGCCCCGCTTAATGCAATAACGTTAATGCATCACCAGACGATTTTTATTTCGTCCGCACAAAGCAGGCCGGCCTTGAAGCGCGGCCGGAAACAAGGTGGATCGGTGTTATTGCAAATCTCCGAGCAGTGAATCGCGTTAAAGGGAAGGATGGAGTAAAAAACAACCGAAGCTCATCGATAATCGTTGAACATAGCACTCTAACAAATAGGTTTCCAACGTTAAAGATTTCATTTGTTGTCGAACGATTCTCGAATCGAATTTCTCGCTGAATTCTACTATCGTTACAGCCAGGGTAGAAAATAAGTAGTTAAAGTCGAATCGAACGCGATAAACGGAAGGGGTGGAGAGGGAGGCGCAAGACCCGTGAGAACCCTCCAGGAAACCGGAAGTGTACGAAATTAGTCCAATTTCGTGCGCGACAAGTGGAAAAACGTCGGCCAGTGGCAGTGGCGACTCCACTCTCGAGGGCACACGCGTGCCGCAACGGGAATCCGCTAGGTGACTCGCGTGTGTATTCACCGCTTAAACCCCGATTAGCCTGCTAGAGGGCCTAATAACGAGTAATACCCTAGCCGCGTCATCGAGTTTAAACAGATTTCGCAACAGCTTGCGATCTCTTATGCATATACGTTCGGACTGACTTGACTGCCTGTTTGGCTGCTGATTCCCCTTTAAAACCTAACCAAATGTTCTAACATAGGTGAATTACCATTTGTACGAAACTCAATTCGTTCCTCAATCTACCAAATTGTTTCTCGTTTCCTTGCTTTCAGACGAAATTGGTTCACGGTCACCGAGAATGTGTAAAGTTTAAGGAAGATCGTTTGAAATGGACAAACGACTCTATATATATATATATATAGATGGCGTAAGGAAGTGGTAAGGAGAACGAACAGCTTGTTTTCTACTCGTCGATAAATCTGCGGCTTCTTATCTGTCAGCAGATTACAGCGATCGTCCGGCGATGTTGTAACAGCTAACAGCCAATAATATATTGGACGAACGAACATTGCTAGACATTTCTTCAATGACGAGTGTACCATGTGATCTAAACATACGACGACGCGTTCCTCGAACGTCATCACTTCGACCCGTGATCCTCGGACACATTGATCGCACAGTGTTGTCAAATTCAACCATGACGAACTTACGCATTGGTAAATATTATTTAAGCGTGTAAGTAGTACGTTCGGTTTAATAAGACAGAGCTGCTGCACAAACCGAGCTGTCATTGTAAATAAGTTATACATTAATCAATGAACGAATCCACTCTCGTCCCGTTGCTTTGTCTCGAATGGAATCAAAGGATTCGTAAAGCTGTTTCCTGATACACAAAGAATATTTAGACACGGCTGACTCGTAATTATGAATTATAATAATGCTGAATTAAATAAACATTTGTTGTACAGAGCCTAGAGAAGTTTTTCTAAAGGTCGTGTACTTTGATCGAAGGATGTAGAAGGTTTCAACGAGATCTTTTAATCAATCGAGGCTGATTTAATTTAGTCGAGAGTTCCGACATCGGAAACACAGTAAAAGTTTCCCTGTCGTTTGTACCCTAACGATTAAAACTTCAAAATACTTGGGCTGCTGAGCAACGCAAACTCGTAGGCTGACACACCGGCCGCACACCTACGTGTTTCTAAATAAGTCTTATTCGTAGGTTGGCTGCACCGTGGAAGCGAAACTTATATCTTCCTCGATCTATCCGTCCGCCAAACCATTCTCGCTCGTATTATTATCTAAATGGCGAATCTTCACCGCCAGCGAAGAAAACAACTCTCGTAGCGTTGCGAACCGTAAGCATTGTATATTAACTGTGTACTATTTTCGAAAGACTACACCTATCTAAGAATGAAAAATAATCAATCATGGTAGCCACGCGTCGCACTTTTCATCATTGAAGAGCATCTACGGGTGAGCACTCGGCGACACCCCGCAGGATGCTGCAGCTGAAAATCCTCTCAAGCACTGCAATCACCGGCAGGAGTTCCCCCCGAGTATGTAACCGGTCCCAAACACATTTGCCCGCTTTGGTCTTACGCCACAGACTATACTCTATGCAGCACATAAATCCCGCATGAAACCGGGCTTACCATGGCTACGACCCTAGTGCCAAGGTATTACGATTCACCACGTACTACTAGACCGTGTCTACGGTGACACGTATATCTTTGAATTAGTAAAAATCATTAGCTTGTTTACAAAACGTATCAAAGTTATTGATGTAGTTATTGTATGAATGGATATTGGTTAGGTTTACGTCGATTCATCGCAACTATATTACATATATCTCGATTCTTGTTTAACCGAAAGTTACTCTTCCGTGTAACATGTGGCACCGCGTGTGTCGATACGTAAACGCACGTATACACACGATACTCGAGTGAAAAACACGTGCATATAGGTTATGTACGCGGTACGCGAGAAAGAGACGATGAGAGAAACCGAGCGTAGAAGTAAAGAGACAGGAACAAGTGTAAAGAGAAGGAGAGGAGCAAAGAAGACAGTAAGCTAGTGAACGAGCAACAGAGAAAGAGAGACTATAAGGACTACTGCCGTTTTATTGGCAGAGGTGAACGACACTGCCTACTGCAAGGTGGATGCCTGTATTTCGCATAACCGCTCGTCGTTGGAACGTGCTATGAGTTTATGGGTCACTACGTACTGTTTTCAAGCACCTTCTTACGAAAATAGTATGAATTCGTTGAATCGAAAATATGTTGACATCGAAAACTCGTCAATGTTTGCCTTTATTATGCTTCGTTCATCTATGCCTCATAGTTAAGAGAAAAACATTATTTCTGGATAATACAATTTCATTATTACATCATCTAATATCGATATTTCTTGTAGAAATAGGAATCGATAAAATAAGTGTTCTCACGTTACAAGATGAACAAATGTTCAAGATGATAACAATTACCAAATAGCTGACTTACATTAAAACAAGCACACGTTATATACACCTCTTAATTTCAATGCACACACATATCCCTATGGGATTACCACATAAACGTGCAGCGACCTTTTTGAAAATTAAGAATTCATTTCACGTACAACTTCTAACTGCAAAAGATTGTACAGGTTATGTAAGAGCAATTCGAAGAACGAATAACAGAGGGGAACGGCCTGATCAACAAGAATGGATTTTGAATTTAAGAATAATCTGATTTCGTTAACATTTGCTTAACGACTTACCAACCAACAAGATGAAACATCAGAACGAGCAATAACAATATATGACGTACAGTGACACGCACATAACGTGACATAGATTTATAAAAACAGTGTATGTAAAAATACATACATATGTACATACATTTAAATTTTAGTTTTTAATTCATATAGAATTATGAGACTGCTTCCTAAACTCAATAATGAGCAATATTTGCAATTAAATTTTTCAGAAAATCGTTACTATAAAACAAAAAATTTATCTATCTTTTGCGTTATGGTCATCGACAGTTATACACGAAATTTATATTGCAGGAAAATCGGTCGAGTAACGTGAACTGACCTCTGCTTTGCCGCTCCTCATCGATTTTCTGAACATACGTCAATACGAAGTACGCCAGACACGTATTCATGGAATTAAATACTACCTTCTTTTTCAATAGTCGATAAATAGAAATTTCTGTCAGTTTGTATAGCAGCCATGTTAAATATGTAAGGAATGAGAAATAAGATATTTTCGGTACAAACGTGCTTATCTCTAAATATTTTGAGGTTAGCTTCGGTAATTTTACGTTATCTTTATATCGAGCAATCTAATGTATAATATGCGAAAGCAATGTAAACTGCGCATTATTCAATGCTTTATCTGACATTGAATATTAAATATTAATATTGTATTGTCTTATGTTCAATGTATTTCTACAAAATTTGTATCAACTATGAAGAATTCATTTGATACACTCATTTAATTATTTGATCATACAATTAGTAAAGGATGTGAGAATTATATAAAAAAGAATTAAAAAAAAGATTAAAATGAAATGTATCTCAGAAATGTATATGTTGAAATCATTAATGCATCACCTGGTAACTTTGTTTACCACACCGGGGTACAATTCCATTTCATCTATATATTATGATTGCTCAATAAAATTACAAATATATTGCCAATTGTATAACTTAAAAAATGTTTGACCCTCGTACTTAATAAGTAGATGTATCATTACAATAATCACGCTGTAAATATAATTATGTTAAATGTACTATATACAGCACATATTACTTCCAAAAATTATAAAATAATATGATCAAAAACAGTATATATTTTACATTCTCACATCTTAAAGTCATTGAAGATAGATTTGCTTAGTTGTAGCATAGGAAAGCTTATATTAAGTCAGACACAACATATTTGTATTATTATGTAATATCTCTGTATAATGGATCCATTGAATAATCCATCTCTGTATAGATGTTATAATATTATAGTTCATACTAACTACAACATCGAAGATGTTCAAACAAAGCAATAAATGTAATAGTAATTCCATGTACTTTAAGTGGTTATAAGAACATATAAGAATATGGCAATTTTTTTGCTTCGTCTAAACTTGCTTTATATCTTTAAATTTAGATGAGTATTCAGAAAACTTTAGATGTAAATTCACAACATTACATTATACCCTGGAGACATTACTCAAATAAATCATGATGAAAAAGATTGTGAGTGTTTCCAATAGTTCTTATATTCACGTGTCTCAGTAGTATCTTTGTAATATTATGACCAGAATGTGTATGCAAGTAAAGTCCAAGGGAGTAAATAAAGTATAGAATATCTGAACTAACCTTTGAGCTGCGGTAATTGCTGTAGCTCAACATCTTGGGAGTTACGATAACGAGATGAACCCTGTGATTTTTTGGATTTCTTCTTAAGAGATCTCTTGGCAAAGGGATCTATCCGGTCCACAAAAGTCGCTGACGACATGTTGGGATTAGCAGAGGCACTATGAGAGCTGGAGGGAAGTGAAATGCTGGAGGCACTTTCGTGCCTCGGCTGCACTTTTTCGGCGTTGGACGCGACTAAAGAAGATTGCATCCACCCTGAGGAGGTCGCATTCCGTGTCGAAGAAGATGAACTCACTACACACACAAGGAGAAAGCAACACTACACGATTACGAAGCGCACGTGGTGTACTTGAACACGGTAACCTACTGGTTCAGAGGTTCCTGAAGCAGAGAGGGGTGAAAATTGATAGTAATGCGCGCATAGCACGAGGAGTTTTTCCGCGTAACAGAACCGAACGTGTTTTAATCGGAGGATGTTTGTCAAACGACGAGATCCATCAAGTTCACAGTTCGATAAAAATTCGTTGAACAATTGCCAGAGGTGGTTCTTGTATCGGTCGAGAAAAGGGGCGCGATCGCTTGTTAGGCGTTGTCACACGCGAACGCACGCCCCGTCGTACGTCGAATCTCCCACCTACACTGTGCAACACACAAGCGGCACCGTGTCTTTTTCTTGATCGTATGTGGATTATGCGTTACCTGAAACCACGACCGGCCGTTTGGTCTGTGGCTCACTTGTTCGATTTTTCTCCGTTCGAACAAATATTTGATTCACGCCACCGGGAGACTGTGGAACGGCTGGCAGGCTTACCGTACCGTGCCTGCGTGTCGGATACCAAGTCGTGAAACAAGCACCGTTACGAAATAGCTCGTAACTCCTTTAGAAGCGGTGTTTCGCCGCGTGAAATCTATTCCACAGGATTATCTTCCTTCCGCACGCGGTAGCCGCACTCCGCTCGCGCAGCTAAACGCACACACTCACTTAAACGCTTCGATGAGGGACACTGAGGCTTGAACAGCACTCGGCCGCCATCAGCTGCTCGGACCGACGAGCTTCTTTCATTTTTGCCGGAACGACCGACAGACCGTCAGGCGCTAAGTCCTGCCGAGACCTCTTCCAACATTGTACCTTTTATTACGCGTACACAAGATACTACAATTTCGGCATCTACCGCACGTAAAATTTAAATTAAAAAGAAAAAAGGATCCTTCCACCGTCGCCCTCTTCACTTATTGAAAACCCGTCAAGAGGTGCCTTGTGTGCCTGAAAATAGTAATGTGCACTCGACAATCATCGGCCGGAGATTCCCGATCAAACACGAACATTCACGATCGCCCTAGATCGCGCCACTTTACGAATCTTTACCGTTTTTCCATTGCGCCATTGCTT